>NC_049246.1:10565000-11225000 GCF_011100685.1 Canis lupus familiaris
TATCAGGCTCCCAGGAGGAACCCTGCTTCTCCCTCTGCCTATGTCTCGGCCTCTTTCTTTGTCTCCCATGAATAAATAAAATCTTAAAAAAAAGAAAAGAAAATTGCTCAATATTTACCACAGCAAGTCAGGCCTCTTTGACACCTCAAAAATGTGTATGATTTTCATTCTTATAGGAGTGGGTGTAGAGCTACTTCAGCTGTTCAAGGTTGATAACCATGGTATTAGACCAGAAAAGAAGGTATACAATTCAAGTTGGTATTCATTGTTAATATTTTGGTTGGGAAAGAGGCTAAAACTATTGATGAAACTGAAATCCATTCTTCTGGTCTTTCATTACACCAACAAATTACACCAGCCTCTGTACTGGGGGCAGGGGAGAGGCTGGAGGATGTCATATAAAGCCAGAGTCCTCCATGCTTTCATGTTCAGGTGATAAAACAAAACCAGGGACATGGTGCTATTTAACATTCTTCTGCTTTTCTTCTTTAAATGAGTTAGTTTGTTTTCTTACATAAAAACATATCTTTACTTCTTCCCATTTATAGTTGCCAGAAGGTCCATATATGAAACTCAAAATGCCCTATGAGTTTTTAACATGCTGATTCGTAATGTTTAAACCTCAAAGGTAAATGTTCATTTCCCCCCACAAACATGCTTTGGCTACTTCTTGCTGAAACACAAATGCATTCAATCAGACACCAGGCTCCCATGAACCTCTGTTCCACATCAAGAGATGGGGAAACTTAGCTACATCACCGCTAATACCAGACTTCATGTCTGGATGGCTCCAGGAGCCTCCAGACAACTTGTTTGCTAAGATGAAACCACCTCTTTTTGCATTTTCAGAGAAATCAAGGGAGCAGAGAGGATGCCATCCACCCCACGCTGCTCTGTGAACACTGTGAGCGTGGCCCCAACTCCTTGGGCATGGTGCCCCCAGACCGGGCACATTCAATTTCCCACCAACAGCCAAAGTGTCACAGCACTGTGACTCCACCTTCCTTTCATTTGAAATGTGTAGAAATTTTAGAATTTGGCCATTAATCCCTAAAATGCAAACAATCTCACGTTCCATTCTCTTCTGAGATCTCTCCTGCCAAACGTTCATTTATATTTTCTTCTTTTCTTTTTCACACAACTTTCCCTTTTGAAATCAAGGGTACTAAATCATTCTTCCCAGACTAATTTTTCTCACATGTAAGTATAAACTCCCAGCACATTAAATGCTGCTGCTGCTGGAGACTTTGCAGGACCTTCTGAAAATCAAATCAATCTCTAACCTCAAACTCAGCCTAAGATACACACACACACACACACACACACACACACACACACACACTCACACACACACACATACACACACACACCCCTATCATCATCACCACCCTCTTCTGCAGCCAAAAGCCCCTTGGTAGTCACCAAACGTGGCCTCACCTTTCTGGAGAAATACTGAGTGGACACGGCGAGAGCTTGGAAGCCGCATAGGGCCCTCCGCAGCTCTCCCTGCATGAGGCCCAGCTGCCTGGCCTGCTGCTGGCACCTCTCCTTCAGCCGCTGGACCAGCTGCCGTTCTGCTTCTCGGGCCTGCAGGTCAGGCTTGGGTGAAAATCCATTTCGGGGAGTTGCAGTCCTCTGTTTGGGGTATCCTGTAAGAGAATCAACAGTCATTCATGAACATTCACCACAAAGGTGACAGCAGCTCTTTGGCGATAGAAAGATTTCATTAAGAGCCAGGGGCCAAGAAGACATGGCTCATGGTTTGTCATCTTAGGTATTAAAAAGGAAAACCAGACAGGGACTTGATGTGTGCTCTGTGTATATGGTTCTCAGTTTCTCAGTGCAGAGTTTCATGCTTAGCAAAAGAAGAACACACAAAATTGCCATGTTCCTTCCAGCTCCCTGCATTTCTTTTTTCTTTTTTTTCTTTTCTTTTCTTTTCTTTTCTTTTCTTTTCTTTTCTTTTCTTTTTTCTTTTCAAGATTTACTTATTCATGAGACACACACAGAGAGATGCAGAGACATAGGCAGAGGGAGAAGCAGGCTCCTTGTGAGAAGCCTGATGCAGAACTCAATCCCAGGACCCTGGGATCACAACCTGAGCTGAAGGCAGATGCTCAACCACTGAGCCACCCAGGCATCTCTCCCTGAAATTCTTCTAGGTCTACTTAGAGAACTTGATGCACGTTTTTTGCTTTTTTCTGTTTTTTTTTTTTTTTTTTTCCTTCAAGGGGATTACTCTGTGAAAATGTTTAATGGGCAATAAATAAGTCTATCCAGGTTGAAGTTAGAGTTATAACCTCGCAACCTTTTAACTGGGCATCCAGGAGTAATGTCCAGATGCCCCTTCCTTCCCTTACTAGGGTTGCTCTACAGACCCTCTCTTCAATGTCAGGGTCAGGTCACACCTCTCATGACCTCTGCTCCAGGGATTTCTGGCTTTATTTATTTTTAAAGGTTTTATTTATTTATTCATGAGAGAGAGAAAGAGAGGGAGGCAGAGACAGAGGGAGAAGCAAACTCCCCACTGAGCAGGGAGCCAGATGTGAGACTCGATCCCAGGACTCTGAGATCATGACCTGAGCTGATGGCAGACACTTAACCAACTGAGCCACCCAGGTGCCCTGGATTTCTGGCTTTGAAATTCCTACAGCATCAGTGTTCTCCAAAACTGTCCCTCTGTGTGACCACTCATATCACCTCCAGAGCTAAAGATCCAATCCAAGCCACTATAACCTCCACCTTCTAATGGGAAGCCCTGCTTCTTCTCTTTCACTGCACAGCAGCTGGAATGATCTTTATGAATATAAAACAGCTCCTAACCTGCGTGGACCTATCCATCCATGCAGTTGTCCTCCACTGCAGTAAAAACAAAGTACTCATCCCATCCCACAGCCCACAAGCTCTCTGAGGTCTGGCTCCTGCTAGGCAAATGGTAGGTGTGGGGAGGCCACAGTGGAAGGAACCAGAAACTCCGCCTAAGGCTGCGGACAGGGTGGGGAGGCTTTAAGAATGATGACTAGGTTGAAGCTTGGGGAGGCGGGCGGTGAATAAAGGCAAGGCAGCCAGGAAGAGCTCACAGATAAGCAGTGCATCACTGTCAAAGACCCAGGGGTGAGTGAGAGTCTTCTTCAGAACCCCTGTGCTTCCAGTGTGAGGCTCAGAGCACCCTGGCACCCACAGAAAACCTCAGTGGTGGACAGTGGACCTCTATTCCCCAAGAACATTCTCTCCTTTGCTCAAGTAGAGAACATGACATGGACACTGTGCACACAATCATAAATAAACTTTAATATTTTAGAAATTCTTTTGTCTCCCCTACCCTCTCCAAAATACCAGGGAGTAACACAGAAAACAAATCATAAAATGGTCTCTTTAGTACCCAATACACTGAGACATAGCAGGGTAACAGGCTTATTCTACTAAACAAGTGGCCTCAACTTTTAAGGGGAAGAGATGGTTAACTGATCTAAATACTTCTGATTGTTAATTTAGTGGTAACCGTGTTAATTTTAATTAAATCTCCTTCTTAAGAAATCATCAGAGATTGCAAAAAGCAACCTCACATATGACATATCAAACTATTATGGCTTAATGAAGTAGGAGAATGTGAAATTAATGCTTCTTTAAAACGGTCTTTGACAGTAGAATACATAATAATCCAGAAAATTCACTTGCATGTCATAAGCAAATTAATTTTAATACATACTCAATCACAATATTCTCAATACTGATAACAAAAGATAAATAATTATCAACAAAATGTGAGAGATTTTACTGCTGCCTGCATTAAACTCTAAGACACAGCCTAAGACCTAAGGTAGATTTTTTTTCATGATTACTGTTTTCCATTTTATTGGTGTGGCTGGAGATTTTATAAAACACTCCAGTGGAGGCGCCTGGGTGGCTGAGTGGTTGACCATCTGCCTTCAGTTCCGGTTGTGATCCTGGTGTCCTGGGATCAAGTCCGCATCAGGCTCCCTGCAGCCTGCTTCTCCCTCTGCCTATGTCTCTGCCTCTCTCTCTGTGGCTCTCATGAATAAATAAATAAAATCTTTAAAAAAAAGATAAAGAGGGATCCCTGGGTGGCGCAGCAGTTTAGCGCCTGCCTTTGGCCCAGGACACGATCCTGGAGACCCGGAATCGAATCCCACGTCGGGCTCCCGGTGCATGGAGCCTGCTTCTCCCTCTGCCTATGTCTCTGCCTCTCTTTCTCTCTCTCTCTGTGTGACTATCATAAAAAAAAAAAAAAGATAAAGAAAACCACCCTAGTGTTTTAATTAATGTTTTGAGGTACCAAGTGCCCTACACCTCTCTCTCTGTCTCTCTCTCTCTCTCTGTCTGTCTCTCTGTCTCTCTCTCCCTCTCTCTATCTATATATATTTATTTATATATACATATACATATATATATAGATAGATTGATAGATACTAGAAGGATAGATACTAGAAGGCACTTCTGTATAATATATATATTAGAAGGCAGTTCTTTTAGAAATCTAAAGGAAATAATAAAAGATACTTCTAGCTCAGTGAATTATAACTAATTGCAATCTATGGCATACAGAATCATTTCTGAATTTGTATTTGTGCATACTATAAGTACTCATGTTATTGTGTATTTTGGGCTGTCAGATTTTTCCCCTATTATTAAAATTATTTTCATCATTATCATTATTATTATATCAGCAGTGATACTCAGTGGTAAATGGACAACATAAAATAAGGATTTGGTGAAATCCTATTCTTGGTGTTCACTCTGATACCAACATTATGATATAGTTTTAATTCACACACTCAAAATTCCAGTGTTCTACTGAACACCAGTACACTCTGTCTACATTCTACTCATGGGGCCACCAAACTGATGTTCTGAGCCAAGAGAGAGGTTCCCCTGAGAACATCAGCTTTTGGTATCAACACACCAAATGTAAGATCTGTGGCTTTCTGACATCAAACTAACTTATGAAACCAATCTTTGTTAGGGACTCCTGGGCAGCTGCACATTTGGCATCCAACCACTGTCATAACACAGACTAAGAGTCAGGCCCCAGGGCTAAGGCTCATTGGAAGGAAATGCAGAGACACAAGGTGGGCTGTGGAGCTGCCTGTTGCTTTAGCTGGAAAAGGTCCTGCCATTTTCTAAATATATTATCTAGGACTCTGCCTGTGACCAATAATCACTTTACCTAAAGTCAGCAGCATATTTTTGGCCCTCACTAAAACCAGTATTCTTTCTTGTGCTGTCAATTTGTGTGAAGTACTTCTATACTTAACTTGCTGAAGTACTGTTCTGTCACTTACTTTCCTGTCCACCCACATGTCACACCATTCCCAGGATGGTATAGCTACACAAGCTCATCTACCATCTTGGAGACAGAGACCTTATGTTGAAAAAAAAAAAATGACTGACATACAGCCAGCTTCACCTGTTTCACTGAAAATTAAGGAGAATTTTGTTTGTTTCTACTGTCTTCTCCTAAAAGCCAGCAAAATGCCAATCAGCTTAGGAAGTAAGGGAACAGGGTAGAAAAGTGGCAGAGGGCAGTGATCACATGAAGCTCAGAGAACACATGGCTGGCATGTGAGATGAAATGTGCTGACAGTGACTCACTTCTGACCTACACCCATGTTTCTTTGGAAGAGCCAGAGAGATGTTTTAAGTGAGAGGCATGCCATGTCACCTGAGGATACTTTCAAGTGCTGGAAGGTTCTGTTATCATCTCCTTCCTATTCCTTGCAGTATTTGTATTACTTCTGGGGTGGTCGAGGCATGCATGCCACTGACCTCTGTCCACAGGCAGACAGAGCTTACTTAGACGTGTTTGGTCTCTTTCCAAAAAATTGGTCTCCTACAATTGCCTCCTGATTTCCATTCAGGTGCACTAGGAAGCTGATTTAATGGATAAAAACTTTTTGAATTAGGCTTATTGATGGTTTTGGAGTCTTTGAACAAAATGAAAATGAGAATTTCCCTGACAACCAGTTTTTTATTGACTGATCCTTGTAAACTTCCCAACTGTTAATTAGGGTTATCCCCACAGCGACTCTTCAATCTGAAATATATGAACAGAAACACCTAGACCAGTGTCTTACCATGACCTACAGACAAGATCTGATTTAATATATACACTTCCTGTCATGTTTTGTGGGGAACCAATATATTTGACAGCTTTTATTGAGCACCTACTCTGTGAATGGTCTGCACAAGCTGCAGTGGGGAGTGCACAGGAATGAGGCCTCATCTTTGATCTGAAGCAATCGATGGTCAGTGGAGGCCCAGCCAGGTCTGGATCTCACATTTCTAATTCCTTGCCCTGAGTTCTGACTTCAGCACACTGCTGGCCCACTCTACAGCATCTCTGACAGATCTCACAGGTTCGGGGCATACATTAAGTTTAGAACATCCTCCCATTATCTCAATCTCTCTCCAATCACAACTTCTCTTCAGCCATCCTATTGACTGGATAACTCTGATGAGGGGCAGATAGAATCTGTGGTGATACTGGTGACAACTGGCAGCTCAGAAGAAAAAGCCAGTAACCTTATATTCTCACAAAGGTGAATACAAGCTGTTTGCGTGCAAAGGCAGAGCACTGGGGAGAACACAGCCCTTGAAAATGGAAAGAGAATATTAAAAATTCATCTGCAGCCACAGGCTCACTATCTAGAGGATTCTAATGGATGGAAAAGCTTGGTTTAATTTTAAAGCTGGAAGCTTAACTGACATGATAAATAAACAAGGAAGCATTGGAATCTGTGTATTTACAAGATCTGAGAAGGCCCATGACCTTACCTTTGTAAATAAGAATGATAGGACATAACTTAGATAGCCTTCTGGCTTAAGGAGAAGCACTTCATGAGTTTGGCCAACATCCTAGCAGAAAGGAAATCTGATTCTTGCAGACTGGCACCAGCAGGACCCTCTGGGTAGCACATGTGCCCAATTCTTCATGGTCTTATATAGGATTTTTCTTTTTAAAAAATTTTAAAAGATTTTATTAATTTATTTGAGAGAGTGAGATATCACAAGTAGAGGGGAGGGGAAAAGGGAGACTCCCTACTGAGTAGGGATCCCAGTGTGGGGCTTGATCGCAGGGCCCTGGGACCATAACCTGAGCCAAAGGCAGATGTTTAACTCACTAAGCTACCCAGGGGCCCCAGGTTTTATTTCTCTTAAATGGATCTAAATTTATTCCAGAAAATTTTGCTGAGTATGACACTATTTCCCTATTTAGTCCTGGTACTTGTTTGTCTGAGGTAGGCTAGTGGTGGGGAAGGTGAACAGAAAATTGTATGAGGGTAGGAAATTTCCTTCTAGCCAGTCCTGAGCATGCATGAGGGCAGGAATTAAATAAACTGGGTACCAATCTACTCTCTAAAAGGGAGAGCTTTACATTTCCCATTCCAAAGGAGTAGATTCTTGTCTCTTCTTTATTGATTTATAAATGAACAAAAAAGCCCCAGGAAGTTATAATCAGGGTTTTCCAAAGCCAACTATTAAAAGTTTGTTACTATAATCCATTCTCTAGGAAAAATAAAGATTAACATAAAAATATTCTCATCTTCAGGAAATTTATTATTATTTATAAGAAGTAATAGGTATCAGGGTAAATCTGAACTTTCCTCCAGGGTTGAAAAATCATGGTTTAATAGTATTATAGCAATTGCTAAATTAAAAAAAAATTTTTTTTAAAGATTTTATTTATTTATTCATGAGACACACACACACACACACACACACAGAGGCAGAGACACAGGCAGAGGGAGAAGTAGGCTCCATGCAGGGCGCCTGACGTGAGACTTGATCCAGGGTCTCCAGGATCATGCCCTGGACTGAAGGCGGTGCTAAACTGCTGAGCGACCCAGGCTGCCCTAAATTTTTATGTTAAAAAATGTAACTACTTTTAGCCAAGATGGAGTGAGAATTATCAGACTTACCTTCTGATCTGAAACAAACCCAAAATACTCAGTCAAAATATATAAGATAATGGTTTTCATGATAGCAACATTAGGCAATGAAGCACAGGGATCCCTAAGCTGCCAAGTAAGGGTAAGCCAGCTTCCTGGAGTGACCTTTCAGGCCATGGCATGAGTTGGTGAACTCAGCTGAGATCTGTGTTTTCCCCAAGTTGAGAAAAGGGAACTGAGGGCTCAGGGAGCTCAGGGCTCAGATTAACAGGGAGAATGTCACTCCACAGAAAGAGCACTCTGGACATGTGCAGGGAGGGTCCCCTCAAGGTTTTGGGCCAGGTGCATGTCTGGGAGGAGAGTATCCAAGGCCAGGGAAGGAATTCCACAAAGGGCCACAGGGAGTAATTCCTGAGAGCTCACAGAGATTCAGAATGTGTTCCTGTTCCCATCAGCCAGAGTGTAAAACCTCATAATTCATGGGGCAATGGGTAGAATATCCAGTAGGATCTTGACTTGGTAGTATGGTAAAATTAGCTCTGGACTGATCACTAGTTGTGACCTGCCTAACAAAGTTGACAGTTGAAACCCAAAATAACCAAACTCTTTCCAAGTAACATAGTTTTATTTAAGAACAAAGCTTAAGGGATCCCTGGGTGGCGCAGCGGTTTGGCACCTGCTTTTGGCCCAGGGCACAATCCTGGAGACCTGGGATCGAATCCCACGTCGGGCTCCCGGTGCATGGAGCCTGCTTCTCCCTTTGCCTGTGTCTCTGCCTCTCTCTCTCTCTCTCTCTCTCTCTGTGACTATCATAGATAGATAAAAAAAAAAGAACAAAGCTTAAGAATATAAGAATATTCACAAGAATAAAAAAATCCACTAGCCAACAAGGAAAAATTTAGAGTGTCTGGCATCTAAAAATTTCTCAGGCACACAAATAAACAGGGATATATAACCCATAAGATGGAGAGATGAAATCAATTGAAGCCCACAAGAAATGACACAGATGACTAACAGTTATTTGTAACTATATTCCATATGTTCAAGAAGGTAGTGGAACAATTAAATATGTCAAATAGAAACAAAACAGATTATTTTTAAAAAGCCTGTATGAAAATTCTAGAGATTGAAAAATCAAATGTCTAAAATGGAAAATACACAGAATGGGATTAAGATTAGATTTAGGCATGACCTAAGGAAAGACTGTAACATGAATGTTCAAAGCAGCATTACTCATAGGAGCCCAAAACTGGATACAACCTAAATGTCATCAGTTGATGAATGTAAACCAAATGTGATATATCTATATAATGGAATATTATTTAGCCCAAACCAGGAATACAATATTGATTCATACTTTGACATGAACGAACCTCAAAAACATTATGCAAAGTCAAAGAAACCAATATAAAAGGCTACATATCATATGATACCATGTATATGAAATGTCCAGAATAAACATATCCATAAAACAGAAAGTAGAATAGTGGCTGTCAAGGGCCCTAGGGGCTGAAAGTAGTCCCTAAGCGACAGCCAGCAAGTAAACAGACACTTCAGTCCTACAATACAATGAACTGGTTCTACCAATAACCCAAATGCATTTGGAAGTGGATTTTTTCTCCAGAGCCTCCAGTCAAGAACTTAGCTCAGCTGACATGATGATTTCAGCCTTGTGATACTCTGAACAGAGAACCCACTTAAGCCACACCTGGATGTCTAACCCACAGAACTGTGACTAGGAGGACAAACAAATAAGTGTTATTCTTTTTCAAAAAGAGAAAAGAAAATTAGCACACATACTACAAGAGAAACTATCCAAAATGAGACAAACAGAGGTAAGTGACTGAAAGAAAATGAACAGTGCCATCAGTTTGGACAGGAGCTGTGGTCAACTTCAAGTGGCCTAATAGACATACAATTGGGGTCCCTGAAGAGGAGAGGGTAGGACTGAACATTTCTGAAGAAGTGATGGCCAAAATTTTTGGAATTTTACGAGAACTGTATATCCACAGATGTAAGAATCACAACAAACCTCAAGCATAAACTCACAAAGAAAAGGATAACAAGGTATAGTGTAATCACATTGCTCAAAACCAGTGAGAAAAAAAAAAAAAAAAAAAAAAAAACAGTGAGAAACAGAACAGCTTTAAAACAGCCAGAGGATAAAAAGACACATTTTTCTAAAAGATTTTATTTTTTTGTTAGAGAGAGAGAGAGAGAGCGCACACAAGCACGGGGATAAGGGCAGAGGGAAAGGGAGAAGTAGATGCCCCACTGAGCAGGAAGCCTGACATGGGACTTGATCTCAGAACTCTGGGATCATGACCTGAGCTGAAGGCAGACACTTAACTGACTCAGCACCCAGGTGCCCCTGAAGGAGACCCATTATGTGCAGAGAAACAAAGACAAGGATAGTAGTCTGCTTTCACTAGAAACCATTCAAATCAAGACAGTGGAACATCTTTAAATAACTCAGGGGGGAAAAAAGGGCCAACTTGAATTCTGAACAAAGTACAAGTATTCATGAAAAATAAAGGTAAACAAAACCAGAAAGATTCAGCCACCAGGAAACCTCCACCACCAAAAAAGTCAAAGAAAATCCTTCAGGTAAAAGAAAAATGATAGCAGATGGAAATCTGGATCTCCATAAAGGAACAAAAAGCACTAGAAATGAGAATTAAATGAGTGATTCTAAAAGACCTTTATTCTTTTTCTTTTTTTTTTTGAACCTCCTCCAATGCAAATTTATTAAATAAAACAAATTTAAGTGAATAAGTAAAGTAGTAATAAAAACTTAATGTGTATGTTAATCTGTTTCCCTTTGAGATACTTTTGTCTTGTTTTGCTGGTATTGTGGTTCTGTTTTTATATTTAAAATTTGTGGTTACTCTTTTACGGATAAATTTGATTTAGCCATATCCAATTTCATTCTTTATTTTTTACAGATATTCTGATATTTTTTATTTGCTTTTAACTTGACCCAAGTGTTGCTTAACACATCTTAAAACTGTTTTTTTCCAGAATATGTATTTTAATATTTCAGCTGTTGATTACTACAAGTAGTGTACTTATCTCTTCTATTTCTGTTTTTGATAAATACTCTTTTCTGGCTTGATAACTAGCTAATTTGTCTTATTTTTTCAAAATATCTGTGGTTTACTAAAGTTACTGGTTAACTCATACACAATTTTTTGTACTTTTGAAATGTAGTTATGATTCTTTTATTTTATTTTATTTAAATTCAAGTTAGTTAACATATAACATATTACTAGCTTCAGAGGTAGAATCTAGTGATTCATCAGTTGCATATAACACCCAGTGTTCATTACAGCAAGTGCCCTCCTTTAAAAAAAAAAAAAAGTATTTAAATTCAATTTACTAGCATATAGTATAACACCTAATGCTCATCTCATCTTGTGCCCTCCTTAATGCTCGTCACCCAGTTACCCTATCCCCCCACCCATTTTCCCTTCTGCAACCCTTTGTTTCCCAAAGTTAGGAGTCTCTCATGGATTGTCCTCCTCTCTAATTTTTTGCCACTCAATTACCCACTTTCCCTTGCAGTCCTTTTCACTATTTCTTATAATCTACATATGAATGAAACCATATTATAACTGTTTTTCTCCAACTGACTTATTTCACTCAGCATAATACCCTCCAGTTCCATCCATGTTGATGTAAATGGTAGGTATTCATCCTTTCTGATGTCTAGCTAAGTAATATTCCATTGTACCACATTTCTTTATCCAGTCATCTGTTGAAGGACATTGCGGCTTCTTCCACAGTTAGGCTATTGTGGACACTGCTGCTATGAACATTGGGGTGTAAGTGTCCTGTCATTTCACTACATCTGTATCTTTGGGGTAAATATCCAGTAGTACAGCTGCTGGGTGGTAGGATAGATCTGTTTTAGACTTCTTGAGGAACCTCCACTCTGTTTTCCAGAGTGGCTGCACCAGTTTGCATTACCACCAACAGTGCAAGAGAATTCCTCTTTCTCCACATCCTTGCCAACATTTTTTGTTTCCCATCTTCTTATTTTTAGCCATTCTCTCTAGTGTAAGGTGGTATCCCATTGTGGTTTTGATTTGTATTTCCCTAATAGCAAGAGATGTGGAGCATTTTTTCATGTGCTTGTTGGCCTCTCACTCTTTGCAGATGACATGATACTGTACATAAAACCCAAAAGACTCCACCCCAAAGTTGCTAGAACTCATACAGCAATTTAGCAATGTGGCAGGATATAAAATCAATGCACAGAAATCAGTTACATTTCTATACACTAACAATGAGACTGAAGAAAGAGAAATTAAGGAATCAATTCCATTTATGATTGCACCCAAACCATAAGATGCCTGGTAATAAACCTAGCCAAAGAGGTAAAGCATCTGTACTCTAAAAACTACAGAACACTTAAGAAAGAAATTGAGGAAGACACAAATAGATGGAAAAACATTCCATACTCATAGACTGGAAGAATAAATATTGTGAAAACGTCTATGCTTACCCAGAGAAATCTACACATTCAATCCAATCCCTATCAAAATACCATGGACTTTCTTCACAGAATTGGAACAAATAATCCTCAGATTCATACAGAGCCAGGAAAAACCCCAAATAGCCAGAAGAATGTTGAAAAAGAAAACCAAAGCTGGGGACATCAAAATGCCGGACTTCAAGCTGTATTACAAAGCTGTGATCATCAATATGGTATGGTACTGGCACAAAAACAGACACATAGATCAATGGAACAGAATAGAGAACCAAGAAATAGACCCTCAACTCTATGGTTAATTCACCTTTGACAAAGCAGGAAAGAATATCCAATGGAAAAAAGACAGTCTCTTTAATAAATGGTGTTGAGAAAATTGGACAGCCACATGTAGAAGGATGAAGCAAGTACCCTTCTTAATGTCTATCAGCAATTACTCCATGTCTCCATCCACCACCCCTCCAGAAACACTCAGTTTGTTCCTATAGTTAAAAGTCTCTTGGGTACCTGGGTGGCTCAGTCAGTTAAGTTCTGACTTTGGCTCAGATCATGATCTCAGGGTCCTGAGATCCAGCCCTGCACTGGGCTCCCCAATCAGTGGGAAGTTTGCTTGTCCCTCTCCCTCTTCCCCCACTCATGCTCTCTCTCGCAAATAAATAAAATCTTAAAAAAGGAGTCTCTTATAGTTTGCCTCTGTCTCTGCTTTTTTTGTTTTTCCTTTCCTTCCCCTATGTTCACCTGTTTTGTTTCTTAAATTCTGCATACGATGAAATAATATGGTATTTGTCTTTCTCTGACTTATTTTGCTTAGCATAATATCCTCTAGTTCCATCCACACCATTGTAAATGGCAAGGTTTCATTCTTTTTGATGGCTTAGTGATATTCCATTGTATATATCTATACCACATCTTCTTTATCTATTCATCTGTTGATGGACATGTGGTCTCTTTCCATTGTTTGGCTGCTGTGGACATTGCTGCTATCAACATTGGGATGCCCCTTCGAATCACTATGCTTGCACCCTTGGATAAATACCTAGCAGTGCAATTGCTGGGTCATAGGATAGCTCTATTTTGAATTTTTTGAGGAATCTCCATACTGTTTTCCAGACTGGCTGTACCAGTTTGCATTCCTAACAATAGTATAAGAGGGCTTCCCTTTCTACACATCCTTGCCAACATCTGTTATTTCCTGAGTTGTTAATTTTAGCCATTCTAACCAGTTTGAGGTGGTATTTTTTAATAATAAATTTATTTTTTATTGGTGTTCAATTTGCCAACATACAGAATAACACCCAGTGCTCATCCCGGCAAGTGCCCTCCTCAGTGCCTGTCACCCATTCACCCCCACCCCCCTGCCCTCCTCCCCTTCCACCACCCCTAGTTCGTTTCCCAGAGTTAGGAGTCTTCATGTTCTGTCTCCCTTTCTGGTATTTCCTACCCATTTCTTCTCCCTTCCCTTCTATTCCCTTTCACTATTATTTATATTCCCCAAATGAATGAGACCATATAATGTTTGTCCTTCTCATGTCCACAATAGCCAAATTGAGGTGGTTTTTCATTGTGGTTTTGATTTGTATTTCCCTGCTGCTGAGTGACGTTGAACATTTTTAATGTGTGTGTATTGGTAATTTGTATGTCTTCTTTGGAGAAATGTCTGTTCGTGTCTTCTACTCCTTTCTTGACTGAATTGTTTATTTTTTGGGTATTAAGTTTATGAGTTATTTATAGATTTTTGGATATTAGTCCTTTTTTGTGATATGTCATTTGCAAATATCTTCTCCCATTCCATAGGTTGCCTTTTAGTTTTGTTGGTTGTTTCCTTTCCTGTGCAGAAGCTTTTTACCTATGAAGTCCCATAGTTCATTTTTGCTTTTGTTTCCCTTGCCTCTGGAGACAAGTGTAGTAGGAAGTTGCTGCAGCCAAGGTTAAAGAGGTTGCTGCCTGTGTTTCCTTTAGGGTTTTGATGGATTCCTATCTCACATTTAGGTCTTTCATCCATTTTGAATTTATTTTTGTGTATAGTGTAACATACTAGTCTAGTTTCATTCTTCTATATGTTGCCGTCCAATTTTCCAACACCATTTATTAAAGGGACTGTCTTTTTTCCATTGGATATTCTTTCCTGATTTGTCTAAGATTAATTGACCATAGAGTTGAGGGTCCATTTCTGGGTTATCTATTCTGTTCCACTGATATATGTGTCTGTTTTTATGCCAGTACCATAATGCCTTGATGATTACAGCTTTGTAATAGAGTTTGAAGTCTGGAATTGTGATACCTCCAGCTTTGGTTTTCTTTTTCAACACTACTTTGGCTATTCAGGGTCTTTTCTGGTTCCATACAAATTTTAGAATTGTTTGTTGCAGCTGTGTGAAAAATGTTGGTGTTATTTTGATAGGGATTGTACTGAATATGTAGACTGCTTTGGGTAGCATAGACATTTGCACAATATTTGTTTTTCCAGTCCATGAGCATGGAATGTTTTTCCATTTCTTTGTGTCTTCCTCAATTTCTTTCATAAGTGTTCTATAGTTTTCAGAGTAAAGATCCTTTAACTCTTTGGTTAGGTTTATTCCCAGGAATCCTATGGTTTGGGTGCAATTGTAAATGGAATCAAGTCCTTGATTTCTCTTTCTGCTATTTCACTGTTGGTGTATAGAAATGCAATAGACTTTTGTGTGTTGGCTTTATATCTGTGACTTTGATAAATTCCTGTATGAGTTTTAGCAAATTTTTTGGTGTAGTTTTTGGGTTTTCAACATAGAGTATCATGTCATCTACAAAGAGTGAAAGCTTGACTTCTTTGCTGATTCAGATGCCTTTTATTTCTTTTGTTGTCTGAATGCCGAGGCTATGACTTCCAGTACTATGTTGAAGGGAGTGGTAAGAGTGGACATCATATTCCTGACCTTCTGGGAAAAGCTTTCAATTTTTCCTCACTGAGAATGATATTAGCTGTGGGACTTTTGTATATGGCCTTTATGATGTTGAGGTATGTTCCCTCTATCTCTACTTTGTTGTGGGCTTTTATCAGGAAGAGATTTTGTATTTTGTCAAATGCTTTTTCTGCATCTATTGAGAGGATTATATGGTTCTTATGCTGTCTTTTATTAACGTACTGTATCATGTTAATTGATTTGTGGATGTTGCCTCACCTCTGCAGCCCAAAAATAAATTGCACCTTCTCATGATGAATAATCTTTTTAATGTACTGTTGGATCCAATTAGCTAGTATCTTGTTGAGAATTTTTACACCCATGTTCATCAGGGATATTGGCAAAAAGCCTTTTTTCTTATTTAAATCTCCTTGAAAGAAAACATCATTGATAATCAACAATGTAGTGTAGGTTTATGATATATGTGGAAGGAAAGTGTTTGATAACAGCACAAATGCTAGAAAGAGAGAGATGGGAGCACACAGTTGGAAGATTCTTACATAGTTGACCCTTGAACAACACAGGGATTAGGGACAACAACTCCACAATAGTCAAAAATCCGCATATAACTTTTGACTCCCCCAAAACTTAACTACTAACAGCCTACTGTTGACTAGAAGCCTTTCTGGTAACATAGTCAATTGATTAACACGTATTTTGTATGTTACATATATTAGATACTGTATTCTTACAATAAAGTGAGATAGAGAAAATGTAATTAAAAAAATTGTAAGAAAGAGAAAATATATTTATAGTACAGTACAGTATTTACTGGCAAAAAGTCTGCATATGTGAGGGGACCCACACAGTTCAAGTCCATGCTGTTCAAGGGTTCACTGTATTACATGTGGAGTAATACAATATTGCTTTAATTAGAATATGAAAAGTTAAAGATAGAAATTATGAATCCTAAAGTAGTCACTAAAATAATTCAGTAACATAAAGATAGATAACACATTAATAAAGGGAGTAAATGGGGGCACCTGGGTGGCTCAGTCAGTTAAGCATCTGCCTTCAGCTCAGGTCACGATCTCAGGGTCCTGGGATCCACATTGGGCTTCCTACTCAGTAGGGAAGCTGGTTCTCTCTCTCTGCCTCCCCTTGCTCATGCTTTCTCTCTCTCTCAAAATAAATAAAATTAGAAAAAAAATAAAGAGAACAAACGGAATCATAATAAATATTCAATTAATATAAAAGAAGGCAGTAAAGTAGAGACAAAAGAAAAAAGGACATATGAGATGTATAGAAAATAACAGGAATATGGTAGACTTAATCCCAATCAAATCAATAACATGACATCAAAGGCAGAGTTTTCAAACTGGAGAAAAATGCAAGATCCAATTACCAGCTGCCCATAAGAAACCAACTTAAATATAAAGAAGCAAACAGATGAAAAGGAGAAGTATGGAAAGAAGTATGCCATGCTAAACTAATGGAATACAGAAGTGCACAACTAATACTGAGAAGTAGATTTCAGGGAAAAGAATATTACCAAGAATAAAGAGGGCCATTTCCTAATGATAAAGTGGACACTTCAGCAAAACAATAAACAATCCTAAACGTCTATGTACCTAATAGCAGAGCTTCAGAACATAGGAAGCAGATAATGACAGAACCAGAAGGAGAAAGAGACAAGTTCACAATTACACTGAGATTTCAACAACCTTCTCTCAATTATGAATAGAACATGTAGACAGAAAATCAGTAAGGATATAGAATACTTGAACTATGCCATCAGCCAACTTGACCCATGACATTTGTAAAATGCTTCACACAGATACAGTAGAATAGACATTTTGCTTCAGTATGTATGAATCATTTACCAAGACAGATCTTGTTGTGAGTCATAAAACATGTCTCAATAAATTTAAAAGGATTCAGTTCATCCAAAGTATGTTCTCTAACTACAATAGAATTAGAAATAAAATGAGAAAGGTCTCTGCAAAGTCCCAGATCTCTGCAAACACAATTCGAAATAATCATGAGTACAGAAAAAAAATCATAAAAGGAAATTTGAAAATAGTTTGAATCCAATGGAGATGAAACCCAATACATCAAAATTTGTGGACTATAGCTAAAATTTGTGGACTACAGTGACTAAAGGGAAATTTATTGTACTAAATAAACACATTAGAAAAGAAGAAAGATTTCAAAGTAATGATATCATTTAGTTAGACCCAACATAAGCAGAATAAAAGAAATAAAGATCAGAGTAGAAATTAGTTGCATGGTACTCTGTAATAAAAACAAATTCAAGCCACATGTCACACTGTGTGCAAAAATTAACTGAAATGAATCACAGACTTAAATATAAAGCGTCGAATGCTAAATCTTATAGAAAGAAATGTAGAAGAAAATCTTTATGATCTAGGGTGATAATAAAGATATTTTTAGATAGCACCAAAAAAACAAGGTCTACAAAAGAAAAAAATTATGAATTGGACTTCAGGAAATTTAAGAACATGTATTCTTCAAAAGCACTCCTAAGAGAATGCAAAACAAGCCACAGATGCAGGGTAGGGAGGGATTGCAAATCATATAGATGAAAAAATTGTATCTAAAACACACAAGAAATCCTAAAATTCAGTAACATGGGGAAAAAACAATTAAAAATGGCAAAATATTTGAATAGCTTTTTTTTTTTTTTTTTTTTTTTTTTTTAAGAGAGGAGGTGGAAAGGGGCTGAGGGAGAGGGAGAGAGAGAATCCTAAGCAGGATCTATGCCTGGCACAGAGCCTGACACAGGGCTCATTCTCACAACCCTGAGATTCTGACCTGGGCCAAAATCAAGTTGGACACTTCACTGACTGAGCCACTGAGAGCCCCTTGAATAGATATTTTATCAAAGAACATATACAGATGTCAAACAAACATAAAAAGATGTTCAACATCATAACATCATTAGTTATTAGGAAAATGCAAAAGCCATGCAAGATACCACTCCATACCTACTTAAAAAAACTGGCCATCTCAAGTACTGGGCAAAATGGTAGAGGAGCTATATCTCTTACACACTACCGTTGGGAACATAAAATGGTACAACCACCTTGGAAAACCTTTTAACATTTTTAAAATGTTAAACAAATAATTCCATATGACTAAGGCATGCCAGTCCTAGATATTTACCAAGAGAAATGAAACCAGATATCCATATCAAGACTCCTACAAATATGCAAAGCAGCTTTATTTAAAATAGCCAAATCCTTGGTGTAGAAGCCCAAAGGTATATTGACAAGTAAATGGATAAACTGTGGTATCCACACACTGAAATTTTATTCATCAATAAAAAGGAATGGACTACTCAAAGAAATCATCCAAAGAAAAGTAGAGTACATACTGTATGATTCCATTTATAGAAGATTTTAGAAAATGTAAACTAATCTATAGAGATGTAACAGAGAGGGGTGTATGGATTGGGTTGGGTGCAGAGGGGTAGGAGGGTAGGATCACAAAGTGGCACCAGGATACTTTCCAGGATAACAGATATGTTTGCTGTCTGCATGTGGTGACAGTTTCTCATGTGTATACATGTCAAGATGTATCAAATTGTATGCTTTACAAATGTGTGATTTCATATTTAATAATTATTCCCTAAGAAAGAAGCTTCAAAGCTGTAACACTGCAAACATCCTTTTCTTTGGAATTTGCATGGATTATATATTTCCTTTCACATTCAACCTTTTAGTAGTCTTTATTTTAGGTGTGTACTGTGTAAGCAGTCTAAAGCTCGATTTCCCAGCATCTAACATACACTTAATACTTTCTGACTGTTCAATAAGTGAATCTCAGCTGGTGATCTAAATCATTGATTTAGTCTAGAGAATTTAGTTCCTGCACATTCATTGTGACATATTTAAACTCATTTGTAATATCTTATTCTACTTCCTCAATTTCTCCTCTCTCCCTCCTTTGTCTTCCTTTTTTTCTCTCTCTCTTTTTTTTTTCTTTTTCCTTTCTCCCCTTCTTGTCTTCACTTTCATTGGCTGAAACATTTTTTTTTTGCCTCTCATTCCGGTCTTTTCCCCCTCCATTGGTTCAGATCTACATGCTCTATTTTACGGATTACCCTAGAAGTTTCAACACATATATTTTAACTTAGCAAAGTCTAACATGACGCAGAACCTTTACTCTCTTTCCCTGGAATAGAAGGATCATACTCATGGTGGTTTATTTCCTTGAGTGTGTAATGATGCTACATTTCATTCTGCTACGTTCATGAAAGGGCTACAGTATGTTAAACTGAATTTTCAGACCATAGTGGTAGCATGGATTCTGGCTGTTAAATCAAGGCAGGGCAGATTGGGGGCGAGGACTCCCTAGGGAGAACCTGTCTCCTTTCCCTACCTTCTCTCAGAGCTAAAGATGTGAGGTTAGACTCATCCTACAGGGCGAGTTTCCTTTATCTTCCTAGAAATTATAGATTAGTGCAGGGTCCTACCATCTGACCTCTCACCCTATGTAGACATGCAGCTTTGTCTCCTGACCCACTCACATGTGGCTTGGGCTTCTTTCTTGTACATTTTTAATTAGATAAGTATTAATAAGTTCCTTATTCTCTAAGCTTTCTGGTTAATAGAGTGGTGACTAAGAATGCAGTTTTGAGATTCAGAGTGGCTGGGATCAAATCGTGATTCTACTACTTATTTCCTGTGACTTTGGGCAAATTATTGAAAATCTCTGTACCTCAATTTCCTCACATGAAAAGGGCGAGGCAATAATAGTGCCTGTCTCACAGTCCTTGCAGGCATTAAATAAAGTAATACATTTAAAGAGCTTAGGACAGTCCCTGGTATCCTGGATGCTATTATTGCTACAGTTTTCATGCTTAAAGAAAATGTTCTGAGGTGATATTGCATTCTGTTCTACAAATGCCTTACAAAATGAATTTTCAAGATATAAATGATTTTCAACTCTCAAGTGATGTTACCTAGTTTATTCATATCTGAAGGTAAACATATGGTTTCCTCACTGACAAAATCGCAAGTATTTGATATCGGTTGCTTTTCTATTTTTCTTCTTTTTAGAAAGTATTACTCTCTCTTGAGGTTAGATCTTCAAAGTCTGTTTTTCAATTATAAATTATTTCTGCATGCCACGGGAAGAGCAGATACTCCTACACAGGGAAGAGTCTACCACTGAAAAGCAGCATGGTAACGTTCCTTTTTTTTTTTTTTTTTAACACAAAATGATGCCAACAGCTGGTTCATTTCATCTTGTGTCAGAACACATCAGTGTACGTATGTCAAGCCCTGGAACAATTACACCTACCACATGGGCTGGCACTGCTCCATTAATGACACGCGAACAAAATAAATGACAAGTTCTAGCCTTCTCCCCAAATAACTCCGATCACATTTCTTAAATACCTGGTGAAGAATGAAGCTTGGTGGCTGAAGCCACGGTTCTCTTAGGAGATGATACAGCAGGTTTATTAGCATCTTGATCTTTTTGTACTTCTTTCTTTGACCCTATACAGAATTTAAAAAGAGAAAAAGAAGGAAAGAGAGTTGGTTACAAATGAAACAGTAACACAAGTTGTTTGTGGAAAGGGAGGCTTAACGCAAGGCAAATAAATGGCAGCAAATAATATTTGGGTGATTTATTGCTATGGACATCACTCCCTGTGCTTCAGGGATGACACACTCATTTAGAGCAAAGGGAATTTCGTTGTAGTGGTCAGGTGAATCGGCAGGCACACTGCTGTCTCTGATTTGATGAAAAATTCCCCTGTCTCTGGAGGTCACTGCACCCCAGTGACCCTGACAAATGACCCGGAAATTAAAGATAGACTGTCCTCAGCCACCAACTCAGCCTGCCCGCCTCTTCCTGCCCAAACAAATGTTCAGAAGATGGAGACGGAAGCTGTAAGCCAAACACAACTGCTAATGACTTCGGCATCACTGAGACACAAGCCACAGGGGACGTGGTCTGCCTCTAATTCATTTCCATGCAGCTGGTCCACAGAGGTGACCTGGAGAGCCTTTTCGCTCTGGCAGCTGCAGCTGAGCCTTCGTGGAACTGCTGTCAGAGCTGGCCCCAGCAGAATGGGATAACCTGAGCATAAGCAATAACAAAGAACAGCATGTGGACGCTCCTCCAATTATGTCCAGGAGCACAGGGCCGTGTCCCCATGTGTGCTGGTCACAGACACTCACCTTCATATGACCTTCGACAGAAAGTCAAAGAACAATGGAGGATTAGAGGAAGAACACAGACCTGGATGTACCTAGACTCGCCTCCACCTCAGCACAGTTTATTATGTCATTTTTAAAGTAAAGTTTGGAGATGATTCCTCAGATACAGAACACGTCCCAGTTCCCACTCCCCAAAGCCTGCAACTTCACTCCTCTTCCAGAGGTATCTGCTGGAGGTGATTTGGTGGTTATTCTTCTAGACCTCTTTCTAGGTATTTATACATATTATTGACACCTATGTCAATACAGCTGTTGGCTAGCTAAATGAATCATATATTGCAATTCCTTTACCTACCCACATTTTTAAAGATCTTTTTTATATTAGCGTAGGCATAGATCTTTTAAAGATGTCACATAGTAACAGGCAAAAAAGTACAATTCATCAACCCATCCTCCTATTGATGAAAATTTAGAATGTTTTCAAATTTTAGCTATTAAAATAGCTAAATGTGCTACAAAACACATTCTTCTACTTGTTTCTTTGCATATAGGCACTGGTATCTTTACAGGAAAAATACATAGAAGTGCTTTTGCTGGATTAAGAGTCTGCTCATTTGCTGTATTGTTAGACACAGTCCAATTGTCTTCCAGGACAAGCTACTAATTTACACTCGCATCTAACAGTGCATAAGGGCAACTCTCTACATGCCCCATCCTCTATTGACATTGAAGTCTCAATCATTTTAATTTTTGCCAGACCCTTAAAGTCTTTTTACACTGGTTGTGTGCATTTCTTTGTTTGGAAATTGCCTAATTAAAATCCCTTGCCTATTTTTCTTACTGATGTATTAAGAACTCTTCATATATTCTGGATATTAATTCTTTATTTGAAGGCTATTTAAATTATATTTTCCAGCCTTTGACTTTTTAAAATTTATAGTATATTTAATTCTATTGTGATTTTAGATTTTAATATGTTCAAATATATCAATTTTTCTTTTATATAAAAGCACTATTATAGATTATTTATACATTTGGTGCATGCATTCGTATGCATGCGTGTGTATATAAGATGGTGGGGAAAGATCATTCCAGGAGTTTGGAGAGAGAGGCAGGTATTTGGAACCATCTTCCCCATCTTTCATTCTTTTCTGGCGTGACTGGTTCCCACATACCCTGACCATTGGACCTGCCTCACCGCCTCTCCAGCCTTGCTTACAAGCCTTCTATTATTCCACCCACATACCTGTCACCATCTCTGCTTTACTGCTTTTCGACAAACTCTTTTAGTCTCGTTGATTGAGCTCTTCTGAAGCTTGAATTCTCTTTTGTATCTCTCCCCCATTGCTTTTTTCTTCCTCCTCCTTCCTATGTTTCATGGCATTTAGTTAACATACCCCTAGTCTTTCACATCTCAGTAAGTGGCACCCTCTTTCACTCATTGTGCTCAGGCCCCAACACTAGGCATCATCTTGGTTTGTGTCTTTACTCCCTGCCCACATTTGGCCCATTAGCAAAGCTTGTTTGTTCGCCTCTGAGTACATCCCAGGTCTGACCGCTTCTCTCCCCTCCGCTGCCTCTGCAGAGCCCAACACCACCACTTCCTCTTCCTTCTTTGCTATAGCCTCCTACCTAATCTGCTGTTCCCATTCCTGCTCCTCTACAGCTTATTCTCCCACAGCAGATGAATTGCTTCAAATCTAAGTTAGAGCAAGTTATTCCTGATCTTGAAACCCTCTACCTCCCAAGATAGAATGAACTGTAAACTCCTTGCCCCATTAGTGAGGCCCTATAGACCAGCACTAGCTAACAGAAATATAAACATGAGCCACTTGTGTCATTTAAAATTTCCTAGTAACATTTAAAAACTAATAAGTAAATAACATTTTTTATTTAACCCAACATACTCAGTATCACTTCAACATCTGGCACTGACCACATTTTGAGCTCTCAGTAATGGCTCATGGGTCACCGGCCCTCATACTGAGCAGCACAGCCCCAGATGATCTCCTCTTCTGGCTACTTCATAGACACATTGTGATAGGTAACTTTATGTGTCAACTTGACTGGGTCACAGGGTGCCCAGACATTTGGTCGAACATTCTGGGTGTTTCCAGATAAGATTAAATTTAAATTGGTAGACTGAATAAAGCAGACTGCCCTCTCCAATGTGAGTAGGTCTTATATGATCTGCTGAATGCCAGAGTGGAACAAAAGGCTGACTATGAAGGAAGTTCACATGTCCGATTAGTTGAGTGAGCTGGGATATCGGTCTTCTGCCCTGAGACTGGAACTTAAACCATCAGCTGTCTCTGGGTCTCTGGCTTGCCAACTGTAGACCTGGGGACTTCTTAGCCTCCATAAACATGTGAGCCGATTCCTCATAAAAAAATCTTATGAGGTGTGTGTGTGTGTATTTACTTATAATATATATTATATAATATACAAATGTATATATAATTTGTATATAGAGCATATATTTTTTTCTATATATATTCTCTCTCTCTCTCTCTCTCAAATGTATTACATGTTCATGTATTATATCCTATTGGTTCTGTGTCTCCGGAGAACCCTAATACAGAGATGGCACCACTGTTAGCACCTGCTCACACACTCTAGCCATACTACACTGCCAGCCATGCTGGTGCTCAAACAAGCCACAGCTCCTCCCATTCTGGGCCCTTTAAGCTTGAGTTCCTTCTGCACAGAACACATTTCCCTGAGGCCTTGAGCATGGTTCACTCATCCCTTCATTCAGGTCTCCATCATCTTCAAAGAGGCCCCCCGACACCATAGGTGAAACAGCCCTCCTGCCATGTGCCACTCTCCCTTTGCTTTCTTGCTTCATTCTTCTCCACAGCATTTATTATACCCCGAATATATGCTATCCACCTCTGTTTATGGTCTACCTTCCCCACTAGATCATAAGGCTCAATTGTAGGGCCATACCTTCCCTGCCTGATGTGGTCATTCAGTCACTGTCCCCTCCTGTCTACTCCCTCCCACCGGGCTTCTTTCAAGATGTCTTGCCCAGGCATTCCAGGGCTTACAGAAAGCTGTAACCTGGAATCCTCAAAGCCACTGCATTACTCCACCCCATCCCTCAGAGTATCAAACTATGGCTCACTTCATTCTTCTCATTCCTCCTTCTGCTCAGCTTTTTGGTATCAATAACTATGGAAAGGTACTGAGACTTGTGGGAGCTGAGAAGAAAAATGTTAAAAGCCTAAAAGTTTGTCTTAAACACAATGACCACAAGCTCAAAAAGATTACGTGCAAAGAGACTTCATACATTATTCATAATAATAAAGAAGAGTAAATAATCAAAATGCACACTGGGAAATGGTTAAATAAAGTGTGGTATATCCATACTATGTACTTTTATGTAGCTATTAAAAAGAATGAAGTAGCTCTATATTGTCCTGGCACAGAAGATGTCTGTGATAAATAAAAGAGCTGTTGTTGAATACTGTGCATGCTATTATCCCATGTTTGTAACACAAAATGTTACCTGTATTATGCTTTTAACTATATAAGATTTGAAAGGTAGGTACCAAATTGTTAATAATGGTTACTTCTGAGCAGTAGGATTGAGGGAATTTTTTTTATTTTACTGCACTTCTGCATTATTTTATTTTTTATGATGATCACATATTACTTTTATAAAGAAATAAACAGTTAAAAGGAGTGAAACCAAAACAAAAATGAAAATAATTTGTCTGATCCATGAAAGGAGAAGGAGAGAAATCAGCCCAGTGCAACCAACTCTACAAGAACTTTGATGGAAAGTTTCATGGTCCCTCCCCCAGGAACACAGCATTGCCTAGAAAACTCCAGTGTGGTTCTGGGAATTCTTAATGGCACAGAAAATTATGAAAATCAGTCAAGACTTTCAGTGCTTTTTGCAGTTTTCTTAGAATCAAGACTCAGACTTATGATTTTTAAATGTCCCATAAGCTTTCACCTAACTCTGTTAAGACCTCTGAGTACCTAGGAATGCCAGAGTGGGTTGTGGTCTTACAGTTTTCCTCCTGTCCCTCTGGACTCTCTTTCCTTCACTGTGGTTCCTCCTTTGCCTGCATCTGAGTAAAGCTGTCCAAGAGTTCGCCTGTCCACTCTTCTGGATGCTCCTGACCACTCAGCACGCTTGCATCACCAAGTTGCACATGCTGATGAACATCAGCTCTATCCTTTCCAATCCAGATGGGTCCAGACA
The DNA here is from genome assembly GCF_011100685.1 of Canis lupus familiaris. NCBI lineage: Eukaryota > Metazoa > Chordata > Mammalia > Carnivora > Canidae > Canis > Canis lupus. The sequence continues at coordinate 10,590,692 of NC_049246.1, forward strand.
ACTTTCTTGAGATCCAGACCTGTTTTTAGCTGCCAACTAGACATTACCGTAGCCTATGAAATGACCAGATCACCATGCTCCAACTGGAATGAATTGTCTTCTTCTCAAATAATTTCTCTTCCTAGATTTTCTTTCCTGATTGGTGGTTTCCCTGGTCACTGAAGCCAGATGCCAGGGAGCCCTCTTCTTTATACTCCCACATCTGATCAGCCACTACCTGTCTGCCTTATGAAGCAGCTTCTGAATCTGACCCTGTACCCATTCCCACTATTTACCCTAGCTCAGTTCTCATTAATTCTCACTGGGACAGCTAGAAAAATCTCCTAAGTGATTTCTCCCATCCTGTGTCTTACCTTCTTCATGTCTACCTAACTCATCCTTCTTACCAGTGCCAGGATGATCTTCTTTAATCATTAACCAGATCACATGATTTTTCTTTTAAAGCCTTTCCAAAGCTTTGGATTACACTGGGTCTATCCAGCTAATTAAGGATGATCTCCCCATCTCAAGACCCTCAACTTAGGCGCAGTGCAAAGCTCCCGTGGCAGTGGAAGGTAACAAACAGTGGTTCCAGTGATTAGGGCATTAGTAGCTATTATATCTTCTATGTCTAACTGAACGAATAAATGAGGAAACTCTTTTTATTCACCAAAAAAGCACTGATTTCTTTTCTTGGTCTGTATTAGTCTCCTGAGTCCCCATCACTTACTTATGAAGCTTTTCTGATTTTCCCCAGCTCTTCTTGAATACTTGTCTCTCCTTAAACCCTATTCAGCCTTAGCTGTTCTCTTTCCCCTAGTGCAGACTATACCTCTAGCAGACGTCTCTTGTTTGGCCTGGTCAGTTTCTTTTAACATTCATGCTCACCTGGGGGAACTAACCTTTCCCTCCTCATGGGCCATGTGACTGGTGTGTGTTGGGGGGTAGAGGGGTGCTGATACACCTGGTTCTGGAGGTGGGCCTGTGACTCTGGCCTGCCCGATCAGAGCTCTGCATCACGCCGGAGTGACAGAGCACCAGGTTTGAGAATGAAAACAAAATCCAGGTTGGGATCATGAGAGCCTTTATCTTACAAGTTTTTCTGGAATTACTAGAAAATAATTCTTTTTCTGATAGATGCTTAAACTGGTGGGATATAGGCCTGAGCTGCCATTGACAACCTCTGCCTCCTCGGAGTGGGGAGAGCCTTTGTGAAGAAGCAGTCAGGAGAGGGGGAAAGTAGGGACAGGAGACAAAAAAAAAAAAAAAAAAAATTCAGGATTTAATTGTTTAAGGACCTGGGTACAGCCCTACCTCACATTAGCAATATCACCTGAGCTTTTCAGTTATGTGAGCCAAAATCCTTCTGACCTTTTGCATTCTTTTTGGCCTAAGGCAGTTTGATTAGGTTTTTGTGACTTGCAGCCAGATAAGGCCTGAAAATGTCAGCTAGAGAAAACAGGTCCTTACATATATATGTTTATCTCTTCTGGGTTCATCATTGGTCAAAACTACTCCTGTGTACCTCAGAGTACCTTCTGCACATGCAAACTCAGCGCTATACAAATGAATGTGTGTATACAAAACCCAGAGCCCTTTCAGTCGAGCTTTTGGGATGGAAGGGAGGAGAAGCCAGGAGTATTTCTTGGTAAATAATCCAAGAAATGCCAGCCTCACTGGTATCAAAGGACAAGTTCATAGTTTTAATCTGAAACCCTGTTACTGATCATACCCACTCCAGAACAATTACTATACATTTAAATGGCCCCAAAATGCTTTGCTATAAATAAAGCAGCAAAAAGCCTCCCAAAGGTCTAAGCTGAAGGGTTCTGTCTGGCAATCCATATAGGGTTGTTCAGAAAAAGTAGTGTAAAAGCCCAGTTTCTCATGTGGTCAAGGCCTTCCACAGTGATATGAGTGACTATGGCAGCTGCTGGGAGAAGACCCATTTTGTGTTTTATTCCTAAACTGGACATCATAAAAGTGACTAACACCCCGTTCATCATTGGTGCTTAAGGCAGAGGCCACCTGCCTGGGAGCTGTGAGATTATGAGGAAAGCTGCCCAGTCAAGAATGATGGGTTTGCTCTAAGGATAAGACTGTCATTTTAAAAACAAAATGTAATGGCAAATGACAGTGGGTCACTCAGGGTCCTGACTGAGCACCTCAAAATGGGGAAAAATAGATTTAAAATAATGGTTACAAGAATGCTATATACTTGTTTCATAAAAATAAATAAGCATGTCAAAAGAAATCAAAAGGAAGTTTTACTGGGTGCGGGCACTGAGGTGGGCACTTGACGGGATGAGCACTGGGTGCTATTCTGTATGTTGGCAAATTGAACACCAATAAAAAATAAATTTATTATTTAAAAAAAAGGAAGTTATACAGGCTCTGAACCTCACTAACAATAGGCCACATGTGCATGCAACTCAATCTCAGCATAAGTAAGGAAAGATAGTAAACAGAAGAGGATAAAGAAATATACACATCAATAGACTTTATCCTCTGTCCATCTAATATTCTCACACTATGCACCTGTCAAAGCTGTGGTAACAGGGCTGATTCTTTCCTAGCCCTACAGACCCACTCCCAGATAGGGAACATGAAAAATCATGGAAGGAAGATGGAGAGGAGCCAGAAGAAAAATGAAATGCGAACATGGCAACAATGCAAGTAATTATTATTGTGCTAGTGTGGCTGAAAAGAGGTAAATAGGGAAAAAGGAATGATGTAATCAGAATATAGAAATTCTGATGTCACTTAAAAGACAAATGGACTGTGGGAAGATTTCAAGGGAAGATTTTAGAGTTTGAATAAAATGAAGCATAGAAACATTATCTAGATAGGAATGTATCAAATAATATATTCCCACGTCCCAGTATACTCTTATTCATTAAGTACCATGTATGTGTCAGGCACTGTTCCAGTGAAAGAGTGGTATGAGCTGTCATGGAGGTTATTGTTTTACTGCATGTAAACAGTTTTACCCCCTGTTTACTAGCATGTATAAATGCCAGGAATTAGTTTGCAGCTGCCTCTGTGTATATTATCTCACTTTACCCCACTCCTAAACTCTGTTGCTATTGCTACTGGTATCATTACTTTGCAAATGAAGAAACTAAAGGTATGGCGGTTGTAATGTATCTGCATTTACCAGTATGTGGCTGAGCCAAGCTCTGAACCTGTGGCTTTCTGCCCTCATTTTATTTATTTATTTTTAATAATAAATTTATTTTTTATTGGTGTTCAATTTGCCAACATACAGAATAACACCCGGTGCTCATCCCGTCAAGTGCCCCCCTCAGTGCCCGCCAACCAGTCACCCCCACTCCCCGCCCTCTTCCCCTTCCACCACCCCTAGTTCGTTTCCCAGAGTTAGGAGTCTCTCATGTTCTGTCTCCCTTTCTGATATTTCCTACCCATTTCTTCTCCCTTCCCCTCTATTCCCTTTCACTATTATTTATATTCCCCAAATGAATGAGACCATATAATGTTTGTCCTTCTCCTATTGACTTACTTCACTCAGCATAATACCCTCCAGTTCCATCCACGTCAAAGCAAATGGTGGGTATTTGTCGTTTTTAATGGCTGAGAAATACTCCATTGTATACATAAACCACATCTTCTTTATCCACTCATCTTTCGAGGGACACCGAGGCTCCTTCCACAGTTTGGCTATTGTGGACATTGCTGCTAGAAACATCGGGGTGCAGGTGTCCCGGCGTTTCATGCATCTGTATCTTTGGGGTAAATCCCCAACAGTGCAATTGCTGGATCATAGGGCAGATCTATTTTTAACTCTTTGAGGAACCTCCACACAGTTTTCCAGAGTGGCTGCACCAGTTCACATTCCCACCAACAGTGTAAGAGGGTTCCCTTTTCTCCACATCCTCTCCAACATTTGTGGTTTCCTGCCTTGTTAATTTTCCCCATTCTCACTGGTGTGAGGTGGTATCTCATTGTGGTTTTGATTTGTATTTCCCTGATTCTGCCCTCATTTTAGCCTGCATTTCATTGTACTGCAATGGCTCCAGAGAGTTCTGAAATGTAATGAATCCTATGGCCTGCCCACCCACCTGTACTCAGAAGCACAATGAATCCAGGTGAGTCTGACCCTGTAGGAGAATCTAAAGGGAAGTTGGATGGGGCCGGGGTGAGAATGTTCTGAGTGGAGTCTGGGGCGAGGGCAGGAGAACATAGATGCTGAAGGTCTTCTACTTTGGGTGGAGACTAAGAGACCAGAGAACAGCTCAAGACTAAAGCTGAAGGCCAATAAGTCCCTAATCTCCTTTCCACCTTGTGACCCAGTCTTCTTTCTGACCTTCCATCCACACTGCATGGAACTCCTTACCCTTTGGTAAATAATCCCCCCTCCTTGCACGTTCATCCTCAATCTCCCACAGAGCAAACTTCTCAAATGGTTGCCACTTGTCCTTAGACTCTTCAGCCAATTTATCTTTGAGTCAGGAAGTCCCCTTCAAACTATCTAATACCCGACCAGAACTTGAAGCCTCCATGCTCATATGAAACCTCTTTTTCTCTGATGTTCTAATGTTCTGGCTGGTCTGGGCTAACAGCGTTCCCTGCTGTCACCTACAGCAAGGTTACTGTTCCTCACTTACCTCCAGGTATGGACTTCCTGTTTACCCCAGGTCCTGCCATCACCCGAGATCTCATGCATAACTCATCTGACATCCCAGACTTTCTATCCTTTGGCATCTGCTGCTACTCCTGCCCAGGCATTTGGGGCCCCTGCATATATCACCTGAACCTTGTCATCAACTAGAACTTCACCTCGGAAATTCACATACTCCACTTTTGGAACACAACTTCTATCCTCCAACGATCTCACTATGCTATTGCCACTCCATCAGTTCATTTCTCTAATCTAGACTATGAATCCCTTTACCCCCAAACTAATAGGCTCTTTCTATTCTCACCTCCTTTCCTATCCAACCTAAAGTTGATCCCAATGTCCTTCACCTCTACTATCCTCCTCTCCACACTCTTGTCCCAATATTGGAAACCACTATAGTCACAATCACAACGGTCTGCAAAACTCAATTCTAGCCCAACCTAGTCATCACCTTCCATGAGTTCAGCTAGAAGACACAATGACACAGATAGGGCCATCAAATTTAGTCACCAGTTATAACTGCAACCACAACACAGGCCAGTAATTTTACTTTTTCTCATTTTGCATTCCTCTTTTTAACCTATTAAAAAATAAAACATGGGATCCCTGGGTGGCGCAGCGGTTTGGCGCCTGCCTTTGGCCCAGGGCGCGATCCTGGAGACCCGGGATCGAATCCCACATCAGGCTCCCGGTGCATGGAGCCTGCTTCTCCCTCTGCCTGTGTCTCTGCCTCTCTCTCTCTCTCTGTGACTATCATAAATAAATAAATAAAAATTAAAAAATAAATAAATAAAAAAATAAAACAAAACAAAGTTTGACATCAGAAACTTTCTAAAAGATCATTCCACAGGCTTTAAACAAAATCTAACAGTATCTTACCCTTTATAAGCTCAGTTAATACTCATCACTTCCAAATTTTTGTGGCTATTTTTTCCAATATTTATCTCCATGTATCTAAGTAATATGTTTATACTGCTATTTCTTGATATATACATTTTAGATATATTTTAGTATGTTCCTACTACAGAAAATAACAGTTTTGATCTCCATAGGCTTGCTTCTACACTAACTCCTTCATCAATACAATTGTACCATAATTTTTGATTAAGCCAAAGTTCACTGTTCATCTCGTTACACTTACATAAATATTAACTGAGCAATTTCCTTACGTGTATGACTTTTTGTTTTCCCTGGATTTAATAGCTGCCTTGATTTTTGTTTGCTTAGATTTCTATATATATTTTGCTAATTCTCCACCAAAATACTCTATCACAGTATACTTCTCACAATTATGTAAAAGGTTCCATTTCATTTTCCTGGAACCCTCAATTCTCCATTTTTTTCTGGACTGGTAATTTCTATGACTGTTGCAGGGCTCTCATCCTAAAACCTCCCTTAATCATCATTCTGGGAAATTCCTTTGTCTCTTTTCTTCCCCTCTGAATTTTCTGTTTCATTTCTTATGGAACTCCTATTATTTGTATTCTATATTTATCTATCAATCGATAGGTATATATATGCACACACACATATATCCATGTAGGATGGAAATATCCATCTCTTTTTGGATATCTCCCATGCACATGACACTAAATATACCCAATATTGACCTTGTCACCTAACAACACTTCTCAGTCCTATCTTCTCTAAGTAAATGTGTTTTAGGGCTAAACCAGAAATGTTGATTTCATCCTCATTTCCTTCCTTTTTATCACTTCTTCACTTGTAATAAAATGCCAAATCCTGTGAAATATAATCATGTATCTCTCTTAAATTTAGTCCACTTCTTTTTTCATAGTTACTGCAACTTCGTTCAGACCAGTGTCACTGTGAAATTCTGAAGCAGCCTTCTTCATCCTCTGGTCTCCAGTTAGCTCTGCTCCAACTTACCCTTCAGATCTCAACCTAGGGGTCTCTAGATACTGCTAATCATGCTCTGTGGCTATAACTATTATATTATAGAATTCCCATCTATTTATATTTACCATTAAATAATACATTACAGGAGAATTGCCCACTCAGTAAATATTTATAAAAAAGCGAGTTGGAAAAAAAAAAAAAAAACAAGCGAGTTGGTTATTGTTACTAACTAATTATGTTCTTTCTCTGTGGGAAATGAAATCAACCTTCAGATTAGATGAATTCCTGACATTTTGAAATCTCTTCTTATTTTCTTCTTCTTACTTCTTCTCCAGTACCTCTCTCTCTCTCCCTACATAATAAACAGGCATGTCCTAAGTGAGTAATGAGAAATCACTGTATACACTGTTAGAAACAAAATGAGTAAAGCTCTGAATATGATGGATTTGTGGGAAGAAAATAACCAGCTCTCCTGGGGAATCAAGACACTGCATGATCTATTAGTACTGAGAAAATGTGAATAAGTAAGTCGTGGTGGGAAAAATACTTTGTATTTTTGAAATTATACAAACAGATATTAGGGTTTTATTCATTGTAGCAGTTTTAGTAAGGTAAGCCTAAATGAAAGAGATGGTCTGGATTTATTTGTCTCATTCAACCTAATGACTTACTTTCACGTTAAGCACAATTTTATTGTGCTTTTCAGAGCAAACATTTTCCACATATAAATAAAAATCCCTAGCATGGTCTACCTGGTATTAAATAAGTACCTTCAGGTTAGTATTCTGTAGTTTTACTCCACAGGCTGCATCAGCCCTTTCTTATTTTCTGAACTATTTATTTCTTAAAAGGTCCTTCACTTTCCTTTATTCTTTCATTCATCATATATTTATTGGGTGGCTCCATTGTACTTTAAATGGTATTAGCTCTTGCAGATTCCAAGGTGAAAAAACAAAATCCTTCTCCTGAAAGTCACCAATTAGTGGGGCATGAAAATAAGTAATGACAAGATAATGTAGCAAGTGCCAGCCTGGAGGCCTGAGTAAAGATTTCTCTCTGCAAGCTCCAAGGAGAAGCTAGGTAGGACTTCCCCAAAGAAAGTTACTCTTGAGCTGAGATGTGAAATACGCAAAAGAATTGCCAAGAAAGAAAGGGTACAACCAGGTGGGGGATCATGTGCAAAGAAAGAGGTACAGGGTCAGCCCATTCAGGGCCAGCAGGGTGGGGTATGGACTGGAAGGTTTGTTTCTTGGGTCCAGCCTACCTTGTCTCTGACCCTTCCAGCATCTCCCACTAGCAAGAATGGATATCCTCACTGTTTTCCTCCAGTATTCCTGAGTTCCCCTATAAATCTAATGGAAGGCTAAAAACTACCACTGTTCAGTTAGATACTTACTGTGTGACATAGATACTTCCTGTTTTCTTTTTTATAAATGTGAAATTATAAATGAGATAAAAATTGCCAATGAATGGAATGATGATTATTGAAAAAAATAGAAAGTAAACAGGAAGTTAAACTGCCATGGTTGCAGTTATCTGGCTAAGGAAGTTAAACTGCTATTGGTTGCAGTTTTCTGGCTAAGGTAACAGCTCAAGACTCAGTCCTCACATGTAAATAAATATTTAAATATGTTGCTTACATTTTTATAAAATGTTACATGTTTCTTATAGAAAAATGAGAAAATACACTTTTTCTTCATTTTTGCCATTTCCTCACCTAGCAATAACCACTATGAACTCAATGAAATGCATTATTTCAGACCACATTATCTGTGTGTATGTCTATTTTTCTTATTATAATACAGTTTTAAACACTTTTCATTGTGAAATATAAAACTTCAAATTTAGTTGTATAGTTTAACAAGTAATTAAAAGCAAACACTCATGAAGTTGTTACCCAGGTCAAGAACTGGAACATTCAGACATTATCATCACCCAAAACTCATCATGTCTCAAGCTTCTTCCTTCTCTCTCAAGGAAGCCACTGTCATGATTCCTTGCTTTTTCTTCATAGTGTCACTGCTCCACATGCACCCTTAAGCAATATCCTTAAGCCTGTTTATAAAGTTTATATCAGTGAAACTCTGGGTGAATATTTTGCTGTCCTGCAATCTGTACTAAACATTGTAACAAAAAAAAAACATTGTAACATTAATGTAGCCCTAGTCCATAGTCACTGCCAAATAGTGATCAGTGGTGTGCATATATCACAGTGTAGTTGTTTTGATGGGAGTTCGAGGTCTACTACTTCTCGTTTTTAGCAATTATAAGCAATGCTCCTTTGAACATACTTGTATGAGTCTCCTCATACGTGTGTGTACATCTCTCATATATGTACATGCAGAGTTCTTAACTTAAGGCAGGTGCAAACATTACTGAGACAATGCCATGCTGTTTTCCAAAGTGGCTACATCCTTGGGGATCCCTGGGTGGCTCAGTGGTTTGGTGCCTGCCTTCAGCCCAGGGCGTGATCTTGGAGTCCCGGGATCGAGTCCTGGAATCAAGTCCCGTGTTGGGCTCCCTGCATGGAGCCTGCTTCTCTCTCTGCCTGTGTCTCTGCCCCCTGCCCCCACCCTGCCGTGTGTGTGTGTGTGTGTGTGTGTGTGTGTGTGTGTGTGTGTGTCTCTCTCTCTCATGAATAAATAAATAAAATCTTTAAAAAAACCAAAGTGGCTACATCCATTTCCCTGTTTCCTGGCAGGACTGTACAGGAGTTCTTCATGTACTACATCTTCACTGAAACTAGGGAAGGTCAGATTTTAAAAGGCTGCCATTCGGATGCATGTACATCCCACTGTGATTTGAACTGCATTCTCCTGGTTACCGAGCAGTTCAACACTGTTTTCATATATGTATGGAACATTTACCTTTTTTCTTTCATGGAATGTTGGCCGTTCCTTTTGTGCCTGTGTGTGGTTTTTTTTTTTTTTTTTTTTGCACTGACTTGTGTTATAATATAGCTTTGTAACCTTTTGAAGAACTTAATATGCTATGATCATCTCTCAGGATAATATTTATCTACAATATTTTTCAAATGTAAACTGATTACTAATTTGGTAGTTTAACTCCTAGTTGAGAGAGTAGACATTATAAACTAGGAGCTGTGATTATAAATACCAATTATTTTGAAGTTGGGAGTTGGAAATAGGTAAAAGAAATAATGGGGAGGTTTAGCATACATTAGCATATCTGTTTAGGGCCCAGACACTCAGCTCTATTGTTTGCTTAGCTGTGTGACCTCAGGCACAGTTTCTTAAACTCTCTGAACTTTGTTTCCTTAGGCATACAATGGGCAATATAACTGTAGGCTCCAACACTAGGGAAGAATACAATGGTATAGGGCATTAAAAGTGCGCAACCTAATGCCAGGCACTTATTAAACATGCAAAAATAGTACTTATTAGCAGTACTAATAATTAATACTTACTTATAATTATTTATCAGAACCTATAGATTATAAGCTCTGTACTAGTATATGAAATCATTAGTGAATGAGGTTGCTATTGTTCTCCTTTTTCCAATGAGTTATCTGAGGTCAGAAAGGTTCGGCATCAGCGTCTGACTTCAAAGTCATTCGCTAGTTCCTTTACCATCCATTCATTTTTTTCTTTTTTTAAAAAAGATTTTATTTATTTGTGACAGACAGAGAGAGAAAGAGGCAAAGGCAGAAGCAGAGGGAGAAGGAGGCTCCCCATGGGGCAAGGAGCCGGATGTGGCTCCAAGGATCCTGAGATCATGACCTGAGCCAAAGGCAGACACTTAATGGACTGAGCCACCCAGGTACCCAGCCATCCAAATTCTACATAATAGAAATTCATTGTAGCTTATTAATAAAGTTGTTCCATTCACTGTAACAAAAATCACATGGAGAAAGAAATATGTCCAAGGTGGTTTTTGTTTTTTAAAACCAAAATAGGTGTAGCCAATTAAAAAAAAAAGGATCCCTTTTTCTAAAATTTTTAAAGGTCTTATAACTTGTCATTTTTTCCCAAGTCATGGGCACAAGAGTGCTGCATGCTGGCTGGTCCTCTGCTGGGTGGTGGTAGTCACAGCTGCCATGTGATGAGGCCTATCACTGCCAGAATTACCTAGGGCTACAAAATGGGCACTGGGTATAAGTGGGAACTTTATAGTCTATGGCCAGGGCTTGAATTCAACCCTGACATTTGGTTTTATTACTTTGGGCAACTAACTTGATTTCTCTAATCCAGCTTCCTAATCTAGAAAATAGGGTTAAGAATAGCACCTGTGTATCACATGTTATAAGTGAGAACAAAATGAGATGATGGGTATGGCTAAGCGTGGAGTAAGTACTCAACACGTGCTGACTATTATTATCATAGCGGCTCATCAAGGAGCCACACCTTAGTTTGGCCTGTATAATATTTAATTCATTGTCCAAGGTCAGATTCTCAGCATGACATCATCACATTGGTTTAAGTTGCATATACTGAATAATCAGGCATTCTACTCTTATTCCCCAGCAATCTCCTGCTATGTATACTGTTCAAGAGTCAGAGCTTTTTCTAGGCCAGAGGACTCTGTATTTCAAGGTCCTGTCTCTGGTGGCCATATGCTAGCTTCTCGTGTTCAGTATGGGGCTCAAGTAACTGCAGGGAAGCCATAAGTAAATGAGATGACATATGGTTGCAGGTAATCTTAATCAATACCATATTTAACCAGCCAATCTTCCAACAGATAAATGAATGTAGGATACTAGAAAAAAAAGAGGCTTTGGAGGAAGATCTCAACTAGAATCTTGAGTTGACTACATAGTAACTCTGACACTGGGAAAGTCACATTTCATCACATTTAGAAATGAGGAAAGAGGTACTCCATAGTGGTGTTCTGGTGTTTAGGAAGAGCATGAGTCTAAAGCACTTAGGGCAGAGTCAAGCACACAATACCAGGCAATAAACCCTAGAGATCATGTTCATGATGATGGTGATGGTCACCAAGATGGTCAAGACCTAGGTTAATGAAGGACTCATTACAGCTATGCGATCAACTCATTGCCATCTTGAATGAGAATCAGATGTCTGGCAAGTGGTTGGGAGTGTCAGGGCAAGGAGAAAAGCATACTAGAGAGAACAGCTTGAATAAGGAAAGGCACAGGGCCATGAAGGGCCTTGGCTTCTTCAGGGAACCAGAGGTGCAACGTGGCAGCATAGAAGAAAGATGTGGTAGGCAGGCACAACTCAGAAAGGGCCTATTATGCCAGGCCAGGTGAAACCAGGCCCCACAGGGCTAAGGAGGTTAAAACTGTCACCAGCAAGACCTCCACTAACCCCTTTCTTCTTCATAGGAATGTTAACCCTATATTTTAGAAGCAAACGAAGGGAAGTGCTCTCGCTGGCCTCAACCACCGACTCACACCTGTGCAGATGGACCTTTGAGTGTCTAACATTTACCTCTACCTCATTTTAATATTAAAAACTCCACCCAAGGAAGAGTACAAACCTCACTAACATAACATGATGCATATATAAGCATGTTTCCTAAGTATGCAATGCATGACTTTATGGCTACCTCTACATGCAATTACAAAATTCCCCTTTCTAAATATTTATCCTAAACCTAAATAAAAGAAACCCACTAATCCCGGTTGGGAAGTCATGGCTTTGTGAGTTATTCCTCTCAACTCCTTATTTGCTGCAAAAAAAGTTTACTTTGTGCCACAACTCTACCTGGTGTAGTCTCTGCTTATAACTTACTGAGGAACAAAGTCATATTAGATAGTTACACGCAGTGTCTGGATCTGTGCCTGTAGGTAATGGGGAGCCACTAAAAAAGTCTCAAGCAGGGGGAGTAACAGGACTGGATTTGCGTTTAGAAAAGTGAAAGTTTGCTTGCTAGCAGTGGGGAAGGGTCAGAGGGAAGGATTGAGAAGCCTCTGGTTTAGATTGTTTAGGTGTATTGACTAGTAGAGTATGTGGCCCAAAGTAGATCTCAATACTAATATGCTTTGATTAAGGGATTAAAAATGAAAGATATGAAGATTTTGCAATGTCCAAGAAGTGCGCTATTTTTTCTTCAGTTAGCTTAGAAAATGGATGACCGGCATTTGTCTCTTTCTTATATTTGCATTTTTTTCCTACTCCCCATGAAGATCATAATTAGTATTAGGCATTTCATCAATGTAAGTTAGCTAGTAGAATATACAAATCTGGGAAAAGATGAAAAGTTTTAAACACTGACTTGTAATTAAAAGTTCCATGTTCATCATGCTAAGAGATTACACTACATCATGGTAGCAATTTGCATAACAATGCATTTATAGCACAGTAGGCAGAGTTCTGAAACACATAAATGTCAGAAATCACAATGGAAAACACAGCTCCAAAAGACCATTTGCATTAATTACTGCTGGACCAGCTCCCATAGCTCTTCAAGGCTGACAAGCAGTGTGGGCAAAATACTAGGTGGGTAACCTTTTAGATACGTGTATATACTCTTAAATGAAAGTTGGGTTTTTGTGCCCTACTTTTGAAGATCTACCACAAAACAAAAGGTTTCAGACCAGCCTGCAGGTGTCTTAATAGCAAGGTGAGTCACGGCATTTTATAAATTCTCCTCTGGTACTATGGGTTGTCCCATAATGCTTCCCAAATCACCTAAAATATTCTTCTTGTTGTTTTAATGAAAGAATTTGAAAGACATAGTAAAAGAAGATAAATGTCTCTTTCTCCTTACTTGGATCATTCTATGGCATTTAATGTAATTAAAATTGTTAAATAGCACTCTAGACCACTAAACTAGCAATAGAGGATGAGGTTTTTAAGACTTTTAAAGTCAAGTGTCCTAAAACCAAAACAAAAAAAGATGACACTGTCCCAATGAATTAAGGAACAATTTTTGTGTAATGATTAAAGCCAAGGTGGCCTCTGCCATAAAATCAGAGACTGATGAAACAGCTTGCCAATTTTCTGTGCCATTTCTTTTTCATGCTGTCTTTTGATTATTTTACAGCTAGCAAATTCCTCCATAAAAGGGGTGGAAGGGGAAAGATGAGTGTATATATTTTTAAGTTCATATCTAATTGTTAGCAGTCCTATGCTGAGATTTTAAGAGGAGGGAGCCTTGGCAACCTCTAACATTTACAAAGAGGAAATTGCTGTGGTTCACCTGCATGGAACCACAGCAGCCACCACTGCTGTCCAGCAATTTCCGCTGATCCCTTAGGTCTGTGCCTGCGTGTTTTCTGCACACTGTGTTATGTCTATATAATATGCCTTCATTGTACACTCATTTCCCTTCCCCAGCACTTAGCATATCTATAATTCAATAATTAAGCATGTAAGTACAGGTTCTATGCTTTCCTCTCCTGCTATACCCTCTGATCCATAGGGACAGAGACTGTCTCATACATCATGATTTTCCCAAGTATCCAGCACAGCACTCCACTCAAAAAAGGGGCTCAGTAAATATTTGTTGAAAGAGTGAATGCTCACACAACCAAATTCCACTTGCCCTCACTCCCTCGGATGACTAAGAGTTGACTCTGATGTCACAGTTTGTGCTTCACAGCACCTCCTGGTCTGCTGTGAGGGCCTAGGAACCTGTCCACTGCTGGCCAGAAAGAACAGCAAATAGATCTTCTAAGACACCCAGGAATGATGAAGTGGACAGCTCCTCTTTCCAGACATTCCATACATCATCCTCAAGATATTTTTCTGTCTCCGTGACCTCATGAAAAGGAACAGTTTCAAATTTATTGCTTCTATTTTTCTCCAACAAAAATTCTTTCTAAACACTTCTACTTTGCTATAAACTCCTCTATCCCCAACCTATTTCTGGCTCCCCCGTTGGCTTCACAATGACAAATAAGTTGAAGCTGTGCCTGCGACGAAGACTCAGCCTCAGGGAGAACACAGTCAATACAAAGCAATAACACTATCCTGAACAGTCCAGCGCAGACTAATTACTCTGAACTTACTTTCTTTCGGTGCCACCTCAGGAGGTTTCTGGACACTCCTGAATCAACATGGGCTTCCACATTGTGAGGTGCTGTGACTTTTTCATCATCAGAAAAATAACATGATCTGGGAGCTATTTATGTTAAAAGAGCATATATCGCAGGTTATGGTTAAGAACAACCCTCAAATCTTCTAGAACCAAGATTCCATTAGCAGCTAAAGTGATCCTTTCACCTGCCCTGTATTTTCCTAAAGCAGACTATTTTATTTCAGCAAGCTCTTCCTCAATTTCTTCATTTAAGATGTGCTCGGAAAGGGAAGATGACATTTGGCCAGACTGGAGGGATGATGGCAGTGTATGGCATCCGGCACACATGTACATCGAAGGGGTCTGTAAACACATACTTTAATAATGCTGATGAAATATTTGTATTTTAAATCATAGTATGCCCAGAAATACCTAAATTTGTGGAATTTAATTCAGAAATAATAATCTATGTCTCAAGTAGTAAAATGGAATATTTATAATACAAGTGGAGTTTCTGTAGCTCTTGGAGCAATAGCCTCACTATTCCCAGACTTTTTACCCCCAGGTAACAAGACACCAACTGTTCATTTTCTATATAGCCATAGGAAATCCTTCCATACCTTAGGCTGAATAAAGTAATTTTATTTTTTATAATATACCATGTCAACAACATGGAATCAGAGGGCAAATTGATCAAAAAGTCATCTATCTTCAGATTGATCTTTTCAACTGAAAGTATTTTCCTATTTGTTACAACAATTGCAAACAGTTTGAAGAGGCAATGGGTAGAGCTATTGATGTAAAATTATAGGGATCACAGCACTGCAGAGGTTTTGTATTTGACATGAACAACACAGAGACTTTTCATGAAAATTTTGATAAAAGGACTATTGAAAGACCAAGGCTAAGTTTCAAAAATTCTTGGGAATCTTCCTTTTGCACACCCATCAACAGGATGTTCAGTATTTTTCTTTTTAATCATTAGCACTAAACCTACATCGTTCTGTTGTCATCACACTGATGTCTAGGATGTAATGATTATTATTAAGTTAATAGGAGGACAATATTATGGGAGTAGATCAAATTTGAGACCTCCAACCATGTTTAGTATAATGTACTAGCTCTCAGCCTGGGTCTGAAACCCCAGGAAAGGAAGGTCATGGGTAGACTACAGAATTATTGTAGGGGATCTGAGAAACTCTATGGGAAGTCACTAGTGCTATAAAGAACTCGGTCTCTAAGATGTAATTTTCTTTTATTTTTCTTTTTTTTAAGATTTTTATTTATGTGATAGAGAGCGAGTGAGCACAAGCACGGGGAGGGGCAGAGGGAGAAGGAGAAGCAGACTCCCTGCTGAGCAGGGAGCTGATGAGGGCTTAATTCCAGGACCCCAGGATCATGATCTGAGCCAAAGGCAGATTATTAACTGAGCCATCCAGGCATCCCTAAAATGTAATTTTCAATGGTAGTTATTTCAATTAAAATTAATTAATTGGCCTCCGTTGGAGTAAGAATATTTAAGTAGCATGGGACAGAGGTTAAATATGCAAGTTTCAAAGTCAGACAGACCCATCCTGATTTCCTACTCTATTACACGAAACCGCGTGACCCTGGGTGGGAGGTGTTACTTAATTTTTCAAACCTCAGTTTCCTCTAGAATTAAATGAGACAGAGTATATAAATCCTTAAGCATACTGCATGGTACATAGAGAATGATCAATAAATATATCTTTAAAAAGGAAGAACAGAAAAAAAGGACTTTAAAAAACAACTGTGTTATTTATATGCCTGGTATCTGCAACACTTATGCATCCTTCCAATTGGCAACAGAATACTGCACTTAAAACAAATTAATGTCAACTTATCTGCCATCATAAATTAAACTGAGACAACTCACTTTGGAGAGACAGATTATGCATATGTTAACCATTTACTTCTATGGCTTCTCTAAACTCTTGCTTACTGAGTTAGGTTTCATAAAGGCACACTGCTAGATTATATTACTGTAGTTTCAATTTAAAAATTTCTTCAGGGACACCTGGGTGGGTCAGTGGTTGAGCATCTGCCCTCAGTTCAGGGCATGATCCCGGAATGCCAGGATACAGTCCTGCATGGGCTCCCTGCAGGGAGCCTGCCTCTCCCTCTGCCTATGTCTCTGCCTCTCCTCTCTGTGTCTCTCATGAATAAATAAAATCTTTTTCAAAATCTCTTCAAACAACTCCTACTTAATATTGTATCATTGATTTAATTGACTTATAGCTATAAGAAATAGCTACAAGTCAAAATATCTGCCATGTGTAAAGCCATATTCCAATGTGACTCAGTATTTCCACTTTTAGGAACCTATCATAAGAACACATGTGTGTGGGAAAGGATTAATGCAGCAGGCTTGGATTGCTCAAACTCTGCGCATCCTCAAGAAGGGCCTGTTTTTTAATAGACTGGCCCTTGGCCAGTTCCTGGAAGCTGAGCTTTTGGAATGTTCTGACTGACAACGTGTTCTCCATGCCTGAAGCCTTGGACCACAATCTACCAATTTGTCTAGATGGTTTACAAATTCAGCAGTTGGTCTCTGTGACATAATTAAAACCCTGGACAACCAGGCTCAGGTGATATGCCATTATACATCAGTGTGGAAGGAATTAAATACATCTGTGACATTCCACTGAGGTGATTCTTGGAAGCTTGTGCCTGGTTTCCTCTGAACTTTGTACCATGAGCTTTCTCTTTTTGCTTTTTTAAAATTAAAAGAAAAAATTATTCTGGATCCTTTCACTGTTAGAAATTGTAACAATGAATAAAGCAATGTCTAAGTCCTGTGAGTACTTCTGGGGAAATCATCAAGCCTGAGGGCAACCCCCCAACAAAATATGTTTTTGCAAAATAAGTTTACTGCAATGAATTGTTTCATGATATTAAAACACTGAAAACAATTTAAATGAACAGGAGATAAACAGTTCTACAAATTAGGGTACATCAACATAAAGTTTTTATAATATCATTAAAAGTAACATTTTTCATGTATTTATCAGAACATTGGAAAATGCTTGGAATATAATGTTACCTGAAAAAGCAAGATCCAGAACTGTGTATAAAGCTTCAACCCAAGTATGAAAAAAGTTCCCTACCTGTACAGAAAAAAGACTGGATGGGACTATGCCAATATATATTAGTAGCTCCCCATGGACTGTGAAGTTATGAAATAGTTTATTGTTCATTTTTTCTATATTCTTCATGCTTTTTCCTAGAGAAAATTATTATCCTATTTTTATTGAGTTAATATATTTCAGTGCCAAATTAAAACATGCATGGAAAAATTCTGACACAAGATAAAACTGAAAAATGAATATTTTCTTCTCATCACAACTTCTCCTTCAATTGGACACCACACAAATAGTAGCTGTTAACTACTTAAATGATACTTCTACTCTTTTTCTATAAATATACAAAAATGCATTCATAAAAATATTTATTTTTATTTGGGGTTTGGCAAAAATGTGATTTCCTACAGTTTTCTTAACAATGTATTATGGACATCTTTCCAAATAATTCATATAGATCTGTCATATTCTTTTGAAAGACTACATAACAATCTAGTGAATAGATGTATCATAGCTTATTTAAATATTTATATATTGACAAATATTTAGATTGTTTCCAATTTTTTACTATTATGATCAATGTTGCAAAAAAAAAAAAAAAGTGCCTGTACTTACATCATTGCTGCCTAAGCAAGAATTTTCCTGCGAGATTCCCAGAAGTAGAAACACTGGATTATACATTATATACACTTAAATTTTCATAGATGACAAACTGCCCTCCAAAAGCTTGTACAAAAAAAAAAAAAAAGCTTGTACAAACTTATATTCCCATTAATTCCACTATAGTGTTCATTTGCCATATTCTTCCTAAAGCTGGCTATAATAAACCTTTTTAATTTTTTCTAATCCAAATGAAAAAGATGATATCTCATTTAAAAAAAAACTAAATGTATTTCGTTAATAGCGCTTTTGAACATCTTTTCATGTTATGGCCATTGACTATTTTATACTTCTACTATGTGAATTACCCATTCATATCTTCTACCTATTTTTCCAAATGAGTTGTATTTTTCTTATTTGTTTTCATATAACACTTTGCTGTAGCATTTTCATTCAGTTTATCTCCTTAATTCTACGATGCCTTTCACTGTAGAAAATTACGCTTTTATGTAAGCGTAAACAGCTACCAGTTTTAAAACATTTCCAGGTTTCATATCATGTTTAGAAAGGCTTTCCGTAATCCAAAATTTTAAACTATTTTCGAATCATTTTATTATTAGAATAGATATGCTTAAAACAAAGTTGTTGTCCACTATGTTGTTCAACATAATATTTTTTAATTCACAGAATTAAATCTTAAAATCTTAAAAATTTGCTAGGAAATAAGCTTATTTCTTCTGAAGAAGTGACATGCTCTTTTCTCCCCCCCTGGTTGTATTTCTTCCTTTGCTCTTGTAGCCAGGAAACTCTGGATCTAGTTTTATTAGGATTTTCTTTTTTTATTAGTTGGAGTTTTATCCTTTGAATTTGGGCTATTCTGTACCCTTTACTGAATGCTACTTTGGATCTTTTCTGAAGTCAGAGAGGAATTAATAAATAAGCTAGAAAAATGACAAAAAGGCAAGTGATAACATAAATAAATAATAAAAACCTATTATATTTAATTTAAACTTTTTCAGGTCATAGTTGTTAATCCACTTTACAATGAATTCTTGATCTGCTACAATTAACTGGAATCCTGCTGCTAAGATTATAGATCTCTTGTTCCTACTCTATTTATTAGTTTATAACTGTTTACCTTATTGTGAGCTTCTTAAAAGTAGAACTGTTCTAAATATCCTTGAATCCAACTCATCCTACAGCTTAGAATAAGCACCCTGATGTCTCCTGAATGAATGAACCAGAAAAAAGTCACCCACAATAAAAGCTCACATCAGAAATCTAGGTTAAAGGCAATAGCCGAAGTACTCCCCAGATATGTCCTATTGTGGGTATATGTTGTATCTACAATTGTGGATGACAATAATTGAGCAGAGAACCCAAAGATAAAAGAGCTCTGCCATCATTAGCCTGGAATCACCAAGGGAAAGAAGCAAAGCATTGCAGTTTATAAATATTTCCAATAACATGGGTTAAAGCAAGGATGGGTGTTATCTAAGTAATTAAGATAACCAAAACACCTTACGGTCCCAAGAAATCCAATTATTTGGGATTTAATTATAATCTGCATGCCTATCTTTTAGTTTTTAAGTACCTTGATGGCACAAGGCAATGTGAAAACTGATTTTATTTTTAAAACTAGATTTTATTTAACTTAGAAATTCAAATGAATGGAATAAAGGCAAAGCTAAAATTCAGTGATAAAATTCATTTTTTAACAATATATTACTTTACATCCTGAGTCTTGGTTTGCCTCTCTGTAATTTGTAAAAGAATAGTTTTCCCCATACCTCCTAGGGTTTTTGTGAGGACAAAATTAGATTCAGTAAATTCAAATGTTTTATAAAGTAATACAAAGTGGAAGAGAATTCCTGTTATCAAGATCACATGGCTTTCAGAAATCTCTTATGTAGCTGAAATATTTGAAAAAAATAATAAAATTTTATGGGCTTAAATACTGTTGCTAACTTCTCTTTCCTACACACCTGATATACCTGATTTCCATTTAACTGTATTTCAACTAATGCAACAACTCTTTCAATACATTTTATTATATTATTATATAACACTTTAAATAAACATTCAAGTAGAGAGACTAGTTAGTTTAATGTATTCTATTAATCACCTTTAACCATGAGCAATGTATGGTCAATGTTGTTTCATATTCTATAAACGTACCGATTCCACCTGCCATCATCCTGAGTTATTTTGAAGCAAATCCTAGAAAGCATGTCATATCATGTATGCTTAAAATATGACTTTTTAAGACCATAACCACAATCACTACATCATGCTTAAAATATTAGCAATACATTCACATTTCCTCAGTTATCTTTGACAAAATTTTTGGAGTGTATTTAAATTGGGATCCAAAATAAGATCCATACTTTGCAATTGGTTGGTATGTCTAAATTTTTTGTAATCTACACACTCTCCCTCCAACCCTTTCTTCCTCCCAATTTTTTGACTTTTTCTTGTTTTTTACTTTTGTTGTATAAATCAGTTTTTGTCCTATAGCATTTCTCAAAGTCGAGTTCCGCTAATTCTATTTCCATGCTGCTATTTAAAATGTTTCTCTGTCCTTGTATTTCCAGTAAATTAGTAGTTAGATCTAGAAGCTAATTCAGATTCATTTTCACCTCAAAACTAATTCACAGGGGCACCTTGGTGGCTCATTCAGTTATGTGTCTGCCTTCTGCTCAGGCCATAATCCCAGAGTCCTGGGATTGAGTTCCACATCAGGCTCCCTGCTCAGCCAGGAGCCTGCTTCTCCCTCTGCTCCTTCTCATTACTCCATGCTCTCTCTCACTC
Organism: Canis lupus familiaris; assembly: GCF_011100685.1. Classification (NCBI taxonomy): domain Eukaryota; kingdom Metazoa; phylum Chordata; class Mammalia; order Carnivora; family Canidae; genus Canis; species Canis lupus. The sequence continues at coordinate 10,611,626 of NC_049246.1, forward strand.
TCAAATAAATAAATAAAAATAAAATCTTAAAAAAAAACTAATTCACAGATAATGTATACATTTTCATCAGGACAGTTTATAATGCCCAGTTGTATCTTTCAATTGATGGTCACTGCCTTCACCTCTGGTTCATTAGAGCTGTGAAAAGGAGATATGCTATCCTATCCTGTTAGCTAGAATATTTTTTATAAGAGAAACTTCCCTTCATCAACTATTCGGTTGACTTGAGGTACAGACTGAACAGAAGCCGAATGTTTTATTATTTTTCTTTTTTACCAGCTTCCAAAATAATAGGTGGTTTCTTAGCATCCCCCAAAGTGATTAGTTGCTGTCTATCTTTTGTATCATTATGCCCTTGTGGATATACATATATTGTGGTGAGTATTAGTCCACCACAGCTGTTATGAATCTTAGTGATATTCAAACTTTTTCTTTTAACTAGTATGAGCTTATTCAGTTTGACTCTACAGTCCTTTTGATATAAGTCTTGTAGTTCTTCTTGGCTTTCTGGCAAGGTAAGATGTTCTAAGATCTACAATTCCTACCTTGGACCTGGAACTAGCCATTTCTCCAAGGACTCCTATCTCCCTCTAATGGTCAATGTATTTAGAGATCACAATCTGGGTACTGGGGGTGCTCCTTATTACTGGTTTAGTCAGCATTTCTAATGAAAGTTAGAGATAGGAATATTTTTTTAAATACCTTTTTCAAAGGTAAATTTCAGATGAGTTCATACTTTCTTCTGTTATACTCAATAATCTCCTTATACCTAAGTGCTATATCCCATTTATCGCATAATACACAAATTCAGAATAACAGTAGATTCAGAATCATAATACCAACACTACCAATGATATAATTACTGAAAAAAGTTTAAGATGTTTTTGACTTTCTTTCTGAACATATGATATATACTATTAGAGCTGTATAATCAATTTGCTGTTATAAAGTCACTTGAAATAGTTCTCTGTATGTTTATGTCACCAACAGGCCATTCAGTTACATTCCTTTAATTGAACTTTTGATTTTTAGATATCACCTTTTAAAAGTCAATGTTAATTTACAATTGTGTAAAATATTTATCTGACTTCAAAGTCAAATCTACAAAATAAGGTATACTTAAAGTCTATGTTCTATCCCTATGACCTCTATCCTATTCCTTCTTTTCCCCTGCAGGTAATCATTTTTTAAAATTTGAAAGTTTGTTCTTCAATTGCTTGTTTCTTAATAGAAGCAAATATATAGTTAATTATATATGTTATTTACATAAATTTGTATAATTATGTATGTTATTATATACAATTTATAATAATTTATAATATAGAATTATTATATTTAATATATTATATATATAAATGTCCCTATTGTTTAGGAAGAAAGTAGGTTTCTATACATACTTTTCTCTACCTTGCTTTTATCAGGTAATGATGTCCCTTCAGAATTACCTTCTAGTAATATGTGTTTTCCCATTCATTTAACAGCTATATAGCACTGCATCTTGGATGTATCACGATCCATTCAGCTGGTCCCCATTAACGGATATGTGAGTTGTTTTCAGTATTTTGCTATTTCAAACAGTGCTGGGCACCCCCGGTGCCCAGATTGTGATTTTAAATACTTTGTGTACTTTATTTTCGCTAGTCTACCTTTGGAAGATTCCTAGAGGTGGAACTGCTAGGTCAAAGAACAAATGCTCATGTGATTTTATTAGATAATGCCAAATTCTCCTGCAGAAGATGTGTACTCTGTTCTATACCACCAGTAGTGCATGAGGATACCTTTTTACTGCAGCTTCACAGCAGTGGATGTTTTCAACCTATTGGAATTTTGCCAACTGACTAGGTGAGATATTGTAGCCCATTGTAGTTCTACTTTACATTTTTCTTATTATAAATGAGGTAGATTATTTTTTCATGTGGCTTTTTCTGAGAACAACTGTCCAAATTCCTAGGCTGTTTTTCTACAAGAGTGGTTCACAAAATATGACCCCTAGGTCTGCAGCAGCAGCAGCATCTGGGAAATCGTTAGAAATGCAAATTCTTAGGCACCACCCCAGACCTACTGAATGGGGAAATATGTTCTACTAGAAGGTGATTTTTTTAAAATTTTTATTTATTTATGATAGTCACACAGAGAGAGAGAGAGGCAGAGACACAGGCAGAGGGAGAAGCAGGCTCCATGCACCGGGAGCCCGATGTGGGATTCGATCCCAGGTCTTCAGGATTGCGCCCTGGGCCAAAGGCAGGCGCCAAACCGCTGCGCCACCCAGGGATCCCTAGAAGGTGATTTTTAAAATTTTTTTTAAAGATTATATTTATTTATTCCTGAGAGAGACAGACAGAGAGGCAGAGACACAGGCAGAGGGTGAAGCATGCTCCATGCAGGGAACCCGATGCGGAACTCGATCCCGGGACTGGGATCCCAAAGGCAGACACTCAACCACTGAGCCACCCAGGCATCCCTTTTTTAATTTTTTTAACTGAAGTGCATACCTTATTCAGATTTCCACAGTTTTTTCCCTATTGTCCCTTTTATGTTCTAGGACCCTATCTAGGATCCTACATTTACATTTAGTTGCTATACCTCTTTAGGCTCCGCTTGGGTATGAGCTTCTCAGACTTTGTCTTTGACAGTTCTGAGGAATACCACTCAGGTATTAAGTAGAGTGTCCCTCAATTGGGATTTGTCTGAACCTTTCCTCATGATTATACTGGGGCTCTGGGTTTTGGGGAGGAAGACCACAGAGGTAGAATACCATTGTCATTGCATAATATCAAAGGTACACTATTATCAGCATGACTTATAATAATGTTGATGCTAACTTGGATCATCCAAGGTAATGTTTGTCAGATTTCTACTCCAGAAAGTTACTCTTTGTCTCCCTTTCCAAATTGTCCTCTTCAGAAGTAAGTTGCTGTGCACAGTCTACACTTAAAGAATGAGGAGTTATTTTTCCTCGTCTTGAGGGTATACCCCATAGAAGGTGATTTTTAGGGGATAGCATTACATGATAAAAGCCAGGTAGAGAAAAATATGTATAATAGATTACCTTTTTCCTAAACATTAGAGACATATAATATATATAACATGTAATAATTATCAATTACTGAATGAGATGCACTGGGGATAAGGCCCATTAATCTGTGTTTTAACAAGCTAAACAGGTGATTGTAATGCACTAAAATTTGAGAAACATTCACCTATATGGTTGATTCAACATCTATATTAACTTCCCTTAAACTTGTCTAATTGTTTTCTATTTAAACTAAGGCCAAGGGACGCCTGGGTGGCTCAGCAGTTGAGCATCTGCCTTCAGCCCAAGGCGTGATCCTGGAGACCCAGGATCGAGTCCCACGTCGGGCTCCCTGCATGGAGTCTGCTTCTCCCTCTGCCTATGTCTCTGCCTGCCTCTCTCTCTCTGTCTCTCATGAATAAATAAATAAAATCTTAAAAAAAAACAAAAAACTAAGGCCAAGCTATTAGTAAAGTGGAACTGAAAGATTCAAATGCCATGCAGCATCCATGCATTTATTGGTTGATTCACCCAACCGTTAACAAATAGACGTTAAGGATAATTTCATATCACTGTGGCAGACAGTGGGGATACTGTGCTAAAGCAAAACAGACATAGTCACTGACTCCAGAAGCTTTCCTTCTGCTGAGGAAGAACAAAACGTAAACAAGTAATTTAAGTCTTACCCAAGAGGGTTACAAGGTGATACTGCAACCTAGAGCAAGGGGATCCAGCTAGTCTAGTGGTTAGGGAAATGCAAATAAAATGAACATTGAGAAAGTATTTTACTCCCATCAGATGGACTAAAGTCTTAAAAAGGGATCATACTTATTCCTAGCAGGCATATAGGTGGACACATGAAGCACTGCAGCATCTTTAGAAGGAATCTAGTGAGACCTATGAATGCATCAAACACAGCAATCCATTCCCAGGAATCAATCCTGTAGAAAGAGCGCCACTCATTCAAGGCCATTTGCTGCAGCACTGTTCATAGGGGCAACGCTAGCTACAAAGTACCCACAGTGCGGAAAGATTGAATACATCCTGGTATATCTATATTGGGCAGCCACTGGAAAGAGTGAGCCATACTGTGATTTGAAGGTATTTCTATGATGTGCTCTTGGAATAAGGAAAGCAACATGTAGAAAAATAGGTATAGAGTCTCAATTTTAGAGGCACCTGGGTGGCTCAGTTGGTTGAGTCTCTGCCTTCAGCTCAGGTCATGATCCCAGGGTCCTGGGATCAAGACTCGTGTCAGGCTCCCTGCTCGGCAGGAAGCCTGCTTCTCCTTCTCCCTCTGCCCTTTTCTTTACTCACTCTCTTTCCCTTCCTCTCTCTCTCCCAAATAAATAAGTAAATAAAATATTTAAAATAAAATAAATTCTCAGTTTTAGAAACTCACATAAACCCATATATGTATGTTGGTATGTGATCATTTGAGCATAGAAGAAAGATATGAAAGAATAGATACCAGATGGATAAGCCTTGTATAATGGATTAAAATAAAATAAAATAACATGCATCCTCCCCTCCTCTTTGTGCCCTTTCCTATAGTGCAGAAGATGGGCAGCTCACAATTGCATGCCTGGGCACCCCACAGACAGACAGAGGTACCTGAGTGAGATGAGGGGGCCACGTGTAGGCCGCCTTGACAAGAACGTTCACTTGTTACACTTTTGCATTAGCCGACTGCCCTGCCTCTGGTCACCAGCTTCATGGGTATGGAGGGGCAGGGCATCCCTTCTGTGGGCCAGCATCTAGCAGACACAGCTTGGTCTGGAGCCCTTCTGAGGTAGCTGCTCCTCCCTGGATCTCAGCTTTGGTGGTGTGAGCCCAGAACTAAAGGCAGGGAACAGAGCTCCCAGATCCTTATAGAGGTGGTAACTTCTGTGGGGTTCCATGAGTCATTCCTGAAGGTGCAGTCAGAAGCTTGGTCCTACAGTTCTTCCAGTGACTTCATCAACACAGGAATCCAGAGCCAAATGCCAATCTCCCTAAAATAGCTTGATTCTTTTTTTTCTTACAATCAAAATGTATGATTCAATGGGTTACCAGTTGGAGGAGGAGTGAGAGACAGTTGTGAGAATTTAGACATATGAATATATGAAAGTACTTTGAAAATAGTGATATTATTGTTATTATTAATTTTAAATGCCATTTCAAACTCATCTATCATCCCATCTAAATAACTGATGTACAGGGGGGCTTTGAAAAGACTTCTTAATACAGAAAAGGCACTCCACTGTACAGCTTCTCCAAGGCACATGGTCTTACCAGCAGGTGTAGATGTGGATTTTGGCGCTGGAAGCAAACTCCTGCGGGGTGTTGTCACACTGGAAGATGCTGGAGGGGCTGCCCGGCTGGCCCCCTTGGGTGTGTCTTTGGAAGGCAAAGCTGCCTTCAGAGCCGGCTGGTCTTCATTCCCAAAGGTTGACCCTGTGGGAGGCAGACAGTGTGTTAATTATAACTTCATGAAAAATGGATGGACTCTCCTTGCCATTTGCAATCGCCAACCAATGCCAATACCGTCATCTGCTTTAGAACTCGAACTGACTCTTAGCAAGTGGCCTTGAAAAGCATTTCTCTGGGACCAGAAGCAGAAAAGTGCTCCCTTTAGTCTTACAGCAAAGTCTGTCACTCAAATGCTCTGTGCAAGGGGCTACACAAAAGACAAGGGCAATCTCTGAGGATTTTATACCTGTGCACGTGTGCGCGCACATACACAGACACACAGAATTTGCTTACGTGGATGTGTAACACACAGGAGATGAGCAATCCTTTTTTGAAAACCAGTGTGAGTGACCTAGGAGAGTTGAGAATAAGAGTGCATGTGTACATGCACTGCCAGTCCACGAAGCTGATGGAGAACTCCCTGATACCCAAGTTATTTTGCCTTCAAAATAAGAGGTTTGGCATGAAAGTACAGTTGTGAGGACCATGGGGACAGAGAATCTCTCTGAAACTCATGAAGCTTTTTGTCCGGAAAGCTAAGACCCCACCAAACTACAAAGCTCCTGAATTAGAGCGAGCTTATTGCAAAGGCAGAAGATGCTTATCAATAATTTCAGTTAACCATTCAATATAGAAAGACTCTTTGTCTACAGGACAGTTCATTTATAAATGACTGCTCTGACGCTCTGAACTTATGGGATATGGGGATCTGTGTCAGCTTTAAATGCACAAGGCATAAAATAAAATAAAATAAAATAAAATAAAATAAAATAAAATAAAATAAAAAAAATAAAAAATAAAATGCATGAACCCCAAGTTTTCTTCTAGAGCTTTCCAAACCCACTGTGGTTTATACATTTGTCATGTCTTACAGACAATGACACCATCATCTATTCCCTGTTAAAGAATCAGTCTTAAATACACCTCTGATTACAGCTGCAAGGCCTAATCCACTAAATTAAATAGAGCCTGGGGCAGCCCCGGTGGTGCAGTGGTTTAGCGCCACCTGCAGCCCGGGGTGTGATCCTGGAGACCCAGGATCGAGTCCCACGTCGGGCTCCCTGCATGGAGCCTGCTTCTCCCTCTGCCTGTGTCTCTGCCTCTCTCTCTCTCTCTCTGAATAAATAAATCTTTAAAAAAAATAAAAATAAATAAATAAATAATAAATAGAGCCTGAATGTATCAGAACTATGGCTTGTTTGGAATTAAACTATCCAGTTAGAAACGTGACCATCTACCATGGAAAATATGCAATGACAGCTGGAAGAAGTTATACAGAATTTTAGCAAAAGATTAAATTTTTTGTTTTCATCATTTTAAAAGGATAGGCAACATTCTATTTAGATAGAGCCTGCATAAAAATGATAACATTATTCAAGAAGCTTTAATATTTAAAACATCCAGGAATTTTATTCAACCACTTAGAGTCGGAGATTGCAGCTTTCCTCCCTCGGATGACCTGAAAAATCTGTTTAAAATTGGTGAGATTTGCTTTGTTTCTAAAGAAAAGTGTATTTAGGAAGGAAAAAGAAAGGATGTGCTATTTCCCAGCAAATAACCCTGGTCCTATAGTTCTTTTCAGGTCTGTGCAAGGTTTTACATGGTTTGAAACAAGGCTAGGAGGATGCATTTAATATATGCAAACAGAACAAAATGCATCCAAACTTCACCAAAAGGATCTGTACTGTATCTTGAATGTCAGATAAAGAACCACATGTTCGATCCAAAAACTTCATCAAGAAAAGGGGGGATCCCTGGGTGGCTCAGCGGTTTGGTGCCTGCCTTCAGCCCAGGGCTTGATCCTGGAGTCCCAGGATCGAGTACCGTGTCAGGCTCCCTGCATGGAGCCTGCTTCTCCCTCTGCCTGTGTCTCTGCCTCTCTCTCTCTCTCTCTCTCTCTCATAAATAAATAAAATCTTAAAAAAAAAACTTCATCAAGAAAAGGGATGCCATGCACCTGAAAACAGTATGTCTTAGCTTCTTAATCATCCAATAAGCTCACCAGTCCAATCCTAGAAGTTAGAGGATCTCTGGAGATTTGTAGGACATTTCAGATGGAAGGAGGTGGCTCGGCCACTGAATATATTTCACATGGAATTATCTACCGCTTAGCCTACTGCTGATATACTGCCAGAGTAATCTATTCACTAAACTGTGTAGTGGAAACTGAATTGAACATAAAAAGTTTCACATAGAGTCTTTTACTTAATTTATTAAAGTTTCTTAAGAAGAAAAAAAAAATAAAGTTTCTTAAGAAGAGAAATGTTTTGTATCATTTATAAAGTTCAAATGCCTTTTTATCAAATCCTCTTGCACCTGGCATCATCCTCTTCCACATTTATTCAGAGAACGTGTCAATTTAGAGATCTGGCGGCTTTTCAGACTGGGAAGTAATTCATCTGTCTGAAGTACAGAGTGTCAAGGAAGCTATGTGGGTGATGGACTCTCCTCTGAGAGAGGTCTTGAATTAACAAAAAAGAAAAGAAAGTAAAACAAAATAAAATAGAACTCTATTCTTGTCCATCATTGTGGGATACAGCTGGCAGTTAACAGCATCACTCTTTGAAAACTAGCTTAAGTCAGCCAGTAATTAAAGACTCATTATTTAGTAAGTGAAAAGTACTCAGAATTTGGAAATGGCTGCTGAAGTCTATAAATGCTCCAAGTACTTCACAACAATGCAGACAACATTAAACCATTGCTTGATAAGAGGAAGAAAACAACTGGCAATAAACAAACTGCTTGTGGGAGCCAGAAAAATGTTCTGGAGGATTCAGTCCTTGGAGGTGTTTCATGAGTCTAATCCAGTCCCCAAATCTGACCCAAACGATCCAGGTTATTATCTGGATAAATGGTGCAGACTGAACAAGTAGGGTGTGCATACCACCTCCTCCACCTCCCACCTCAGTTTCTTTGTCCACCTCTCAGTTTCTTTGTCTGCAAGTGGGGATACTGGGCATGGAACTCAAAGAGCTGTGGTGTGACATGAAAGAACTAATAAAGGTGAATTTTACAATGTTAATGCAAGAGTCAGTACAAGAAAACAGAGTGACTGGGGCAGCTGGGTGGCAGACTGAGTTTCTGCCTTCGGCTCAGGTCATGATCGCAGTCCTGAGCTTGAGCCCTGTGTTCAGCTCCCTGCTAGCAGCTATTCTCTGCTTCTCCTTCTGCGCCTTCCCCTGCTCATGCTCTATCTCTCTCAGATAAATAAAATCTTTTTTTAAAAAAGAAAGAAAACAGAATGGTGTCTGGTGCATAGCGTGCTCTTCTGTGTTAGTTATGAATACACACAGCTTGGTTTTAGGTTCAGCGGTTGGTCATTACAGCAAGTCAGTTTTTCATAGGAACCTGCGAAGTGTCCAGGGAGTAATATCAGATGCGCTGCTCTGAGAAGAAAGGAAAGGATTATTGAGATAAATCTGACAGTAACTGCAGGATGTTAAGAATAAAGAGATACAGTCTGATGTCCTTAAAACATATGATGAACTACTTGAGACACAGGAAAAGGTGAGAATAAGGACATAAGGGACCACTGCGCATGAGAATACTGAACACTGCTGGTTCCACTACAGGGGAATCTGCCGGGACTCAGGGTATTGCTTGTTGAAATTCACACCCACCACAGGTAGTGACTGTCTGACTTTAATTAATGAAATTGGTTTTAATTTATGAATCTCTGACAAGCAGTGAGATGGAACACTTTTTTCATATTTAAGTTTTTTCTTCCATAAGATACCCACTCATACCTCCGCACACTTTTCTACTCAAGTATTCTGCTTTTCTAATTGACATATAGGAGTTTTTTTAAAAAAAAATTCTGGATATTGATTCTTTATTGGTATATATCTCAAACATTCTCCCAGTCTTTGACTAACCTCCACAGTGATGGTGCCTTTATTTAGAAGTCTTTCCTTTTACCGTAGCTGATTTTTCTCAGTTTTTCCCCCACTTGATTTGCACCTTATGTGTCTTAGCTTTTCATTCGCTACCTGAGATAATAAAGATGTTCTCCTATGTATTCTTCTAAAAAGTTTAAAACTTTGTTTTTCAGGCAGCCCAGGTGGCTCAGCGGTTTAGCGTCACCTTCAGCCCAGGGCCTGATCCTGGAGACCCAGGATCGAGTCCCACGTTGGGCTCCCTGCATGGAGCCTGTTTCTCCTCCCTCTGCCTGTGTCTCTGCCTCTCTCTCTCTCTGTGTTTCTTATGAATGAATGAATAAATAAATAAAAAATCTTTAAAAAAACCCCAAAACTTTGTTTTTCATATTAGATCACTAATTCACCTGGAATGGAGCATGGAGTGGGACTGTATTTGTTGTTGCTGTTTTCTATACTGATGGCCAATTATCCCAGGCCTATATATTGAACAGTCCATCTTCTCTGCGATACCTGCACTGCCAGCTGTTGTGCATCAAGTTTCCATATAGGCCTGATTATTAGAACAAGCTAGCAACTCCCAGATTTTAATAACTTAACATAACTAAAGTTTATTGCTCAATCATGAATCATCTCACACAGGTAATCTGAATGATCTGCTATCCTGGGGAGCTCTACTCCAGGCAGGAGCTCAGGGACTCAGGCTCCTTCTATCTTGTGTTTTTGCCCTAATCTGGGTTTCTCAAAAGACATTAATATGCAGCTGGTATATGGGGAAAAATGAATTATTTGTGGAAGGATTTACTGGGTCAGGCTTAGAAGTGGAGTGTATCACTTCTGCCATGAATCCAACAGCTAGGACATGTAGTTTAGTTTATGCCCAGGAGAAAAAAGAAATCATTTCATAAATACCTATGAACTTTGCTACATGAAGCTCCACTTTTGAACTCTATAATCTGTTTCACTGATCTCTTCCTCTGTCACTATACCAATACCATATCATATTTACTTACTATTGTATAAGATCAGTACTGGTATACTGAACCAGTATAAGACAAGTACCTCCAACTCTGTTTTTTACTTTACAATTGTCTTGACTCAAGTATTCTTGACCTTTCTCTTACATATAAATTCTAGAATCTACTTGTCAAGTTCCAAGAAAAGTGGTTAGAATTTCCAATTAGAGACAGTTAAATCTTCTTTCTGAACTGCAACATAATTGAAGGAAGAGCAAGTGCAGATTTCATGTAAGAGACCACAGAGAACAAGGGCTAATAAATGTTAGCCAGCAAACATAATGCTGAACACCAATTATACTTTAGGTGCCATGTCAGATGACAGAGATACAAAGAAGGCAGAGTTCCATGAAAAAGCAAACAACAAATAAGTGGTTCTAAAAAGAGGCAGCACTAATAATAATAATAATAAATAAAAATTTAAAAATAATAAAATGGGGTATCTGGTAGCTCAGTCAGTTAAGCATCTGACTCTTGATTTCAACTTGGATCATGATCTCAGGGCTGTGAGAACAAGCCCTGCATTGAATTCTGTGGTCAGTCAGGAATCTTTTCTCTTTCTCTCCTGCTGCTTCTGCCCCTCTCTCCAGTATGTGCATGCTCTCTAAAACAAACACATTTTTAAAAATAATAATGATAAAATAAAAATTAAAAGAGACAGTACTACTCGTTAAGGGATCAAAATTTGGGATATATTGGGTTGAAGCAATATTGGCATTTAGTGGGTAGGGCTGTCAATACCTCTGTTCAGAAGACATGTAGGAATGTAAGAAACCATGGAGAACAAAGGCTAATAGTGTTACCTCAGGGGTACGAGGCAGGGAGAAAAGATAATATTTTAATTAAACAATCACATGTCATAAAAGGAATTTCTCTGCACCATTCTTAACTCTGTGAGTTGCCAGCTTAGTCTCCTTAATTCCTTCCTTTTTCAATGCTAGTGGTGCATACTGGACTGGTCACACCATCACCACTGAAGGATGAAGGTATTCTTCTGATCATATAACTAAAGGACAATAGCATCCTGTTTTACTGCTGGACACTGGCCACCTTTTGTAAATCATCCACTTACTGCTTGGAAGGTAAGATCCCCTTCAATAGAGTGTGAGAATTTTCAACGTATATGTTCTGCATGGTTACAGAATCCAGCTGGGTCCAGTTGAATATATAAACCTAATTGTGCTGTACTTTTTCTCATTATACCACCAGGACAAACAGGCTCCTTCAGCATTAAATCCTAGGATACAGTGATCCCTTTTTTTCTCCCTTCAGGATGGACCCTCAAGTTCCTTCCCCACAGTGTTTACATCTTGAACTGAGGGATCAAGTCTATCAAAATCTCATGGAGCTGAAACCCTACCTCACACCATATGTGAAACTAATTTAAAATGGATCAAATACCTAATGTAAGCACTAAAATTATAAAACACTTAGAAGAAAACACAAATGTAAATCTTAATGACCTGGAGACTAGATAACCGTTTTTTACATATGACATCTGAGGCATAATTAAAGAAAAAATAGATAAATTAGACCTCATCAAAATAAAAGCCTTTGTGCTTCCAAGGACACTATTATTAAAGTGAAAAGACAGCCCACAAAATTGAAGAAAATATTTTTAAATCATATAAGGGTCTAAAGAATTCAATTAAAAATGAACAGAATTTGTATAGACATTTCTCCAAAGAATACATACAAATAGCCAATAAGCACATGAAAAATGGTAAATGCCTTTAGGCATTAGGGAAATGCAAATCAAAGAAACCAAAGGAAACCCACTAGGATGGCTATTATAAATACAGACAACAGCAAGTGTCTGTGGAGATGTGGAGAAGTTGGAACCTTCCATACACTGTTGGTGGGATTGCAATGTGGTGTAGGTGCTTTGAATAACATACTCTTGTACAACACAGAAAGGAGTACTCCTCAGTCCCATTATTGCATCCCATCCACTATAACAGAACAAATTCCCACATGAGGAGGATGATACTCAATTCTTCCCTGAACCCCTTCACCCTTCTTGTCCACTCTCACAAAATTAGGTGTAAGTCTGAGATGCTCTGGTCCTACGCAGATAGAGGAAGACACATGCAAATTAAGGCCAGAAGAGGTGGCCCTAGAGGCAGGCACTGGGAGGAGGAAGTGTGAAAGCACAGGGTACCTGATATTCCCCTGTGAAGTAAGGAGTGGCACCTACTCAACCTGCTCAGAAGGGTACGGCTATGGCTGAGGTCAGAAAGCTGGACTTTCTGATCCATATTCCAATGTGCTCTTTCACTGCTTCATGTATTGGAATCCCAAGAAGTTAGCCTGATTCTTAAAAAGAAGAAAGAATAGCAATGAGGTACAGACACTAACCAGATCAGAATGAGGTTAAGGGGAAGGCTGTAGAAGAAAAGCAAAACAGTTATTAATAATATGAGGGCATTACAGCTAAATTTTAAGAAACATGTTTCACTGATTTTGAATATTTATACATATTATAATGATTAAACTACTCTCTTCACTGATTTTCATTTTAAACAATTCTAGGTAATCAAATTGTATAATGTTCTGGCTGCATGATTGCCTAATTGATGCATATTTCATTGATTTAGCAGTAATCACTCGGTGGCAAAATTTAGTTTAATTATTAAAGTATCAACTGAATGTCTTACTTCCCACCTTGTGTATATTTTAATCCAGGTGTATATTTTATTTCTCACGTTAAAGAACTAAAGGAAACCTGCTATCTTAGCATTTCAGCAAAGTTATTTCCTTGTCAAAGTGAAGTAGACTAAGCCTTCTAGGTGTCAGGCTCTACACTAGGCAGGGGGGCTCAGGGCAGACATGGTCCTAACCTCACACAATATACCTTTTTCAATAGAGGAGCACCCAAACCCCAAACAAGTACACAGATGTAAAGAAACACAAGACGGCAGAGCTAGAGGGAAACTCAAGGGTGAAGAATGGGTGCTTGGGGAAGGCTTCCTGGAGGAGGTGACATCTAAAGGAAATATTTCTCTCAGCTTCATACTAGCACCTGACCTTTTTTATTCTTTATTATTGATATAATCATTCTTCTAGAAATTTAGGATTAGAATGTCACAATCATCCTTGACTCTCTCCCTTTTATCAAACAATGCAAGCCAGCATGCTTCCATTTCCATTCTGGACTTGAGATTAATACCCGCTCTTTGTTCCTGTGGCTGGCCCCTGTCAGTCCCTTGGCACCTCTTGGAGACAGTGGTGTTGGCTCTTCCTCCTCTCACCCCCCACATTAAGTTCACCGTCTTCACTGTGCCCTCCTGCTCTGTTGTTCTTCCCAAAGCACAAATGGCTCAATCTAGTCTTCCAAGTAACTTACAAACTCTGCTTTCTGGCATTCAAGTTCTTCTGCTATTTGGTCTCAACTGTCTTGTCTTTCCTGCCTTACTTCCTGCTCCCACACCAAAAGCAGTATAAACTGCAGGCAGGGACTTATTGCAGGGGGACTTATTGCTATGCTATCACCAAGGCTGTACTTGAGAAATGCTGTATGAATGAAGAAAGTACCCAGTGGCAATGTGTCTGGTGGCCAGTGGTTCCTGTCGCAGACACTTCTTTTTTCAACTTCTGCACCCAGAGGCTCTCATAAAGCTTCACACTTTCCCCAACTGCCCCTGTGAAAGTAGTCACATTGAGCAAGCATGGCCAAGGTGGGCATTTGTTGTTTAAAAGATGAGGATTGTCTATGGCATAGCAGGTGGGTTTTGAGCACTTCTGAAAACAATAAAGAAAAAGACAAAAATCAGAGCTGAGGCAAAATGGGTGAAGAGGAGTGGGGGTAGAGGCTTCCAGTGGTGGAAGGAGTAAGTTATGAGGATGAAAGGCATGGCACAGAGAATAAGCCAATGGTATTGTAATGACGTGGTCTGGTGACAGATGAGCATTCCACTTGAGGTGACGTTGTGTGTCGACTATATTCAAATAAAAAATTTTCTTTAATGTTTTTTTTGTCTTTTTGCCCAAGCACCACTACCCTTCTCCCCAAGAGGGTACCATTTACTTAACACTTTTCCTCTATATCACATTTCAAATTTTGTTTCAGTCTCACCTTAAGCATGAATCTCTGGATTTGATAAAGTTTGAGAAGCTAATAGTTAAGTGGTTAAGATCACCTGAGGGTTCAAACCCTGGGCCATTTCTTACTAGTTGTCTGACTTGGATGAGTTGTTAAATCTTTCTGTGCCTCATTTATTTATCTTTAAAGGGAGGATAATATTCACCATACACAAAGATAAACTCAAAATGGATGAAAGATCTAAATGTGAGACAAGATTCCATCAAAATCCTAGAGAAGAACACAGGCAACACCCTTTTTGAACTCGGTCACAGTAACTTCTTGCAAGATACATCCACAAAGGCAAAAGAAACAAAAGCAAAAATGAACTATTGGGACTTCATCAAGATAAGAAGCTTTTGCACAGCCTAGGATACAGTCAACAAAACTAAAAGACAACCTACAGAATGGGAGAAGATATTTGCAAATGACATATCAGATAAAGGGTTAGTTTCCAAGATCTATAAAGAACTTATTAAACTCAACAGCAAAGAAACAAACAATCCAATCATGAAATGGGCAAAAGACATGAACAGAAATCTCACAGAAGAAGACATAGACATGCCACCAAGCACATGAGAAAATGCTCCACATCACTTGCCATCAGGGAAAAATACATATCAAAACCACAATGGGATACCACCTCACATCAGGGAGAATGGGGAAAATTAACAAGACAGGAAACCACAAATGTTGGAGAGGATGCGGAGAAAAAGGAACCCTCTTACACTGTTGGTGGGAATGTGAACTGGTGCAGCCACTCTGGAAAACTGTGTGGGGGTTCCTCAAAGAGTTAAAAATAGATCTGCCCTACGACCCAGCAATTGCACTGTTGGGGATTTACCTCAAAGACACAGATGCAATGAAGCGCCGGGACACCTGCACCCTGATGTTTATAGCAGCAATGTCCACAATAGCCAAGCTGTGGAAGGAGCCTCGGTGTCCATCGAAAGATGAATGGATAAAGAAGATGTGGTTTATGTATACAATGGAATATTACTCAGCCATTAGAAACGACAAATACCCACCATTTGCTTCAACGTGGATGGAACTGGAGGGTATTGCGCTGAGTGAAATGAGTCAATCGAAGAAAGACAAACATTATATGTTCTCATTCATTTGAGGAATACAAATAATAGTGAAAGGGAATAGAAGGGAAGGGAGAAGAAATGGGTAGGAAATATCAGAAAGGAGGACAGAACATGAGAGACTCCTAACTCTGGGAAACGAACTAGGGGTGGTAGAAGGGGAGGAGGGTGGGGGGTGGGGGTGAATGGGTGACGGGCACTGAGGGGGGCACTTGCCGGGATGAGCACTGGGTGTTATTCTGTATGTTGGCAAATTGAACACCAATAAAAAATAAATTTATTATTAAAAAAATAAATAAATAAAAAATAAATAAATAAAAAATAAAGGGAGGATAATAGTGATACCTACTAATTAGAGTTGTTGTGTTATAAGAGTTACTAGATGTTTAGAATAAAGTGTTCAGAATAGCATGTGGCACACATAAGCACTCAGTAAATGGTGACATTGACATTGGCTCACTAACCCAACTCAGTCTCATCTGAAGCCCATTGGCCTGTTCAGCCTAGCCTTCCCACCCTCTTCTTCCAGCCACCCATCTCTCACGGTTTCGTATCTTTCCCAAGCATTAACTGGGATCACTTCTGGGGATCTGGCTCTGCCAAGGCAGCTCTAGAGAACTGTGGTTCTTTTGATATCTGTCTTTCCTCAGTAGCCTAGGTCCTAATGAAAGAAAGAGAAACATACAGCATACATTTTACTACTTCCTCTTGGCCTAGAGCAAATGTTTACTTCTCACTAAGCCAGGACGGGTGACCTCAGAGTCTTTCTCAACATGGCACTCCAAGAGGCCAGTTAATGGCCAGCCCTGGACCAGAGAACATATTCTCATATACTCACCACCCTTACTAGGTGGAATATATCCTTATACACTCAGCATCCTTATACTTCTACAGGTCCGGGGCCAGTGGGGAGAGGATTCTTCTAGGTCCAAAGGGACTTACTAGATTCCTAAGGCAAAGCCTCAGCTCCTAAGCTCTTCTAGCTGGGCTTTGACAGTAATATAACAGTAATAATGATAAAAGTACCATATAGCATAGTCATGAACACCAGAGGCTCTGCCCAAATTCAATGCTAGATTAGAAACTTATTGGTAATATTATCTTTAAAAAGTTAATTAAGCCTCTTTTATGAAATGGCTTATTTATTTACCCTCTGTCTTTAGGTTAATCTAAGAATAAAATGAGAAAGTGCACATTAAGTACTTTTGCACAGCATCTTGTATTCAACATATGGTAGCTGTCATCAACAGTAGAGCACCAGCACCTGCAGATACAACTCTCTTATCAGCTGGTTTCTTCTCGCTCTGCATCTAGCCCCCACACCAAAGGGCACCACATTTTATGAGATCCTGTCTCATGTAAGCCCTATGGAAGTACCCTCAAGACATCCCTAACCCCACCATATCAATAGCAGAAGCAGATGGTTCCTGGGAGTAGCAAAAACCAACATTAACAGCCACCTCCACCTCCAGAGGTTCCCACTGCTCCCCATAAGCAGTCTTCCCAGGGCCCCCTGGCAAGGTATAATCCCCCATATTGAATTTTTTGGACAATGATCACAACTAAATCATCACAGAGGAGAAAAATATCTTTGTCTCTTCAATTCTCTATCCTCCCACTGCCTCCAGGCACTCCAGAAAAGCTTCCACTTCTCCCTCCAGAGTCCATACTAATAACATAGCAAAGAGGGTCCTCTTCCCTATTTCTTTTCAGGAAATTGGGGAAACATGGGTGCAGGTGAACTGATAAAGTGAGATTCATAGTGCAGGGATGCAAATGTAAAAGGGAAAGCAGGCCTGGGAAATGGAACCCCTGGATCCCCCATATGAGAGATCTGTGACATTCTGTCACAGGGGCAAGTCCATCAGTCCTTCAGGGCCTGGTTAAATGCCACCTTCTGTATAGCATCTTCTCTCAATTCTCTGCTAGGTAACAGAGCTACTCTAAGACAGACGCAGCTGGTTAACAAAGAAAGCCAAGGCCAAGGGTAATAAGACCACCTCTCTTAAAATCACAGAGGTAACCACAGAAGATGAAAGCCAGCATCACCCAGCCCAGACTTCTGAACTCCTAGCACATAAATCATTTAAGTCTCACTTTTAATTTGAGAAGTTCTCTTTAATATTGACCAAGTCAAATTCGCAAAGGAGTGGACATAGTCAAATATTGATGGAGGTCTCTACTTAAAAGACCAAGGGCTAATATGATGTATCAAGGGACTTTGGGGTAATTAAAAGCAACTTTTTACCATTCCTATTTTATATCAATTAGACCAGTTGTAACAAATTCCTTTTCCCTATCTGAACTGCTTAAAAGCTTGAGCCATCATCCACGAACACCCTGGTTCATCACTGTGTGAATCTTTTAGTAGCTAATACCTTGGGGAAAATATTTAAACTGGAGCATTTTAATTATACACTTAATATGGGAGTTGTTGAAAGATAAGAGCATCTTATGTGAAGCCAATTTAAATTCTGCTAAAGTTATTAATACAGTATAAGAAATTATAGAAATGATCAAGGGCTTCTATATCAGCTTTATTAATAGAGCAATAAGAAAGTTTAGGTGTTCCATTTCTACAGCTTGGATTTTGTGCTCTATTATAGTCTCCTTTTGTGTGTCACAGATTTAATTAGCTGTTTCCAGGCACCTGAGGGACTTGTGGATTATTCCATGTCAAACACAACTTTAGTGAGCCATATGATGGCAGCAAACCAAGTTCAAACCCTGAGAAGCCAAGTCAAATGTCAAAAAGTAGCTCATGGCAACTGAGTCCCAACCTCCTTTCCCATATATTTATAAACCCAATAGGGACTGCCAGAAGCAGTCAGATTGTTCCATCTAGCTAGAAATTTTTACTCTGAAAAAGAACCATTTCTACTCTGTAGCTTCTGGGGAATATGGAACCTTTAAGGAAGAAGAAACTGAAGAGCCTCTTAGTTAGAAATGAACAACATATTGGCCTTAAGGAGGCGTGTCAGCTTGCAAATAATAATATTCATCAGTTGGACTCTAAGAATCTGCTCCCTCCTCCTTGGAGATAGAAAACTCCCTCTCAAAAAAAAAAAAAAAAAAGAAAAAGAAAACTCCCTCTCTTCCTTCATGCTCCACAAGGATAGCCATCTTCCTTTGTTTTCTTCTTCTTCAATATGTCAGTGTATTTCTCAACAACAGCTTCAGGACTCTTTCCCTTTAGCCCAGAGTTTGCAACAGAGTATCTTGGACCAGGTGAATCTTTGCAATGGGGGCTTTCCTGTGCGTTGTCAGATGCTTAGCAGCATTCCTGGTCTCTACCCATTGGATGCCAATGACACTGTCTCCCTTCCCATCCCCAAGTTGTGAATATCATAAAATGTCTCTAGACATTGCCAATTATGCTCTAGGGACAAAAGTCACCCTGCAGGTGAGAGCCACTGCTCCAGCTGAAAGACTAAAATATGTAGGCAAAATATAGTACTTGTCTTAGTGGAAAATGGGGCTAGTAATATCTAAAGTCTTGCTGGGTTACCTTGATAGCTAATTCTTTAATGATTCTTGATAGTGAATTTTTGTTTGACCCTTTGGATAAATGAGGACCGTATGAATATGCTGTCTTTGATATTTAACAATGCTTTAATAAAGCTCCCCTGCTTTTCATATGTATTACTCTGCTCAATCTTAGTCAAGACTGGGAAGCTGGAATGAAATCTTCCTGATTCTGATGGCCTTGGTCCAAAATCTTGAGCCAGATTTAACTGACTAAAGTCCAGTTAAAAATATCTTGGGAATACACAGAGCAGGGGTGCCTGGGTGACTCAGTTGGTTAAATGTCTACCTTTGGCTCAGGTCATGATCCTGGGGTCCTGGGATCGAGCCCCACATCATCAGGTTCCCTGATCAGCGGGGAGCCTGCTTCTCTCTCTCTCTCTCTCTCTCTCTCTCTCCCTTTTCCTGTCTCCCTACTTCTCTCTCTCCCTCACTCTCTCTAATAAATAAAATAAATAAAAATAAAATAAAATAGAACATATATAGCAACTGATTTAAATTGAAATTGCATGGGGGAAACCCCAATAAGAGACAAATGGTGATGCTCTTTGAGGGGTTTAAATCATGGTTTAACAGCGAATGCATCATTCCTTGGAAGAATCTCACCAAGAAATAAAGTTTTTAAAGCACTAAAATTGCTGGATTTACAAATCAGAACAAAAGAAAGTGAGTTCTCCTTTTCTTTCCTTTGGCTGTCTATGTATTTCTGGCTATTGGCTCAGATGAAAGGGGACCATGGTCACTGAACCCCATTAGAGGTACTGCTGCAGCACTGAGCACATGGCAGCCTTGAGACAGTCATTACCTTTTTTACACCCGTGTCCACCCGTGTCACCCGTGTCCTCATTTGTAACATCAGAGGAGCAACTTGCATAAATGGGATTAATAGATCATTGTATCTCATTGTATCTCATGCGTGGCCAGCACTAAATAAATGGTAGGCTCCCCACTCCAGGGTTCTAAAAAACATTATGCTCATTCTTAATTTACGAACACAATCCTTTTTTAGAAAGTCTTTTCTAATATAAAATTTCAAAAATTAGAAGTCCTATTTCCATTCATTTTCATGGCTTAAGCTATGTCTGCTACATTCAACCTATTTTTGCAAATTATCATAAACAGCCTAATAAATGGACTTTACAACCCCTCTATAGTCTTTCAGTTTTGTGAGATACAAGCAAAAGCTCCAGTTGGCCACTTCTTGCAGGGAAATTCCCTCAGAAAGTTGCCAGAGGCCTCCATGCTAAGCCCAAGGCAGTAAAGCCAGGCCTGTCTCTTGCCTTCTGGATTTTACGAACCTCTGATACCAAGCTCATGTGCCCATAAGCTTCAACTCTTGTGCATGCTCCTTCCCCTCTTTGGAGCCTGCAGCAGAACCAGTTTCATGCCGGATAATGGTGAGGGGGCACACCAGGCACAGGCAAGCACCCAGGGTCTCCCCACATCTCTGAAGGGCAAGGCGTCTCACCATCTGTGCTGTGCCCCGCAGACAGTAGACAATCATGTCTTCTCTCCATGTCAGGCCCCAACCCAAGCAAGGACCAGCTAATGAGTTCCCTTAATTTTTTGTTTTTGCTGTTAAAAAAAAATCTATAACTGGAGAATGTTTGTAAACAGAAAACAAGTATGAATATCTATTATTTACAGAGCTCAAGATTCATAAATCAAGATTTATTAGAGGAGGCATTTTAATTCACAGTAAAACCTAGATTCTTCAGTAGTCATAACATATGGCTGAAGAAAACAGATCTGAGAAAGCTTCACTTTAATTAAGGGGTGCTAGCTGTGGGCCAGGGAGGTATGGGGAATGACAACTGGAACCTTCTTTGTTCTCCACTCTATACACTAACATCCCAAAGGAAAGAATGGGACAGTCTGCAGCTTTGAGGCTTAAGCAGACACAGAATAAATCATTTCCTAAAATATGTATGAAATGCAGCATCTGTCAAAATCTCCTTCCCTAAAGGCTTCTGATGATGTGGTAGACATCAGATAGGAACCAAACGTGGGGTTACTCCAAGGAGGAAACTTCTTATTTTAAGTAGTGACAAATTCTGCCCCTAAATGTAATCAAGGCATGTGTGGTAAACAGGAATCTAAGATATGTCTTGAGACTCCTGGTCCCTGGAGCGCACCCCCTGCATAATCCCCAGCAGGGTGAATATGATGGATTCTACTCCCATGACTAGGTCATGTTACATGGCCCATTTGCCATTGGGAAATGGAGATGATCAGGCTGGGCCTGACCTAATCACATGTGCCCCCGTAAAAGCAGTGTTTCCTCCAGCAGGAGGCAGAAGAGAAAGTCAGAGATTGAAAGCATGACAAGGACTCAATACACTGCTGATGGCTTCAGTAGCAAGGAAGGAGGGCAACCTCTGGTTGCTGAGGGTAGTTCCTGACCCACGGCTGGCAAGAAGAGGGGACCTAAGTCCTACACCTGCAAAGGAGTAAATTCTGTCAACAACCACAGGAGCTGCATGGGCAGCCACAGTGCCCCACATGGACTTGTGGAGGCAACGCTGATCCCCTGAAGCTGGCGACCTGAGTAGAAAGCACACCTATGCAAGACAGTCTCAGAGAACCCTCTCAATCTTCTCAAAGCTAGGTTTCCTCATTTGTAAAAACAGGTTCTGGTACAAACTTAAAGAAATAATCTAGATCAAGTTTCCAGGAGAGAGAGTTCCTGACACATAGTAGATATTCAGTGAAGGCTACCTTCTCTCTGCCTTCCAGTCTCTTCGCACTCGTTCCTCATTCTAAAGCACAAACTAATCCTGTTCTAGTTGCCAACCACTCAATGATTCTTCACCTACTACAAAGTAGAATCCAAGCTCATCAGGAGCTCAAAGGCCATCCCCTCCTTGCATCTTATGGTCCAACAACATTGGACTAATTACCATGGTGTGAATATGCCATGTTGCGGTTTTGTGGCTTTGTTGTCTTTAAACAAGTGCTTCTTTCTATCTGGAATGCCTTTCCCACTCCCTGCCCACCAAGTGAACTCTGTTTCATTCTTTAAGACCCAGCTCAGGCATGACGACGTACTAAACCATTGTGGGAAAATTGCAGACAATGCTCTCACCACCTCGTTCTGACATGCTGAAGTCCTCTGCACACCCAATCTATGCATAGACTTGCCACAGGGTAGTGTTAAGGAGTTTGGGCTCAATCCTGAAAGGAAACAGAAAGCCACTGAAGGGTTTCATCAAAGGAATGACATGGTGGTGTGCGCATCTTGGAAAAGTCACCACAGGAGTGGAGTGGGAACAAGGATTTGGTGAGGATGAGACCAGAGGCAAGGAAATAATCTAAGCTGTTTCAGTACATCAATGAGACAAAGCCAGGGTCCACATGCAATAATCCCCATTGCAGACAGGGCTGGGGTTCATCAACTGTTTTGGGATAATGACAGGAAAGCCTGACCAGAGGAAGGCAACCTCAGTGAGGAAACATTTAGGAGCAGGTGAGAGGAGCCCATAGTACTGCCCCTGGGACATCAGTGGCTTGAGAGGACCAGCTGGGCTAAGTCTTTGAGAGGCAAAGATGTGTTCATGAGCCCCAATTTGGACCAACTCCAAGTTATGACAGGATCCCGAATGAGGTGTGAGGAGAGTTGATTTCCTTGTAGAGAAAGCTGGTTCAAGATCAATTAGGATTGGAGCAAATGGTGGCAATTACAAATGACTTACTTGTCCCTCAGTCGTGGAGATGCTCTTTGCTTTTTGCAAAGTGTCATATATTTTGAAACATTGAAATTAAACCTTCTCTCTTTCCTTCTCTGGCTTCAGCAAATAAATACCAGTCTATTCCATTCAAAATAGTCTTGGGGCACCTGGGTGGCTCAGTGGTTGAGCATCTGCCTTTGGCTCGGGGCATGATCCCAGGGTCCTGGGATTGAGTCCCACATTGGGCTCCCCACAGGGAGCCTGCTTCTTCCTCTGCTTGTGTCTCTGCCTCTCTCTGTGTCTCTCATGAATACATAAATAAAATCTTTTTAAAAAATAGTCTCAGAGCCATATACATGTACAGATCTGAAAAAGACCTTGGTAATGAAAATATAATAATGACCATGAAAGGCACTGCCTTTTCACCTCCCTGCCCGAGCCCTACCTGTGCCCCTTGCTGCTGGGGCCCCTTCTGCCCTGAGTTGTCAGCACTGGGGCTCAGGCTGACCAATCCTCATCTATAGGAGCTGGCACCAAAACCCATTCCAATGCCTCAGTACGGACCACTGCCCTCCTTGGGAAGCTGGTTCAGGACCAAATGTCCCAGTGTTGGCCACCAGATTCCTGCTCCCCAGTCGCTGTCTGGCAGATACAAAGACACACTCCTGCTAGCACCGGGCTCTCCCTTGTTTGCTGCCACTGATGGTTATTTTGATAAACTCTGCACACAGCTGGGAAACCTAACAAGTACTTTTCATTTCTGATTTACTGCTTGATGCTATGCTAATACTCCAGTTCCCTTTTTTTTTTAAAGATTTTATTTATTTATCCATGAGAGGCACACGCGCGCACACACACACACACACACACACAGAGCGAGAGCGAGAGCGAGAGAGAGAGAGAGAGAGAGAGAGACATAGGCAGAGGGAGAAGCAGGCTCCATGAAGGGAGCCCAATGTGGGACTCGATCCCGGGTCTCCAGGATCACACCCTGGGCTGAAGGCAGCGCTAAACCGCTGAGCCACCCGGGCTGCCCTCCCCCTTCTAAGAGAAGGCCTGTCACTACCCTGCTACCAGGGCCTGGAAAAAACAGGAGCCAGTATTGACCAAAGGGCTAATGCTGGTCAAATACTTTTATTAAGCACCCACATAGATAAACTCAATCTGTAATCTTCTGCTCATTCTGCAAAGATAGGAACTAAGGCTGAGGAATTTGAACCATGCCAGATTACAAAGTTAGGAAATGCAGAGTTAGCATTCAAATTCTAACATACAGAATAACCCCCAGTGCCCGTCACCCATTCACTCCCACCCCCGCCCTCCTCCCCTTCTACCACCCCTAGTTCGTTTCCCAGAGTTAGCAGTCTTTACGTTCTGTCTCCCTTTCTGATATTTCCCACACATTTCTTCTCCCTTCCCTTATATTCCCTTTCACTATTATTTATATTCCCCAAATGAATGAGAACATATAATGTTTGTCCTTCTCCGACTGACTTACTTCACTCAGCATAATACCCTCCAGTTCCATCCACGTTGAAGCAAATGGTGGGTATTTGTCATTTCTAATAGCTGAGTAATATTCCATTGTATACATAAACCACATCTTCTTTATCCATTCATCTTTCGTTGGACACCGAGGCTCCTTCCACAGTTTGGCTATCGTGGCCATTGCTGCCATAAACATCGGGGTGCAGGTGTCCCGGTGTTTCATTGCATTTGTATCTTTGGGGTAAATCCCCAACAGTGCAATTCAAGTCAGACTACAAAGTCCCAATTCTTTCAATGATTTAACCCAGCCTGCTCAGGAATTGAAGGTGGCTGGCCCTGGCAGCTATGGATTCACCATGTAGCTATCACCCTCCTGCCCTGCTCCCAGGCTCTGGCAGACAGCTAACAGACAGCTTTGCCTTGCAGACAGGACTTGTGATTCTACAAACTGAATAACGGTGCTCTCTTGTCTTCTCCAAATACCAAAGGGTAAATCCTAGGATTTTAAAAATGTGGTCCTTAGAGATGTCTTTAATTTCTTCATTGTTACTTAGTCTTTGATTTGATCTTCGAGACTGATGTATCATCATTGCAGAACCATGCCATCAAATGAACCAAAAGAAATTTAGAACCAACACTGAATATTGGTGAGTTCTTTTACCTTTGTGTGCAAATAGTCTCAGTTTCAATTCTGGGTTGACAGTTTGACAGATGGACCAGAAGGGGCTGCGAGCAATCCTAACAAAAACTCATCTAACAGAGGAGGAAATCCTTACTTAAGCTTGTCTGAAATGAAAAAGCCTCAGGATTAATCCCAAAACAAGGGCCAAGGCTTATCCTCCATCCTTGCCCTGCCCCTCTCTCCCATCTCCCCTCTGCTCTAGAGATGCAGCTCCTCTGGCCAGTTCTGCTTCCAAGTGCTTCCAGCTATGTGGGGTGCAATTACAGTGGCTGCATTCAGAGAACACTCACCTGGGAACAGCTTCATGCTGATGCAAGGGTGCACTAAGGTACAATAATCGTTTTTGCTGGTAAGCTAGGGTGCTCAGAATTTGGCATCTCTCAGAAAAAAAAATCTCAAAGAACATATTTAATTCAAGTACGCAATTTTGTGAGGGGAAAAAAATCTCTTAAAGTGGTGGCATGGGAATTATAACTTTAAAACTATTGAGCAGAGGAGAGAGAGGGAGAAAGAAAGAAGCAAGAGGCCTAAGATTACATGGTTTGACTCCTGGCTCAGCTGCGGTTTTAGAGATCAACAGCACAAAGAGTTGAAAACATGCGGAATGAGGTGAGGTGGAGGTAATCTGAGCTGGCAGTGTTTTCATATTCTGTGAACACTACTCTATTTTCTTGTCACAAGGAAGGAATCACTGGTGCAAACACGGGAGGCTAAATGGATTGGAGGTTTAGAGGAGGTAAGAGGCACTTACTTTTAAACTGAAGTGGGACTGGGAAATTCTTCTCAGGAGGGAAATCCTACTGCCCATGCAAAACACAGAGAAGGCTTAAGGGCTCTTGACATAGCTAGCTTCCACAAAGCAGCAGCCAATGGACATGTGGCCCCCATCTCCCAGATAAATAAGAGACCTCGGTGCTATGAAGCCTTACCTGCACTATACCACAGTATGGCAAGTCAACCGGACTGCCAAATACTGCTGCCTGTTCCTGTCTGAAATAGTTCTCAAATCCATTCTTCCATTCTGTCCCATAGTCTGGGTCCAGGCCATTCTCTCTCTGTCTTCATGTCTGTTGCTTGTTTGATCACTCATTCCTTCCACTCACTCATTTATCTCATTCAAGAGACACTCCTCTGTGCCTGGGGAAGACCACAGAATGCAAGCCCCAGTGGACCTTGACCTATCACAAGGAAGACATTACACATTTAACAATGCTTGAAATTATTCCCAGGGAGACATAATTGCAACCGACCCCCCAACTTTGTCTCTACCCAAATTCCCTACTTGCTCTATTTATTTTCCAGAGATTGATCACCTTCTATGAGATGACAGCATTTCTGGGTTTATTATGATTATTTATTTATTTTGGAGGGAGTCTCATCCCTGTTAGAATGAAAGTCTCAGGGATGTTGTCTGTTTTGTTCACTGACACATCTCAAGCACCTATAACCTTGTCTGGCTAATAGAAGACATCTGTTAAATAGCTCTTCAATGGATGAATGAATGTGGTAAAGCCTATGGAAGAAAAGTACAAGAGATTTTAGAAAAGAGTAACTAGGGGATCCCTGGGTGGCGCAGCGGTTTGGCGCCTGCCTTTGGCCCAGGGCGCGATCCTGGAGACCCGGGATCGAGTCCCACATCGGGCTCCCGGTGCATGGAGCCTGCTTCTCCCTCTGCCTGTGTCTTTGCCTCTCTCTCTCTCACTGTGTGCCTATCATAAATAAATTAAAAAAAAAAAAAAAAAAAAAAAAAAAAAGAAAAGAGTAACTATAAATTCTAACCTAATCTAGGGTGGAGAAGACCTGGAAAGATTCTTCAAAAATCACATTTAGACTGAAACCTGAAAGGTGAGGTTAGCTAAGGGAATAGGGTGGGAAGTGTTCAGGGAGGTGAGGTGGCACACGCAAAGGCCTTGCGATGGGAAGGAAGGAGGGCAATACCAGGAAATGGTGGCACAAGGGACATGGGGTGGGTGATGCTGGGTGACCCTGAGTCTGGTGATGCCTGTCCTGGACCACACAGGCCTGTAGATTATGGTAACATATCTGGCTTTTCACCAAAGAGCTCTGGGAAGCCACTAAAAGGTTCTTGCAGAGGAGTGACTTGGTCTAACTTATATTTTTCAAAGATCACTCTGGTTGTGGTTAGGAGATAGATGGTGTCATTCAGATAGACATGCTAAGAGAAATATTCCATGTCTGCTTAGACTTTCCAAACTCAGGGAAGCCTCCTTGAACCATCCTCCTGAAGCATCCCCTCCTGTCTATAGCCTCTAGTACAATGGCAGCTCCTCAGGGCAAGGGCCACATTTGGTAGCTGGCATATCCCAGCATCTAGAACTGTGCCTGGCACAGAGTGAGGGCTCAATAAAATGCATCAAATGAATAAAGAAGCTCAGGACAAACACTGGGCTGGAAGTAGAAAGTGGGAGTGGGCAGTGAGACACTATGTGAAGCCACTGGATGGATAAGACTGTTGGAAGAGAGAAGAGGATCTAGGGCAAACCCCCCAGAAGAAATGGGAGGAAAGACCCAAAATGTAAAATGAGGTGTTAACAACAGAAAGTCCCAAGGAGGCACATTTAGTAGAAGTATCCAGATTACCCTTCTGGCAGAATGTTCTTCCTGTGTTAGCTCATCAAGAAATTTTCTTGCAACACCTAACATCTTACTTCCATTTCAAAACAATGTGTCCTCTCTGGTCACTCCCCTTTTCTCTGCATGTAATCTCTGCAGTGTCTCTCACTCAGTGCAGCCAGGACATTCAGCCCCACTCCCAGAAAAGACTAATTACTGGGGTGAGTCCCAAAGGTTTATTATTATTATTTGATTATGTTTTAACTAGACCTAGTTTAAAAACTCAATTAGAAAATAGAATATGAAAAAAGAAAATATAATATGTTCATGTAAATAAGTATTTTTTAAAAGATTTTATTTATTTATATGACAAAGAGAAAGTGCACATGTGATAGCAGGAGGAGGGGCAGAGGGAGAGGAAGAAGTAGACTCCCTGCTGAGCATAGCCCCAATGTGGGGCTCTGGATCCCAGTGCCCCAAAATCGTGACCTGAACCAAAATCAGATGCTTAGCCAACTGAGCCACCTCAGCACTCCTACAAACCAGGATTTCATGCTCCAACTAGAGCCATGCCTTGGAATTACTTCTTCATCAATTTGGAAAAAGGGAATTATTACAACTGTAAAATTAATTTAGACAAGAGATAAGATCCTAGAGCCTGGAGAACAAATATGATTTATTTCCATTTCAAGTTTGGACTGCCAAGTTCAGAAGGATTCTAAATGTTTTGTTCTAATTTCGCATTAGCCTCAAAATAGTAGGGTGGCTCCTCAAAAAATTAAACATAGAACTGCCATATGATCCAGCATTCCACTGAGTTACCCAAAAGAATTGAGAGTAGGGACCTGAATAGGTGTTATTCTATATGTTGGCAAATTGAACACCAATAAAAATAAATTTATATAAATAAATAAATAAATAAATAAATAAATAAATAAATAAATAGATTTGAAAGACAAGTCATAGGAAAAGATTCTGAAAAGGTAAAACGATACGTTGGAACTTATGTAATCAAATATTAAAATGTATTTAATAATTGAAATTAAATTAAAATTAACTAAAAAAAAAAAAAGACAGACATGTGGAAATCCAAGTTCATAGCAGGGTATCCATGATAGCCCAAATGTGGGACCAATCCACATGTCCAGGATGGATGAATGGACAAAATGTGATATTTACATACAATGGAATATTATTCAGCCTTAAAAAGGAATGAAATTCTGATATATGCTACAACATGGATAAATCTTGAAGACGTGTTAAGTGAAATAAGTCAGTCATAAAAGCACACTCTATGACTCCACTTATAGAAGGTACCAAGAACAGTCAAATTTCCTGAGACTGAAAGTAGAAACCCTGGTGGCTGCCAGGGGCAGGGGGGAGTGGAATGGAGCACTTAGTGTTTCAAGGGGACAGAGTTTCCACTTGGGAAGATGGAAAAGTTCTGGAGATGAATGGTGGGGATAGCTGTAGAACAGTGCAAATGTATTTACTTGTACTGAAGTGGACATCTAAAAATAGCTAAAAATGGGGGGCCCCTGGGTGGCTCAGTTGGTTAAGCGTCTGCTTTCAGCTCAGGTCCTAATTCCAGGGTCCTGTATGGGGTCCCTCAGCTGGCTCCCTGCTCAGCTCAGAGTCTGCTTGTCCCTCTTCCTCTGCCCCTCTCCCTCTGCTCATGCTTTTTCTCCAGCTTTCTCTCTCTCAAATAAATAAATAAATAAATAAATAAATAAATAAATAAATAAATAAATAAATAAATAAATAAATAGTTTAAAAGGGATGGGGGACTAAAGTGGCAAGTTTTAAGTTATGCATATTTTACCACAATTGAAAACATACAAGCAGGCAAACAGCAAAAAAGCCTCATAACACTCCAGATGGTGGGCATGACTAGCTCTGTTTCACAGGTGAGCAAGCCAAGGCTGAGTGATAGTAAGAGACTCACCTGAGTTAAGTGCAGCGCTTGGGTGTCAACTTCATGCCAAACGGTGTTGTTCCTACTAACTTGGCCAAAAGATCTGGTGTTCCCTCTTCAATTTCCAACCTGGCCTCACACACCTTTAAACTATAAATCACCCTCTAGTCACCTTCTTTTCCTTCGCTTTGAATTGTCAGTGAAAAGAGGAAGCGTCTCACGAAATCTGAAAGAACCCGTAACTGAACTGGTGAACACACACCCTGACACACAAGCTGATATTACCAGTGCTGCCCTGGGGACTAAAGGTCCATTGACACAGATGGTCTGCTCAGGTCTACGGGAATCTCACATCTTCTTAGCACTGATCATTATTTTTTTTCACAGGCAGGTAGGTAGGTGTTAAACTGGAATTCATGGACAATGAAAAAATTAGAATTTCTTGGTACTCAACTAAGAAGTTTTCCATTGTGTATTCAACTTGTAGTCTATCTAAAGAAGAGACTAGAGATGACAGTGCTGATCAACATTTCTTTCAAATGGAGAAGATATATTTAGATGAAATTTAAAATTTCTGAAAGCCTGAAATCAACATCATTCCTGCCCTCAGAAAACAAAGGTGAGGAGGGAATAGTGAGAACCCCCGCATTTCGTGGACACCAGTGTTGTCAGGCCCTCCCTCTAGCTAGGTGCAGTGCCTCCCTGGGGAGTGGGACTCAGTGAGAGGCTCACAGATGATCTAGATGCAAAATTCAGCCATGCGGGAGAGAGAAAATGACTGTTATTTCCAAAGACGGATGAAGATAATGGGGCAACTCTTCATTTCTCAAGTAAATGAGAAGCATATTGTTCTGAACAGCTGTAATCAATAGCCCTGTTCTGAGGCCATTAGGGAAGTGTGCTGGAGGTGAAGCTCATTGATTTTCCTGTTCGAAATCATACCACCAAACTCTCTGGGATTTTGGTAAGGGAGTAAAATGCTCCTTGGGCAGAGCAGAACTGTATGAGCCAACTTCAGCACAGCATAATCCAAACATTCCAAGGTAAATATTTTTTCCTCCTTCATTATTTAGAGGACTATTTTTGCCACCTGTTTCCCCCTATCCATTTCTATAAAACCTCAATACTGCTCTTGCCCCATTTCATTGCTTACAAACCCAAGGGCCCTTCGGCCACACTGACTCAGAAACTTATTCCTGATGAAATGAGTGTTAGGAGGGAAGAAAGCCATAGCCAGGTGCTGGGTGGGTTCAGTGTAGTCATGTCTGTGGTTGTCACTCTCTTAGGAACTTTCGTTAGTGGACACAAGAGATGTTCACTCACTGCTTGGCAGCACAGCCTGGAGAAGTCTTAGATTAGGCGGTTCTTCCCTTGTCCCTGGGTGCCAAGGCGAGTGCAACGTAAGATCTAAACTGAAGGAGCTCTGGGAGCTTCTTGTTCTGGAAGGATCTGGGATGCTGGAGGATCTGGATGATCTAGGGCCAAGGAAGCCTAGTCTTGGGGCACTCCCAGGTTAGTCCTTTCTCTCCTCATGGTTTCCATCCTCAGTCTCTTGCCCTGCCCCTAGGCCCCTGCCTGCCAGAATGTTCCCTGCATCTTGTCCTTTGTAAATCAGCCAATGGATCAATATTCCCCAAATCAGTCATTCCTGTACCATCTATGCTATTTTTGCCACCTCTTTTTGCTGCTCTATTATTCACAAAATACTAAAAAAATAAACTCATGTTGTAAAAACTTACATTTTTTTTACATGGAGAGAGGGAGAGAGAGAGAGCACCAGCAGGGAGAGTGGCAGGCAGAGGAAGAGGGAGAAGCAGGCTCCCCACTGAGCAGGGAGATGGATATGGGATCACAACCTGAGCTGAAGGTGGACACTTAACCAACTGAGCCACCCAGGTACCCCAAAACTTAAATACATTTTTATAATGGATCTTATATCACAGCATAAACACACTACTCTCATTTTCCATAAATTCAATGCAATGCTAACAACACCATATTAAAATCTAGCTCTAAGCCCTGAGGCACCCCCTCTCTGCTGAAAAGAAAGATTAGCAAGTGTTGGAGGGGTCTTTAAAGAATGGAGCAGAAATGAGGACTGTCTCCTTGATTAACGATAGGGATGGAAGGAGAACTGACACAGGAATCAAGATGACTTTTCTCAAGCTATCTAACTTCAACATCCCTCACTGTGCTATAAGTCTCACCCTTAGAGAAAGTTAAGGTAAATAGGCACATACTACTTTGCTTTCCTACTTCTGCAGCTGTAAACCTGTCTATGCATACACCGATCCTCACATATGGTCTCAGAGATTCAGACACCTTCCTTTGAATCAAGGCCAACTCCTCTACATTGTTATTAATCCCATCTGCTATCATCTCCTTTAGAATATCATTCCATCAATTATCCCAGTGCTTTTCAATGCTGCTGTAAATTAGAATCACCTAGGGAGCTATACAAATTTTATGGACGTCTGAGCCCTACTACTAGACCAGCTGCATGTGAGTTTCTGTTTTTTTAAGCAGCAAGTGCTTTAGTCCCCCCTCTAGCCCAAGTGATTCCAATGTGCCACTGGGGCTGAGAACTTCTGATTAGTCCCTCACTTCTGTATCTTCAGCCCTCTTCCTTCCCTGGCTTTCTGCCTGAAGCTTAAAAATATTCTCAAGTAGGTAATATTGAAAAGAAAATCTTTCTCCTGATATTCAGAGAATTCAAGGCTTTAGTCCTTAAATCTCTTGAAAGAGTAGCCCCTACTTGGGAGTCCTATCAATCATAGCTCAGTAATTTATAAGGCCACTACAAACTGGTTTCTAACATCTCTAAAGCTCTGAAAACATAAGTAATCAATAGCCTCCACATTCCCATAGTCAGGAGACATGCTTTACCTCATCCTCCTGGCTCTCTATGCTGCATTTGCTGCTGTCACCCATCTTGCTTGACAGTCTGCCCAAGAGCTTCTGTGGCTCCATTCTGTAGGGCAGAAAAATAATTCTTCAAAGGCAGGGATGATGACCTATTCTTTTTTGCATCTTTACGGTCTAGCACAAAGATGTTCAATAAATGTTGATATGAACATAAATAGAACCAGCATGGCTTCCTAAGGGTTTTCTACACTGGAAACCACCCAGGGACAGGTTAGATGATAACCAAGGTAGTGATATCAATCAAACAGATAATTTAGAAAGAGAAAGGGACACTAAAATAATTATTCAATGTTTTTGAAATATTTATTACCAAATAGTTTTAGATTCCAACACAGTCCTATTAACTGGATATATGTGATATACCCATAAATTTGAATACCACTCAGCAAAAAAAAAAAAAGGGGGGGGGGACGAACTACCAACACATGCTATGTATGACACAGACCTCAAAAACATTATCCTCGGTAAAGAAGCCAGACACAATACATGATATGATATATGGCATGGTTTCATTTAGCTAAAATTTACAGGAAAAAAAATGTATAGAGACAAAAAGTAGATACCTGGCTGGCCATATAAATGGGTATAAATGAAAATGTGCTAAAAGTGGATACGGTGATGACTGAAACACTCAGTAAATTTACTAAAAAATCACTGAACTGTGCAT
Source organism: Canis lupus familiaris (assembly GCF_011100685.1). Taxonomy (NCBI): domain Eukaryota; kingdom Metazoa; phylum Chordata; class Mammalia; order Carnivora; family Canidae; genus Canis; species Canis lupus. Next base: position 10,644,594 of record NC_049246.1, read on the forward strand.
TTGAACTAGTGTTAATTTTATGATATGTAAAATATATCCTAATAAAGCTGGTAAAATTAGGCAAATATAAAATTGTTTATGTTGATAAAAAATATAATCCAGTTTTATTAAAAACTACTTCCAAAATAAAACTATTTAAGTTTCAAAATAACATATATCTGAGATGACCACTAAGCTGAATGGGACAGTGAGGTGAACAGACACGAATGGCAGAGCATCTTGCAGACCAACAACTCCCTGCCACCCCGGAAATGGGCTGGTCTCTGGGATTAACAGAACAGAGCACCAGAGAATAGGTCAATTCACCGACTAGGCTAGCCCAACACCCACAGTTTTTCCTTCTCTTAAAAATTAAGTATCTGTTGTATCTTAGGCACCATCCTAGATGCTAGGGATATAAAGGTGAGTAAGGAAGGGTCCTTGCCCTACAGATATTTGATGCCTTGCAGGACAAAAGAGACTTAAAACAAATGCAATCAAATGCAAGATGTGCTTTCTTAGAAATATACACTGAGGAGGTAGACCAAAATGTCAATTCTACCTATCAGGAGGGAGGCAGATTAGAAGGCTTCCAACGGGATATGACCCTAGAAGGGATGAGGGGGCAGGCTAGCATATGGCAGGTGCTTGTTAGGCACTGGGTATGGAAAGCCTTGTCCCTTTGAAGTGAAAAGGCAATATGCAAGCAAACAACAAAGTAATATATCTTTACAAATGAGCTGATTGCTGGGAAAAGAGAAGAGTAAGGTGCTGGGTGATGCATCTGATTTTCACTTAAAGTTGCTATAGAAATATATCAATTCCAGAGGTAAGAAAAGAGAAACTGACAGAGGGAAGTGGTTTGCTCATGGTCACACAGAAGGTGGCACAGCTCAGAGCTGGAAACAGTCTCTGGATATCCTAATCCAGATCTGGGGCTCTTGATGCAAGGTCTTCTCCTTTTCATAATTTCAGATTAGGACAACTGCATTTGATTTATGTTAAGTTTAAAATTATATGAACCTTTTCTCTCTCTTTTGCCAATAATTGTAATTTAAAAACAAGTATGTTAATGCCTTTTAAAAAGCTAGTAAGAGAGAGAATGGAGTTATGAGGCATCTCCTGTCATTTAAAAGAATTATAATCTTTCTTTTCTGGAAAGTTTGATTATGTGTATAAAAGTTCTCATAAAACTGTCACACACTTACTGACTGTTAACTAAAAAAAAAAAAAAAGCAAATCAAAGATAAAGGGACATGCAGTTCTTGGAAGATACTTTTCATAAAATAAAATCCTAAGAAAAATAAAAATTGTATTTGTTTGCTGAGAATATTCATCCCACAATCAGAACCTCACCAGTTCGGAATTTTTTTTTTAAGATTTTATTTATTCATTCATGAGAGACACAGACTGAGAGAGAGAGAGAGAGAGAGAGGCAGAGACATAGGCAGAGGGAGAAGCAGGCTCCTCACAGGGAGCCTGATGCAGGACTTGATCCCGGATCCCGGGACCACAACCTGAGCTGAAGGCAGACACTCAACCGCTGAGCCACCCAGGTGTCCCAACCAGTTGGGAATTTTAATCATACAAGATCACTCAGTACCAAATCACCTACTGATGACACTACACTGAAAGTTTTACAGTGCATTGAGAATCCAATTAAAGAAAAAAAATTAATCTTTTATTTTTACCTTATGCTGACAAAAGCTTACTTCTTAGCATTACAATTGTGATTCATGCCGTGCAAAGGCAATTAAAACACAGCAAAAGTGGAAGAAAGCATACTCAACACTGTAAACAAAGATCAGATATTCACTATCATGCTAAGATTCCTTCCATCATCATTACCATGGCATTAAATTTGCAGATGGCTTCTACAGCGTCACATCAGGTAGTTGGAATTTAATATGCTAGAATTCTTACAGTTGACAAGAGTGCTAATTAGGCCACAGCTGTCAGCATACTCTGCCTGTGGGGGGACTGGGTTTACAAACACCTCTGCAGTTAGTAATGCTGGTGACCGGATTTAGACAGCACTGGGAATAATAAAAACTGTCCTGATGAAACACTGGTCTTGTTGACTAAGGCAATTCTCATGGCACTTGTGGTGTCTTTTCATTGACTGTGCTGCTAAAACAAAATTACTTCTCTTTCCAGAAGGACTTGCAATCCAAACCTGACAGGTTTATCTTATCTCTACTTCAGACATTCCTAACCATGGGAGGTCTACCGAGGGGCTTCAGAAATCCAGAAGTCATGTGCAAAATGAAGGAGTATTTTTCTGAGAATTAGGTCCATAGGTTTTTTTTTTTTTTTTTTTTTTTTTTCAGATTTTCAAAGGAATCTGGGAGCTTCCCAAGTTTTAAGAACCCCTGGGAACGCACCCACATCTCTTTAGTCTGGTGAGTTCAACCCCAAAAATCCAACAAATGGCATGACCCCCCATTACCCCAAGTAGCACAGAAAGGAAATGCATACGCTAGCTATTCTAAGCTCTGTCTCTTCCTCTAGATCATGAATCACCGGTGATCAAACCATTTCTGTAGAGCAACCAATGCAGTAACTGCCCTATAATGGGTTCTCAATAACTATTTGTTCAATTTAACTGAAGTGAATTAATAGAAGAAGGAGCTATGTCATGTATAGGTCATACAGCTTATATAAATTGAAGCCTCAAACTGAACCACTAACTGTGGAATGAGTGTGATCATTAATCCATGCTCCCAGGCAATGGTGTGTACAGGCCTGGCATGTACGGATGCTCTTCCTTCTCTTCCCCTTTGTTTCTCACACGTGAAAAATGTGGATAAAATAGAGCAAAATAATTCTTAGGCTACATATTTGAGCTGAAACCAAGAAAGGGAAATTTCCAGCTATAAAATGTCAAGAAGGAATCAATAACCCAGAAGTGAGCAGGAATCGAAGCCAAATTACTCACTCTTTTTTTTTTTTTTTAGGATTTATTTATTTATTTATTTATGATATATATATAGAGAGAAGGAGAGAGGCAGAGACACAGGAGGAAGGAGAAGCAGGCTCCATGCTGGGAGGCCAATGCGGGACTCAATCCTGGGACTCCAGGATCATGCCCTGGGCCAAAGGCAGGCCAAACCAAACAAATTACTCACTCTTATTATCTGGGGTCCTGACAGCTCTGTAGCAGCTGAGTCCAGACCACAGACCACAGACCCCAGGAGACTGGACTGAGCTACTTGCCTAAAACAGGACATGTAAGGACCAGATAATTCTACCTTCAGCTTAGAGAAGCAGCAAAGAAGCCTGCCATGCACATGGAGCCTGGGTAGCAGGGTCCCCCAAAGAAATAAGAGCCCCTGTGGCCTGGGATGGGATGGATATTGAGGCACAGGTAACTTGCACTAAGAAATGATCATAAAAACAGGTTCAAAACTAATTTGCCACTGGGGCCCTATTGGAGACACAGATCATCTCTAAGGGTGTTTCTATGACCCAGAGCACACAGGATCATTCTGGAAAGTCACTACACAGAACATGAGCTCACAGTCGATAAATTAAAAACCATTAAAAATCTTTTAAATTATCTCCAGTGTTCACAGTTTTATATAACTGGACATAAATACCTAAAACAAAGTGAACTAGATTCACTGGAAAGTTTTTAAATGATTTTCTAAACAGCTCTTAGATTAAGAAATCATCAAAACCATATGAAGACAGCCAACCTCTAGGAATAAGCTATTTATGGTTTTTTTTTTTTTTCTCTTTTCATTTTTCTACCAGGTTCCTGCTCTTCCCAAAGCAGAATAAGAATTGGCAACTTTCTTGCTTGACAACACCTTTCTTTGTTTCTATTTCTCATACTGCTACACTTTTCTAATATTGTATGGGATTGGGGTTTGCATTTTGAAACAAGTAACACAGAATAGGCTTCACTACTGCCACTTAGTAGAAGCTATTTAAATCTAATCTAGCCAGAAAAATTGGTGTTCTACAAGGTTCATCCCAGCTTTCAAGGTTCTTTATACTGGGACTTGAGTCCTCAGGAAACTTATGGGAAAAGGTGATTGGCTGAGGTCAGGATTCTGTATCATTGTAGTTTTAGACAATAATATGTTTAAATAGCACCAATCACACCCTAATTGTTGAATAAAACCTACAGAATACATTCAAAGATATATTCAGGATAAAATATACCTTCTGTGCTAAAAAGAATAAAATATATGAAATAAACAATCAACAGAAGCGACTATAAAAAGTGCAAGGAAATGTGCCTATGGAAAGCCAAAAGGCTAATTTAAAGATATTTTTAAAAGTAATAAACTAGGAAAAAGAAAAAAAAGATAGATTAATAAAGACTTTTTTGAGAAAACAACCTCAATTTACCCTATAAACCTCTAGTTAGCGAGAAAAAAAATGCAGGTATATAATATTGGCTATAAGAAGGGAAGACAGATAAAGATAATTCGAATAAACTGTGTGCTCCTGGGTTAGGGAATTTGAGTAATGTGTGTAATTTTGTAGGACAATATGTTACAGAAATTAACTGGAACACTTAAATAGGCCAAAAAACAAAGGAAACATTGAAGAGGCTAGAAATTACTGATTTATAATAAGCTCCAGGCCAAGAGAGTTTCATGAGTGAATTACAAAGAATCAGTATGCCAATTAGTTATCAGAATATGGAGAAAAATAACTCAATATTAGAAAATCTAAAAAGTTAACAAATCAAGGAGAAAAATTATAGGAGTCTGTCGATTATTGATTTAAGCAAATACTTGAAAAATTCAACTTTTATTCCTAATTTTTAAAAAAAGACTGAATAAAAATGGAATAAGGATAATTCCTTAACATGACAAAAGCATGTATTTCACACCATTAGTGTGAACTGTTGAGATTAGCACTAAATTCATATTACAAGCATTCCCAACAAGGCCCAAAGTGAGATAAAAATATTCATTAACATCATTATTATTTAATATTATTTTAAAAACTGCAGGTAAAGTGAGAATAAAAGTAAAGTTTTTAATATTAGGAATGAAAACTAATTCTTATTTGTAGATGATATACTAACATACCTAAAGAGTCCAAAAATAACCAACTGAAAATACTGTATAATCAGTAAGCATTCAATTAAATGACCAGCTGCAAATTCAAATAACATAGTTTTCTTCTTTGGGGAAAGAATGTAAGAGCTCTCCCTCAAACTATTAGGAAAGGAAGGAAGGAAGGAAGGAAGGAAGGAAGGAAGGAAGGAAGGAAGGAAGGAAGGAAGGAAGGAGAAAGAAAGAAAAAGAAAGAAAGAAAGGGAAAGAGTGAGATTAATAATAAAAAGAAATACTAATACTATTTTGGGGGGAAGTGACTTTGAAAAAGTGCTTGTGACAGTCCATCTTGAAAAATAAATTTGTGAGAATAGCCTGAGGAATGAGGAATAGAAGAAGAGTAGAGGGGGGTGTACCACCACCAGAGATAAATGCTACAGTGTTATACAGTGTGAAACAGGCAAATCCATAGAGAGCCCAGAAGGACATCCCAGCAGGTGATAACAGAGGCATTACAAACTGGTGAAATAAGGACCTATTCCCTAAATGTGCAATTGGCTGGTTGTTTGGCTCCAGATCAAACTTGATCCCATTCTCAGGCTTTCCACCTAAACAAATTCCAGTGGAACCAAAGAGTTCTATTTTAAAGACTAGAAGAAAATACGGCTGAGCAAAAAACCAAGATCTGAATCAAAATAAATAACTGAATATGCCAAAAAGGGGAAAATCATTGTTAGCAGTATTTAAAAAACAAAACAAAACAAAAAGCAAAAACGGAATTGGTAAAGGTGTATGCATTTGGGGCACCTGGGTGGCTCAGTGGTTAAGCATCTTCTCAGGTTGTGGTCCGGAGGTCCTGGGATTGAGTCCCACATGGGGTTCCTCACAAGGAACCTGCTTCTCCTGCTGCCTATGTCTCGGCTTCTCTCTGGTTTCTCTCATGAATAAATAAAAACTTTAAAAAAGGTGTATACATTTTACTACAAAAAAATTAAAAACTTAAAAATCTACTATGAATGAAATTAAAAATATAAACAACATACCCATGGGAAAAACATTTACAAAATATAAGACACACCGTTTTACTAACCCTAAAATAAACTTTCTATAAATTAATAGGAAAAGATGAACATCCAGAGAAATAGCTGAAATATAGGTAATTTATAGAAGAACAAATATAAATGGCAATAAATGTGAAAAGATAGATTCATGATTAATCAAAAACATGCAGGTGAAATTATGTGATATCACTTTCTTTTTATCCTACTGGCAAAGATACAAAAGTCTAACAATAGTGAGTGTTGGTGAGGGTGTGTGGAAAAGGCAAACTCATCCATGCTGGTATATAGTGACCTGACTATAAGGAAATTTGGCTAATTACATCAATTAACATTTTTGCATAATCCTTGATCCACTTAGAAGAATCAATTTGCAGAAGGCAACTGGTCATATATACAAAGTTGCAGTATTGTTAATAATAGTGCAAAATAACCCCAACAAACTCCACCCCTACACAAAATCAAAGACACCCATTAAACAGAGATTTCAGTTTCCAATTCAGAATGTGAGGAACTTGGAAGTCATTACTCCCACCCATATAGCAAGAAAATGCTGAAAAAACTATTTTTTTCAAAGATTTTATTTATTAACTCAGAGAGAGAGGGACAGAGACACAGGCAGAGGGAGAAGCAGGCTCCATGCAGGGAGCCCAATGTGGGACTTGATCCCAGAACTCCGGGATCACGCCCTGAGCCAAAGGCAGATGCCCAACCTCTGAACCACCCAGGCATCCCTGCTGAACAAAATTTAGATCAGCAACTCTTCTTAGATTGGTCAAGTCACAAGGCAAACAATTCCTCCTCCTCCACCCCAAATTGAAGAGATGACAGGTAGATACAGAGAATCACAATATCCTGGAGCAGAACCCCACAAGCTGATACTTTTGTAGAAACCAATACTATGGTATGAAGACCTATAATTTAATTGCGGTGTTACAGGGAGCCTAGTGGGGGACATTTTTGAGAGTTAAAAACTCCAGGGATCTTCAGTTTTAGGGGACTGCTACACTTCTGTGAGTTTTATTTCCAGGAGCCTGGTGAGTTTTCACACTGAAGATCAGAGGGAAAATCCCATTGTCCGCCAAGAGGGAGAGGAAAAGTAGGCATTTCTGAAATAACTCCAGGGCATTTTATTCTTAATGAGGCCCTCAAGGGAACTATTTTAGCAGAGACTAACCAACTGTTGCTAGATACATGGATGTTCCAGGTGCAACTGATAGGTCTCCAATAGAAATGAGGAACATGTTACTGGAAATTGGGGGAAAAGTGATCCTTGTTATAAAGTGGCAAAGGACTTGGCTTAATTGTGTTCTGCTATATCGTGGAAAGTAGAAGTCATAAGTGATGCATTTGGATGTTCAGCTAAGATGATTTCTAAGCAGTGTTGAACAGGAGGGCTGGTATCTCTTTTTCTCTTTGCTGCTTATAGCAAACTACAAGAGGAGAGAGTTATATTTAAGAAAGAAGTGTCACAAAAAAGGAACCTGAACTTGAAGATTTGGAAAATTCTCAAACTATCTGTACTGCAAACAATGAGAAAGCATGGGCCAGAGAGAACACCAAAATGGTAGCTAGACAATCACTGGCTAAGGGGAGTAGGTATGCAATTTGTGGGGCAAATGAACCATCTGAGGAGAAGTCTATTAGTCTAAAAAAATAGCAAAAAGAATAAGTAAAAAATAACTCTAGAAGCACTCTAAATGTTTTTCAGTAGGAAAGTATACTACGTAAACAATGGTGGAATCACACAACTGAACACTCTGTAGTCATTAAAGACTGTGGTGTGTGGTTACATTCAGCAGTAAAGAATCTCCTATCAGGAAAGGAGAAAAAAATGAGTGGGAAATATCAGAAAGGGAGACAGAACATGAGAGACTCCTAACTCTGGGAAACAAACAAGGGGTGGTAGCAAGGGAGGTGGGTGGGGGATGGGGTGACTGGGTGACGGGCACTGAGGGGGGGCACTTGATAGGATGAGAACTGGGTGTTATTCTATATGTTGGCAAATTGAACACCAATAAAAAATTAAAAAATAAATAAATAAATAAATAAAATAACTAACTAAAGAATCTCCTATCAGATCATATTATGTTGCAAAACTGATCATGTATTGTGACACAATCTTTTACAAAATTAATATCCACTAGTTTATGTGCATATGTCAATATAAAGCAATGTATGGAAGAACCATGCAGTAGTCAGGGCAAGAACCATGCTTGTCTGTACACCACTGAATCCCCAATACCCAACCTGCACACAGTAGGTACTCAATAGATACATCTGAAGGAAAAAACTGAAATTCTTTTGTATAGCTTTCTATATTTGACTTTTTTTAAAAAAAACATGAAGCCATATTATCATTATAGTGGAACAGGGACTGGAAGCTATTTTCACTCTAGAAAAGTCAATCTACATACTTCAGGGCAAAACTCATGATTGGCTCTTGACAGTATTTGAAATTCATTGAATAACTGCTCAATTTCCTGTTTTATCGTACAAGTGTAGGTCCAGTCCTATGTAGCTTTTCTTTCGAGAAGCACCTTACAGAAATAATTGCCTATTATTTCACTTCACCATGTGAGGTACAGCAGTGGCAATATTCCATTTCAACCTTTCAAATGTCTTTTTTCAGAGAATAACCTTCTGAAATGGGAATGACTAAAATGGCTCATTTTTTTTTTCTCCCAAAGCATTCAAAGGAGTTGTTTTCCTTCTTTTCCTGTCAACCTCCCAGCAATATGGTAGATTTACCTCTCCCTTTCCAAATGATGGCAGAAATGCTCCCCCGGAAATAGCAACTTCTTAGAATTAAAAAGCTGAGATTGGATCACCACAAATACAAAATGTCTGTAGGCCAGTGAAAATATAGAGTCACATTTCTCCCAGCACATGCTTTGAATTACAGCTTGTCATGGCATCTCCAGCAGACTACTGTTCATTATTAGCAGTAATAAAATTGTTCAGATTTGTGCTTCAGATTACCAAATTTATATAAAAAAACTATAATGACATCAACTTGGACTACACTACTACCTATTTTACTTCTGGGAAAATTTACGTTGGGCACATTTACTGACTCAGTGCCAAAAAAGCCAGTGGGGTCAGTGTCACCGTCTCTGCTGGGGGCATCATGACTGTTCTCCTCTCAGGACTCTGCCTGGGCCAAGTCCACTTTTTACTCACTTACTCCCCAGCATGCCAGGCTCAGGATGCTTCCACAACACCAACAGCTTTTTTAAAGAACACAAAAACCAAAACCCTCGATAAATGACAGTGGGCAATAGTTGAACCATATCCCAACTGGAAGAAATAGAGTGGAAAGAAAGGTTACATCTTGTTTACCTAATTTCTAAAAAAGTAATAGCAAGACCAACATGACTATGCATACATTTCACTGGAGATTTGTTAGCACTGCTGTGAAACAACCTCTGAGTCTGTCCAGTCCAATGCCTTCACATCCCTCTGGAAAGGAGACTGAATGTTTAGGGACATTTATAGTCAAATCCCTTCGGAACAAAAGGCAATTCTAAATTCAAACGCTTTGAGTCTTGTGAGGAATGCTGTACTCCCAGAACATGTAATGTGGACATTTCTCTTGGAATAGTTAATGCCCCATGTTGTAAAACAAAAATAAAAACAAACAAACAAAATCTAGCTACTTGAAGGAAAGCAGAAAGCAGGCGGTAATTATTCTGCTTAATTCTAGTCCTGGTAATGTGGGGGAAACCCAGAGGGTAATAACTTCCTCTTGTCTCCCACAGTTGTACCTCTTGAGGTAAAAGTGAGCAAATGTGGCTAGAACTGCTCAGTTAATTCAGGTAAAAAGCAGGGCACTTACAACCACCAACCACCAGGTCTTGGACTTTCCTGCTTTCACTATCCGGTTATATAGCAGGGTTTTGCAGTAATGGTACAGATCAAAAATTTTTCTACTAAGCAGATTAGATAACAGTAGCGTCCTGAAGTGAGAGCTAGGAGTTTAATTTCTGGTCTAAATTATTTCCCTCATCAACTGCTTATTTTTGGTAAGCCCTAGGGTTCCTCCCATCTTCAACATTTTTGGAGTCTATGATCATACAATACTGATCAGTTCCAAACTGATGACACCTGCAAGCCAAATCATCCCAACAGACACATTCTGTTTGGCCTACACATTGTTTTTGAAAATCATGGGATTAATTAACAATATTCAAGATTGAGGGATTTCACCCCAAATCTGAATTTCTGGCTTTTAAAAAAAATCATAAGATCTGGAAATAATGACTCCTGGCTGGAGTTGGGTGGTGGCTTCCATCCTTAAATGAGGCACTTCCTCTTCAGGTTGTCACAGCCCCCCTGCTTTCTACTGTCCACACAACTCAAAGATGAAAGTCCGTTGCCATCAGTCATCAGGCTGTGATGCTTCTCTTACACTTGAATGAAAAGAAAGTGAAATATTTCTTGTATCCATATCAAAAGCAAAAAAAAGTGACAGATTAGAAGAGCTGAATGTGCCATAAAAAATGTGAGAAAGTAATACTCTTCACTTTCACATAAAAATATGGTAGGTGTTTAATATGCAAATAAGCATGTCTGCACAGAAAAAACACAACATAAGCTGCCACTTTGAAATAAGCCACAATAAATGCTGGCATAAGGAAAGATTTACCATGAAAACTTAATAAAATGAGAAAGAGAACTATTTTATTTCTTTCTATTAGAAACCAAAGAGATCTGTTTCTGAAAGTGAAGGAAATGGCTGCGGCAACTGTGTAGGAGTGGATGGAGTGAAAAAGTGGCTGGGCATTCAGCCTCTTAGGAGTGGTAAGTTTATGAAAATGTGTATTGAGTGTAGTTATTGTTATGCATCCTGAACAGGCAGGAATAACCTTGTGCAAATATAAGTGTAATCTGAGACAGTTGTTTAGAATATTGAAGAATTAATGGAAAACTTATAGGACAAGTTACATCAAAAAAAAAGATAAATCACTTGTGATATTTTCCAGTACAACTGATAAGAGTGTCATAAGCCACATTTATTTGTAGGGTAAAGAGAACTTTGATGTGATTGAACTATTGGATGTGGTGTTCATGAAACAGCAGCAGGAAATTATTTATTTTGGTGGGTTGAAAATAGTTTTTATGATTTGTGGTGTTTGTTTTTTTAGAGATTTAGTGTAGTAAGCATGTCTAAAGATAGTCTATCTGTGGGTGGTAATTTCATACGTTATTATATATAACATAGTCATATTATGTCATATAACATTCAACAATTATATACTTTTAAGATTTTACTTATTTAGCTTCTTGTAAGCATCAGAGAGCAACTAAAGCAGTAAGGATTTGAGCAGCCAACATACCACATGAAGAAAAACATACTAAGATGTGAGCTAGACTCCCAAGGGGGGAAAGCAGCTGCTTTTCCTGCTGCCTTTCCCTCTGGGAGCTTTTGCTGATCTGTAGCACAGGGCACTGAGACAGAGTACAGAGCAGCAGTCTCACAAAGTGATAGTCTTTTGTTTTGTTTTGTTTTGTTTTGTTTCCTCACAGTTTTCAGTTATTTGGTCCTCTCTTGTGGAATAACTGGTAATTTTTAAACATAATGTGACTTTTTGTGTATGAAACATCTGAAAGGCTCTAGATATTGTTATCTTCATGAAGAAAGGATTGAATTTTTACCTGGCTGCCAGTATGAGTATAGGCAGATAAACCATCAGATGTAGACAATATAAATAAAAAAGTAATAAACACAGATGAAAATGAGCCACCACTGGAGATAAGTTTCTTACAGTGATAGAAAAATGTCCAGAAATTTGGACAAGCCTTCTGTGGAAGTGTTTCATAAAGGATTATGGTATGTGAAGTATTGGTTGGATTAAATAACCATTGAGATTCTCTTACAAAAAAGATTCTGTGGGTTTTGAGGGCAAATAAACTAATATGCTAAAATGAGACTGCAACCCAAATATCCAAATTCAACTAGATTTCATCTTTCTAAAGCAACATAAAACCTGGAACAGATCCATCTAAATCTCTGTTGTTAGCAGTTATATAGCTGTTGCAGAAAAGTCAAGGGGAAAGGAAACTGCATTTAATATACTACATATTAAAAGTATCCTTGATTGTGAACCATGGTAAAGCAGATCAAGAAGACAGGCTGTTCCACCAGGCTGAGGGCTCCGGGCGCTGCCCTGGCCCCACAGGCACCCCACTTGCCTTTGTACATTCGTTATTTCCCCTTTTTTAGGTCTTAACACATATTTGCTTTTGTAGAAGATGAACTCTTTGTATTTATTATTTAGGGGCAATGAGAAGTGCAATGCTGGATCTCCTGCTGCCACGCTAGCCGGTCACACAGGATAGTGCCAGGCAGGATTCTGGAAAACCAGTGCACTTAAACTGATCCTGAAGAGAGCACTCAGAGCACTCTGGACACCAGGAGGGCTAGATTCCCCAGAAACTGTCTTACCTTTTGCCCAAAGAAATGTGCTCAGTATTCAGGGCATTCCCTCCCGTGAACCCTGACACTTGTGTTACCTCAGGGCCTTGGTGCCTGGATACTGCTGCAGAGCTGGGGCGGGGGGGAGGGGCCCATTTTTAAATAAATTAACTGTTCAAAGTTGGGGGATTTTTTAAAATTAAGAAAAAGGAAAGCTATTCTGTATTGCACCTTTTCACAATTTAATACATTTTCTTACATTTTCCTGTGATCTTTGAAATTAAACCATTGTGTGTCTTGTAATGTCCTAGTTGAGCTGCTGCTCAGCAGCTTCCTTCAGGAGGATTTGGAACAAATGTGTCTGTTGCCTTGTTGCCTGCTGGAGGGGGGCCTGGAGGGCTGCCTGGGACTAGTTTCTGTACACACTTGTTTGGCCTTTTCTGTAGTTGATGCTGTAAACTCTATGGCTTTTTAAAAAATTTTTCATGTTTTTATTTAGTATTGGAAATCCAATACACTTTTTTAATTCAATCAAAAAAAAAAAAAAGAAGAAGAAGAAGAAGACAGGCTGTTCTTTTTTTTTTTTTTTTTTTTTTTTTTTTTTTTTACAGGCTGTTCTTAATAATGGCCAAGAAGAGAATGAAAAAAAAAATTGAGACCAAAGTACTTTTCAACAAAAAAAGAGTGGCTCAGATGCAGAAATTATATGAAAGTTAGAGACAAGATTAAAGCCAATAACCGGGATCCCTGGGTGGCGCAGCGGTTTGGCGCCTGCCTTTGGCCCAGGGCGCGATCCTGGAGACCTGGGATCAAGTCCCACGTCGGGCTCCCGGTGCATGGAGCCTGCTTCTCCCTTTGCCTGTGTCTCTGCCTGTCTCTCTCTCTCTCTCTCTCTCTCTCTGTGACTATCATAAATTAAAAAAAAAAAAAAAAAGCCAATAACCAAGACAAGATTAAAGCTAATAACCAAGATGGAACTGCAGAAAGAACCAGGATTCAATGCCAAAAGCTAGAGGTCAAATCAAGTGATGTATCAAAGGGAGGAAAACCAGCAGAAACTGAGCCTCAGAAGGTACCAAAGTCTAAGGAACCTTAAAAATGACCACAGCCTATCTCCGTCAAGAAGCCCCTTTATGTTTACATCAATGGAGAACCAAGAGTGCATGTACTATAGCAACTGGAGGCAGTGTGGTGGCTCTCAGCCCTCCTATCTTCACAGTACAGATGCTGTCATGCCCATGTACAAGGCAATGGACAACAGCTCACAAGACCATGTTGTAATGGGACAGTGAAAATATAAAGCCACTTAGCATGGGCCTGTGCATTTTCCAAATCTACAAGAAGAAAGGCATGGTGTTTATTTAAAATTTGTATGATATGTACCACATCTACATTTCTAATTCCATGTAATTATATAAATGTAATATTTTCTTCCTTTTTTCCTCTTTCTGTTTCTATGTCTTTCTCTCTTTTTTGCTTTCCTTCACCTCTATTCTCCCTGCATCTCTTCTACCACAGGCAACCTGTTGAGGTACCTAATTTCTCATGCAAACATGATTGTTTATAAAACTTACAGAAACATATAGGGCTATTCTGTCATTGGTCATTTTATAAAAACGGGCACTTTTTTGCATTTTGCATTACTCATAGATAGTACTTCAAGTCATCTGGTAGAGTTCCAATTCATTCTCTCTCTCTCTCTCCCTCTTCTTTAAAGGTTTATTTATTGGGATGCCTGAGTGGCTCAGCGGTTGAGTGTCTGCTTTTGGCTCAGGGCTTGATCCCAGAGTCCTAGGATCAAGTCCCACATCGGGCTCCCTGCATGGAGCCTGCTTCTCCCTCTGCCTGTGTCTCTGCCTCTTTCTCTGTCTCTCATGAATAAATAAATAAAATCTTTAAAAAAAAAGAGATCTATTTATTTTAGAGAAAGAGTGTGAGTGATAGGAAGGTCAAAGAGAGAGGGAGAAAGAATTTTAAGCAGACTACCCAATGAGCACAGAGCCTGACACAGGACTCCATCTCACCATCCACAGACTCAGACTCATGACCTGAGTCAAAATCAAGAGTTGGAAGCTCAATCAACTGAGGCACTGAGGTACCCCAATTCACTCTCTTTAATGACTGCACAATGGATGGTGAGGTGGCTCCATGATTAATACTGTATTCTATCACTTCCCTGTTGAATGTCATTCATTAGTTCAATTTTTGCCATGATATGGTCATAAAGATCATTATACATATATCATATGTAGTAATGCTTTTATTTCTATGAGACAAATTCCCAGGAGTAAGATTGCTGGGTGAAAGGGTACGTATATTTTTAATGTTAACAGATACTGCCAAGTTGCTTACTAGAAAAAACTATAACAATTCACAAATGTAACTATATAATTCTATTAATATAAAACTGGATATATTTTGGAATAAAATGCAAATTTTACATTATTTTTTGGAAAACAAACATTATTTTTGGAAAAACCTTCAATGAACCATGAGACTGAGCCATCTGCACCATAATATTCTATAGGGGGTGGGTTTTCTCTTCTCCAACACAGTCTGAGAAGTCCCAGATTACATGACAGAAACAACACATTAACCTGGTGTAGGAACAGTATGTAACTCTTGTTTGGTGGAGTGTGCAACAGCAAAGCCTGACACCATTCCATTCCAAGGATAAAATAACTTCTCTCTTAGAGATTAAAGTAGTATCAGCCCTGCCTGTAATTTTATCCTCCTGTCTTTCACAGAAGGAAAGAATCACAGCTCAAGTAGCACAAGAGTCCTCAAATTTTTCTCAGCATGATGGAAAGGAAGTTGTCAAGGAACAACTTCAAGACTGAATATTTAGCTCCTTCTTGGCTGGAAGAGAAGCCAAAAGGCTCAGTTCTCTTGCTGCAGTAACAAGAAACAGGGCCTCAGGTTATCTGGCTTAACATTACAGATAAATCCACTGTGAAAAGGCAATATTCAACAGATGGCTGACACCCCCAATCACAGGCAAATTTTTCTCAATGTCTCTTGTGACAGAACAGGAACTTTTCTCTTTGGGATGGAGCCACCTCTATTACCTCCAGATTAGGGTCCCAGGCCCAAGTGGGGAGAAAGGAGGACTCAAGGAATTCTCCTATCATTCTAAAACCTGTAACTGGTCTTCTTGAAAGGATTCTAAGGTCAAATATCATCATTACAATGGCTTAGTTTCAGCATTGAAGTAAAGCTTTACAAGGCACAAAGCTTATCTGTGTGATTGTTGATTATCTCTATATATTCAAAGGACTTTCTTTGGCTATTCAAAGGTATAGAGATCCCTTTTCCTCAGCAAAGATTTTAATATTAAAGAGGCTTCAGGTGTAAATAAAAACAATTCAAGTTTTTAAGAATTTACTCCCACATTCTATGAATCCTGATGATCCTTACTGAATTCTGTAGTCTTGAAAGCTTTGGAGAAAAAAAAAAAAAAAAGCTTATTTCATGTTTAAAATTTAAAAACTTTTTTTTGTTAAAGGAATCGAGACCCTATTTTGGGAATTCAAACAAACAGTTTCCTTGAACTATCAAGTGGCAGTGGCCTTTGACAGTGTCTAGCTCTCTGAATTCTTCATATGAAAAGCTTAGATATTTTAATATTTAAAATCTAATGCTGTTATCTTCTCCTCTCCATGTTATAAATGAGAACATGAAAAGCAACTTAGGAGTTTACTGGTTAAATTTGGCCATAATGTCAGATATTATTTGACAGAACCCACAATGAATTATTCCCAAGTACGTTATAACCATTTTCATCTTTTAAACATGTTAACTTTTTATTTCGCTAAAAATGAACATAAATCTGAAAGATCTACAGAGAATCTGTAATGTTATCTTTTTAATTTGAGAGGGGTTGTTTCACTAGCATGTTCTAAGATAGGATGACATGATAATGATGAGACATAGGCTAATATTAACTTCACAAAATATCAGGAAAGTACAGCCAGCACTAACCTAAATTTAATATGGCATTTTGGGAGACACAGCCTTAATTCTAATGGACATACCATTTTCAGGTTGATTCTATTGTTACACTAGAATCATAGAGTAATAAATATAGACAGCTTATTAAAGAGAAGCACAATTTCTTATTTACTTAGACTGTTGACAATTTGTTAAAAAATAATTACACAGAATTTAGTACATCCCAGATATTATTAATTATAAATGTCATATTATCATTTTTGTTCCAAAAGGCAAACCAGGTATTTTAGTAACAGAAAGTATTCTTTCCATCAGCAAATGAACCTAGTGATAATTTATCACCAGCAAAGCAGTTAGACTTTCTGACATCACCTTACCTAAACTGGTAAAAACACTTTGATGCTAATTTGGTAAGACAAGGGAACTAAAGAGAATTCATTTCAGTTATTTAAATCCTGTCACTGATGTCCATGCCTTATGGCCCAGATAAACTATTCAGATGTCTCTTTCTAATCATGTTTCCTGAATTAATCTTTCAGCTGGTGGATCATGATATGATTCACAGAAAGAATGCCACCTCCAATTCTATGATTATAAAGACAGATGGGAGCAGGGATTGAAAGGATACAGAATTGCACTGTTGTGATAGACAAATGTTAGGATAACACCACACAACTTTGAAAATTATTATTTTTTAAAAATCAGGTTTGGGGACAAGTCGAGAAGGCAAAATATAATCACACTTTGATGTATATCCTCTGCTCCAAACATATGCCAACAACAGATTTAAAATATAAATAGAAGTAACCATGGTCATCTTCCAAATGAAGACAGAATTGTGAATCAGAATTTGAACAGGAAGCTGTGGGAAGGACCCATAAAGCTCCCAGTCTGGAAGAAGGCTCCTATGGGGAAAGGGACACACTGTGTTCCACTGTCTGAGGTGTCCATCAGAGATGAAGCTAGCCTTGTAAAGAACACTGAACAAACCTGCTGCTCACTGCAGATCTAAAGAAGCTGGAAGAAGCAGACACAGCCTGATGACCAGGAACCACAGTAGCCCCCTCATCTCCTACTATGTCCCGGTATAGTGATTGGATCAGAGATAATATCATCATGGCAGAAGGGCTCAAATCCCCTGAAAAGACCTCATTCTGGATTAAGAGAATCTAGAGTTTGGCAGGCAGACACAACCATAAATAGGGAAGGCAAACATGGTGAGAAAAAGAAAAACCACTGTAACAACTAAATGAGCCTATAAACAAAAACTGCAAAACACAGTAACACATGTTACTGCTAAGAAAGACAGCCAACAAAATCTATATGAATTTACTGTGAATTAATTCATTTTATGGACTAGTCTGACAAAGATATGTTCCGAGAAATACATTAAAACATACCCAGCAAAAAAAACAAAAAAACAGTAACAATAAGACATTATGGGGGTGAAAAGAGGCAAAAAGGAAACAATATATGGATACAGAAGAGAATTGATTGGAATTTTTGGAAATGGAAAACTTAGCCATTTAAATAAATAAAACCAGTCCATGTGGGATTAACTCTAGTCTGGACAGTGGAAGTGAGATCTGGTGAATCAGAAGAGTTCTGAGGAATCCATCACACCACAAAAAGACAAAGAGGCAAAGAGAATAGTTAAGCAACCCAAAAGAGATGAAACATAGGAGAAATATTTTTTTAAAGATTTATTTATTCATTCATTCAGAGAGAGCGAAGAGAGGCAGAGACACAGGCGGAGGGAGAAGCAGGCTCCATGCAGGGAGCCCGATGTGGGACTCAGTCCCGGGTAGGGGAAATATTTGAAGATATAGCAGTTGGGAAATTATAAGTCACTCAAGACAGTCATACTAAGGATGTGAAGGACCTTTTTGAAGTAAATTATAAAATGTAACCAAGAGACATAAAAGTGCATTTGAATATAGGCAAAGATATACCATATTCAGGGAAAAGAAAACCTAGTATCATAACTATCAGTTCCCCCAAATCATTCTATTAGCTCAAAG
Organism: Canis lupus familiaris; assembly: GCF_011100685.1. Taxonomy (NCBI): domain Eukaryota; kingdom Metazoa; phylum Chordata; class Mammalia; order Carnivora; family Canidae; genus Canis; species Canis lupus. The sequence goes on from NC_049246.1 coordinate 10,663,039, forward strand.
AATAATTGGATAAAAACCCTAACAGTTTTTAGCTGAACAAGTTAATGCTGGAATTCATATGTAAGAACAAAGGTCCAAGCATAGGCAAGATGATAAGAAAACAGAATGAAAGAAATTTCTGAGGCACCAGGAGTGGCTCAGTCAATTAAGCATCTGCCTTTGGCTCAGGTGATCCCAGGGTCCTGGGATCAAGTCCTACATCCAGCTCCCTGCTTCTCCCTCTCCCTCTGATGTTCCCTTTGCCTGTGCTTTCTCTCTCTCTTTGTCAAATAAATCAATAAAGTCTAAAAAATTTAAAAAAAAGAAATTTCCTTGCCAGATCTAAAAGCATAGCATAAAACTATAGTAATTAAGACAGTGTGGTGTTGGCACATAGATAAACAGAGTGCAGCCGAGTAGAGGGCTCAGAAACAATCCTACACACATGTAAAAAGCAATGACATGGCAGTGAGCCATGGGTGTGTGAAAAGACAGACCACTTAATAAGTAGTTCCTGGATCACAGGCTATTTCTAAAGAGAAAAGCGAATGAGATCTCTGTCTCACCAATCTATTAGTTTTAGGAAAAAACCCTGTAACATAAAAATTGAAACTTGAAGCTTTATAGAAAAACATATTTAGGGGAAAAAACATGGCTGGAGAAGAATTTCTAAAGAAACACAAAAGGCACAGGCCATGAAGGAAAAGACTGATAAATTTGATTAGAAATAAAATGAAAAACTTCTATCCAAAAAAGACACCCTAAGGACATTTAAAATATATTTTATATCCAGATAACCAACATAGGATTAGCAAAGATTAATATACAAAGCAGCTTAAAATAAGAAAGAAAAGGACAAAATCTGGATAGAAAAATGGAAGTGCATACATTGTCAGTTTGTAGAAGAAATCCTAATAACAAAAAGTATACATGAAAAAGATGCTCACACAGACTAATCATCAGGAAAATGAAAATGAAAACAATAAGATACTACTTACCCACAGTTGAGAAAAACAGAAAAATCTAATAGTAACTATCAGCAAAAATGGAGAACAGTTTATAGTGCTAGGAAATGTGAACTGACTAGAATATCCTTTTGAATGGCATCTGGCTATTGCTGGTAGAAAGAAGTATACATGATCCAGCAATTCTATGCAGAAACTTTCTTAACAAGTGGTTCTCATCTGACCATGATACAGAAAATTATGTGCAGGATTATTTTCTCAAATCTCCCAAGGATGGTGCATAACAAATCCCATTCTTGCAAAAGTGAGAAACTAATTCATATGTATGATGGGTCACATGGGGCATTAGGGCTAACTCTCCAGGAAAGCCTCGGTGAGTATCCCTCACAGTCCCCTTGACAGAAATAGTCTAAGTTAAATAGACTATGTATCCATCAGCAGGAGAACAGATATACATATTGTAGTATATACCAGAAACTGCATTAATGGTCATCAGGAAAAACTCAAGCTATATATAAACATGGATATATTTCACAAATAATGGAGAATTCCTAAAAAGTTGTGAATATAACATTTGGTCTGATACCATTGGTATAAAATTTTAAGATATGTAAAATAAATATATTTTATTAGTACAGGTACAAATACATGTAGCAAAGTATGAAACATGCAAGGGGATGATAAGCAGCAAATTCATGATAGGAGAGGAGACTGGGATTGAAGAGACATTCACAGGAAAATTCAACTGAACTAAAATGTATTCTCTCCTTAAAAATCAAATTATGGTCAATATTAGTATCTGTTAAACCTCTGAGGCTGGAACACAGGTGTTTGTATTATTCAGTATACTCTTCCACATGTTTAAAATAGCTCTTACTTTAAAAAATAGACTAAAATCCAGATATCTACAGAACTTTACATCCAAACTCAATTGAATACACATTCTTATCAAGTGCACATGGAACTTTCTCCAGAATAGACCACATACTGGGTCACAAATCGGGTCTGAACCAATACCAAAAGATTGGGATCGTCCCCTGCATATTCTCAGACCATAATGCCTTGAAATTAGAACTAAATCACAACAAGAAGTTTGGAAGGACCTCAAACACGTGGAGGTTAAGGACCATCCTGCTAAAAGATGAAAGGGTCAACCAGGAAATTAAGGAAGAATTAAAAAGATTCATGGAAACTAATGAGAATGAAGATACAACTGTTCAAAATCTTTGGGATGCAGCAAAAGCAGTCCTAAAGGGGAAATACATCGCAATACAAGCATCCATTCAAAAACTGGAAAGAACTGAAATACAAAAGCTAACCTTACACATAAAGGAGCTAGAGAAAAAACAGCAAATAGATCCTACACCCAGCAGAAGAAGAGATTTAATAAAGATTCGAGCAGAACTCAACGAAATCGAGACCAGAAGAACTGTGGAACAGATCAACAGAACCAGGAGTTGGTTCTTTGAAAGAATTAATAAGATAGATAAACCATTAGCCAGCCTTATTAAAAAGAGAAGAGAAGAGAGAGAAGACTCAAATCAATAAAATCATGAATGAGAAAGGAGAGATCACTACCAACACCAAGGAAATACAAACTATTTTAAACACATATTATGAACAGCTATAGGCCAATAAATTAGGCAATCTAGAAGAAATGGACGCATTCCTGGAAAGCCACAAACTACCAAAACTGGAACAGGAAGAAATAGAAAACCTTAACAGGTCAATAACCAGGGAGGAAATTGAAGCAGTCATCAAAAACCTCCCAAGACACAAGAGTCGAGGGCCAGATGGCTTCCCAGGGGAATTCTATCAAACGTTTAAAGAAGAAACCATACCTATTCTCCTAAAGCTGTTTGGAAAGATAGAAAGAGATGGAGTACTTCCAAATTCGTTCTATGAGGCCAGCATCACCTTAATTCCAAAACCAGACAAAGACCCCACCAAAAAGGAGAATCACAGACCAATATCCCTGATGAACATGGATGCAAAAATTCTCCACAAGATACTGCCAATAGGATCCAACAGTACATTAAGAAAATTATTCACCAAGACCAAGTAGGATTTATCCCCGGGACACAAGGCTGGTTCAACACTCGTAAAACAATCAATGTGATTCATCATATCAGCAAGAGAAAAACCAAGAACCATTTGATCCTCTCATTAGATGCAGAGAAAGCATTTGACAAAATACAGCATCCATTCCTGATCAAAACTCTTCAGGGTGTAGGGATAGAGGGAACTTTCCTCGACATCTTAAAAGCCATCTACGAAAAGCCCACAGCAAATATCATTCTCAATGGGGAAGCACTGGGAGCCTTTCCCCTAAGATCAGGAACAAGACAGGGATGTCCACTCTCACCACTGCTATTCAACATAGTACTAGAAGTCCTAGCCTCAGCAATCAGACAACAAAAAGACATTAAAGGCATTCAAATTGGCAAAGAAGAAGTCAAACTCTCCCTCTTCGCCGATGACAGGATACTCTACATAGAAAACCCAAAAGCCTCCACCCCAAGATTGCTAGAACTCATACAGCAATTTGGTAGCGTGGCAGGATACAGAATCAATGCCCAGAAATCAATGGCATTTCTATACACTAACAATGAGACTGAAGAAAGAGAAATTAAGGAGTCAATCCCATTTACAATTGTACCCAAAAGCATAAGATACCTAGGAATAAACCTAACCAAAGAGGTAAAGGATCTATACCCTCAAAACTATAGAACACTTCTGAAAGAAATTGAGGAAGACACAAAGAGATGGAAAAATATTCCATGCTCATGGATTGGCAGAATTAATATTGTGAAAATGTCAATGTTACCCAGGGCAATTTACACGTTTAATGCAATCCCTATCAAAATACCATGGACTTTCTTCAGAGAGTTAGAACAAATTATTTTAAGATTTGTGTGGAATCAGAAAAGACCCCGAATAGCCAGGGGAATTTTAAAAAAGAAAACCATATCTGGGGGCATCACAATGCCAGATTTCAGGTTGTACTACAAAGCTGTGATCATCAAGACAGTGTGGTACTGGCACAAAAACAGACACATAGATCAGTGGAACAGAAGAGAGAACCCAGAAGTGGACCCTGAACTTTATGGTGAACTAATATTCGATAAAGGAGGAAAGACTATCCACTGGAAGAAAGACAGTCTCTTCAATAAATGGTGCTGGGAAAATTGGACATCCACATGCAGAAGAATGAAACTAGAGCACTCTCTTTCACCATACACAAAGATAAACTCAAAATGGATGAAAGATCTAAATGTGAGACAAGATTCCATCAAAATCCTAGAGGAGAACACAGGCAACACCCTTTTTGAACTCAGCCACAGTAACTTCTTGCAAGATACATCCACGAAGGCAAAAGAAACAAAAGCAAAAATGAACTATTGGGACTTCATCAAGATAAGAAGCTTTTGCACAGCAAAGGATACAGTCAACAAAACTAAAAGACAACCTACAGAATGGGAGAAGATAATTGCAAATGATGTATCAGATAAAGGGCTAGTTTCCAAAATCTATAAAGAACTTATTAAACTCAACAGCAAAGAAACAAACAATCCAATCATGAAATGGGCAAAAGACATGAACAGAAATCTCACAGAGGAAGACCTAGACATGGCCAACAAGCACATGAGAAAATGCTCTGCATCACTTGCCATCAGGGAAATACAAATCAAAACCACAATGAGATACCACCTCACACCAGTGAGAATGGGGAAAATTAACAAGGCAGGAAACCACAAATGTTGGAGAGGATGTGGAGAAAAGGGAACCCTCTTACACTCTTGGTGGGAATGTGAACTGGTGCAGCCACTCTGGAAAACTGTGTGGAGGTTCCTCAAAGAGTTAAAAATAGACCTGCCCTATGACCCAGCCTTTGCACTGTTGGGGATTTACCCCAAAGATTCAGATGCAATGAAACGCCGGTACACCTACACCCCGATGTTTCTAGCAGCAATGTCCACGATAGCCAAACTGTGGAAGGAGCCTCGGTGTCCATCAAAAGATGAATGGATAAAGAAGATGTGGTTTACGTATACAATGGAATATTCCTCAGCCATTAGAAACAACAAATACCCACCATTTGCTTCAACGTGGATGGAACTGGAGGGTATTATGCTGAGTGAAGTAAGTCAATCGGAGAAGGACAAACATTGTATGTTCTCATTCATTTGGGGAATATAAATAATAGTGAAAGGAAATATAAGGGAAGGGAGAAGAAATGTGTGGGAAATATCAGAAAGGGAGACAGAACATAAAGACTCCTAACTCTGGGAAACGAACTAGGGGTGGTGGGAGGGGAGGAGGGTGGGGGGTGGGGGTGAATGGGTGACGGGCACTGAGGGGGACACTTGACGGGATGAGCACTGGGTGTTATTCTGTATATTGGTAAATTGAACACCAATAAAAAATTAATTTATTAAAAAACATAGACTAAAATCCACAAAACATAGGTCGTCACATTTTCTGACCTATAACAGCTGCAATAGCTTGGTTTGTGTTCTCTCACTTTGATAATTCTGACAGCCTCTGTGATTCTTGGCTTGTACCTCCTCAAATTCATCTTCTTCCCTTCCCTCTTTGCCAGAGTGATCTCTTTAAAACTTGAATCTGATCGCATCACACAGGTCAGCCTGTGGAGGCACCACCTTCAGGCCCCTCAGCAAGCATGCAGCCTTTGATGCCACCCAGAACGCCATGTCCAGCCTCATCTCCCATTTCCCCCTTATCTGATGCTTCTAAAATATCAATTTCTTTTAATTCATTTGAACACATCACACTGTTTCCTTATTGTCCTTTTGTTTCATTCAGACTTTGTGTTGACCTGGATGAACTGCTTGATGGGTTCAGACTAGGTTGGGTACCTTCCTCCAGCCTTCAGGGAGCCTTTGACATTCCTGTGGTTTGGAATTTGACATTTTGTGTTTCTTTCAACATCAAGCTGAAGGATTCTGACTTATTTGTTATTTTAGCTCTTTCAGACTTACACAGCCCAGAAGTACTTAACTGAATTGAATAGCATGTTCTATACTTACTGCAGCTTTTCTCTTTTCTGGTTCTCCCTGATTCAGTATTTCATCGCACTATATAAGAAAACAAAAAATACACACAGGGATTGGAGTGGTCCCTCTCCTGTCAGCCTTTACATTCGTTAGCAACCATAGATTGACTGTCAAATATACTTTGATAGGCTCTCTACAGTTAGAAAGCTGGAGAAGATCTTTCCAATGTTCTACTCAATGGCTTAAAATGTAAACATTTGCTATACACTCCCAAAGATTTAATCCTGGAAGAAAATATGGAATGTGTTATTTGATTATATCCTCTCTTCCAGCACTTTTCCATGGTATCCTCCTCTTACCCCTTCCCTTCACACCCACTGTGCCCTACTGCCATTCTCTTACCTTTTAATTGACCACCCCTGCTTTTCATATACTCTAGTCTTTACATAATAAATTTAAATTGTAGAGTGCTATTCTCAGATATACTGTAGACACCTTGACTATGGCCACGGAGATAATGCACCAGTTTGGGTTTTAAAAGAAATGACCGAAATCTCAAGTGCTATATGGGAAATGTGACATGCTTAGCATTTTTACCAGGCAGGTTTCATGCCCTGAATAGAATCACACACCTAGTATTCTGACTACTTACTAACCCAGAACAAATGTCTCACTAAATCTCATATGTCTGAGAAACATTGACCAAAATATTTAGGACCAAATGAAGTTTATGAGCATACACACAAACTGTAATTAATTTGACTGATTTACTAAATAAACTTTGCCCAAGTGCCATCAATGCTATAATAAAATATTTTGGCACAAAGTAAAATTTGAGATTTATGGTCATCGTTATGGACTTCTATGCTATTAACATCTCTTCCCAGCTTATTTACCACTTGGGAAATAACTCACTACATTACACTCACCGCCTCACTGGCAAATATGTTTTTACAGAGGGCACACAAAGTCTTAGTCTCATTGTACTGGAGACTTCACTATGGTTAAGAGGAAGGTATAGAAATTGACAATAATGCAATTTCATAGTCATAACCAACTACTACACAACCATAGACATTTAGGGGGGAAAAAAAAGAGGATGCTCAGGGAAAATATACCCCAGGGTATTTATCTTTCTTTCTAGGCCTGAATAGGAAGGCTCTTGTGAGCAGGGAAAGGTGGGTTGACAATTAGCCCCACCTCCAGAATTTCTCAGGCTCATTATCCAGTGAGAAATTTGGGAGTTCAGCACTGGATTGGTCCAGTTGTGGTCTCTTGGGCATAAAGGCCCAGTCACCACCATAGCCCCAGTCCATCACTCACACTTTAGGTAGACTGCCTTCACAAGCACTGTGAAAGAGTTTCTAGAAGCATGCAGAACACAGACATATATCACAGCTGCCAAGATATCAAAATCTCAGTTATGCTGGTACCCAGGGAGATAGGCTTTAATTATCACCTTTCCACCTTAACAACTACTGCTCATCACTGTTTTTATACCTATAATTATCTTCCTAAATCAGATTCCCTGTGAGCCAACTATGTAAAAAAGATAGAAAGAAAGAAAGAAAGAAAGAAAGAAAGAAAGAAAGAAAGAAAGAAAGAAAGAAAGAAAGAAAGAAAAAATATAAGAAAAGATAAGAAAAGAAAAAATACAGACACATTTGTATATTGGAGATGTTAGTGGCAGCTATGGTGAGGCCACCAAGACACTGAGATTTTTCTGACATTTTCCCATTTTTTTAAGCTTATAGTTGTCTAAAGAGATGCCCTCAAACTCCAACTGGATTTTTGAACTCCCAACAAAGGCATGACTAATAATGAATACAACTTGGGCAAGCTGAAGCATTATGAGATGGTGGAAGGTATGTTCGAGAACACCTATGCCCACAACCTTCTGGGCTTACCAACATGCAGCTATGTGGCAGCTGTACAGTGGTGCTGCCTGCTTTGGCACAGGATTCCTGACAGCTCTTCCTGAGTGAGCACACCTATGTTAGCAAGACAACAGCATGGTATTTTCTCAGGGTAAATCACTTGAATTTGGTTGTCTGTGTTAAAAGGGAAAAATGTGGAAAGACCAAAGTCCACAATGGTGATGATGCAGGTCACAGTAAATGTCCCCAAGCCAGCCAGTAGTCAAGGTTTCACAGTCCAGGAATGGCTGGAAAGCAGCAATTTGCTGTCAGACTACCACAACACCGTCATCCTGGGATGACAATATATTAAGTTATATACGTGAAAATCTCTGGCCTAAGAATGCCAGTGTTGTAATTAGGGGAGGAAAAAACCCCACACCAAGCAAATCCATCTCTCCCCAGGAAGCACTGAACTCTGCATGAGAACCTAAGTAGTGCACCTCCCTGTGCTCACACATGCCTACCACCCACAGGTCCCTGGGCTCTCCTGGGAGTCACTGCCATGGTCATAGGGAGGCCAAACCAATGCCAAGACAGGCAAGTTCCCCTATCAACTATTTGTCATGGGGCCCAGCAAAGGCAGCAGAGCATGTGGACCATGGATCTGGAGCCGGTGACCTAGGTTTGAATCCCAGCTCCACTACTTGCTAGCCTGATAAATCTAACAGGTCACTTAAGCTTTCTTTACCTCAGTTTTTCCATCTGATTAATGGGGTTAAAATAGTATGAAACCTATGAGTGGCAGAGGGATTGAGTTAATATGTGAAAAGCACTTGGTAGTATAAGTGCCATGTAAATGTCAGGTATCACTATGTTATTTTTCTTATGACTATAGCATATCAGAGCAGAGCAAATAGGTGGAGTTTCTGAGGGCTTCTCACTGAAAAAACTTTCTCCTGACTGCCTAGGGTTCAGCTCAGCTGTGAATTGGAGCTTCCTAACCTAATTCAAAGGGCAATAAATTATGGTTTATGTAAAACAGAGTAAAACAAACAGAAAGACAAGTTGTTGAGCTACATGAAAGAACAAAAGATTAGTGAAGTAGTTTGCCAGGTTAAATAATTAGAGGCAAAATATCTTTTTCTTCAGTGAATTCCTTTTTAACTACTCCCTTGCCTGGCCTAGAGAAAATTATTTTCATGCAAGGTGGATATTACCAGCTTTAATGGCTTAACTAGAACAAAGATAGCTTTATAGCTTTATAGCCTTCATATTATGATGAGAACATGAAGAGCTGTTATGACAGTTTGACACACGGGACTATGTATCTCCAAGGAGTGGCATAAATATTAAAAATCATAATTATCTCTTTCCTGGGGAAAAAAGATCTCCGTAACAAAATATTTACTTTTGGTTTTCTCTCCTCTTGAGACATTTCTAAAAGTTCCCAACAATGAATTCTGGAACCTAATGTTTGTGAAAGTCCTAAACATTCTTTCTCATTGCCTTATGTGCCACACCTTCTAGAGAGGAGACAAACATGTAATTTATAGATGTAGCTCAGCTGCCCAGGCTCTTATAGGAGCTCCTGGGGAACCTTGTGAAGTGACTACCCAATTCCTAGTGAGATCCTGAGTTTCAGCCTGCTGGATGCAGAGATGCTTCCCCAGGATCAGAGCTGATCTGCATCTTATATGGCCACTGGTGCTTCTCATTCTAATGTTTTCTGACTTCCAGAATCTGCGCATGGTCTATTGACCCCTATGGTGCCTTTGTAGGAAATTTGAGGGATTTCAGGGCTAGGCAAGGAGAAAGATGGGACCGCAAGGTGGGTGTAGCATGCACATGCATTCCTGGATGATGCCCTGACAGCCTTGCATGCAGGAGAGGCCTCTCACAGCAGAATGTCAGAGGCCAGAGGCCAGAGGCTACCATGCAGGTTGCTACTTAGAAGGGAGAGAAGGCAAGGGAACTCCCTGGGAAGAGAGGGATGGGAGAGGGCCCTTGTGTGATGGTGCTCAGTGGCCAGAAGGAGCCTCAGGGTCAGAGAGCTCGGCAGGGCAACAGCAGCCTGGGGTCCTCCTAGCCCACAGCTATCTGTGGCTTGTCAATGTTGGGTACAGTTTTGCAGGGTATGCAAAGCAGGCAGGCTCTAAATGGCTAAAAATCTGCATATCTGGGTTATGTTCAAAACAATGAGATGTGTAAAAATTTAAGTTTGGTGCTGGTGAGCTTTGAGCTAACAAGCCTCAGCCTGCTGTGAAGAAATAAAGAGTTTGGCAGCCAATATACTAAGGCCATTTGTGGCTCATTCGTAGAGCATGCCTAACAGGCCAAATGAACTACAAGACATAGATCTTCCTGACTAGTATAATTTACACTGAATGGCTAAGTCATTGAACCTAGGGACTTATTGGTAATTTCTGATTCTTTTGGTACTTCATCACTTCATTCCTCTGAATAAAGCCACAGTTCCCATATCGGAAAAATATATTACCTATTCATGTTTATTCCACTTCTCCTTGATGCCTTGACATTGAATCAAGTCCTAGAGAAGACACAGGAGAAGCACCTGAATTGCTTGATAAAAATTGAGATTCTTGAATCCCAACTGCCCTCTGGGAGGTGAAAAATCAGTAATCTCAAAATTGTTTAAAGTTCTCCAGGTGATGGGAAGCCAAGTCGTAAGCCAAGATTCTAAAAAGTTTCCATGGAGAAATGCAAGATGTGATCTCTGCCCTGAAGTAATTTTCTTGTTGTTTTGTTAAAACAAGACAGATGCACTTCAGGAACATAAAAGAGAGGTTCAGGCCAACAGAAAATCATGAATGAAGCCAGAGAAGTCAGCACAGAATGTCTATGGGCCAATGAGGAAAGTGCCATAACCTCTATCAGAGGTGTGTACTGGTGGTTGGGGGGATGGTAGGGGGGCAGTGAGACATTCTGGTTGAATAAGTAGTTGGGCTGGAGTCATACTATATAGAGTCAGTCAGAATAGAAAATACTCACCAAGTGTGGCATGAATAAGAAGACACAAAAGACAGGACGGTAACATCAACAAACTGCCAATCTGGATATAAAGCCTCTCGGCATGACTAACAGATGCACAGAAATGAGATGAAAGACTTGTTGAAATTTTGCTATCAGGAGAAGTTTCCTTTTATTGGGAAATACATAATTTTAAGATATTGTACAATCGACAGAACCAATGTACTATGGGGGCACCTGGGTGACTCACTGGTTGAGCATCTGCCTTTGGCTCAGGTCGTGATCAGGTCCTGGAATCGAGTCCCAAATCGGGTTCCCTGCAGGAGTCTGCTTCTCCCTTTGCCTATGTCTCTGTCCCTTTCTCTGTGTCTCTCATGAATAAATAAATAAAATCTTTAAAAATGAACCAATGTACTATGTATATGATTAGAATATAAACTATATCTGAAATATCAGAATTACATGTGTAATAAGCAAACGTTCAGTACTTGAAATGTGGCTACTCCAAATTGAGATGTGCTATGAAGGGAAAATATGCAGTATGGAAAAAAGAATGTAATAATAAAATTATTATAATATTATATATATTATATATATAATTATATATAATTATAAAATATGCAGTATGGAAAAAAGAATGTCATATTAATAATTTTATATTGCTTACATGTCACAATGATAATATTTTAGATCTACTGACTTAAGTAAAATGTATTATCAAATTAACTTCATCTGCTCCTTTTTACTTTTTCAACATGACTGCCAGAAAATTAAAAATTATCTATGTGGCACACTTATTTCTACTGGGAAGGGCTGTCTCAGAAATCCTCTGTCTTGATTCCATTACACTCCTGAGTACACTGAAAATTTTCTCCTGAAATATCTTTTTGATGCTAAGACTGTAAAGCCGTAATACAGTGTAGTGGTGGCAATTTTGGCTCATTTAGTCCTACCTCTGGATATTTAAGAAACTTTAGGCACTGGCGCTCCACTTGTCCCCAGTCACATCATTTCTGAATGAGTGATGCATTTGGAATAATTAAGGAAATGGGATAAGGGACACACAGTGCATAAGCCTCCTATGTTCCCAGGAGCTCGTATAATTATACCGTCCCTACATGGACAGTATTCAAAACACACACAATATTTTATTTTATTTTATTTTATTTTATTTTATTTTATTTTATTTTATTTTATTTTATTTTATTTTATTTATTTTATTTTATTTATTTTATGAGGAGCCCAAAGCAGGACTCGATCCCAAGACTCCAGGATAACAACCTGAGCCAAAGGTAGATGCTCAACCACTGAACCACTCAGGTGTCCCAAAACATACACCATTTTAAAATGTCCATTACTGCTATTTGCAAGTAAGAATATTTATCTTTTAACATCTAGCAGCCAACTGGAAAGTGTTTTCCCTTTAAAACAAAGATCTGTGAAACTTACCAGTTTACATCTTAACAAATTATTGTTTGCTTGACTACATTATTCTTTTTCATCCTTGCTGCAAAAGATTTTTTAAAAATCACACTGAGTGAATGAAAAGTTCTCTCACTTTCTCAGAGTGGCAAAATCAGCTTTTTTACCTTTCAATGCTTTGTTTAGTTGAGGATATTACTTTTAAAGACAAAGCACTTAATTCCAACTTCCCATACTATACTCAAGGCTTCTAGTTCTAGTCAAATGTTGAAAGGGAGGTTTAAATAGAAGCATTACAATGTCTGGAGGACAGGCACTCTGAAATCCCTTTCTTTATATGATTTTATACCACCTGCCCTGTGCCCAGTGGAACAAAGAATTGCATTATTACTGACACCTACCTACAATGAATATCTAAATCTCTCTGAACAAAACAATATTACACAAAGTATCAACAAATAAGACATTTTAACAACAAAAAAGGGAACAATCATATCTTACCTTGGCAGGGTGCATCATTATTTCTAATATTTTGTCTTTTCAAACCCTGTGCAGTTTGTAATCTATTGTTATTGGCGAAGCATTAATGACTTGCTCAAGGAAAGGAGGAAAATAAACACGTCTTGAAACTCTGTATGAGAATATGGATTAAGCACTTTCATAAAATTATTTTGTTTAATCATATCTAATTCTAACAGCTTTGAAACAGGTGAAATTGCCAATTTCTAGTTGACAATACAGAATCTCAGATGGCTAAGGAACTTGTCAACAGCCACATAATAGTGAGGATGAAATTACAGCTATCAACTCTGTTTGCTTTGTTCCAAATCCAGTGCTATTTCCAATGCAGTGAAACTGAACACATACAAGAATTATATTAACTCTTTCAAGTCCAATGAAACTACTATGAAAAGGAAAGTAATCAAAACTAGAAGACAGAAATGAACCAATATGGAAATGAATCTCTATATGCATATTGAGGTTTTTAAAACCTTTGTTGAGGGATAGCAGTAAGAGTATTCATTCTGTGACTCAATGGTTACTAAAGGAATAAAATGATAAGGGGAAAAAAAAGAGAAACAGATGTGGCAGATGGGGAGAGCTTCGAGAAGAAAAATGCCTACTAAAACCTTGGAGGAATGTCAATGGATTCAGAATAGGGCATATAGAAATGGGGACCATTTCTGTTCCAGTTTGTTCTAACCCAAAGGGGAATTATGCCATCAAGGTGAAGAAGTCTAGTGCAATCTTGAAATGGGGTAAAAGGAGGCATAAATTCTTGTTTCTTCTGATTATTAGTGCACCTGTCATTGAAGATTTTAGGGCAAAAGAATGTCAACATAGATTTTTAATCTTTGTACAACCAGGTTCAGGAATTAAACTAATTAAATTAATTTTGGTAACAGGTAAAGCAATCTGCAATGGGAACCAAAGTACCTTCATGGAAATGTGTTTCTGAAGTTGTGACATGAGCATGGTCAGGAATAAGCCCGAGTATAATACTAGCTAACATTCATTAAGCAATAAGCATGGGCCAGTGCCTATAATAATAGTTTTATAAACATCTCATTAGTGCTCAAAGCAGTTTTCTTTCTAAGAATTTGTCCATTTTACCTACATTATCTAATTCTTAGTATATAACTGGTTATACTATGCCCTTATAATCCTTTTTATTTCTCTGAAGTTGGTAGTAATGTTCCTCCCCTCTTCCATAACTGATTTTAATAACCTGACTCTTTTTTTCCTGTTTGTCAATTTTGTTGATTTTTTCCCTAAGAATCCACTTTTGGTTTCATGGATTATCTCTATTGCTTTTTCTGTTTTGTTTCATTTACTTTGTAATTGAGAAATAATTATTTCCCTCCTTATGCTTGCTTTGTGTTTTTGTCTATTCTTCTTTTTCTAACTTCTAAGCATAGAAGGCTATACATTTGAGATTTTTCTCATATTTTAATATATGAATCCATAGTTACAAATTTCCCTCTAAGCACTGCTTTGGCTATATACCATAAATCTTGGTGTGTTTTATTTCTATTCATCTTAAAGTATTTTCTAATTTTCCCTTGTGATTCTTTTTTAACTCATTGGTTATTCAGGGTTTTTTTTTTAATGCCTTAAATTATTCAGTTCTTTATTCCTAACTTTATTCTATTGTGATCGAATAACATGCTTTGCACAATTTCAAATTTTTAATTGAGGCTAAATTAATTTATGAAGTAAGTTTAATTTTATAATTAAAAATATAATCTTAAATTCATTGAGATTTGTTTTATAGCCAAACACATGGTCTACCCTGAAGAATGTTCAATATGCACTTGAGAAAAATATGTGTTCTCTATTGCTTAGGAGAGTGTCTTGCAGAAGTCTATTAGGTCTACTTGATGTACAGTGTTGATAAAAGTTTTCCATTTCCATGTTGATCTGTTCTCTAGGTGCTCCATCATTACTGTACGTGGAGTATTGAAGTTTTCAACTCTTATTCTTTTTTTTTAATTTATTTTTTATTGGTGTTCAATTTACCAACATACAGAATAACCCCCAGTGCCCGTCACCCATTCACTCCCACCCCCCCGCCCTCCTCCCCTTCTACCACCCCTAGTTCGTTTCCCAGAGTTAGCAGTCTTTACGTTCTGTCTTCCTTTCTGATATTTCAACTCTTATTCTTAAATTCACTATTTATCTCTTCAATTCTGTCAATTTGGTTTCATGTATTTCAGGGCTTACATAATTTGGTGCGCATATCTTTATAATTGCTATGTATTCTCAATAGATTGACCTTTTTATAATTTTATTCTTCTTTCTTTCTACTAAAAATTTTTATCCTATACTCTATTTTCTCTTATATTAGTATAGACACTCCAGTCCTATTTTATTTTTTTATTATTATTTTTAAACATTTATTTATTTATTCATGAGAGACACAGAGACAGAGACACAGAGGGAGAAGCAGGCTCCCTGCAGGGCGCCTGATGCAGGACTCAATCCTGGATCCCAGGATCACGCCCTAAGCTGAAGGCAGATGTTCAACCACCCAGGCATCCCATCCAGTTCTCTTTTATTTTTAAATTTTTTTAATTTTTACTTTTTTATTGAAGTTTGATTTGCCAACATGTAACATCCAGTGCTCATCCCATCAAGTGCCCCCCTCAGTGCCCATCACTCAGTTACCCCAACCCCCCACCCATCTCCCCTTCTGTAACCCTTTGTTCATTTCCCAGAGTTAGTAGTCTCTCATGGTTTGTCTCTCTCTCTAATTTTTCCCACTGAGTTCCCCTCCTTTCCCTTATAATATCTTTCACTATTTCTTATATTCTCCATATGAGTGAAACCATATGATGATTGTTCTTCTCTGATTGACTTACTTCACTCAGCATAATACCCTCCAGTTCCATCCACGTCCAAGCAAATGGTGGGTGTTCATCCTTTCTGACGGCTGAGTAATATTCCATTGTGTATACAGACCACAGCTTCTCCAGTTCTCTTTTAGATACTGTTTGTATAGTATATCTTTTCCCATCCTTTTATTTTCATATATTTGTCCCCAAATTAAATCTAAAGTGCGTCTTTTGTAGATGGCATATAGTTGGAGTATGAATCCACCGTTATTTCTCTGCCTTTTAATTTACATTTAACATGATTATTGATAAGGCAGAATTTATGTTTGCTGTTGCTATTTGTTTTCTATAAAATTATGTCCTTTTTATTCCTCTCTCCGTTATTGACTATTTTCTTTTGTGTTACATAGGTATTTTCTAGTTTACCATATTAATTCCATTTTCTTTCACTAAAGGACTCTTTTTTAGTAATATAGGGAAGGTATAAGAGTGACAAATTCATTTTTTGTCAATGGGGGAACATTTAATTTCTTCTTTATAACTGAATCACTGAGCTTGGAGCCTGACATGGGGCTTGATCTCACCACCCTGAGATCATACTTGAGTCAAAACCAGGAGTCAGACTCTCAACTGACTGGGTCACCCAGGTGCTTTCTCTTTGGGTTTTGACAGTTTATTCATGATGTTCCCAGGATAATTCTCTGAGCTTATAGTATTTGGAGTTTGTTGAGTTTCTCTGATGTGTAGATTAATGCTTTTAATCAAATTTGGGAAGTTATTAGCCATTATTTTATTTTATTATTTTTTAAGATTTTATTTATTTATGAGAGAGAGAGAGAGAGAGAGAGAGAGAGAGAGAGGCAGAGACACAGGCAGAGGGAGAAGCAGGCTCCATGCAGGGAGCCCAACATGGGACTCAATCCCAGACCCTGGGATCACACCCTGGGCCAGAGGCAGATGCTCAACTGCTTAGTCACCCAGAGTCCCTAGCCATTATTTTATTAAGCATTCTTTCTGTCCTTTTTCTTCCTCTCTTTATGGGCTTCTATTATGTACATGTTGTTGTGCTTAATAAAATTCTACAGGTCTCTGAGACTCTTCACGTTTTTTCATTCTTTTTATTTTGTGTTCCTCCAACTGCATAATCTCAATTGATCTATCTTCAAGTTAGTGATTCTATTTGCTCAAATCTGCCATTGAGCCCCTTGAGTGACTTTTTTTCATTTTAATTACTGTACTTTTCAGCTCTAGAATTTCTATTTAATTTTTTTAAAGATTTTATTTATTTATTCATAGACACAGAGAGAGAGGCAGAGACACAGGCAGAGGGAGAAGCAGGCTCCATGCAGGGAACACGATGTGGGACTCGATCCCGGGTCTCCAGGATCACACCCCAGGCTGCAGGTGGCGCCAAACCGCTGCGCCACCGGGGCTGCCTGAATTTCTATTTAATTTTTAAGAAATAATTGCTATCTCTTAATACTTTATATTTTGATCAAGGCATTTTTTCTCATACTTTATTTATTTGTATATGATTTCTTTTTACTCTTTATACATATTTAAAACATCTGCTTTAAATTTTTGTCTATTGCATCCAATGTGTGAGCTTCCTCAGGGATAGTTTCTTTTTTCTTTTAAGATTTTATTTATTTATTCAGGAGAGACAGAGAGAGAGAGAGAGAGAGAGAGAGGCAGAGACATAGGCAGAGGGAGAAGCAGGTTCCCTACAGGGAGCCTGATGCAGGACTCAATCCCAGGACCCCGGGATCACAACCTGAGCCACCCAAGTGCCTCCCTGAGGATAGTTTCTATTGATTGCCTCCTCTCCCATGCAATCTCCTCACTTGGTGATTGGCCATACTTTCTTTATTCTTTGTGCATATCATTTTTTGTTGAAAATGGAACATCTTAAGTGATGTAATTTGGCAATTTTGGAAATCAGACTTTCCTCTTTCCCCAAAGCTTATTTTTGTTGTTTGTTTAGTGACTTTTCTGAACAAACGCTGTAAAGTCTGTATTCATTGTCATGTGTAGCCACTAAAGTCTCTGATCTATCCACTTAGCAGACACCGAATGACTGAACAGGGATTGCCTTAAATGCCTGGAAATAAGTCTCCCAGTCTTTGCTGAGTGGCCTCCATGTGCTATTGGTGCATACCTTCATTACTTGGTCAGGCAATTTACACAGCTCCATCTAAGCCTCTATTTCCTGCTTGTTCAATGCCTCAAGCACAGCTAGAAGTGAGCACTTAGGGCCTCCTTGGTCCTCCCAAACATGCACACTACCTGGTAAAATGCACAGACCTATGTATGAGCATAGCCTTTGAGATTCCCAGAAACATATCAGAGTTTCAGAGACCCTTATGGATATGGCCTTTCCCAACTTTTCCTTTTTAAGAATTTGGTTAGTGCACTGTTTGCCCAATTGTTATTCCCTGCCTCAAAGAATCACATGTTTAATGATTCTCTTTGACTGCTTTCAATGAAGGTCTCCAAGAGGGAAAAAGCTGCACTGACAAGCTCTGAGCTGGTCCAATTAACATAGCTATATGAGTGGGGTCTTCCAGAGAACTACCCGAAGGGTTAAATAATGACAATTCCCTGACAATGTGGCTTTTAGGGACTTGCGATCTTGTTTTGCTCCCCACAATGGCTACCAGGCTACTGGGTTTTACCAAGACTACATACCATCAATTTCAAGTCTGCCACAGCTGGGGAGGAGGAGATGGAAACAGGGCAAGTAAAAAATGGCATAAAACTCACTATTCTTACTAAGATTTGGCTGTTTTTCTTGAGTAAATACTCCCAAGATTGTTGTAAGACTTTGGTCAATTTACAGAATTCCTAAAATGTTGACTGGGATCATTTTTGCCAGTGTTCTTATTACTTTAATGAAGAGGAATATTTTCAGTGATCTCTCCTACATTCTTTTTGCTGACATTGCCCATTGCCCAATTTTTCACAAATTACCAAAGCAATTCAATGGGAAAAAGAAAGCATTTCCAAATATAATGCTAAATCAGTCAACTGGATATTTCTTTTAAAAAAATAAACCTTAGCCTTTGATATTTATTTTTATTTCTTTTTTTTTAACCCTTGATATTTAACATAGACAAAAGTAACTGAAAAGTTTAAAGTCTAAATTTTATAAAAGAAGACATTAGAGAATACCTTTGCGACTGGAAATAGCACAGATTTCTTCAACTTGATACACACACACACACACACACAAAACAATCATAAAAGAAAAAAACATATTTCACTCAAAATTTTAAAATTCTGTCATCAAAAGACACTGGGCAGAAAGTGAAGAGGCAAACCACAGCTCAGGAGAAAATATCTGTAAAACATTTATCTGATGAAGAATTTCTATCTAGAATATATAAATAACTCTTACAATTCAGTAATAAAGACAAGCAAAACCAAATAACAATGGAAAAGTGTTCTGAACAGATATTTCACAAAGAAGATATATGAAAAGTCAAAATACAAGAAAAAGGCTCAACATTAGCCACCATGGAAATGCAAATGAAAGCCACAACATAATAATATAAACTCACCAAAATGGCCAGCACTAAAAAGACTGAAAACAACAAATGCTGGCCAGGATCTAGAGCTACTAGAACTCTCATACATTGTAACTGTGAGTATAA
This sequence comes from Canis lupus familiaris, assembly GCF_011100685.1. Classification (NCBI taxonomy): domain Eukaryota; kingdom Metazoa; phylum Chordata; class Mammalia; order Carnivora; family Canidae; genus Canis; species Canis lupus. The sequence goes on from NC_049246.1 coordinate 10,682,258, forward strand.
GATGATGGCGCAGCGGTTTGGCGCCTGCCTTTGGCCCAGGGCGCGATCCTGGAGACCCGGGATCGAATCCCATATCAGGCTCCTGATGCATGGAGCCTGCTTCTCCCTCTGCCTGTGTCTCTGTGCCTCTCTCTCTCTCTCTGTGACTATCATAAGTAAATAAATAAAAAATTAAAAAAAAAACAAAACATTAAAACCAAATACACACCTATTTAGCAATTTGACTCTCGTGGATTTGCTCAAAAGAGATGAAAGCAAATGTCTATGAAAAGGCATTAATAATACATATTAAACATCCTTAAAACCACTAAATTCTAATGCCCAAAGCAAGCATACTAAGGACTTCTTGCCCCAAAGTCATTTGTTTGGGGATTAAAAATAGCAACACTTTGCCTAGAAGAGCTATGGAGCATTTACATTAAAACCCCACCTTCCTGCAATTCTGGTCTGTACACACCCAGGCTGGGGGTTTATTGACAATGAGCAGACTCAGGGGTCCCTAGGAACTCAAATGTCATATGGCACATGCAGCAGCTGGCCTCCCTGACCATCACATCATCCAGCCATGTTGTCACGTTAGTGGATTCCTTAAGAAAATTATACTTGTTGCTCATGGAGATGATGGACCCATCATTGGGGCACTCTCTGCCACCTGTGGCTGATAGGGGTACACAGATAGTAGGGAGGACCAAAGTGCTAATATAGCACTGTAACTACTTGGGCTTGTCAGGACAATGAGGCTGTGGTTGTCATGGCATCCATGCCTCAAACTCTGACACTAGGTCTCCAAAGTTTTTGAAACAGTGAAAAGGGATAGAATTGCCCTATAGTTTTATTTCTGGATGATTTTAACACCTTCCAGGTATGGCCCCTAAAAGAGAGGAGAGAATGCAGTCACAGGTGAGGTAAGGGTTTTTTGAAGAGATATTCAAATGAGTAGACTTAAAATCAAGTGAACATACATAAAAATCACTTTTCAATCAGGTTCCTAAGTCTAGTTATGAACATCTATGTAATAGGGGAGAACATGATTCATGGGAAATTATACTGTCATGAGAAGACAGAGCGTGAATGTACTAATGAGGTCAGAAGGCCTACCCTGAGACATCCCTCTCACCAGGCACTGTCCTACCAGCAGTAGCCAAATCTGATATCATGTGACCAACCCTGCCTCCCTGTTCATAATGGACTGGACCAGCAGCGGCTGCAGTACTCAAGGAAAGCTAGCCCATAGGCTGGCCAGTGCCCTATGACCTGGAACCAATTAATGGGGTGAGAAACTTGGAAGCCTGAAGAAGCTTGGGTCAAATGCTACAGATTTGTCTAAAGATATAAACATATCAATGGATGCCCATGAAAGTCCAGGAAAGTCTCAGGAAAAAGTACAAGGACTCAGTTTCCAAAATGAGTGACCTTAACAACTTAAAATTTGCTATTGTACATCTGCAACTTAATTCCCTTTTAGTGAAACACTGCTTCTATCTTTGCCCTATATCCCACTTTTCTTTCTTTGTTTTATGGATGTTTGTTTCTTTATAATACTTGTGTTTGGCAATTAAAACCAATATTGTATATATGTGTTCTGTGGCCTACTTCTTATGTGCTTGGAGGTCCCAGGGTTCAGGGGCCAACTGAGTGTGCGCTTCCTGGAGACAAATCATTTTGAGTGGAAAGATCAATCAGCCATGGCAAAGTGGTTATGAAAAGCCAGCCTTTGAGGAATAACTTCTCTCTCCAATATTAAAGATGCATAAATTATTCAACCTCATAGAAGAAGGTTTTACAGAGAAATATTCAAAGTTATTACAAATCACTTTTGCTTTTTAAAGATCACTTTTCCTTTTTAAAGAGCATCTTCATCTGGAAACCAACCAAAGACAAAATACTTAATCAACCAAACTTAGGACTGAAAAAGCTTTCTTGTCCTTAATGCATTTTATGTTCTGATTTCTGGATAAAGTTTGTTCACCTCAAACGTCTACGTGGTATTGATGCCTATGAACACAGCAACTGTTACTAGTTTTTAAAGAGTTATTTTTAGCCCATCCATAAAATTTCTCCTCAGTCTGAGGGGAAAAAAATCTTACCAATATTTTTAAAAGAAAGAACCTGGCTGTTTTTTATATACTAAGTGATATAAACTGGAAAATCTGGAAACCTAAATGATCTGGTTAAAAATCATAGGCACAAATTTTAAGCAACATCGTACACAGTGGAATCAGAGAGCAAATCAAAAGTATTTTCAGATTTTCCAAATAACTTTAAAATCACCAATTTTTCAGGGTGTTTTTAATTGATTAAGAAAGATATTTACCAAAAAAAAAAAAAAAAAAAAAAAAAAAAAAAAAAGAAAGATATTTACCTCCTGTGCTTTTTTTCTCCCTAGAAAAATCCCAGGCGTCAAGAATGTATAGCGTCATTGTGCAATATTTAGTTTGCTGAGAGTTGGGATAGGAATTTCAGAATACCTGACTCAAAACCCCTCCTCAGTCATCCAGATGGATGCTTTCCCTCTCTACTCTAAGGAGGAATTTCTCCATTGTTATTACCATAGCTGCTGCTAAAACTTTCCAATGTCACTGCCCCAAATGACATTTTTTTTTGACAAAATGTAGTTCAGTAATTGATCTGTTAGAATCTTAACTCCCTTCATAAATTTTAGTTTTCTCATTTCCTTTCAGTCCCATACAGCTACTTTGCATCATACCACACTAGCCTGTGTTCATCAATTCCTTGCATGTGGTTAATGTAGGAATAATTTTTGGATAGTAATAAGAGGCTTATTCGTTCTTTCTAACTTCTTGAGTCTTTCTTTTGGGGTTCATCAATACCCGTGTGCTATTTTCTATTTTGAGCTTTGGATTATGTTGTATTAAACCAATGAAGGCAAATATAGTACACTACAGAAATTTCAGAATGTGTGAGTAAAGATTCTCCATCAACAGCACGGTTTTGTAAATAAACAGTGATGTAGGAAGCTACGGTGGATGTGTCTACTTGGGAGAGTTCACATATCTCTGGGTGTATCACATCCACCTCAGAGTCCACTCCTGTGACTGATACCCAATTTATTTAAATTCTGGTGCTCCTGCCTGATTAACCTAACCTCATTAAATCTTACTCCATGAATACAACCCCCTGCCACGTAGTCCTTAGAGGCCACCAGAGTTTCCTATATTATCATGTCAAATATGATTTGGTCAATTAAGCTCCCCAGTCCATGGTACTTCCCACATAGCAGGAAAGAAGATAAAGCATTTGAGAGACTTAAATTCTATACATATAAATTAGAATGTCTTAAATATATCTCCTATAGGGATAAGAAGTCCTTTTGTTCCATTAAACCAGTGGTTCTCAGCCAGAAATGCTTTTGCCTTGTAGGGTAGTATCTGGAGAAATTTTCTATTGTCACATCTGGCCTGAGGGTAATACTGGCACCTAGAGGGTGCAGTCCAGGGATGCTGCTAACCATCCTATAATACTCAGGAAAACACCCCACAGGAATATATTGATTGGTCTGAGCTTCAGAAACCTTGCTTTTATACAATAATTTTTTTTAAAGATTTTTATTTATTTATTTGAGAGTGTGAGTGAGAGAACACAAGTGAAGTGATGGGCAGAGGGAGAAGCAGACTCCCCATAGAGCAGGGAGCCCAATGCAGGGCTTGATCTCAGCACCCTGGGATCATGACCTGAGCCGAAGGCAGACACTTAACCGATTGAGCCACCCAAGTGCCCTACACAATAATTCTTAACTCTAGTTTTGTAATTCTTAGAGGATCTCTTAAGCATTCAGGAGTTTTTAATTTTTTAATTTGGAATTTTAATTTGGAATATAAGGAATATGATCATCTGGGTAGGGGTCACTAAACAAAGTTGGCAAGGCAACAAAATTTAACAAAGTTTGAATTTCATGGATATAAATGTTTTAGCCAAATTAAACAATTAAAAATTGTATAGGATTTATGTTGCTCAGCATTCAATGTGGTTTGACCCATAAACCAAATGTCCAATAGTTCATTGTAAAGTTCTATAAATAATAAAGCAATAAATATAAAGCAAACTGGTGATTAGAATGAGTTGTCATGAAGGATCACAGGCCAGCATCTGGATTCTCCAGATAAGAATATAGCCCTAAGACTCATACCTTTTATGTGTTGCCAAGACTCCTGGATCCTAGAGGATTCACTGCCATCATATTCAAGGCTTTGGATCTTTTTTATTTTCAGAAAGAATGGAAAGAAAGCAGTGTATAAGAGGACTTAAAAGATTCTGGGAGATAATGTTTGAAAGTCACCTTGTATCTAGATTCCTCCATATATGTATCCAAGGGTCTTCTGAGCACACCTTAGGGGTTCTCTATGATGCCGCAGGCAGTCTTGTGAACAGAGCTCTACTGATGCGGTCTCAGACTAACAAGGACCCATTTCAGTCTGTGGGTCATGGTTGAGTATTTTTAAGTGTTTTAGGATGGGAAATCTCCAGGAAGGAAATAGGTTTACTTTTTAATTTAAACCAGTTGCTGTTCTTCCCACTCTAAAATCTATTTCAGAGTTGGCAAATAAGTTTCATTATAAGTGCCAATTTCAATCTGTTGAAAGCATTGTATAGAGTAGAATAAGATTCCAGGCCCCATGGGAAAGAGTTCTGAGATCAGTCAGTGAAGGTTGGATAAGGAGAAATGGCGGCCTTTTTAGATCTATTTCCTTTAACTTTCATGAAAAAATTTAACATCCCACCCAGCCCCATAGCCTATGAGGATTTTTTTCAAATTATGACTATTATTTACAGTAGCCTCTTCTCAGTTTTTTTCCTTCTTTAAATGAGTCCATTTTGTCTCTTCCCTTTTCTATCTATACTTAGACTCCTTGAGATTCTATCCACTCTCCTGTCTGGAAAGATGACTTAAAGGCTAATGACTTCCGAACTCTTATCTACAGCCCAGACCTCTCCTCTAAACTCTAGACTTGTGTATTCAATTGCCTGCTCCACCCTATTAAGCATCCCAAATGTAAGATGTTTAAAAGTGAACTTCTGATTTTCCTCTCAAACCTTACCCCTTCCCCAATGTGGTGGTTATAAGGACAGTAAGGATGGCATCTGGGCAAATCATGGGGTTGAGATGATGCACAGCCAAATGCCCATGTATTGGGGCATGAAGAGATCTGAAACTCTTTCCACAGTCTCTCTCTAAGGTAAACAGAAGACAGTTGAGAGTAAAAAGCCACCATGCCCGCTAACAGCCATGATGGAGGGCACGGGAAAGAAGGGTCTCAGGGCAACAGTGGTGCTAATGAAAGCCATGATATGGAGATGGCCCAACCAACACAGACAGCTGGTCAAGCCCAGGGAGCAGTACTATGTGCCACCTGCACTAAGAGAATAGACAATGGAGGCCACAGTGGGGGATGCTGTGATGATAAATGCTGATATGAAACACCAAGCAGGATGAGACTACTCACTGTTTGAACCAGACATGTTTGCCCTCTAGCATGATGCCACATAAGCTGCTCTCTGTAACCAAGTACCAATGGGGTAGGGGACAGCTGGAGGAAAACCTTTTTGAGGAAAAAGCAGTATAGTTAGAGACTTTTAAATCTGCATTGCAGAAAAAAAAGGGAGGGGACTGAATGAATTGAATATTATCCAAAAGACAACATTTTCAACCCTGCAAAAAGAGCTACCTGAAGCAGCAAAATCATATTCTCTGTTATCAGCAGAAGTGGTGGCTCATGACTGAGTTGAGTTCAGCTATAAAGAAATGAAGAAAAATATAACCCTCTTTATGACTAAGTTGGGACTGTAAATTTCAAATCCATTAAATATATGAAGAGAACATACAAATACACCTACCTTTGGGTGAAAAGGCTAATCTGTCTCTGTTACAGTTAGACTTTTATATTTACTAAGTTATAAATTGAAAATATGTGTGATATTTAAATAAATGCTCATTAGCCACCACAGGATGCAACCAAGTCTCTGTTGTAAGTTTCAAGGAAAAAAAAAATACATAAAGCATATTACTGAGAGCCTGCATAATCGAGCTTTGTACTTCTAGAAGACATTTGTTGGTCACGTGCATGTAAAGCCAAAGGTCTATCTCTGTTAGCAACACCCTATTGTCTTGCTCAAAGGCAATCATTAGTGAGTTCAATACATCCAGCAATCTCACAAAACACTGGAAATATTGTAACCCTCTCATGCCACAATGCCTCCCAAAGTCATCGATGTCTGCACAAAGCAGTGACAGATACCTACACAGGCTGTTTTCTTTGTCACCATCCTAAAGCAGTTTTTTTCCCCCAGCATACATATCAAGTGGAGAACATACATTGTCTAATGGCTATTGCAATGGAGTATTGCCATTTTCTCTTCTGTTACTACCTCTGCAAGTTTCAAATAGAAATGACTATAATCATGAAGGGAGGGACAGCAAATCCACCTCCCTGGGGAAGAGAGGAATCAAACCTCTTTCCTTTATAATTATCCATAAATATTTATGTTTTACTGCCCATTAATCTTTACATTGCAAAATAAGCTGCATAACCTTATAATATGTCTTTCATTATTCAAAGACAAAAATTAAGCTCCATGCTTGTAATGTACAAATAATATTGGACGTCAGTGTTAACTTTTCTGTTTTAAATTATTTTCAGCTTGCAATGCAAGAAGGTAAATTTTCTAAAAACAGAATTAAACAAGGATATGTTAAGAATCTATATGATTCTCAGGTCCTGGATATGCAGAAGACTTACATATTCCACTGGGATTCAAGCTATCCATTTGATTTATGAACATGTTATTGGCTGAAAATATAATGGAGGCATAAAAAGGCTGAATGATTGTCAGCAAAAGGAATAGTGGGCTGCTCTAATTTAAAGGCTGGAAAGATGCTAGTCAGTCCCAGTTTGGCATTTTACATCTACTCTGCAAATAGTTAATCCTTATAAAACATAAATCTTAGGGAATTTAATTTTCATGAAACACCTACCATAAATAATCACCATTTGCCCCACTGAGACAAAGGAACAAGCCCTTAAATTTATTCCACCCAAGTTCTGCAATTCTAGGCACAGGGAAATTCTCGTCCACATGACCACTGGGTATTAGGAGGAAACTATAATTTGCTACAAGCCAAATTAGGCAACAAAATCCCTAATCAATGGAGGGCAATATATTTATTAGGGAAATACAAGGTAATCTTAGAACAAAAAACAGAATGAAGTTTGGCTAATCTTTGATTCATGGATCACGCATTTTTACACTTCAAATCCAACCCTGTTTCTATGGAATAAAGTACTCCCAAATTCCATAATTCAATATGGACAACCATGACAAACACTAATGAATAGAGCATGCAAGCTACTGTTCTGGTTCTGATGGTTCACTGGCTTTTTTAAATGTCGAGGCTTAAACAGTGTGAAGGATTTCTCAAGGGTAAAACAGTAGATAGAAATGTGCCAACTGCCATGGGACCCTCCTTCTTTTGTCATCAAAAAATTGGTTTCTTGATCATCTCAGAGGTAAACAGCATACATTAAAAGTGCACCCAAACATGCAATATGTCACATTATACAAAATAAATGGGATAGACATATCGTTGCATGTCCAGGTAGCACAGAAACATCTGGGATCAATGAATCACACTTTCCCATAAAATAAAGAAAACCCGATTTAAGGGGGAATGAGCACGAAATAACTATTAACTCGTAGGAGTGTTGTTTCAAGTTAATATGAAATCAAATGAAATCAAACCACCTTTGCCAGTACGATGTCAAGTTACAATATGTCTCAGAGGAAAAGGAAAAGAGAAATCTGTACTCCCTGAAGAAAACAAGGAACTATCATCTAAATATTCACATAGGAAGCCGAGATTAAAAATATCTCAATTAAAATCTAAGTTTAGGTCTAAGAGGATATCAGAAGGTAATACATACAAAAGATATATGTTTTCACAATGTTAATTTCAGGACATAAAGTGTGCTCTTTTTAAGACATAAGTTTATGTGAGGCACAAAATAAAAGTCAGAAGAGCAATATAATCTCTTTGAATGCAGTACCAACGCACTCATAATTTTCTCATAAGGTTTTGAATAATTTATCATCTTGACCTTCCTTGGGAAAGAATCGATATGCTATTTCCATCCTAATCATTCACCCTGAGCTATATATTTTTTTCCTAAAGAAATGGAAGATGTTAAACACAGTACCTAAGGCCCCAATATCTCAGACAACTAAGCTGCCTTTCCACTCACATATGAAAAATATAGTTAGGTGATAGACCAAAAACTGGAGCTTTATAAGCTTATATATATATTATATTGTGAGGCAGAACCCAAACTCAAATATTTAGAGTCATATATATTTCTGAAGTTTAGTTTGTTTCCTTAAGACCATTAACATAGAGGCCTAAAGAGACAACAAAATAAACGAACTAGGGGTGGTGGAAGGGGAGGTGGGCGGGGGGTGGGGGTGACTGGGTGACGGGCACTGAGGGGAGCACTTGACGGGATGAGCACTGGGTGTTATTCTGTATGTTGGCAAATTGAACACCAATAAAAAATAAATTTATTATAAAAAAACAACAACAGCAACAACAACAACAACAACAAAATAAACTCTAAAACTGAAGCAAGTAGCTGGGGAATTGAAGCCAACAAGCCCTTTAGGCTTAGTTACTTACATAACCCGGGGCATGAAATGGCCAAGTATCTGCATTCTTCCTCATTTTCTATTTGTAAACTGATAAATCCTTACAGTAGAATATCTCATTCCAGGAAGAAGAGATTGAGGATACAGAGATAATGACTTTAATATATTATACCAAATATCAACAAAGTAAGCTACTGAAAAAAATTATAATAAAAAATGAACAGATGCAATCATTTTGCAATCAAAACAAGTAAGTCCCAGGAAAACAATTAACTGCCTAGAAGGGCACCTGGCACATACTAGATATAGACTGGATAGGACGAATGCGAGAATGTCATTTAATGATTCCTACGCTCTGTGACTATGATGTAATTTGCAAGCCCCCTTATTAAATGTTATTAAAACTTTCAGGATGGTGAAAGCAGAACACTGAACCAAGCAGGGGGCCCTTCTGAATGCAGTGTGGCTGCCTGGGGTGTTCCCCCACCACCAGTCCTGCATCTACCTGCATCACCTAAACTGCCTCATGGGATTCTCATGCTTCCTCAAATCTCCTGCCTTCTTTTCTCATCCCAGAATAGTATGATTATGCTATTTCCACTCCTATACCCAGCCACTTCTCACCTACCCCCATATGGCTTCTGTCCCCTCCAAATATCAGCACCTTGCAATTTCTAAATCCAAGGGATACCATTTATTCCTTACTCACATTTATATCCATTCATTTATCACATATTCATTCATTTATTCAACATATTCTCAGTAAGGGCTGCTATGACTCAGATATTATGCTAGACTCTTGACAGTGTTGACAGTGGTCAAAAACAATAGTGTTAAAAAAAAAACAATAGTGTGCACGTGTGCAGACACACACAGATTGCTTAACCCTGACGTCTGTGAAGCATTCATCTCCTGAATTCCCTCCTCCCTGGCAACCCTCCTCAACTCTAATTCTTCTCTACCCTGAATGTTGCTATCATCCCGATTCCCCAGTATAGGACCTCTTTCTGGGGCTCTGACATTTCTACCACTTATACAGTGATGGTTTCTATGTCTACACATTTACTGAACTTGACCTAGTTCTCTGCCTATCCACTTGCCTGCTGCCTATTTTCATTTAGATGGCCCACATGCGTTCCAAACATAGCCTGTCCTGATCTGAACTCATTTGTTTGAGTTTAATTTTCCTTTTCATTGTAGAAGAGATCTACTGCATGGATTACATCTTAATGTGACTTTGTATGTTGGTCTGCAACCCCCACAGTAGCCTGAGAATGTCTCCTTGTCCCTAATACAGTGACTGGTATTTGGTAGATGCTCCAATTTTTGTTGAGATAAACAATCCCACTGGCCTAGGGCCCTTTTTGTAATTTTATCTCCTCAAACGATTTCAAGCTTGAGTGTGCAGTTGAATCTTATTATAATAAATTATAATGCTAATTGCAGTCAGAGCCAAGAAACCTAAATTGAAGAAGACATTGAACTGGACATTGCCAACATTTAATTCCCCATGAAATATCAGGTCTGACTAATCCTTTAATTCATTACACCATTTTATTCAGTTTATTAAATGCTTCAATTTACTGGGTAACTTTTTCTCTTCACAGGCCAAAGTACATCGACATGGACAATGGTGAGTCCTCAGTGTACTAGACCCTAAATAACTAAAATCACAAATCAGTTCTCTCTTGTTTTGACAAACCACTTTCAGGAAGATAGAAGACAGCATGTTTGAGGCATTTAGTGACCTCAGAGATCATTGAATTCTGCAACTATACTTGAAAAATGATAGGACTGAGGTTCAGTAAAGTGAAATGACCTGTCAATGTCACAGGGAGTCAGTAGCAAAGTAGTCATGAGATTCCAGACATAGATTCCTACTAATATGTGTTGTACCATGACCCTTAAATCATCCCTTTGTCTCTAAGCCTCATTGCCGAGACTGCTGGCTCTTAGCATTTTCGTCTTCCACTTAGTAACATAACCCATAATTTTAGAATTTTAGTGTGGCACATGGCCACCTAGAAGAAAGAGGACATTTCTCAGCCTCCTTTGCAGTTAGGTAGGACCAAGTAAGTAGTTAAATTCTGATCCATGCAACCCATGCAATGTTAAGTGGAACCATACTGTGCATCTTTTGGAAACTTCTGTGAAAAGAAAGGGACTTGAGCATGTCTGACTTCTCTTCCATCCTACTCACTGGAATGCTGCCATGATTAGAGTTCAGACAGCCATCCTGGACCATGAGGCAGAAGCACTGAACTAAAGTTGGCAGAAAAATATAATAGGACTTGAGGACCAGGACCTGAGACCACTAATGCCAAGCCAGTCAAGCCTTCCCGATTTCTCTAGATTCCTTTTACATTAGAGAAGAATTAATTCTATCTTGTTTAAGCCCTAATTATTATGGATTTTGTGTCACATGCAGACATACCTAATCCTAACTGATTTAACCCATATGCCCTATATTTTCCTCAATTCACTTCCTCTACCTGTAGATCTCACCTTCACCACTATTAGGTCCATGTTATCTTCATGATTCGGAAAAACTCCATATCTGCCCCTCTCACCACATAAGTCTATCAATGCTCACTCAAAAGAGGAAGTTCTCATACAGATCCTCTTTCAGCCTAATTCCCCGTGCCTTCTGTGCCAACAGCACACAAAGTCTACTGGTGTTGAGAATGAGTACCCTCAGGTCCTGCAAGATTCTTATTCACTAAATCAGGATTTAATTGTACTCAATGTTCTATATTTTTAGGACAGAGTACAATGAAACACTACAGAAAGTCTTTTGACTAAAACCTGAACAAAAAACAAAAAAAAAAAGATTCTTATTAGCTCTACATTAACTAGAAAATCTAATTGACTAGAACTTCCCCCATCCCCACTCACCAAGCCTTCCAGCAAAATGAAAATCCCATGTTTCCAAATTGTACAATGATCTACAGTTTACAGATGAAGAAGAGGAAAGCTGTTTCAAAGAACTACTTTGCTGCAACAACAAGAGACACACGCTTAATGAGAAGAAGAACATCCATCATCATCCAGGGCTAGAGGTAAAATGTGTCCTTAGCATTTCTCCAAGCTGCCTGTTAGCTGTCATGTGAGCAGAGAGCCTCATTAGTCACACCAGGACCTGAGACCAAATCCCCAGCCCTATTCTGAAAAGCTTGGGGTGATGGGCAGTAAGGAAACCAGATAGGTGAACTCTGTTAGAAATGAACTTAAAATTACTAATATTTGTCCTCAGTTTTACAGACAAGGCATTTCTACATACATCCTGTCACTTGATTAAAAAAATTCAGCCCCAGAGTTTCTTTCTGGAATGATTACTAAGAGCACAGGGTGAAATTTGACTAGAAATTCAGCTCTAATGGTAAGTGGTTAATTTTGCAAGAGGATGTCAGTCTCATGGGGCCAAAGTTAATAAATAGAGTGACAGTGATAATAGTAATAAGGGCATCGTGCAAGCTCCCTTGCCTTTTGGAAACTCTCATTACCCTACATTTTTCTCTTCTCAGATTAATTACATTCTGGTATGTTTTCCTCCACTTCTAAATTAGTTGGTCTCCTCTTACTTGAGCATCTTTCTTTCCAAGGTTGTCTGTCTCTATTTCAAAGTTCTCATTTCTACAGGCAATCTATATTTCTCCATGCTCTCACTAATCACTGCTGTGGTTCTTTTTTGAACTTTTTCTAATATATCGACATGTTTCTTTGCAATGTAGGATCCAGAGGTCTCTTAAGAGGAAAGCACTCAGAATTGACTGGCTTGGAGCAATTAGCTACAAATTAAAGGTGAGGCAATATGAAAGGCATATACAAAATGCTCAGTCTTTGTTCTGGGCATGTCTGCACCTTCCTTAGCATCACCTTTACTTTCTATAGATTTGGCTGATAGTACTTGTAATGGATGACAGTGACCCTTAAGGGCAGCACATGAGAAGTGAATGGAAATGTCCTCACTTGCTTACTAAAATATAGTAGAACAACAGAAAATTAAATATATTACAGCAAAGAAGTAGATAAAATGAGGAATATTTCTAAACTGAGTGGAACATGCAATCATATTCACATGTATAAAATATACACATGTATATAATTATCTATCGATTTATCTTTCTTTCTATGTCTATCATTTACCCCAGCCCCAGCAAAATCCCCTGTATACAATGTACATATTATATTAACACTTCTGACATATGTACAAATTAAAAGCCTATCTTATCTTTCTGCTAGAAGCTCACTGCTGTGAGGTACTGCCTCTTCTAGTTAATATCCAATATAAAAGGATGAATCACATACTCAGGACCATTTCATTTCTACACAACTATTTATTTTTTATTTGTTTTTATTTTTTTAAAGATTGTATTTATTTATTCATGAGAGGCACACAGAGAAAGAGAGAGGCAGAGACACAGGCAGAGGGAGAAGCAGGCTCCATGCAGGGAGCTTGACATGGGACTCGATCCTGGGTCTCCAGGATCAGGCCCTGGGCTGAAGGCGGAGCTACACCGCTGAGCCACCCGGGCTGCCCAACACAACTACTTTTATTGTACTTTTTAAATGCTAAGAAACTGTTACCTAGAGATAACCTTTCCACATGCTTCACTTTTTTTCCCCCTGTGAAACAGCAGGACCTTTTACTAGAGGACCTATGGAGCACAGCCATCCTGGGGCTAACACTCCACTTTACTATCAAAGCTCACTTTTTTAAAATGTCAAGCGATCTATTTTTTTTAACATTTTTTAAAAATTTTTATTTATTTATGATAGTCACAGAGAGAGAGAGGCAGAGACATAGGCAGAGGGAGAAGCAGGCTCCATGCACCAAGAGCCCGATGTGGGATTCGATCCCGGGTCTCCAGGATCGCGCCCTGGGCCAAAGGCAGGCACTAAACCACTGCACCACCCAGGGATCCCTCAAGCGATCTATTTCCTTGTCTTCACTGTCTATGTGGTTTCAGGAGCATTAGTGAGGTCTACTTTGGATTTCATTTGCTGTTTTTCCCCCAACGAGCCCAGGGCACAGAAATCAGAACTGAGGCAGCTGTCCTGTCAAAAGCTTTGGGCCCACAGGTCACAAGCCTAACAGGAAAGTGACCTCATTGGTGAGTACTCCATACATATGATCGAGCTGCTAGTATCAGGGCAGGATTGACATGCACATGACCTAAAAATGATACTGACGATACTACATATTCTTTTCACATACACACATGGATTAATCAAGTGAGAGGAGCCAAATGTGATGGTGTATGCAAAGCATTAGCATTCTCCCCCAAGGCAAAGCTTCAATTGAAGAATCAGGATTTCCCAGCTTGAATTCTTCCTCCTGCTTTGAACTGTAATGTAGTGATCCAGGAATAACTGTAATGAAGATTTAGGGAGGAATGAAGAAGGGGTAATTTGTTCACAAGCCTGAAAATAAAATATTTTGGCTGTCAGTCCTGTCACATTTGAATGCCTAGCCCATTCCCCTGCCTGAAAATGAGGGCTTCCATGTTTGTTCTGGAAATTAATGCATAAACGCGGGTAAAATTAAGTAAGCAAAGGCACAGGCAGAGATTTCTGAATTGTGAATTCTGACCCTTGCTCTGGCACTGTCTATGTATTGATAGGTTATTTAATCTCTTCAAATGTAAGATGAAAAGGGAAGAGCAATTACATTTCTTCAAAGAGTGCTGAGGGAGAGAATTCACAAAAGAACACTGGCTGTTGGACTGTCAAAGCCAAAGCTTTTGATAAGAACAGAGCATCATCTCATATTATTTATTGAGGGGCTGCGGAACAACGTGATTTTCGAAGCGTCCACATATGCAGTTCTCAGCTAAAGTCTAAAATGTCATCAATGTCCATAATAAGCACAAGTCACAGTCAAGGGCTCTGAGTTTTGGGAAGTCAGCATTTTCTTGTTTAGGGGCCTAGAGTCAAGGGCAGTCATTTGCATAACAAAAATATTCAGATAATGTCCTGAATAAACACTCCTCTTCATTTTCTGGGATTTAGTAAGTTGTTTTGGATTGTTCCAAAGTTTGTTCTGTAATATAAACATCAAATTTGTCATAATAGATGCACCAAGTGTTAGCTGATATAATTGAAAATGACATTAGCTCAACAAAATAATATTTTTTACCATGTCCCCCCCCTCTTTTTTTTAAGATTTGGTTTATTTATTCATGAGAGACACACAGAGAGAGGCAGAGACATAGGCAGAGAGAGAAGCTCCTCCCAGGAGCCCGATGCGGGACTTGATACCAGGACCCCAGGATCACACCCTGAACTGAGGCAGAGGCTTAACCACTGAGCCACCCAGGTGCCCCTGTCCCTTTGCTTCCATTAAAGTATAATTAACATACATTGTTGTATTAGTTTCAGCGGTATAATGTAATGTAATGATTCAACAATTCTATACATCTCTCAGGACTCATCATGATAAGTGTGTTCTTAATCCTGTTTACCTATTTCACTCATCCCTCATCTACCTCCTCTCTCTAGTCACCGCCAGTTTGTTCTCTGTATTTAGGAGTCTGGGTTGTTTTTTTATTTGGTCTCTTTTTCTTTGATTTGTATTGTTTCTTAAATTCTACACATGAGTGAAATCATATATTTGTTTTTCTCTGACTTATTTCACTTAGCATTATACTTTCTAGATTCATCTATGTTGTTGCAAATGGCTAGATTTCATTCTTTTTATGACTAATATTCCATTGCATATATATACTACACCTTCTTTATCCATTTATCTATCAATGGACCCTTGGGTTGCCTCCGTATCTTAACTATTGTAAATAGTGTTGCAATAAACATAGGAGGTGTATGTATCTTTTTGAATTAATATTTTCATTTTCTTTGGATAAAGACTTAGTAGTAGAATTACTGCATCATATGGTAATTCTATTTTTAATTTTTTGAGAAACCTCCATACTGTTTTCCATAATGGCTGTACCAATTTGCATTCCTATCAACAATGCACGAGGGTTCCTTTTTCTCCACTTCCTTGCCAATACTTGTTATTTCTTGTATTTTCGATTTTAGCCATTCTGATAGGGGTGAAATGATATCTTATTGGTTTTAATTTGCATTTCCCTGATAATTAATGATGTTGAACATCTTTTCACATGTCTGTTTAGCTATCTATATGTCTTCTTTTGAAAAGAGCCTATTCAAGTCCTCTACCCATTTTTAATTGTATTATTTTTTTGTGTGTTTAATTGTATAAGTTCATTATATATTTTGGATATTGACCCCTTATCAGATATATCATTTGCAAATATCTTCTCCCATTCAGTAGGTTGCCTTTTTGTTTTGTTGATAGTTTCCTTCCCTGTGCAAAAGCTTTTTATTTCAGTACAGTCCCAACAGTTTAATTTTGCTTTTGTTTCCCTTGCCTGAGGGAACATATCTAGAAAAATGTTTCTATGGCTGGTGTCAAAGAAATTACTGCCTATGTTTTCTTCTAGGAGTTTTACGGTTTCAGGTCTCACATTTAGATCTTTAATCCATTTGAGTTTATTTATGTGTATGGTGTAAGAAAGTGGCCCCATTTCATTCTTTTGCATGTGGCTGTCCAGTGTCCCAGCACCATTTATTGAAGAAACTGTCTTTTCCCTATCATACATTCTTGCCTCCTTTGTCATAGATTAATAGACCATATATCACCATGCCCCTTTTGTACTTTGGTAAAAAAAGGACACAAAAACAATGGTTTTGCTTCCCTCTTGTCTCTCTGTTCATATATCCTTTCTATTTCTTTCAGTTTTATACATGCATGGATTTCAGAGAGTAAATGTAATATTACTTGATTAGGTCCTTTATTGTGGTTTATTTCTAAAATATACTCTAATTTTAACTTAATCTGGTTGAAATTAAGCAATTCAAAAGATTTAATTCTTTTCTAATGGTCAAATTTAGAAGCCGTGTAGATGTTCTTAGTTATCAACATTGGGAGAGAACACAATACAATTCAACTTACAAAAAGCACTAAGCTAATTTCATTTAGAAAGTAGTTTCTTAAAAACAAAAAGAGAAAGAAAAACTTTATTTTTTAAAAGAAGTACTTTATTTTTAAAAAGTCTAATAATTGGTTCTAGAGATTACTGGAGAATTAAATCTTAAGAACACAAGAAACCATCTGTGATATTAAATGCAAGATATATGGCTTGATAGATCATCTTGTTTTTCCATAAAGTCACACACATTACCTTGTTGGAAAAACTGAATTAACTACAAAGAGGCATACTGAAAAGCAACTGAAATTCATTTACTTTTTATCATCAATTGAGCCGGTTTATTTTAAGCGAAATTAAATTTAAAGGTTAATAATGTCAGGCTATTGATCTGGTGAATATTTGAATGTCAAGTTGTCAAACAACTTTTTATATAAGTGAAATATAAAAATATCTCTACATAAAGCCTATCTGTTTTGGAAGTCTATATGTAGGTACATATCAAAAACCACTGCTGTAAACAGCTACTATTCTGACTTCCCCAATAAAAACCTAGCTATGCAAGTATGGTGTAAACACAGGAAAAAATAAATTGTATACATTTAAATCCTGGACATTTATTGTTGAGACTTGGTGGTAGATGAAGAAAACTTCAGGATGGTAGAAGTGGATAATGGGCTAACACTAATTAATAACAGCAGGAAGACTCACAAGTTGTTCCATGTCTAGAACTGCAAGAGCAAAGAAGCCCACAATATATTTAGTAAGAAATGACATCTCAGAAGGTTTGTTGAAGGGTTCATTGGCTGTAAGATTACTATATAGGATTCTAATTCCAACTTTCTGCCAGTCCTGCATGTCAGCCTGTTTTCCTTTTCAATTCTATGGATCAATAAAATTTCAAAGCCCCTATAAGTTTCTAATCTAGACGTATCATTATTTACACATAAAATCTTAGTCCTAGAGAAATAGATATTGCAAGAAACTTAAAACTCCATGTCTTTGTTCTTATTAGGATGAATGGCTAGGTTATTCTTTTGACAAAGCAGCATTCTGTTTTCCTCAATAGCTTTACCTTGATACGTGTTTTGGTAAAAAACATGCTTTCTCACTGCATCAACTTTGTGGAAATTCAACTTCTCATGGTATTTAACTCTTCCTTAGAGTTTATTGATTAATAGAACTTAGTCTATTGATAGATCACTTAATAGTGATCACTATTGATCACAACAGTCTTAATAGATCACTGTCCTTAGTAGAAGAAAAAATGCATCAGAGCAGTAGGAATAGTTTCTCAAAAATTTTGCTTTCACCCAGAACAGTGTTGTTAATGTTGCATGAATAGCGGAAATGTAATGGTAGTCAAATAAATATAGAAGAAATGATTCTACAGTGAGAGGATGAGAGATCTAATGCACAGCACAGTGATTATACCCAATAATACCATGTTACATATTTAAAATTGGTTAGAGACTAGGTTTTAAATGTTCTTACCACAAAAAAGATAATTCTATGATTGCTAGAGGTATTAGCTATATTGTACACCTTACACATACACGTTATCTATTAATTATATCTCAAAAAACTGCTTCTGCAACAGAGTCTACTCATCAAAACGCAAACCCTTTGTCTGAAATATAGCAAGGGTTTTAAAAGAAATTTTTTTATACCAATAAATTAGCCACTAAAAAACGGACTGGTCTCACGTTGATTATCTTCACTTCCTCCTAAATTTTTTTTTATTAAGGCATCAGGATACACAAAAGAGAATATCATGATAAGCAAAACCAGGCAAAGTTCCAGCTCTTAAGTGGCTCTTGGACTATATACAGGTGAGAGGGATAATGAAACAATCTCAAATGTTCTAAAAATGCAGCTCTGAAAAAAGCTATGAAGGAAAGAATGCAAAGGGGGATATTATGTGTGTGGCTGGGGTTGGGGGCATGAGGGTTAATCTAGTGGAGAGGTCAGGACAGGCTTCCCTGAAGATGAGATGCTTTAGCTGAGCTGTTAATTTGTTTGAAGCGTGAAAAGAAACATAAACCTGGGAGCGGAAAGTAGAATATGCAAAGACCTTGGGTCAGGAGGAGGCATGCAAGCACCTGAAGGATGGTGAGGACTGTGTTGGTGGAGAGAGTGAGGGCAACCTAGTGGGAAATGGCACTAGAGGGCAGAGAGGAAGCAGAGCTCATGGTACCTCAGATTTCCTGTAGGTAGTTTTTTATTCTAAGAGCACGGCAAGCCATCTAGGTTCAAGCTTTTCCATATTTTCCTAACTATGGAGAAATAGTCACCCCTGTTCTTAATGGTAAACCTTGAAGAAATTTTTCAATACTTTGCAATGATACATTTCTACCTCAAACAAATCTTGTTTTCTATAATTTCAAGGATTATATAGAAAAAATCTATATATTTTAATCTTTTCTTTATCATTACTAGTAGAGCACCCTAATTTTAAATTATATTTATGTAAAGTGGACAAGAACTATTTCCTACTTGAAATTAATTCATAAGACTAATACATAAATATTTGTGGTGTCAGGATTTCCTCAGAGATTTTTTTTCATGAAAGTACTCGTTATTTTAAATATCTTGTAAAAGAATCTTATCATTAGTTATTTTCTCTTTGTGATTAGGTCACAAAAATGTGAATTAAATCCACATGCATGTTATCCCTAGATGAAGGATGGGAATTCCTCAAACCAGATTTATATGATAGATTGACAGTAGAAAGGCTTTTGTCCCAAAACACTGTCAATAACCAATTTTAGAGCCAACATCCTTGAGTACCAATTATAATCACTGAAATCATTAAGATTTATGTAAAATATCTGTCTTCCTACCACAGGGCACATTAGCCAAAATTGCATCAAAAATGTATGCTGAGTGCACAGTACTGCTAAATTTAGGACAGAAATAATGATGCAAACAATATGAGCAAACAGAAACAATGCCCCCAAGTAAAACAGTGCTGAATAAAGCCTGGAAGGCAAAGGAAGAAAGGACCCTCGTTTCATCACGGGCACAGGGTCCCTTCTGGTTGGGATTCACAGGGCAGTGCGTCCTGCGTCCTCTTAAATCCTGCCCTCCCATTTCACCCTCCAGTCATGTTGTCTAACTACCCATAAGCAGACTTGGGTAGATTTTGTGGTGGGAAGGAGAAACACTGTATAACAACTCTTTCTTCTTCCCTTATTTTCTTGGGGATGAGGCGATCTGCACTACAGACTTGCTCTGGCTTCTCAGAGTTGCTTCCAGGGCAGTTAAGAAAGGGCGAGAATTAGAGTAACCAGCAACATTCAATGAAAAGGTGCTTGAGCTCTGGGCACACAAGGTCTGAGCACAGACGTGTCCTCATCCATGTAAGGATTCAGGACTCATGATTCCTGGTGAGGGAGGAAAGATCATGGAGATTATTCTCAAACTCTTACCCTAATATATATATGACTGAATTCATTGGGAAGTCCAAAAAAGTCACACATGTGGATTGCAATAGTGGCTATAACAAGCTGGAGAGAATGGGCAGCACATCCCTACATGGGACTGCTCTGGAACACCCTGGGCCACCATGGGGTCAGGATGGGCTGGCTTTTCACAGGCAGTGAAACGAAGTCAAATCCTGGGGTCCTCTTAACTTAATCTGACCAATCACCACATTACCTCTGAAGATGCACCAGAGCCAAACCCAGAATGGGAAGTGAACACACAAATGCATACATGTGCATACACACAAAAACATACATGTACACTGGTGTGCTGACCCATATAGAGTATGAGGCAAAAGGAAAAATGTGTGCTCCTTTAGACACATACTAAAATATCCTCCCATATTTTGAACCAAGTAGAAAAAGTTAATAAAAACTCTAAACAAAAAATAACTGCATACAATACCTGCTTTGCTCAATCTGTTCCTGCACAATTGTCAACCCTCATGAACCTACCCAACAGGGGATGGAGTGCCTGGCCACATGGACGAGGAACAGCTGGCTGTTCCACATGTAAAACAATACAGGGTCATAAGCCAAATTAACTTATGACTATTTTTTTAAGATTTTATTTATTTATTTGAGGCAGGGAGAGAGAGAGCAGGGAGGAGGATCAGAGGAAGAGAGAGAGAAGTAGATTCCCTGCTGAGCAGGGAGCCCAGTGTAGGGCTTGATACCAGGACACTGAGATCATGACCTGAGCCAAAGCCAGATGCTTAACTGACCGAGCCACCCAGGCACTCCTACAACTTGCTTTAATTTAAAATTTTTCATATTGTTTGTAATGAAATTTTTTACATTATTTTTATTTCTAAAATATTGCATTAAAATATTATTTACTTCATTATCTTTGGTGCCCAAGATGAAGCCTTCACTCATAGCACCCTAATCCTGGCCCTGTGACATGCACCCCATACACATACATTATCATGAACACATCCACATGCATAAACACACACATACCCTACATACACAAAGGCTGGACTGGACAAGATCTAATTTTTAGGGAGTAGGAGATATAAGACACAAAATACCTGTTTCATAGCCTTCAGAATCCATTTGGCTCTCTGTGTTCCTTTACAGTCCCCAGCAGACAAGAATCAAACCCTTCAGCTGCATTAAGAACCAGCAGCCAGCCTCAGGAACACTGAGTTTTATTTAGACCCTTATGGGTTTGATGGGTTCCAGTAACTTAACAGTCCACCAAAAAATAGTATATGAAGAAGCTATCACTTAAAACCCTTTGTTGACAATACCTGTACACTCTGAATTTAGACTCACACCAAGCCTTATCACCAAGAATCTTATCAAGTAACAGTGAAATTTTCGCTTAAAAAGAGCCAAAATAACATGGTTTAGAAAATATAGCAATTATTTTAATGGACAAATGAAGTCTCTTTTAATTTGATCACTCAGTAGTTTGTATTTGTTTGTTCAGTAAACATTGTCAAAGGAATGGACTGCTGACAAGAAGAAAACCACTGAAGGGTGTCAATTCATTATATATTTAAGTGTACTGTTTAATAGATTGTGATTCTACCCTTTGCTAGGCAACATACACACCCACTGAATGTGGGATGCATTTAGGACCAAGTAGACAAATTCCTGCCTCTAAGGAAATTAAATTCTGTTCCACATAATAACAAAATAAATCAGTTATATAGTTATGTGCTATGTGTATTGGTTGCATAGTGTTCTCCCAAAATTTATGGCCAACAGGAACCTGTGAATGTGACCTTATTTGGAATAGGGTCTTGGCAGATGTAATCAAGTTATGCTGAGGTCATACCGGCTTAGTGTGGACCCTAAGTCCAATAAGATTGATGTACATATAAGAAGAGGGAAATTTGTACATGGAGAGACACACAGAGGGAAGACAAATGATGCTGCTGGGTCAAAGGAAGTGGGGACTGTGTTAACATCATGTAGCTCACTGATGGTTTCAGTATCTATTAGTAAAATCCTAATTAAAGAGACTTTGAAAGAAAATGGAAGAATTTGGTACAAGTACAGACAACAGTATCATAAAGTTTTGCTGAAAACAGGAACAACTTATTAATGTTATCTTGCAACAAAGTACTGTAATATCTCAAGTTGGTCAAGTTCTTCAGTGACCATATTAGTAATTAGTCTATTTCTTATAAATACCAAGTACCTAATAATGTTATATATAAATAATAGATACTATTTAATTATATAAATATAAGCTACATCATTTATACAAACATAATAAAATTATGTAACTTTTTAAATCAAACTTATTTTGAGATCATTATAGACTCATATGCTGTCATAAGAAAGAATAGAGAGCTCCTGTATGTTATATACACAGTTTCTCCCTATGGCAATAATGTCTGGGAAAACTGTAGTACAATATCACAACCAGAATCTCACCACTGATACAAATTGCCAACCTTATTCCGATTTCCCTAGTTTTACCAATAATCATTCGTGTTTGTGCGTGTGTTTTTTTAAAGATTATTTATTTATTTATTTATGATAGACATAGAGGGGGGGAGAGAGAGAGGCAGAGACACAGGCAGAGGGAGAAGCAGGCTCCATGCCAGGAGCCCGACGTGGGACTCGATCCCGGGACTCCAGGATCACGCCCTGGGCCAAAGGCAGGCGCCAAACCACTGAGCCACCCAGGGATCCCCTGTGCGTGTGTTCGTACACAATTTTATTGCCATCACAATCAAGATACAAAAGAATTCCATTACCACAAGGACCCACCCTCATTGTTATAACCATACCCACCTTCTTCCCACCATCCCATCTCCCATCTGTAACCCCTTAACTGCTAACTAATCTATTTTCCATTTTTATAATTTTGTCATTTCAAGAAGGTTATATAAGTGGAATCATACAGTATGTAACATTTTGGTATTGACATTTGTCATTCAAAATAATCTCTGAGATTCACCCAGGTTGATGTGTGTATCAACAGCACGTCCCTTTTGATTGCTGAGTAGTATTCCATTGTATGGGTGCACCACAGTGGTTTAATCATGTACCTACTGAAGGACTGACTTCTGGGTTGTTTCTGGTTGGGGACTATTACAAATAAAGCTGCCATTAATATTTATGTGCAGGTTTTTTTGTGTGAACACAAATCTTCACTGCTGGATAAATGCCCAGGGGTATAATTGCTGGGTTATATGGAAATTGAATGCATAGTCCCATAGGAAACCACCAAATTATTCTCCAGAGTGGCTATACCACTTTAAATTCCCTCCAGCAGTGTATGAGTTACACAGATTTTCTGCATTCACCAGCACGTGGTATTGTCATAAGCTTTTATTGTAGTTGTCCTGATAGGTATGTAAAGTGATATCATCACATTGTTGTTTTAATTTGCATTTCTCTAATGGCTAATGAATTTGAGTATTTATTCATATGCTCATACACCATCTGTATATCATTTTCCATAAAATGGCTATTTGTGTTCTTTGCCTGGTTCTAACTGTTTGGGTTTTTTCACTATTGAGTTTTAAGACCTCTTTATGTATAGCAGTCCCTGTAGCCTATCTTTTCATCCTCTTAACAGGGTCTTTGCGAAGTAAAAATTTTACATTTTGATAAGGCCCAATTTATCAATTTTTCCTTTTATGGATCATGAATTTGATGTCCAGAGTTCTTTGCTTAGTCCTAGGCCTAGAGATTTTTCCCCATTTTTTTCTTAGAAGTTTAATAGTTTTATGTTTTAAGTCTGGAGTATGTATGTGTACATGCATGTACATGTATGTATACACACATACATAAGTATATATACATCATTAAAATGACTCCAAAATTTATTATAAAACTACCCATTATTTTTCGTATATGTCCTTCCAATGTTGTATTTGTGTTATAAAACTTGCATTCCTGTGTGTTTTTTAGAAGTTTACACACCCACATACACAAACATATGTATATGTCAACTTTAAAAACACAAAATTAAGATTATATCACCTAACTTTTTAAAAAATATTTTATTTATTTATTTGACAGAGAGAAAGAGAGAGCACAAGCAAAGGGAGCGGCAGGTAGAGGGAGAGGGAGAAGCATGCTCCCTGAGGAGCAGGGAGCTGGATGCGGGACTCGATCCCAGGACCCTGGAATCATGACCTGAGCCAAAGGCAGACACTTAAATGATTGAGGCACATAAGCTCTCATCTGATATTTTTAAAAAATATTTTATCTATCTATCTATCATCTATCTATCTATCTATCTATCTATCTATCTATCTATCTATCTATCATCTATCTGTAGTACAAGAAGGGGGAGAAGGAGAGGGAGAGGAAGAGAGAGAGAGAATCTTAAGTAGACCCTACGCTGAGTGTGAACCCCCACACAAGGCTCAATTTCATGACCTGGCAACTGAGACTTGAACCAAAACCAAGAGTTGGCCACTTAACGAACTGAGCCACCCAGGTGCCCCTCGCCTGACTTTTTCAATAACAATCATGAACACTCTCTGTATCAACATTTTCAAAGCTACACAGTGCCTCACCATACAGCTGTTGGAACAGCTGTTCCAATCTGTTTAATATATATTCCATGATCTGTCATTGAGGTTGTTTCCAAAGTGCTGTTCCACCAAACTGAGCTTCCACATTTTCTGAGCTCTGCTGATTTCTGCTGGGGTCCTCTGGTGGTATGCCTACTCTGGAGATGGGAGCTTGTATGATGAGCCAGGTGTGCTAAAGAATAGATGCTGGTCTCTATCCTTTCTCATGACTGATGTCCTTGGACAATGGGTTCCCTGAGCATCTGAAATTTAAAGAATTCAGGACTCCTTTGGTAAAGAACCATGGGGAAAAATTAACAAGGCTGGGGGCAAGGACACCATGCAGATTTGGGAGCTAACTACCTGGAAGGACATGTTTTTCTTTTCTCCCCACACAGTGTCCCTTCTGGAGAGGTGGGTGCAGTGTGTGGGTGAACCAGTGGACCAAGGCAGAAGAGACAGAAACACGTGTACTCCTTATCTCTTTCAGACTCCTTGAGTGTGACAAAAGCCAAGGAGGTGTTTCTTTCTCCTGTGCCTTCCTTGCTTGACAGAAAATAACTCTTCTGAA
Source organism: Canis lupus familiaris (assembly GCF_011100685.1). NCBI lineage: Eukaryota > Metazoa > Chordata > Mammalia > Carnivora > Canidae > Canis > Canis lupus. The sequence continues at coordinate 10,707,411 of NC_049246.1, forward strand.
TTGCCAGGTTTTCCTCCCCTAGCCCAGCCCCCTCTGTGCTCCTCACGCTGCCAGGATCTGACAAGATAGCAGCGATTTCCAGCTTTGTAGACTAACCTGGGCTGAGCCCTGGTCCTTCCATTTCCTATTTTTTAATTGGAAAAAATGAAATAATAACTCACCTCATGGAATCATCCTGAGAGCTAAATAAGAAAATAGGTGAAAAGAACCCAATGCCTAGTGTTTAGCAGGCCTTCTAGAATTAGTAATGTTTTGAGGGATCCTGTATGGGATTCCTACCAGGATCAAAGTGTTCAACCTCCTGGGAGCAGAGACACTTGGGGGAGACCAGGAGGGCCAGGCCCCCCGGAGTGAAGCATTTTGACTGTGCCTCTGGGACAGTATTTGGTTTAGTCACTACAACTGTGATGTTAAAACCCACCATGAGGAGGCGCTCACACCACGAGTCAGGGTTCAATTTTAAAAAGTCAGACATTTAATCCGGCTTTCAAGTTTCCTTAGAACTTCTTCCTCTGTTTTTATTTTGTCACTCAGAACCTTTAAAAAAAATAAAAAAAATAAAAAAACAGATTTTACTTATTTATTTATGAGAGACACAGAGAGACAGGCAGAGACTCCCCTGTGGGGAGCCCGATGTGGGACTCAATCCCAGGATCCTAGGATCACTACCTGAGCCAAAGCCAGATGCTCAACCACTGAGCCACCCAGGCACCCCTCTCAGAACCTTTTTAACAAACTTTTTGAATTAACATTAATTGGCATTATGCCCAACACTGATCTTTTCTACTTCATTTGGTGAGCTATGATTTATCTATGGTAACCTAGGTGTGAAAATTCACCCTGGGAGTGTGTGTCGGAGACACAGATTCCTGGCTTTAGCTTTGGCGATTCTGACTAGTGGCCACACACAGGGTATTTCATGTATTCCTTCTGATTTGGGGAAGTCAACCTCTCTAGGACAGAGAGAGACGTCTGAAGCCTGGAGTGGTGGTCATGGTCAGGAGACACAGGGCTGAGACTACAATCAGCCTCAGAATTCAATGTCATGGGTACTCTCTACTCCTTCAGGGCAAGTACTGAGTTTGGTTACCATGGTTCAATGTTGAAACAAGAATATTACCATCTCTAAATTACATAAAATCTGAGTACTTCTTTGTAGGGTCCATTTTTCACTTAAAGATACTAAAAAGTCGAAAATACCAAGTATGGGTGAGTATGTGGAGAAACCAGAACTTGTATACCCTGATGGAGGTAAATTGCCAGAGCTACTTAGAGAACATTTTGCTAAATTAAGGAACAGTGGAGATGTGGAGATGCACATATGACCAAACAATTCCACTTCTAGACCCACAGAAACAGTCATATGCACGCACAAGGAGACATGTGCAGGTATGCCCATTCAGCACAGTTTGTAATAGCCCTGCACCAAGAATAAACGAAAATGCTCACAAGAATGAGATGAAACATAGACAATGGAGTTTGTCGAATGTCACTGCAGTAATAAAAATGAGTGAATTAGAGCTGTATGATGAACATGAATGAATCTCACAAATGAACAAGTAACAGAATACAGAACACTCTGATATCTTTATCTGGCATTTAAGGATATGATACTATGTTATGTGCTAATACATGTTATTGCCATGATGTCCATAGGAAGTATATACAGCAGTGTCAGACTTCAGGGTGCCTTTGTGTGACTAGGAGAATACAAGGAGCTTTTACCCTGTCTGCACTGCTTTATTTATTTCAAAGGAGATCTGAAATAAATCTGGCAAAAGTTAAGATTTACTCATTGTGAGTGCTGAGTAGATGGCTGTTTGCTTTGCTATTCTCCAGTTTCCTATGTTTGGAAAACTTTTGAATAATTTTTAAAAGTGACCAATACAGCTATTCTGCAATACAACTATTTTGCACTAAGTAATAATCCTTCCGATTCCAAAGTGCTATCAGATTTATGAGACTCTCCACTTGAATCCTCAGAGTAACCCTAAAGTAACCATGGGAAATGTCTCCCTTTGAAACTCAGAGCAGCTAGTGACTCACTTCAAATCACAGAGCCAGCAAGAGGTAAAGCCAGGATTCAGACCTGGGTTCCAAACCCACCATCTTCTCCCCTTTCATCCAAAACCCTTCTAGAACTCTTCATTTGTAACGAGCACTTCAGTGCCTTGTATTGTGTAACTTGAGAGCCTTCTGTCAATGGCAGGTAGGATTTTCATTTGATATATTCAAGTGATATATTCAGGATCATATTTGGACCTGTAACTGCCACACATGGGCACTTGATTCATTCGTGATTTATTATTTTTGACCACTGTCAACCTTTCAGTTTTTAGAACTAAAAACCAAGTTTATAATCATTTCTAATCCAATCCTTAAAAATGCTTCAACATAATTTGTTTGTTACATGATTATTTATGATCCTAAAAATGATAGCAGCCTAGATTAATTAACAGCAGGGCAAGGATTAGGTTAATTGTGGCTAAGTCCATCATTAATATTTTAGTCATGGGAACTGAAGGAATGGGTAAGAACAGTATGTAGCCAGTGTGCCTGCACACTATTATGGCTAGTGTCCATTCTGATTAGTTCCTGCCCATGCCTCCTGAGTTGGTATCTGTACTCTACCAGTTGTTAAATATCTTTAATATCACCATACTTATGATGAAACATTAAGTGGGAAAAAACAGAAGTTAAATTTTATTACACTATGAGTACAGTCAGAAGAGATATGTATACATATAAAAATGTATGTACACATACATAATTGAGTTAGATGTTGGGAAAACTGGACAGACACATGAGAAGAATGAAACTGGGCCACTTTCTTACACCACACACAAAAATAAACTCAAAATGGATGAAAGGCCTAAACATGAGCCCTGAAACCATAAAACTCCTAAAAGAAAGTACAGGCAGTGATCTCTTACAACATATTTATAGGTATGTCTCCTCAGGCAAAGGAAAAAAAAGTAAACAAACTATTGGGACTACACTAAAATATAAAGCTTTTGTGCAGCAAAGGTAAAGGTAAATCTACTGAATATGAGAAGATGCTGGCAAGTGACATATCTGATAAGTTAATATCCAAGTAAATAAAAAACTTATACAACTCAACACCCAAAAAAGCACCTACAAAAAAACAAAAAAAGAAATTATCTGATTAAAAAATAGAAAACCTGAATAAATTCCCCAAAGAAGACATATAAAACGTTCACAGAAACATGAAAAAACAGTCAACATCACTGATCATCAAGGAAATGCAAATCATAAGCACACTGAGGTATCACCTTATATCACCTTATACCTGTCAGAATGGCTAGTATCAAAAAGACAGGAAAAAACAAGTGTTGGCAAGGACATGGAGAAAGGGGAATTCTTGTGCATTACTGGTGGCTGCAAACTGGTGCAGCCACTGTTGAAAACAGTATGGAGGTTCCTCAAAAAAGTTGAATACAGAAATACCATATGATCCAGTAATTACACTATTTACCTCAAAAAAACCCCAAACACAAATTCAAAAAAGACATATGCACCCCTATGCTTACTGCAGCATTATTTACAATGGCCAAGATACAGAAGCAACCAAAGTATCCATCAACAGAGGAATAGATAAAGAGGATGTGATATTTACATTTATGTTTATAAACATAAATAAAGAAATATGTATATGTGTATGTATATATATATATATATATATAAGGAATATTATTCAGCCATAATATGAATGAGATCTTGCCATTTGCAATTACATGGATGGAGCTAGAGGACATTATGTTAAGTGAAACAGGAAAAGACAAATACCATATGATTTTGCTTATATGTAATACTAAAAAAATAAAACAAATAAACAGACTCCTAAATACAGAGAACAAACTGGGTAGTTGCCAGACTGTGGGGGATTGGTGCAATAGGTGAAGGGGATTAAGAGGTCCAAAATTATAAAATACGTAAGTCACAGAGATGAAAAGTGCAGCATAGGGAATACAGTTCACAATGTTGTCATAATGCTGATTGCTGACAGACGGTGACTACACTTGTTGTGATGAGCACTGAGTGTAGAATTCTTCAATCACTATGTTGCATACCTGAAACATATAACACTGTATGTCAACTATACTTCAATAACAAAAAAGAGTAATGTTCTGAAAGAAAAATATGTACACATGCATAATTGAGTTGAGGTGTTAGGATTCCTGGGGGTTTTCCCTCGACTATGCAAAATTTCCACAATATTATACTGATTTTGTAATTTGAAGATTAAATATTGGAATCTTTTTTTTTTTGGCTGATGTCTATCCTGAGTCTGCTGCTTTATGATCCCGTCCATCACTTTTCACTCTATTCTGCTCCGTCCCATGAGGGCACAGTTTGTGTGCCAAGGCGGTGATGCGTGATGCATCACTGGAAGCGGGCAGACAATAAATAGGTCTACTTTGTTTCCAGCGATAAGATCAAATGCACTGGACTTACTTTATGTGTTTCTATTTTGCTAAGGGCACTACAAATTATATAGCGATATGGAAAGACCGAATGCTATCAGCCCCTTTTAATGAAATTCTGATCCTCTTAAACCACCCAGTTCACTCGAGTCTTATTTTCCTTGTTGGGGTGTGAGAGAAACCCACACATCTCAAGGCTGAAAAAACGTATGTTACGCTATCGGAGAAAATAGTTTCATCAAATATAGGTAAACCTTTCAAATTTTCTAAACCCTTATGATGGTATTATGTTTTATCTTTATCAACCTTCCTAACCATGAGAATTCATCCTTCCAATTCAAAGAAAGGAAATTGGAACTTTAAAATATAGGTCTGGGTTTCTTGTTACAGATCTGTATGTGTTCAGGATGCCTCTCTCATGGCATTTGATTCCATCAGCAGAAGCTGGCAACAGTTAAACTTATATTCTTTTCCACTTACTGTTTTGATAGGGGCTATTTTAATGTGACTTAATCTTCATACCAATAATTTTTCTTCTTTTTGAAATAATCAGTTTTGTAAAAATTATAGACTCAATATATAAGGGGAAGCTATATGGTTATGAATTGTTAATAGGTAATACATAAAATCCAATCCAGCTGAGCCATATTAAATAACTTCAAGTGGTATAAATCTGTCAGACAATTAACTATATAAGCAAAAGCTCTAGCATATGGGCATGATGAGAGGTAATTTAAATTCATTTCATGCATTGCTCTTCCTGCAGAAGTATCTAGGAACGTCCCGACACTTGGCCTTTTATCTGTCATCCTAATATTAGCCGTGCAGAAATCCCATTCTACATTATCCCTGCAAAAGTATATTATTTATGAAATTGATTCCTGGCACATTGTGTTGGGAGAAGGTCAATGGTTAATTGATTTAGCCAGTGGTAGGATTTGCTATGTTTAATAATGCATGAGATGATGGCCTTTTAATTCATTTATATTTCTAGTCAGACTATAGACTTCTGCAATATCATAAGAAAGATATGTAAAATGATTGTATAGATTAGTTCGTGTTGCTTTTAAATATTTGAAAAGCATCTGCAAATTGAAGAGTAACCAAATGAATACAGATGTTAAATAATGATATAGTTCACGATGAAAATCTATAGCTTAAAACTCGTTTTCCCACAAATCTTAAATGTTTTCAACTAAGAATTTATTATCTACTAAATTGGTCTACAAAACATAGTATTTTAGTGTGTATAATTTTTGTAGTTAGAACCAGTGAGTAATGTGACAGCAAACCCACTGTTGAAACAACACAGTCATAATTTGCCAAATACCTGTTAAGACCTTTTGAATGAGGAAGATTAGAATCTTTTAGATGCCTGAGGCTGGTTTTCCTTCCAGCCACCTGGCTATACTTTTGACTCCTAAGAAACTTCTTGACTGAGCAACAGAAAATACAGGTCAGAATCAGTAATACGGCTCTGTCTCTTTTCCATCCAAACGAATAAAACTCAGAGACTCTGAAATGCTACAAGGATACAATATCACCTAATCTTTTTTCAACCCAAGTGAAACAGTGTTAAATAAAACTTAAGAGGAGGAGAACTGAGGAGTAGAAGCAGGGGGATACCGCGCTCATTCAGTAAGAGCCAAGCCAGAGAATGGGCAGAATGGGATCAAGTCCATGGCACGTGCATAGCCAGAAGCTGAGCGGGGTTGTCCTGGGCTGGAGGTGACGCTGTGAAGGGGGGATCCACCAGGTGACAGGCACCCTTCTCCCCAGGAGATGGAAGCACACAGGGGGAAAGTATGGCCTGAGTCTCCTGATACCCTTTTAAACCATTTTCAGTTGTAACACCGTATGAGGAGAGGCTCCCAGGATGGTGGAAAGATGTTGGCAGAGTGGCAGCCAGAATGTGTGTGTGGAGGGGCGGGGAGGGAGTTGGAGTGGGATTAGCTCATTTGTTCCCAAGGGAAATAAAATATTGTGTGTTTGAGGGTGATTAGTTAAAATTTATCAGTTAAATTCTACCATGCAGAACTGGAAAACCTAAGTTTTTTAATCAGTTACTGAGGTATCTTTAGGCTGTTCATAGGTTAAGAGTAATGGCATGACAACTGACCTGTCTTGTCTAACCGGACAATTTAGCTTTGGTTTTACTTTTTTTAAGATTTTTATTTATTTATTCATGAGAGACACAGAGAGAGAGGCCGACACACAGGCAGAAGGAGAAGCAGGCTCCATGCAGGAAACCTGATGTGGGACTCGATCCCGGGACTCCAAGATCATGCCCTGGCTGAAGGCAGGTGCTAAACCGCTGAGCCACCCAGGGATCCCTAGCTTCGGTTTTGGAATGCACCACTACAGTTCACTGAAGTATCCAGATCTACCAGAACTGTGGCTTTATCCAGATCAGCCAATTTACAAACAACTTTGGATTGCTTAAGTGGAAAGCATTATGGAATTCATCTGGTATAACTCAAATGTTGTATATGTAAACTTGAAAGTCAGAGGATTAGGGGATTCTTCCAATGTCACACAAAAGATCAGACTCCTAAGCCCATCAAGCACTTTCCTTTCTCACTTTAAGCCTCCCATATAAGAAAAATGAAAGCATCTAGATCATACTTTTAGGAAACCCCTCTCTATCCTAACGCCTCTTAAATATTTATTATGGTGATTATTTAGTCCTATTCTTAAAAAAATTCATTGAAAACAGTTAAGTGGGTCAAAGTGAATATTAGTATTGTGCATATAAAATCCTTCTTTCACATGCTTTATGTGCTAGAATACAGGAAGAATTTGGTTGCAGATTGTGGCTCCGGTAGACATTTGTAATTGCAGAAATCATACATGATTAGCTAGATGGTGGTTCCCATTTTATCAGCTAAAGGAGTTTTCCAAGGAGAGGATTGGTGTGTGGCTATTATAAGGTGCCAACCATGAATTTAATCTAAAGGATGTCACAGGGTTGTCAGATGAACACTACTTCTTCCTGAATGTACTTCACTGATGGTTAATGAGTGTGGCTTAGAATCAACTGAGTAGCAGATTCAGCTTTGACTTCATGACATAATAGGCTTTATCTGAATTTCTTTTACAAGGGATATAATTATAGTCACCTTGTTAAAGTTAACCAGTATATCTGTAACCACTGTTTGTTACTTGTTTGTCCTCGGTTTGATATCTCATTGATGAGTCCACCCTCATTAGAAACTGCCACACAGGGATCCCTGGGTGGTGCAGCGGTTTGGCGCCTGCCTTTGGCCCAGGGCGCGATCCTGGAGACCCGGGATCGAATCCCACATTGGGCTCCTGGTGCGTGGAGCCTGCTTCTCCCTCTGCCTGTGTCTCTGCCTCTCTCTCTTTCTCTCTGTGTGACTATCATAAATAAATAAAAATTAAAAAAAAAGAAACTGCCACACAATAATACTTCAAAATAATATTTTGTTCATTCATTCAATAAACATGTATTGCATACTTAATATATCTTATATTGCACTAGGCATGCTGCACAAATTATCTCTCATCCTCAAAACAATCCTGCAACACAGGTTCTATTGTGCTTCCCATGTTACAGATGGAAGGCCAATGAACTCAGATCTGTGTACAACAGTGCATCCCATCCACTTCAGCAAGAAATATGAAGATTATAAACCAAACGTCATTAGTCTTCACACTGGCACTTAGTCATACTTGCATATGTAGTAAGTAGCATTGCTTGTTGGATAATTTATTTATCTCAGCTGCCAAGCAAACATTTTACTCCTAGCCTGTTTACCAAACATTAATAAGGAGGTCTGATTTGGAGTTCAGAATGCCAAATACCGTGCAAGTCTAACATAATGATAGCAGCTGCTAATTTGGTTGCATGATGACCTAGAATACGAATTGTCTGGTAATTTTTTTTAAAACATCCGTGTAAAGAGCTGACATCTTTGGATCAAGAAATGGGAGTGTCAATCTGTTTTAAATTATAATAACTGCTTCTCAAAGATTTAATTCTCAAATGTATTCTTAAAATTTATATTGTTTTAAATGGAATAAGCAAACCATGTATTGATATCAGTATTAAAAATCAAATACCTGATACCCCAGTTTCTATAATAGTGATATGTCAAGAATATTTGCATCTCATGTGTGGCTGCACACTGCAGCCAGGGCAAAGGAGACACTCTCAGAAGTTACGATGCTCTCTTTATTACAAAGGCATTGGTATTATCTGACACTTTAATGTAAATTTTTTTGAAGATTTCTTTCATTCATTCATTCATTCATTCATTCATTCATTCATTCATTCATTCAACAGAGAGATGGTGACAGCCAGAGACCACATGTGGGCAGAGCAGCAGAGGGAGAGGGAGAAGCAGACTCCCCACAGAGCAGCGAGCCTGATGCGGGACTCAATCCCAGGACCCTACGGATCATGACCTGAGCCAAAGGCAGACGCTTAATTGACTGAGCCACCCAGGCACCCATAAATTTTGATGAAGCACATTATGTAATGAACTGAGAGAACTGAAGACCAACAGTAACAATGATGTTTTACAACAAATGCAGAGGCAATATTACATATGACAGTAGGAGACATAGTGGGTAAGAGAATTACCCCCTCAGGGCAGGGGGACCAGGTTGCCATTAGAGACAGACTTTTTACCCTGGTGTCTGAACCAATCATGTAAACGTATATCATTTGTGCTACTGTGAATCGGTTATTTTTCCTTCTAAAACTATTTAGGCTGGCCATATTTGCTATTATAGTGGAAGCATACAAAGAGAGAGATTTCTATTGAATGCTTTGGCAAATATTACAGAGGTGAGTTGCCTAAAAATTTTAAAGGACTCTTAGAAGGCCATGAAATGGCAGGGGTGGGGGACAGTGTGGCGTAACACTCCAGAAGTATTCTTCACTCAGTTTACTTCATACCTGTTTTTAGGAGCTTGGTCAGTTGAGAAGAAAACTAAACTGAAAATTAACTTGTATCAAATAAAAGCAATAAGAATAATTACTATTGTAATTAGTATTGTCACTCTTATTGCTTTTATTTGTGAACTCTGGTACAAGTTAACAGCATGACAATAAAGCGCAATGCAAGGAAGACAGTTCTAGGACCAACAATAAAGCCAGCCAAATACCTTGGATATGAAGGTATAACTAAAAGTGCCACGAGAGGTGGGGTGTAACATATCTGATAACCTCCTGAATTTATTTGTTTCTAATGTACTCATGGCAAGGAAGCCTCTAGTATATTATGGTGACAGACAGAACCTACAGTGTGACTATACCCCATAATTCTACCTCCTATTATTTATGCCTGTGTACTCTCTTTAACTTGAGTGCAGGTGGGACCTGTGACTCGCTTATAACAAATAAAATACGGCAAGGTGAGGGAACGTTGCCTTTAGGTGACATGCTACATAAGTATCCATCTCGGACTAGAGCAAGAGATTCTCCTCCCTAATGTGAGGAAGTAAGTGGTCATGTTGAGCAAGTCCATGGGGCAAAGAATGGCAGGTAACTTTTAGGAACTGCAGGCGACCTCTAAGATTGCAGATGGCCTCTAGGAGCGGAAGGTGGCCTCTAGACACCAGCAAACAAAAAGCCAAGACCCTCAGTTATACAGCCTCAGGAAAGTAAATCCTGCCAACAGCCTAGGTCAGCACGGAAATGAATTCTGCAGTTGAGTGTCAGGTGAGGAAATAGCCAGCCAGCACCTTGACTACAGCCCTCCGCCATCCTGAGCGGGGAATCTTGCTGAGCTGTCCTGACACACTCCTGGCCCATGGAAATTGAGAAATAAGGTGTGTTGTTTGAAGCTGCTAAGTCTGTATAATGTGTTACCCAGTAATAGAAAACGAATACAATTACTCATTTGGTGGTTTTATAGCCACATCTGTTTACCCTTCACTCTCTCTCACAGGCCTGAGCTAGTTTAAAAATAGGGCCTGTGTCTTGATTTACTTTTATTCTTTATTCCCCCATGCAGACAGTAAGAGCATGCTGAATGAATAATCCAGTGAACAGACGAAAGATCGAATGAATGAACAAAGAGATATGGCGCTTTGGCATTCCAGGGCATGCAGTAGCCACCATGACACAGTGCTTTTCCCTCTAATATCTCCGGGTTAATCAACATGCCAAGGAAACTGAACCTATTTCCTTTTCTAAGCAAGTCATTTGTCTTCATTAAAATGGAGCTACTGTCCTATTTTCTGGTCATACTGTTTGATTAGATCCTTCTGGAATATTTTGTAGAACTCTCTGTGGTTTTTACCAGCCTACATAATTTTGTGTCATCGGCTACTTCAATGAGCTAGCTACTTTTCTCCAACTAATTATTTCAAATGTAGGCACCAATTCCTGAGGCACCCCATTAACTTCTTTCTATGCGGGGAATGTGCACAAATTTTCTTTCTCTGAACCAATTTAAATCCACACGAGAGCTTGATTTCTCATTCTGTCATTAGCAGTAATAATCATACTCAGATTTTGGATGATGAAAATAACTTATACCAATTATTTTGTTTGTTTGTGTTATACCCAAAGATAGACTTGCTATATTATCCCTATTTTTTTGGATAAGAAAAGAGAGGCAGGAAATGTTTTTGCAGTTAACCTGTAAGTCATGTATTGTTCAGCAAACAATTTAAGCCTTGACAATATATGGAGCACCATACTTAGAAAAAAATGAAAGAAAGAAAAGAGGGCTGACAGGTCTGTCTTATCTGCCTTCTTAAATTATAAGCTCTCCATAGTTTTACCTGTTTTTTCAATTTTATTTTTTTCTATTAATATTTTTACACACAAAAGCTAGACATAAGCTTTCATCACCTTAGACCTAGAAAAATACAAAGGCTTTCTATTTGTCTTGGGGCTTCTGGTTTATCTGACCTTTGTTTATCTAATTCAGGCCTTAGAGAATATCTTGCTAAGCTCAATTGTAATGCTTCTGAGAACCCTACAGTGACGCTTTTATGCCTATTATTCAAGACACAAACGTTTTGGTTTTGTTAAAGACCCTTTGGACACTTCATTCACCATTCCTTCCCAATCTAATATTCTCTGTTAATTTTTTCCTTATTTCATCACCAAGAATTCTCTAGATCAACCAAGATAACTAGCTTACTGCCCCATTGAAACAAAACACTTGTCTATTTGCATTTTGTGCCATCTCTTCAAGCTAACGTGGCCAATGGCTCTAGCTTAACGATCTTTTTCTCTCCTCTAAAAAAAAGTCAGTACAATATTCACCTGTGATTCACCTTATCCTACTCTGATTTGGCCTTAACCCTTTTTCTCTCATACAGTGTGGCGTAACACTCCAGAAGTATTCTGAACTTTTAAAACTTGCTCAAATTTTTATCAGTGGTCCCTGGGCCGGCAGCCTTAGCATCACTTAGGAACTTATTACTGGAAGCACAGAATCTTGGGCTCCACCTCAAATATACAGAATAAGAAACACTAGGGGGAGGTCCCAGAAAATTGTTTTTACAAGCCCTCCACATGATTTTGATGTACTTTAAGGTTTGAGAACCACTTATTGATACATGTGTGTAAATATATGACAAAAAAATACATATGCACACATGCACACAATTTCTTAAATGGTATGTCAACTTAAAAAAAAAACAAACCCAGATACTCATGTTGGACTGTTTCAGATGGCAGGAAATATATAATAAAATTTAACTATTATGATTGTTTTTTGAATATCCACAGATTCTAGAACAGTTTCTTGCACAAATTCAATACTCACTACCTATTTGGCTAAATACCACCTGACTCTTTATCTTGGTTCATGAACATTTAAGCATCTTTAACCAAAACGGTACAAAGGAAAGAAAATAAATGAAACACATTACCTTTATTAAGTATGTGTCTGCAGCTCTGATTAAGGCTGGGAAGACCAAAATTGGTTCTGCACACAAAGCTCTTGTAAAGCTCTTGTCATGGGGTTTCTACATACTTGTATAATTATATCTTCTTTCCAAGGCTCTAGTCATACTGAGCTGTTTGGTACCTCCCCCAACAACATCTCTAGCTATGACTTCTACCTGGAATGTTCCTCTCTGTTGTTCCCTGTCTGCCTGGATAATTCCTCTGTACCCATCAAGGCCCATGTCAGGAAGCTTCTCTGCTCCTCATTCATTCTGGATGTGTGTAGGAGTCACATGTGTCACTCCTACAAGTGAGTCATCCTCCCTTATGCTTCTGGGGTACCCTCTATTTATTCCTATTCAGTCACTAACCATATTCTATTATGAAAACATTTCTACCTATTGATTTGTTCTACTACATTGTACGGTAAGCATATTGAAGCCAGGGTTCTCTTAGTTGTATTCTAGTATTTGTCATGTAATTGGTGCTCAACAGTTGATGACTGAGAAAAAAAAATAACTAGTTAAGATCTGGCATTAGGTGTAATTAAATTTGCTCTGCCTTAAAATGTTCTCAAGGACCAAACATTAATATATTTTATTCTAGCAATAAATTTAGTTCAGAATTAGAACAGAATTCATCTCTTCAGGTCCCTGAAGGGGTCAGGGAGCTCTGTGGCTGTTTCTGGTCCCCTCCTGATACCTAGTGCATACTGACACCAACTTGCTCCAGCAGGTATACCAGTAATCCAGAAGCATAATGTCAGACTTGGAATAAGTAGGACCATAGACTTTGCTGTACTTTCATGTATGACCTGCAGCCAACCGTGGGAATGTTTGTATATGGCTGGTTCCCACGAGGGAAGTGTCCTTGACTATCCACCACATGGGCTCTACTTAAAATTGTGCAAATGATGGGTTATCACACTCAGCAGGGCATTTGCTATTGGTTAGTGATTTCTAATCATCTAATAGGGCACACTGGCAGGCAGAGGTGAACGAAAAAACAAAATCCACCTTTGGGTGATCACCTCCCATGCCAGTAAACCCTCATTCCATCACTTAGGACAGAGAACAATTTGTTCAGAGCACCACCAAGCACTAGCAAGTGGTTTCCTACAAAAGGAAGCCATTCCAAAATTAGCTGCAGCATTTAGAACTAATTCCTGTTCTCCTTCACTATCTCTGGCACGCTGTCTGACAGGACATGGGACTGCAGAGAGGTCAACCTCACAGCAGTCATGTTTTCCTTGGCTCACAACAGATTGTGAGCAGTGCCAGAAAATACAGTGGTGCTCAGAACAGCCCAGAGTCTTTAGGAGCTGGTGTCCCTGTGAGAAGGTTACCTTCACATTCTGTGGGCACTGGTCTCTCCTTAGCTTATTCCTACAAGTCTGAAGATTCCAAATGTAACATTTTCCCTCATTTCTTCTTAAGTGAGGATATCTTCCTCATTTAGGAAACTGCTCATTTTGATGAAATCAGGAAAGACAGGATGCAGATATTCATAAATAAATTCAATCTCTATTTTGACAGAGAAAAGTTAAAATGAGTTTCTAAAATGGCATTTGGTTAGCAGCTCCAGTGCTGTCTCTCATCCGTGAAAACTCAGAGAAAGAAGAAAACTCTCTACACTGGCAAACCATGACTGCAGACAACCTAACATTTCAACAGGGTGTTTGGGAGAAGAGTTGCTAATTACAGAGCAGGTGATGCTTGATAGAGAAAATCCAGCCTAGGAAATGCTGATGATGGTGAGAGGGCCCAAAGTAAGGGGAGGAGAGTTATTCTTCTGCCTCCATCCCCATCACTGTCTCAGACACCCAGGACCTGCAGTAGTCACAGAATAAGGCGCATAAGAATGAGGAAGTCGTGATACATAAAACACTAGAGCTAAGTGTTGAAACCAATGGAAACAGATACGAATCTAAATAATTGTCTTATGTATTTTCAACATGGGGCAGAGTTTTTCTTAAAATGTAATTATTACCTAGACCTGAAACCCTAGAGACCAAGAAACTAAGAGGAGAAAAGAGAGGGGTATACCAAACTCTGTGTCTCAAGTAGGACTAATTCAGTGAGAACGCCACAGTCAGAGGGGAGGAAAATGGGGGATGGGGGAAATAGGTGATGAGGATTAAGGAATACACTTGTCAGTGATGAACATCCACTGATGTATGGCAGTGTTGAATCACTATATTGTATACCTGAAACTAATATTACACCGTATGTTAACTATCTGGCATTAAAATAAAAAAAAAAAACACTGCCACTTTATCTGGTAGTAAAATTTAAACTAAAATAAACACAATTGGGAGTAATGTGAAATATTAATAAAATTACCAACATTTTCTTGTTTTTATGAAATAAAATCATGTGTTAATAAAAAAGAACACCATAGTCAATAAATATATATTAATTGATATAAGAATATAGTCATGAGATCCCTAGGTGGCTCAGGGGTTGAGTGTCTGCCTTTGACTCAGGTTGTGATCCCGGGGTTTTGGGATTGAGTCCCGCATCAGGCTCCCTGCATGGAGCCTGCTTCTCCCTCTGCCTATGTCTCTGCCTCTCTCTGTGTCTCTCATGAATAAATAAATAAAATCTTTAAAAAAAGAGAATATAGTTGTAATGATGATAATAAACATCTCAAATCAGGAGAGGAGGAAACGGATCATTTTACATACTGTTTTAGAACCCCTGGCCTCATTTGTTATAAAATAAAATTGGAATCTTGCCTATTTGTGCCCTATAATTCTGGAGAACTTAAAAATTTGTAAATATAAACCATGCAAAATGCTAGAAGAAAACAAGTGAATGATGTAGAAAAGAGCTTTCTGAGCATTACTCTACCATGAAATCCAAGAAAGAAAAAATATTAATGTGTGGTCATAGGTTTTGTGCTTGGGTTTTCTCACTTGCAAGATGGAGTATAATAAAAAGAATCTCTCTCATTAGGGTTGTCTGTGTGTGAGGACACATGTGGATGCAGCTTACATGAGACAATATATGGGAAGTACCAGCATAAGACCAGGCACATAAGAATTGCTCAATAGATATTAGCAAAAAAGTGACAGGAAGAAGTTGGATATGGTCTAAATATCTACAACAGCTAGAATTTGGCTCCATCTATTTGGTAAACATTATGCATCTGTGAAAAGTTGTGCGGTAGACATATATTTATAAATATGGACAAATAATTACTCTATATCACAGGGGGTTGGGTAGAAGGAGAAAATCAGTTTCCAAAATAGCTGGGTGATCTTTAGCCTATTTTAAAAAATTAAATGATTATGACACATTATCATCTTAATACCACCTTAATCTTTACCTTTTATGTAACTTTGATAATTTTCATTCTTATTCCAAAATACTATTCCCACACTTTTGGCTCATTTCTAGCAAAACTGCCTATGCATTTAGTTTTTAAGGGATTTGTGCATTTCATTTTTAAGGGATTTGTATTGACTTTGGTTGAATTTTTGGGATTTTTTTTAAAAAGATTTATTCACTGAGAGAGAGAGACAGTGTACAAGGGGAGGGGCAGAGGGAGACAGAAACTCATGTAGACTCTGTGCTGAGTGAGGACCCCTGTGTGGGGCTTGATCTCACCACCCTGAGACCATAACCTGAGCTGAAACCAAGAGTTGGAGGCTTAACCAACTGTACCACTGAGGCACTCCTTGGCTGAGTTTTTTAAATACCTTTATTGAGATACAATTTATATGCCATAAACTTCACCTACTTATATAGTAAAAGTCAATGGTTTTTAGTATACTTACAGAGTTGGGTGGGCTATCACCATAATCTAATTTTAGAATAATTCATGGTCTCTAAAAGAAACCCTGTGTTCATTCCTCACTGCCCAGCCACCCACAATTAATTTTTTTAGTCTTTCTAGTCTTGTTTTATGTTTGTTTGGATTACAAAGTATACATTTATAGATTTGAATTTTAAAAGTATGGCAGTCCGGGTGGCTCAGAGGTTTAGTGCCACCTTCAGCCTAGGGCGTGATCCTGGAGACCAGGAATCGAGTCCCAAGTCAGGCTCCCTGCATGGAGCTTGCTTCTCCCTCTGCCGGTGTCTCTGCCTTTCGTTCTCTCTGTGTCTCTCATGAATAAATAAATAATTTTTTTAAAAAGGCCAAATACTGTATGATTCCATCTTAATAAAAAAATAAAAATTAAAAATAAAAGTATGCATGCACAGGTACATATAAGCACAGGCACATATAAGTTACATGTTCTAGAGTCACTTTATTTTTATTTATTTATTTATTTATTTATTTATTTATTTATTTATTTATTTATTTTGAGTCACTTTAATGTTCAGGTTGAAACCTGCATATGTGACTTACCAGTGGTGTAGTCTTGGGAGGCCATATAACTGCTCCATGCCTCAATTTCTCATCAGTAAAGTGGAGAAAATGATGCCCTACCTCACAGGCTTATGGTGAGGGTCTTTAAAATGAGAAAATCTGCAGTAAGTGCTCAGTGCAGCATTTAGAACACAGCAAGCACTCAATATATTAGCTGTAATCATTCTGTTCTTCATCAATATCTCTGGATGATTGAATTATGGAGGATTTTAAGTTAGATGCACACTGGTATTTTCTGAATTCTCTCCAGTGAACATGTATTACTTTTGTGGTAAAATAAGAAAAATAAACTTTGTTTAAAAATCATCTAGAGGGATGGTCAAGTGAGTGGGGAGTGAGTGGGGAATCAAGTGTCTCTAGCTAAGGTGTAGAGTCAGGCATCTTTCAGAGTACTTGCCCTCGGGAGCTCCCAGTGAGCTGGGCTCCAGCCCCTGATGCTGTGTGTGCTACAGATACTTGAGGCTGGCTTGTGTCCCTCTGAAAGATACCGCTCTGCCTTGCTGTTGCCATAGCCATGGAAGAGTTAGTCCAACCGCATCAGGTTGTCTTGATCTGAGCATTGGTGCTCCTACCCTGCTGTTTGAGCTCTGCCAGCAGCACTGCCTGTTGACTCAGGTGTAACATCAACCCAGGGTAGGAGGCATACACCATACTGGTCAAAACTGGGCTTCAAAAACCCATATGACTTGGGTTTAAAACCATACTCTGTATTTCCCAAACTGCATAAGCTTCAGCTTCCCTTATCTATAGAATAGGGATAATGACAGCTACCTCCATGACCGGAAAGTGCTTACCTCAATGCCTGGCATGTAATAAGAAGCCAATGTTACTATTCATTATGCTGTTATTGTTACTATTATTTGTTCTATAAAATTATAACCTGGGGCCTCAAGAACTCCTAAGTATCACCATGTTTTTCTGTTCATGGCACTCCCATGACACATACAAGGAATATCATGAAAGTAGATGGGATAACTAACACACTGAGTTCTTAGTGAGCTCCATTTACCATCTACTTGAGGGCCTAATGTGGGCCATCCATTGTTCCAGGCACTTAGATACATCAGCAAATGAAAGAGACAAGGACAATCAGTGCAGATAAGAATAACTAAATTACAGGTATAAATTAAATACAAATTATGAATAAGTATGCTAGATGGTGAAAAATGTAGAGCTGAGCAATAACAGGAGGTCTGGGTGTGCTAGGGGGGTGAAGGCTGTCATTAATGTGGGTTAATGGGAGTAGGCCTCATTGGGAAGGGGCAACTTGACAAGGGCTGGTAAGAGGAATTGAAGGTCTGGGTGATAAGCTCAGGAGACTTCAAGCAGAAGTGAGCCTGATGTGTGACTGGAGCAAACATCAAGGAGACTACAGTGGCCAGAGCAGAGTGCACAAGGGAGACACTCAGGGAGGAGGGGGAGGGCCCCATAATATGGTGGCCATTTCAATAAGGTCTCAGGCTGCTGGAGGGAAGGTGGGTGGGAGAATGGGGTAATGAGGTGATGGGCATTAAGGAGGACATGTGATATAATGAGCACTTGGTGTTATATGCAACTGATGAATCACTAAATTTTACCTCTGAAACTAATACAGCATATGTTACTTAAATTGAATTTAAATAAAAAAAAATTTAAAAGGGGGCACCTGTGTGGCTTAGTGGTTGAGCATCTACCTTTGGCTCAGGTCATGATCCCCGGGTCCTGGAATTGAGTCCCTCACTGGGCTCCACATATGGAGCCTGCTTCTCCCTCTGCCTGTGTCTCTGCCTCTCTGTCTCTCATGAATAAATAAAATCTTTAAAAATTTTTTTTAAAAAAACACAAAACTATGCAGCTGGGGTGTAGGTAGCTGGCTCAATCAGTAAAAGCATGCAACTCTTGATCTCAGGGTCATACTTTACAAAATTATAAAACTTTTAAAAACCAAAAAGATAAAAAAAAATAAGGACTCCAGCTTGACTGAAAAAACTCTAGGTATCTTAGAGTGCAGTAGAATTTGATTTGATTCAAATGTATTAAAAATGATCACTCTGGCCACTATATTCCTTGTCTAAGATCTGCCTTCTTACTGAAAAATAAAATTGCAGCTTCTTCTCCAGAAGTAGTTTATGATCTGTCTGCTAACCTTAGCTATTCTTGGATGAGAGACCATGGAGAAATTAACTACATACAGACATGTTGCATTTCATTGCGCTTTAAAAAAAATTGTACTTTACAGATAAATGTTTGCAAATGGAATGTGTGTGACAACTCTCTGTCGAGCAAGCCCACTGGTGCCATTTTTCCAAAAGCATTTGCTCACTTTGTGTCTCAATGTCACATTTTGGCAATTATGGCAATATTTCAGACTTTTCCACTATTATTTCTAATGGCCTTCTGTGATTAGTGATCTTTGATGTCACTTCTGTGACTGTGTTGGTATACCACAAAAGCCCTGATATAAGATGGTGAAATCAAGCAATAAATGTTGTGTGTGTTTTGACTGCACTATAGACTGGCTATTCTCCCATTTCTCTCCCTCTCCTCAGGCCTCTTGTTTCCTGAGACATGATATTGAAATAACCCTACAATGACCTCTAAGTGCTCAAGTGAAAAAAAAGCTGCACGTTTCTCACTTTAAATGAAAAGCTCAAAATAATTAAGCTTAGTGAGGAAAGCATGTTGAAAGCCCAGACAGGCCAAAAGCTAAGCCTTTTGCACCAAACAGGTAGCCAAGTTGTGAATGGAAGAAAAAGTTATTGAAGGAAAAGTGCTCCTCCAGTGAACACATAAATTAAAAAGTGGAGTACCCTTCCTGCTGATGTGGAGAAATTTTGAGGGGGTCTGTACAGAAGATCAAACTAGCCACAACATTCCCTCGAGGCAAAGCCTAATCCAGAGCAAGGCCCTAACTCTGTAATTCTGTGAGGGATGAGAGAGAGGTGAGGACACTGCAGAAGAAAGCAGAAGCTGGCAGAGGTCGGTTCATGAGGTTTAAGGAAAGAATCCAGCTCCAGAAAACATAAAGTGCAAGATGAAGCAACAAGGACTGGTGTAGAAGCTGCATCAAGGTACCCATTTGGATAAGGTGATTAATGAAGGGGGCTAAACAGATTTTTCTATGTAGACTAAACAGCCTTCTATTGGAAGAAGATGCCATCAAGGGTTTTCACAGCTAGAAGAGGAGTCAGTACATGGCTTCAAAGATTCAAAAGGACAAACTGACTCTCTCATTAATGTAACTAGTGAATTGAAGCCTAAGGTCATTGACCATTCCAAAAATCTTAGGGATTTTAAGAGTAATGTTCAATCTACTCTATCTGTGCTCTACAAATGAAACAAGGTGTGAATAACAACATATCTGCTTAAAACATGGTTTACTAAATACTGGAAGCCCATTGTTGAGACCTGCTCAGAAAAATGATTCCTATCAAAATATTACTGTCCACTGACAATTCACCTGGTGACCCAGGAGCTCTGATGGAGACCTATAAGATGAATGTGGTTTTCATGCCTTGTGACACAACATCATTCTGCAGCCTATGGATCAGGAACTAATTTCAAGTTCCAAATCTCATTCTTTAAGAAACACATTTTGAAAGGCTATAGCTGCCATGAATAGTGATTCCTCTGATGGATCTGGGCAATTGAAAACTTTTTAGAAAGGATTCACCATTCTAGGTGCCATTAAGAACATTCATGATTCATGGGGAGAGGTCAAATTATCCACACCCACAGGAATTTGGAAGAAGTTGGTTCCCCCCTTCATGGAGAACTTGGAGGGGTTTGGGACATCAGTGGAGGCAGTCACTGCAGAGGTGGTGGAAACAGCAAGAGAACTGGAATTAGAAGTGGGGCCTGAATATGGGACCGCATTGCTGCCATCTCATGATCAAACTTGAATAGATGAGTAGTTGCTTCTTGTGGCTGAGCAAAGAATGTGGTTTCTGGAGATGGAATCCCCTTCTGGTAAAGATGCCATGAAGACTGTTACAATGACAACAAAGGATTTAGAACAGTACATGAACTTAGTAGATAAAGTGGCTGCAGGATTTGAGAGAATTGACTACGGTTTTGAAAGAAGTTCTACTATGAGTGCAATGCTATCAAACAGTATCAGACACTATAGAGAAATCATTCATGAAAGCAAGAGTCAATTGATGTGGCAAACTTCAGTGTTGTCTTATTTTGAGAAACTAGCACAGTTGCCCCATCCTTCAGCAACCACCACCCTGCTCAGGCAGCAGCCATCAACATCAAGGTGGGACCCTCCCACTAGCAAAAGGATTCTGACTCACTGAAAGCTCAGACAATGGTAGTATTTTTAGCAATAAAGTATTTTTAATCAAGGTATGTACATCTTTTAGACACAATGGTATTTATTGCACACTTAATAGACTACAGTAGCATGTAAACATAACTTTCATATACAATAGGAAACCAAAAAATATCCACTGACTATTGTGATATTAGCTTGTTGAAAAACAAAACCTGCAATATCTCCAAGGTATGCCTGTATTCAAAATCTAAGCATGCTCCTACTCTCTTCAATAGGGGCTTCCAGGGAATGCTCAAATCCTGCTCTCTTCTTGGACTTCATTTTGCCCACCTTATAACAGGAGCAAGACTATCCTGATCCTCTCACCGTGGCTAAGCAAAACTCAAGGTCACAGAGCACCTCTGAAAACATGAACAGCAAAGGTCCCCTGATAGTGCTAATTAACCAACCAGCAGAAAGGCTTACCCCAGTATTGGGAGGGGTCCTGCAGTTTCATTTAAATGTAAAATAAAACTAGCCCTCCTTGTTTTTACTGTAATGGCCCATGACTTCCCCTATTCCTAATCTCCATTTTCTTTCCTTTTCTAAAAATCACATGGCCAGAAATTATTTATCTTATAACTGGAAGTTTATACCCTTTGATCACTTTCACCCATTCCTCCATCCCACATGCTCTGCCTCTGACAATCACAGCAACCTGTTCTCTGTTTAGTTGTTTTTCAAGATTCCACATATAAATGAGATCATATAATATTTGTCTTTCTTGTATGACTTACTTCACTTAAAATGATGTTCATCTACCTTGTCATAAATGGCAGAATTTCCTTCTTTTTAATGGCTGAATAATATTCCATTGTGTATATCTCACTTTTTTTCTTTTCTTTTTTCTTTTTTTTTTTTTTTACATTTTCTTTATCCATTCACCTATCAATGAACACTTAGGTTGCTTGCATGTCTTGGCTATTTAAATGATGTAGAAATGAATAGGGGAATGTAGATATCTTTCTGAGACAATGATTTCACTTCCTTCAGATTCATATTCAAAAATGGAATTGCTGGATCATATGGTGGTCTTATTTCACATTTTTTGAGGATCCTCCATACTATGTTCCATAGTGGCTGCACCAATTTACAGTCCCATCAAGAGTGTACAAGGCTTCTCTTTTCTCCGCATCCTCACCAACACAGGTTATCTCTTATCTTTTTGATGAAAACCATTCAACAAGTATGAGGTGATAATCTCATTGTGGTTTTGATTTAAAGTTTCCTACCTGTTGGCTATTTGTAGGTCTTATTTGGGAAAATGTCTATTCAATCCCTCTACCATTTTTATCAAACTGTTGTTTTCTATTGAGTTGTATGTCTTCTTTACATATTCTGGATGTCAATCTCATCAGATATATGATTTGCAAATGTTTTCTCCCATTCTGTAGTTGCCTTTTCATTTTGTTGATGGCTTACTCTGCTGCACAGAAGCTTTTTAGTTTGAGGTACTCTCTTTTCTTTTGTTGCCTTTGCATTTAGTGTCAAATTAAAAAAAAAATCATTGCCAAGACCAATGTCAAGGAGTTTACCTCCTGTGTCTTCTGCTAGAAGTAGACTCTTCAAGTCTTTTAATCCATTTTGAGTTGATTTTTCTATACAGTGCAAGACAGCATTCTTTTGCATGTGGCTATCCAGTTTCCCAAACATCATTTATTGAAGAGATTATCCTTTCCCCATTGTATATTCTTGGCTCCTTCATCACAATTTAAATGACCACATATCATGCCATTATGTTCTGAAGAGAGTATTTTCTGCTTCACAAAATTAGCAGTCCACACCATACAGAAGCAAAAGGAGCTGCCAGGACCATCATCCTAGGCACAATACACCTTCATTTACTAGCCAGGGCTCATTTCATCCTGTCACTAACAGTCACCTTCCACCTGCTCCTGAAAGAACATCCTTTCCCAAACAGGGGGAGTCTCATTGTTTAAACAATAACAGTATGGGGGAAGATAGGGAAAATGCATTCTAAAAAGATGATCACCTGCATTCTGTAGCATAGGTAAGTCACTCTTCAGAACAATGTTGCCAATGTGAACCAAAATTTTTGGTTTATAACTCCAATTGTGAAAAGAATCACAGGGTACTATCCCCCAAAGTCTGGGCCTGGTCCAATGCCAAAAACAGTTTTTCCCACTAACAGAGCTAGGTGACAGCTAGTCCTTTCTGAATCTTAATGTCATTCCAGATGAAAAAAACAGACTCTCAGGGAAAAATATTTCCATGGCAATCCCAGGATTTATGAGTAACCACAGTACTAAATATTTACAAACCAGAGAAAGCATACAGTGTCCATCATTCTGTGAAATTGTGCTTGCCACAACATTTAGAATAGTTTAAAGAAATGCTCTACAAGGCCCATGTTTAGGGCAGTGCCTTGAACAAAGCCTTTATTATTTCCAATTTCCTTTCAAACTGGAGTCATCTTTTGAATTAGAATATAAGGGCACCAAAGATGAAGGGTTTCTTCTTTTTATTTCCCATTTAATCACTGAGTGTATTTAGTACTTGTTCATCTTTATATGTGAGCAAAACATTGAGACATAGAAGAATAAAGCTGTAAGATGGTCCTTTTTGATAAACTCAGATGAAGGCAACATGCCATTCTTTTATATATATACTAACTGCACAAGTACTACATAGTTGTCATCAAAAGTTTTAAGTAATAGGAAGAAAAAGAAGAAAAAACTAAAATTGCCTCAGATGAAGAGATATTCACTGATGATCTGGAGAAGTAATAGTTTTCTTCATCTTAGCTCATGCAGACATTAATAGTTTTTTTCCTTTTAATTGAGATATAATTCACATACCATAAAGTAGTTCTCTCAAAAAAAAATGGACAGTATTGAGATTTAATTTACATGCAATGATATTTGTTTTTATCCCTACATTCTAGGGTACTCTATTCTACAATTTAGAAAATGTGATAATTCCAAATATCTCTTATATCCAGCACTCCTTTCCCATCCAGCCACTGTCCAATTATGGCACCTGCCACCTATCTCTGGGCTACTCTCTGGTTTCCCTTCTTTAGTTTCACCTTCCCTAATCCACTCTCTATACTGCCATTCATGTGGTCTCCTTTAATTTACAAATTTGAGTCATTCCTTGTTGAACCTTCCTTCTTGGTCTCCAGTGGATTCTTGCATTGTCTCTAGTACTGAATGCCTTGCATGGCAGTGGGACCATTAGGTTCTAGTCCTTCTTGCTTCCCACACATCAGGCCTCTGTGAATTCACACTGCTCTTCTCTCTGTTCCAAATGACAAATTCTGCTATTCTTTCAAGCCTGTCTCCTCTTCTTCCACCATCTTTCCAATGTTCCAAACAAACAACACACTTTTCCAGTAAGTTCACTTTCTCAGTACATACCACCATTATAGTATCTTATAAATGTCTGCTTCATTATTGATCTCCCTGTCAGACTGTAGCTCCCAGAAACTGAATTTGAGGTCTTATCAGGTTGCTATGTTTAGCTATACTAAGCATGTGCCATACAGCAAATAGCATTGTTGAATAATGTTTTTCCCCCAATTTTATTGAGGAATAATTGACAAGTATAACTATATATATTTAAAATGTACACCATGATGATTTGATATACATAGTGGAATGATTACCAAGATCAAGATCATTAGCATATCTGTCACCTCATACAGTTAACTCTTTTTCTTTTTTTGTGGTGAGAATGCTAAGACCTAGTCTCAGCAACTTTCAAATATACAATATCAATAACTATAGTCACCATTTCTCAAAACTTATCCTTATGATTGATAATTTGTACCCTTTGATCTATATCTTCCCATGTCCCTCTACCCCCAGTCTCTAGCAACTACTATTCTCTTTTCTGTTTTTATGAAGTTGACATTTCCACCTGCCCTTAATTCCACATAAAAGTGAGATCATACAATATTTGTCATTCTCTGTACGGCTTATTTCACTTAACATAACACCAGTCAGGTTTATCCAGATTGTCAAAAATGGTACAATTTCCATCTATTTTTATGAATGAATAATATTGTGTGTGTGTGTACATATCACATTTTCTTTATTCATCGATTTGTTGATGGACACTTAGGTTGTTTCCATATCTTGACTATTGTAAATAATGCTGCAATAAACATAGAGGTGCATTTATCTTTTTTAAATTAGTGTTTTTGTTTTCTTTGGGTAAATACCTAGTACTGGAATTAGTGGATCATTTGGTAATTATGTCTTTTATTTTTTGAGGAACCTCCATACTGTTTTCCAGTGGTTGCACCAGTTTGCATTCCCACCAACAGCGTACAAGAGTTCCTTTTTCTCCACATCCTCACCAACACTTGTTGTTTCTTGTCTTTTGGGTTTTGGCCATTCTGACAGGGGTGAGGTAATATCTCATTGTGGTTTTGGCTTGCATTTGCTGATGTTTAGTGATGCTGAGCATCTTTTCATGTGTCTGTTGGTTACTTGTAAAACTTCCTTTGAAAAATGCCAAATCAGATCCTTGCCCATTTTTTATTTTATTTTTTGGTGTTGAGTTGCATACATTTTTTACATATTCTGGGTATTAACCCCTTATCAAATATATCATTTGCAAATATCTTCTCCCCTTCAGAAGATTGTCTCTTTTTTATTATTTTTTTAATAATAAATTTATTTTTTATTGGTTTTCAATTTGCCAACATACAGAATAACACCCAGTGCTCATCCCGTCAAGTGCCCCCCTCAGTGCCCATCACCCATTCTCCCCCACCCCCCACCCTCCTCCCCTTCCACCACCCCTAATTCGTTTTCCAGAATTAGGAGTCTTTATGTTCTGTCTCTTTTTTATTGATGGTTTCCTCCACTGTGCAAAACTTTTCATTTTGGAATAGTCCCAAAGGTTTGATTTTGTAGTGCTCATCTTTAAAACCACAGGATAACAGGAAAGATGAAATCATTATTACAATTTTCCACATGGAAAACTAAAGTACAATGTTGATTTCATAACTCTTGTTTTACAAATTTGGGGTTCACACTTAGAGCTCAGCTCTAAGTTCACATTCTTTCTATTTGATCAAAGCCAGCCTAAGCTGTTGTTAGGAAGGAAGGGGACACTCAACATAATATCCTGGCCCTCTTCCAAGCTTAGTGTGGCAATCACATCTATGCCCTGTCAATCCACATTGAGTGATTAGTGCACAAAGCTTACATTCTAGTGGGGATAACATTTCTTAATGTCCCATCATATGACATTAAGTTCAAACTCAAATCACCTCCATATCCTAAGCCTCTCTTTGCCCTCATCTGTGTGGTACAACTCCACCTCCTGTTTTCTCAGTCCTTAGTTGAGGGTATCACTCTAAAGCTCTAATGATTCCCTTTGGTTCCCCCATAGCCGTTTTTGGTGCTGAGCCCCTCTCTCAGGGCCAGAGAGTCACAAAGATTAGACAGGATCCTTGGAAGACACAGAACACTGGGCTCCCCTGGGACTAGAACCAAAGAAACTGTTTCCCAAAAATCAGGAGACAGAATGAATAGAGCTCCTTCCAAAAGGAGAAATACCCAGTACATTTCTCTCCCTGTGAAGTTATTTTTAGTTCCTCAAGTGTCTCTGAATCCAAACAATTCAAGGAACTGCCCAAGTTCATAGTTTCAACGTGTTCCAAATTTGACAAAATATATTACATCATGCAGAAAGAGATCCAACCAGTCCTAATTGTCTCGTGAACCCATAAATAGGAACTTTATCAGTGCTGGCAGTGTCTAAAGATGATTTCTAAGAACTGGTGGCCCCTTCAGCAATAAGTATCGGGAAGAACAATAGGGTTTTGGGTTTGTACTAGACAGATCACTAACTAAGACATAGCAGAAACAATTATCAGTGCAATACGACTTCCAAACTGAAAATAAATGTGTCATACAATAACATTAAAAAGAAATCTGAACCTTCAAGTAAATACACATTGCAAATCTACACAAGCATCCTCATGAGGTTATTTGGCCTCAGCTTGGGTTTCAAAACAAACCTCTCGCCAAAATTTTCAAAGCACCCTTATTATAAAAAGAGAAAAATTCTTATGAAGGATGAAGTAGGAAAAAAAGTCATCCGGTTCTTAACAGCTGTTTATAAACTGTTCTCATCCAAAAGATGCATATGTAAAAAAATTAAAGAGCTAAATCCCACCATGAGTCATACAGAAGTGAAAAGGATAAATCATGATCACAAATACCTCTGAGGCCAGTGGGCAAAGTGGAATGTGAAGGTAACAACTTCAACCCATAATGGACAAGACAAGGAGTGAATGAGACACTGTTCTGTGTGGACTCCATCTATAGGGGGGATTGAGAAATCTGCCAGTTAGGAAGAGTTACTTTCTTTACATAATCATTTTTATTATGCTCAAGGATATGACATTATACATTCTGACTTTCTCCAGCATTCATTAATTCAATACAGGTTGAGTTGTGGAACAGGCATATGGATGGACATGGCTACTGTCTGCATGCAGCTGTCAGAGCAGAGGAGATTCAGCAAGCAAACAGGGTTCAATGCAGCATGTGCCTGCTAGGAGAGGCTGAATCCCAGGAAACAGAGCCAGTAGAAAATGAACACATGTATACATGTGTGTGCATTCATACATATGTATTCATATGAATGCATATATGTCTATCTAGAAGTACACATACACACAGAGAGATACACATACAAAGAGAGAGATTTATTTCAAGTAACTGACTGACACAATTATGGGAGCTCGAAGTTCAAAATCCATAGTGCAGACCTGTAGGGTAGAAACTCTGAGGTGGGAGTCCGTGTTGTACCCTTGGGGCAGAATTTTTTCTTCTTCGGGGAACCCTCAGTTTTGCTCTTATGGCTACTGAAACAATTCGAGGAGGCCCATCCAGATTATACGGGATAATATCCTTTATTTAAAGTCAACTAATTATAGATGTTAACTCACATCTACAATATCCCTCCATGGCAACACCTCCAGTAGTGTTTGAGGGAATAATAGGGTGTCTAACCATGTTGACACATAAAATCACAGAGAGCAAGTCTGGGGAGCTAGAGGAAGATGGGGGGGTGACCTCTCACGCCTGGGCTGGTGTATGTAGGGTAGAGTATAAAATCAGCTAAGGCTCTGGAGGAAGAGCTACTGAAGACTGAAAGGCTGGAAAGCAAGTAAAGAAGTGGTGTGGGGAAAGCCCAACTGCTGCAGTTGTGAGCAGGAAGCATGAGGGCATGTGACTGGGACCCAAGAGCACAGAGCCAGCACCAGAGGCAAAGAAATGAAGCCATGGAAGCTGAGCATCACAACACTGAACAGTGACTGAAAACTATGTGCCAGGCACTGCTCAATATTCTCTACATGTATTATTTCTTTGACTCCTCATAATATAGGAGGTAGGTACACAACCAATCACCTTTTGCTGACAAGAAGCTGGTATACAGAGAGGTCAACTAACTCCCCAAGGTCACACAGCACCTAAGTGTATAAGCAGGATCCTAACCCAGGCCTTCTAACTAAAGAAAGGGCCTATGGGTTGTAGAAGGAACCAAAGTCAAAGATACAGATGGAGAAAGTACGTTAGCTTTGGACAGAAACAGGAAAGAAAACTAAGGATGGATTCAGAGAGAGAGAGAGGTGGAGAATAGTGGAATCTTTTAAAGAGGAATTATTTAAGAGGAATTCCAGAGAGTGGTAGAGCTTTGGAGTAGCCATGTGGCTAAATAGGGTGAGGGAGGAAAGGAAGGGAAGTATGATACAGATTAGCATAGAGAGCAGAGATTTCACAGGCTTGCCCCCTTTTTGGTGTGCCCCTGGGTGGGAGCAGTTTGTATGGAATTGAAGTTTACTGGAATCACAGAGACAAGAAACCAAGAAGACTGGGGGCTGGATGGATCAACCATGTGGGCTCCCAGGAAAGGGAGGAATTAGGTTGAAGAAGTCTGGTGCTAGTACTTCCCACTAACCTGATTTGGGGGATTTAGAGAAATAAAAGTGAATGTCAAAATTCTTCATATGCTTAACTATATTCCTCACTGTTCTGCTCTAGATACAGTCATTTAAATACAGCGAAGACTGTCATTGGAGCAAAACATACAGCTCTTGCTTTAGAAAGAAAAGAATCTCCTTTCTTATTTAGCTATCCCTTGGCCAATCCAGTTGAGTAACATCAATCGTGTACATTTCCCACAGGCTCTATTTTTGTGGATCAAAGGAATTAGTAAGGTAATGTTCACTCATTTAAATCTATTCTGTTGCTTTGCACGGGAAGTGCAATGAGTAATCTAACTATTGTCTTTTCTCCCCCTAAGCTTAAGCAGAAAGAAGTCCTCCGGATTAAAAAAAAAATCCATCCTTAAAGAAAAAGTTTGCCATTTAGTGGCTTTATTCTGCTGGGTGATTTTAGAGCTTCTCATATAAAGCTATTAGTCCTCACAATGTAAGTCCACATATTGCCCCTTGTCTCCTGAAAGAATGAGTGTGCTTTAGCAAAGAAAACAAAACACGGGCAGCTGTATGAAACATTCTCCTTGTAGAAACAGTGCAGCACTGTTCTGGACAATCCAAGTGTTTATATTTTTAAATAGAGTAGGTAGAAATGAAAACACTTAGATTCAACATTTCTTCTAGCATCTTAAGAGATATAAAATTAATGTCAGATTTGCTCCTCTTGACAGCAGTGATACGTTGCTTGGCAACACCAAGTGTTCTTGGTTGAAACGCAAACTACTGGAGCAGCTATTCATTTTTAAACCAATGAAGCTGCTTAAGAAGCTGAACATGATACTTATCACATACCCAGATCTCACATTAAACAGAATATTTATACATTAAAATGCTCCCTTTAAGTAGATGTAACAATGATGCCCCATTGGCCTTACAAGCCGTCCCAAAGTCATCAAAATTACATACTAGCCCAGTTGATCTAATTTTCTATTTCCCTAGTACTACATCACTGGCTCTTACCAGATTCTTTTTTTAAGTCATGGTAAAATGTACATAAAATGTACCATATTAACCATTTTCAAGTGTTCAGTTTAGTGGTATTAAGTCTATGCACATTGTTGTGCGACCATCACCATTATTCACGCACATGACTCTTCTCATGTTGCAAAACTGAAGCTCTGTACCCCTTCGAAAACCACATGTCTACCCTACTCTCAGCCCTTGGCCGCCACCGTTTCACTTTCTGTCTCTATGAATTTGATTACTCTAAGTACTTCATATGTGTGGAATCATATGTGTCCTTTTTTTCTGACTCATTTCATTTTGTATAATGGCCTCAAGATTCATCCATGTTGTAGCATATTGCAGAATTTCCTTCCTTTTTAAGGCGGAAAAATATTTCACTGTATGTATATGCAACATTTTGTGCATCCATTCAACCATCGATGGACATTTGGGTTGATTCCATTTTTTGGCTATTGTGATTAATGGTACTATGAGCAGAAATATACACATCTCTCTTCAAGACCATTCTTTCAATTCTTTGGAATATATGACCAGAACTTGAATTACTGGATCATAGGGTAATTCTATTATTATGCGGGGAACTGCCATTTTGTTTTCCATAGTAGCTGTACCACTTTACTTTCCCACCAGCAAAGCAGGAGGGTTCCAATCTTTCTGCATTCTCACCAACACTTATTTTCTATTTATTTATTTTTAAAGTATCCATCCCAATGGGTGGAAGGTGGCTACTGGATTTTATATTTGCTTTATCTTTTCATACCTCTACCCCTGCAGGCATTGTACTCTATCATAAGAATTTACATTAAATAGAATATATGTCTGCTTTTCCACTAATCTATGACCTCCTCAATCACAGGAACCAAATATTTTTTTTTATCCTAAATACCCCTCACTCAAAACAGAAAGCCAACAACATGACTAGTTCTGAAATATAAATTTCCTGAATATCTTCCCCATTTACCAATGGGACACAGTTTTTAGTAATAAATTCACAGGATATTGAGGAAGATCTTGAATTCCAGGCTAAGATGTGTACCCTGTCAATAAGCACAAACAACTATTTGTTATTTCTGCAAGAGGTTATTATAATCAACCATTTAGTGGAGGTGTGGTGACCAGAGTATCTGGAGTCAACAAGTCCAATTACCTGGCTAACGCAGTCATATCTATGGTGGGGGCAATGTGAGTCTGGATGTGGACAGCAACTTAGAGAATGAAGTAGAAGGGTCCAGGGTAGGACCTAGACAGTTTTCTGAGAAACTTCAAAGAAGAAAAAATGGAAATTGAAATGAAGAATATGATGTATCAGAGTAATTAAATTATCCCTGAAATATAAAAAATAGTGAAAGGGAATAAAGGGGAAGAAAGGAGAAAAAATGAGTGGGAAATATCAGAAAGGGAGACAGAACATGAAAGACTCCTAACTCTGGGACACGAACTAGGGGTGGTGGAAGGGGAGGTGGGCAGGGGTGGGGGTGACTGGGTGACGGGCACTGAGGTGGGCACTTGACAGGATGAGCACTGGGTGTTATTCTGTATGTTGGCGAATTGAACACCAATAAAAAATAAATTTATGAAAAATAAATAAATAAATAATCCCTGAAAAATAAGAATATGAAATCAGTAGATGATATAAACAAGAAACAATCATTCAATATTAAGTACAGTGAAAAAAAGCTAAAGAGATACTTA
Organism: Canis lupus familiaris; assembly: GCF_011100685.1. Lineage (NCBI taxonomy): Eukaryota > Metazoa > Chordata > Mammalia > Carnivora > Canidae > Canis > Canis lupus. Next base: position 10,739,051 of record NC_049246.1, read on the forward strand.
TTAGAGAAACAAAAGCAATGAATGCTGATTATAAACTTGAAGATAGTATTGAATATATAAATACTTCAAATATTGATAAAATATTAACATAAAGCAGGAGGCTTTAAGAAACTGAGCCATGTAAGAATCAAATATAAAGAAAATAGATTAGAAATTATAATTTTGATCCTTACCATAGTTTTTAAAAACTACTTCCAATTTTTAACCATTTACTTAGCACCCAGAATAGAACAGGGATGGAGTGACTACTGGAGACACTGCCGATCCAGAGAATGAAAAACTGACAGTCTAGCTGGAAGACAAGTATTGGCCACAAAAGCCATGTGTGATCAATCTCTCAGAGCTTAAAGGGACCAAAGAAAAGAAACAGTGATATGAATGGGGATGTGAACTAAACAAATTGTCATCATTTAAGTTCTTTTCTGTTTCTGAAGTTAGGCAGGTGGCAGTTACAACTCCTATAAGCACCTCTAAGAGGTAATTAAAGAGCTGTGTTTGGGGCCCAATTCTTTACTAACCTACCTATCTCCCTTCTTCAGTTAGACACGGAGATTAATACATGTGGAAATACATGAAGTTGATTCTAGACATTATAAAAACATACCTTGTTTTTATACTGCTATCTGCTAAACGAAACAAATACCTTGTTTCGTTTAGCAGATGTCGCTGAGAAGGGAAATAAAAGCAACCTAGATCATTCCAAAGTAGCTACAAATATAGGCGAGAAAAGAAATGTGTCTTGCACTAAATAGTAGGAAAACATAGTCTCAGTTTAGTGATCAGCAAGTGTGAGAGGAAAGGTAGCTGTAGGTAGTGACAACTCAAAATGGTGAGAGCCAACCTAGATAGCCTTCCTCATTAACCCCCCTACACATTCCATCCACCCAAAGCCCACCGTTCTCTAAGATCCAGGGCAGCTCAGAGCCTTCTGCCTCCAAAAATTCTGCTTACCTAGATAGTTGCCCTACACTCAGGGGCAAGGACTCATCCAGGGGCAATTTGCGGCATCAAACGAAGTGCAATTTTTGCTCAGACCATGGTTGTATACTTTAGTTGTATTTGCACTACATTTTATATCTTTTAGCCTCCAAAGAGCTCCTAGTTCATACTCTCATTCCCATAACACACTGAGGAATGAAGTTTAGAGCAGGTTTGCAGAGGTCTTCTCAATGGAAGTTCTGTGTTCCTCCACACTGCTGCATTAGCATGAACTATGCCTTGAACAGAACTTAAGATTATTACTATAGTTCTTTATAAAATTTCCCATATTTATCTATATGAAATGCTTATACAAAATCAATATATATAATTCCTTACATAAAATTTTATGTGCACGTCTTTTAAAAATGCAACATAAATATGCTCTCTTTAATACCCAGACCTATAACTTCTACATAGATTTCTGCCTTGTTGCACAAGCACCCAGAACTAGATAAAAGCAGTATTTAATATCTCTTAATATTTCCAGAGATTTTTTTTTAATATGAGAGCAACCAAAGACATTTTCAGGGATCCATGCCTGACAAAATCTGTCAAGCCTATATCTACGAAACCTGTAGCTTTCTTAGGGATAAGTGAGAGCAATTTCTTATAGATGTCTCATAAAATATCTATATTGTTACCTCTTGAAAAGTAGTAAGGAATTATGGCGAATTTTATCATCACTGAAATAACATTCCCTTGAGATATAGAGAAAGTTGGGAGAATCTCAAATACTCTTACATTTTGTTGCATGCACTGTCTATTCCATAGGATGACATAACTTGTAAAAGAGGCTTTTATCAAAGTCTTGTCTGAACATACACAGGTTCTGCTTTTTTCTTACTATATTATTTTACACAGCCTTCTTTCATCTTTTAATTTTTGTCAGAATGTGGTAGGGACTCCTTCTTCCCCACTTTGATCTCTGCTGCCAGAAGTTCCTGAATTCAATCACAGAGGGAATTATAATGCACATCACAGCCCTGGGGCATCTGGCCATCTTTAGGTGATAAACACCCCCTCACTTCATACTGAAATAAATTCCTTCTCAGGTCCCTGGTAATAACGGGTCAACTAACCATTTGGGGGGAGGGGCTTTCTTTTTGTCCTTCTTCTAAGGAAGTGGTATATTTCTCTCCTTTTTCTTCTCTTTTTTCTTTTCTTCTCATTTCACACCCCATGTTTAGAAAATATAAGTGAACAAACATTTTTTAAAAATCTCCAATAATCCTAACTATTAATATTAAAGTTGACGAACTAGGGGTGGTGGAAGAGGGGGGCAGGGGGTGGGGGTGACTGGGTGACGGGCACTGAGGGGGGCACTTGACGGGATGAGCACTGGGTGTTATTCTGTATGTTGGCAAATTGAACACCAATAAAAAATAAATTTATTATTATTAAAAAATATTAAAGTTGAAATGAATTTAGGCATTTAAATTTTTTATTGAGATATAATTGACATATAACATTGTTTTTGGTGTATAAATTCCAATTTTATAAATGTATGTATCATGAAATTATCACCACAATAAGTCTAGTTAACATCCATTGCCTCACGTAATTACAGTTTTTTTTCCTTATGATGAGAGCTTTTAAGATTTACTCTTTTAGCACCTTGCTAATATACAACACAGTATTGTTAATTATCATCATCCTGCTGTATACTTGTCTTTGTTTTATAAAAACAAATAGGTTCATGCATACATACTTATTTGATTTTTTTCCACTTAAATAGTTTTGGATATTTATAAATAAATCTGTATCTACAACACCACTTTTAAATTTTTCATGGTATTCAACTATATGAATACATATGTTTTGTTTAACCAAATATTCTCTTAGTTGTTATATAATATTTTGCTGCCATAACAAGAAAGAGTGTGTATTACTTTAGATATATCTGTTGGATTACTTCTTAAGATAATACCTTAAGTATAATTGCCTGAAAAAAGGTATTCATGATACTAACTATATTAAATATTTAAAAAGTATCCTCCTTAATATTATACCAACTTGTGAATTCAACATCAGTGTATAAGACACCCAGTTTCCCACTCTTGTCATTCTTTTCAATCATCGTCAGTCTAATAACAGGAAAATGGTATTGTGTTTAACTTCCTTTATTATTATCAACAGTGATGGTTAAAAAGTTACTGTAAGTTTGTTGGCTATTGGTTTCACTTTTTTATGAATTCATCTTGATGTTATTTATTGTTATATGATAGGTATAGAGATCTAACTTCTTTTCCCAATTTCACTTATTTAAGAATCTGCCTTTTCCATACTAAATATATAACATATAAAACTGGTATAGATACTGTATATCTACTCCTCATATAACTGAAGAGACTTACTAACTGAATGACTGACCTGGGCTTATTTCTAGATTGCTATTCCATTCTACTGAGATGTCTATTTATATTTTAATAATTTCAAATCTTTCAAAACATTTAAAAGTCTTATTTATTTATTTGTTTGAGAGAGAGAGAGAATGAGAGCATGAGGAGGGGAGGGGCAGAGGGAAAGGACAGAATCTCAAGCAGACTCCCTGGCTGAGCACAGAGTTCAATGCAGGCTCAATCTCATGACCCTGAGATCATGACCTGAGCCATGCCCCACTTTCAAAACACTTTAAACTGGAAAGGCAAGTGTATCTTCATTATTTTTCATTTTTTAAAATTTATTTATTCATGAGAGACACTTTTTTGTTACTTTTTATTTTAAAATATTGTCTTGTACTGTTGGTACAGTTTTTCTTAGAGATGAATATTAGAATGCTACTGTTCAGTTCTACTGGGAATTACGGTAGCCACTATGGTTAATACATCCTTTAGGTTAACAGAAGTGAAAATGTCCCACAACATCCTGACAGTATTAAGTTTTCCCATCCAGGAACAAGACATGTGCCTCCATCAATTCAAATTTTCTTTTCTCCCCTCAGCACACTCGTACAGTTTCCTTCACATGTCCCGCCAATTGCTCAGCTTACTTTTTGGATGTTTGTCTCTTTGTTACCATAATTCATGGCTCTTTTTTGCCACCTTATACTTTTGGTAGTTACAGAGGAATGCTATTACTATTTTTTAACTATGAATGCTATAACTGGCCTCTTTACTAATTAGTTCTGAAAATTTTTCAATTCCTTTGATTTTCCATGAACAGGATTATTATCATCAAAATGACTGTTTCCTCCTTTGTGGTATTTACAACATGTGCCTTTTCTTTGACTAATTGGCTTTGACCAAAATTTTTAAAACAATAGAAACTAACAGTGGTAATGGTAGATTTCTTTGCCTCATTCTTAACCTTCAAAGGAATGATCTAATCCTCTTCTGACATTTGCTAATTGCTATCTTTATGAACTTGTTTCATCTCTTGGAGCTGTAACTATAGATTTTTTGAATAAATTTTATACAACCATATGCTTAAAAACTAGACAACACACCACAGTGGCAAGCCTGAGGGTACTTTACAATACCAGACACTGGTCTATCATTAGTCACAAGTAAGTATGGCTCTAGAGCAGAGAACACTAAATCAGAAATAAGGAAATTTCTTTCTGTTCCTGATTTTCCTACAGATTTTACTCAACTTTTTATATTCACAAGATCACAATATAATTTCTATGTGTCCAATATGTAAGTTAATAAAAATTAATAAAGTATTAAAGTTATAATCTCAAAAGATGTATTTTTAAAATACCACATAAAAGAATAGATGAAAATATTTTATCATATATGTTTATGGAATTCAAAACTTGTAACATTAGATCTCTAATTACATTCTAGTATATACTATTTATCCCCTGCACCTTTTTTTATATGAAATATATATAAGATACAGCAAGAAAGAAAACTATATAATCTTACCACTATTTGGATTTTGTTTTTGTTTTCATTGAAGTTCAATTTGCCAACATATAGTATAACACCCAGTGCTTATCCATCAAGTGCCCTCCTCAGTGCCCATCACCCGGTTACTCCATCCCCGCCCCACCTCCCCTTCACAACCCTTTGTTCATTTCCCAGGGTTAGGAGTCTCTCATGGTTTGTCTCCCTCTCTAATTTTTCCCACTCATTTTCCCTCCTTTCCCTTATAATCTTTATCACTGTGTAATCATCATATGGTTTCACTCATACAGGGAATATAAGATTTTTTAAAGTTAGTTTTTGAGCTGTTTTTTCTTCCATTAACCTAGCCTACAATATATTCATGTACTGAGACTCAGGACTTTATCCTCTTAGCAATATTACCAAGAGAACTCAAGATTTTCTTACAAGGGAAAGTGCAACATTACTGTTTTAGGGATATATTTCTGCAATTATTAATTTTTACTGAAAGTACTGTATAGAGACAATACAAGTTGTGTGGAGGACTCCAAATGTGGAAAGGAAAAAGCATGGGAAACATTAAGGTCTTCCCTTCTGGTTCCTGAATGAAAATGTGCAAAGGAACAAACTCATGAAGAACCTTCTGTTCTGGGTCAGAACCCATAAGGCATCTCAGGAACCATGGTCCCACCTCTCACTTTACAGGCAGGACACTGGGCATCCACAGGGATCATGTGGTTTGTCCAAGGGGACAGCCTAGGTCCAAACCTAGATCTGTTCTCCTAAACTAGTCACCTTTCATTCCACCTTGCTTCTTCCCTGGAAGTCTTTGAGAAGCACAGAGTCCCCCCAATTTCTGTGTTCAGCACACACCCACTCACACACCCATTCCCCCACTGGCCTCTGGAAGTTGCTCACAGGGAACCTCAACTAGTAAGTACATACTTCCAATGGGTTACCATGCACTGGAGGCAGCTGCACTCAGCTTCCTGTTGATATTTGGCAAAGGGAGCATCATAGACAATGTAGATTCTAGTCACTGCCAGTTCCTATTGTAGGACCTCAATGATAGACTCTCCTGATCCTTAGACTCGAGCTTCACCTGGACCAAGTGTAGCTTTCTCCAGAAGACCCCAGAGCAACATTTAGTGCCTTCTGCCCTAGTATGCATCATAGGATGAGGACATCAGAGTTAAGTTCCAGCCCTGGGAACATGACTAAACTACCCTGGGATGGTGATAAAAGTCATCTCTCCCCACACCGCCCCCAACATCAACCTCTCCCTTTAAGGAGTGATCATGATCACCTGGATGATACCTAAGGTGCTAGTGTGGACATTCTGGGCTTCTGTGATGGTAAACAAGGAACAGATTGCAAAGGACATGTGGAGAAGGGAGCCAATGCTGTGCACAAAGGTACCCAAGCGATATAAAAAACTTTCCAAAAGGAACATATATTCCCTGCAAAGTAACCAGTCTCTAGCCAGTGAGCACATCTTTCCTCAACTGTAATAAAAAATGGAAAGACCGGGATTACTTCTCATGTACTTTCAGAGCCACTGATAGACACAAACTAATAGCAGCTGCTTGAAACACTGCTCCTTAACCTCTGGCTTAATTAGCATATCTATCAGTGAAACCATTTTGACAGGCTCCATCCAGGCTCATTTGCCTTACTGGTGGCAACCTTACTGGTGGCAACAGAAGTCTCCTATGTCAGCACCAACTTTAGAGGCCCACCTTGGGGCTGACAGTACCCAAGATGTGTTAGCATTTTTCATTTTCTAATCAAAGGCGTCAAAGTAAATAGGTGTTGGCAGTTGACAGCTGAGGCTGTCTGTGGTGTCAACTCCCTGGTGCAGAGTTTCCAATAAAGAGTACTGGGAAAGGGATTCAAGCCTCAGATTTCTGTCAGAGTGGCCATGGTAGGAGATGCTGGGGTAGTCGCTTTCCTGTCACACATGTGGCAAGGGCAAGAGGTAGGGGTGAGGAGACTTTACTGGGTCTTCCAGCAAACCCGTAGAGAGGGTGTATGCATACATGTGTATGTCCGTTTGTAAACACACAGACACACATACACATACAAGAATACGAGTGAGGATCCCTGTATTACTGCTATCACATTTTTTATAGCTAATTCTAAAAACTGAGGAATGTGTATTAGGGGAGAGGCAGCATCTGCTAGTACTTAGCTCCCTGTCTCTTCAGCACACCACCAGGGCAGTTACCCACAGATGCAAGCAGGGCAACCTTCCTGCTCTTGCAGTTGCTTGTAGCCCTCCATTACCACACACAGGTGGTAAGAGTGATGGGGCCCTGTGCTTGTTCAGGCCAAGGAAGAGCATGCTTAACTGGAAGTCCCTTTGAGTGGCAGCAGGGAGATGAAACATGCTGTGGCCATAATATCCACGTGTCTGTCAGAGAAATCCATCCATCTTTACCTCAGACATATATTAAGAAGCTATATAAACAAAAGATTATAAACTATTTCATTCTTTGCCCACAGAAACTCCAATACACAGAAAGAGAAAAAGCACTCAAATTAGAGAAAACATCATGGACACAGTAAAGAAATGCTTTTGTGTAGAAAAGAAGAGTGAGTTTTTCAGAACTTATTGAAGAAGTAACACTTCTTAGCAATACTGTGGCAAAATACTTTGCTCTGAGTCAACTTTAAATAGGTACATAAATAAACAATACACTAAGGGCCTTGATAGAGGAACAAAATTGCTATGTCTTAGCTATACTGGGAAAGGGTTCTCACCAGTTCCTTAGGGAGGAAGAACTAGACTTTTATATCAAAACTAACCACATATAATTTATTGTATATATTTAGGATAAAAAGAATACATAGTAAATTCATCTAATCCTATCTTATGTGTTTAATTATTCTATGACAACATATCCCTGTTGTCTTCACAAAGTTCTGAATTACTTAAAAAAGTGAATATCTGAACCGAACCCCACACAGCCTTAGCACAGCAGAGATGCTGGGCGTCAGCCAGCCAGGTGTATAGCCAGACTTATGGGAGTCTGTCCCACATTTATATATGCCTTGGTATACAGTTCAAAATAACACATTATTCATAGATACCTATACATTAAGACAGCAATGACTCCGTAACAATCCTATAATGCCTGCTTGATCTGGTTTATGCTCTATTCTGTTACAGCCCCACAACCGTTCCACAGAATAGATACACACCCTGTTGTTCAGCTTAACATTATGAGACTTTTATTTTAGAGTCATTTGAGCGAGTGTTGAATATCACCAAGCACAAATGCCTCATTTTACTGCTGTGAGGCCCAAACCAGTTAAGTGGCTTGCATTAGACCACACAGTTATTTAGTAAGAGAGCTGAGACTAGGGTGCCGTAACCCCAGCTACCTGTTCAGGTCTCTGTACATGTCACTATCCTGCTAGTTAAAGGGGACAAGAAAACCACAATTAAATAAATGTTCATATATAATTATAAAAGATAAAAAGTTACCAAAGATACATTATTTTCAGTGTAAACAATCTTTCCAACATTTCAACCAGTTTTCCTTTTGTGTGTGTGTGTGTGTGTGTGTGTGTGTGTGTGTGATTTTTTACACGACTGACTAAATTTAAAGGAAAATAAAGAACAATACTTGGTCTTATGACTCTGGTTATTGGTTACCCTGAAGCATGTGGCTGGTAGGCATGCAGCCTGGTCAAAATCATCCTTACATAACACAGTCAGAAAGAAACGTTCAATACCAATGTCAAATTCACAAGTGCATACATTGCACAAGGACATTCAAATTCCCGTTGGGAAATTTATTCTACTGAAATCACCAAAGGAACCAGAACTGTCTCACATAAAACCTACATACATTCAACTGTGTAAGAACATTCAACAAAATATGTCAGTTTAGCACCTAAAAGTTATCACAGTCACCAGATAGAAATTTTGATACCTATTGGTTGAATAGACACATAATAACATCAGTAATAGCCTTAATGGGATCTAGACACTCTTAATAATATCTACAATATTCATTTAAGCTGGTGGTACTTGCTAGCAGATAAGAATCTATACTTCATTTATACTGTATGTTTCTCTTGTATTTTGTCTTATTTTCAATTCAGGCTGCTCTCGTTCAAGAATATACAATGCAAGGTGCCTAAAATGATATAATTGTTCTATTATCTGCATAGGAAATTCCACAGGGTGAGATCTGCATTTCACAGAAATGAAGTTCTCTCTTTATCTATAAGCACCCACTTAAGAATTTTTTTCTGACCAGCTGAACAGTATTTCATCACTAGCCCAGCATCAACCTTACTTGAAAATACAAATGTCTGCGTCTCAAGAGATCCAAAAAGCCGCCCGACCCTTGGGCTTTTTTTTTTTTTTTTTTTTTTTAAAGCTCTCACTGTGTCTCCACCTTGTGAGGAGGCAGGGCAGGAAAGCAATTGAACAGGAAGTCTTCAAGAAGGCCAGAAAAAGGCTGATGGAGCCCTGACAGTCCTGAATCCCCACCACAGATACATTACTATCTGTGCCTCATTCCCCTCATCTTCCCTCCTTACCCTCCTCTTCCACTTCCCTTTGACTTCATATGTTTATCTTCCCCATCCCCTTTCTCCTTCTAGTTTGGATACTGTCTAACTCTTTCTAGATACAGTGGGATTAGATTAATCCATTTATATTCCATGAAAGTATTTTAAACAAAATGTTAGATTATACATACTCTATTTTGTACATTAAGATAATGACTCTGATCCTCATCACTATGGATTATTTATTCCATCTTCTATGACCCATCTTACAATCAGTGGTACGAACATACATCTCCAAACAACCAGTCATGGGTACAGGCAGCATTTATGGTTCTAGAAGAGTCTCCTCAGCCCTAACTTCTATATAAGACTAAAGGGATTAAGTAGGAGATCTTCATTAGTCATTACGAATTTTAAAGATGCTATGATCAGAAATGTTATTATATCTTTTATAAAATCCAAAGTGATAATATAATCTAGAATTGTGCTGTCCAATAGGACAGCCACTAACCATGTGGCTATTTAAAGTCATTAAAATTAAAGAAAATTTAGAAGTCAGTTCCTCAGTTACACTAGCTGTATTTCAATGGTTCAGTATCCCATATTACAAGCAGCTACTGTACCAGGAACACAGATACTGAGCATTTCATCATCATAGAAAGATCTACAATGTTCTAGAGACATAGGAGGACCCTATTACAAATGTGCAACTAAGAAAATGCCTTTTTTGGCAATAATCATTAGGATTTTTAATTTTAGAAGATGACTTTACCCTTTTGACCACAGTAGTGAATTTTGTCTCCAGTTCTTAAGCCAACTGGACATATTTGCAATAAGGCCAGTGATTTCCATTGTCCTCCATAGAGTCTCTTAGGGGTTGGTGCAGCAAGACTAAATGGGAAAGGGGAGAAAGGGCTGGAGGCACCTACGTTTCCAAGGAGTTGTATTTAAATAGCAGTTTATGGCTCAAAGCTCCTGAGAAACATCATATATTCTCTCTGGAATCTGGTTTGCTCTAACTTATAGTATACTAGGGACAACCCACCGGAGATAAGTGTAATCCACCACATCACTGGAGACAGGCCTAAAGTCTGGTAGATTGTTTCCAGGATAAATCGTGTTCTCCAGTCTCCAATTGGCCTTTACACAGCCCTGCAATTCTCCCCTCACTTCTTATTGACTCATACTGTATGGCTCCAGGTAACCACTCTATGCCTTTCTACTTTATGAAATCCCAATTCCATCATGTTTGATCTTTGCAAAAACCCTACTTTGTAATTGCCTGGGACAAATGTAGCCACCTGATGTGAACTCCCTGAATCTCCTTCCTCCTATCCAGTATTTCTCTACACTCATCCTTTCACCCCTTTCTGTCTGTCTTCATGGCTACCCTTCTGAACTTATATTTGATGGCATTCCCTCCTGCTTGCTCCAGGAATTGCTCCATCTATCATCCTCACTTGCTTTTATCTTTAATGGCTTCTTCATCCCTGGAACCTTCCTCTTGGATCATAAACATTCTTATCTGTGCTTTAAAAAGGGGAGAGGCGGGCAAAACTAAACACAAAACAACTTTCTCTGCTGAGTCTTTTTATTCTACCAAACATCCTCACATTCATTTGTTTTCTCCATCTTCACCTGCCTTACCCACTTATAACCTGATTCCTGCCTCCATACATCTTGTTCAAACTAACATCAAGGCTCCCAGTGACCTTCTAATCACTAATTTGTTCCCAGTCCTCTCCACTCCTCTGTAGTGCAGACTGCATTGACTGACCATCTCCTTTCCATGAATGTCTCTCCTCCCTGGGCTTTCCTGATGCTCCTCCTTCCTCGCTGACCATGTCTTCTCTGGTTATATTCCCTGCTCCTGATCTAGACAGGCACACTCTGCACATGTCGCAACCCCCTTCCCATCTTGGGCTACTTGCCCTCCCCAGTGAGGCCAGTCATGGCTCCCAATATCACTTATTTTCCACAGCTGCTCCCCTCAATGTCAGTGCAATATGTCTGTAAATCTGCTGGATGGATTTATATGAATGCTTTTCTGGGACTCTGACATGAGGACAGTCCCTCAGACCCTGCTCTTGAGCTCACAATTCTGCAAGGAATACCCTCATCCTCATCCTTCCAGTCGCCCCTCCCTCACAGGTATTCTTGACCTGTCAGTTCTGACTCTCTTACATTATGCCCTTTCTTTCCATCCCTACCACTGTCTCCTACCACAGGCTCCCACTAACCCCCTCCTCCCAACTGCTGCCTGTTATGGAAGCCAGAGAACCCACTGACATCATGAAATTTATTCTCTTTCTCACTGAAGGCAGAAGGAATTATCAATCTGTGACCCCTGTCTGCTGCCTTAAGGAAGATATTACAAGGATCTTTATGAACCTTCCCAGAAGACAGTCTGTGCGTGTTATGGCAATACAAAAAAGTGTGTACCGTTGGAAAAGTTCCTGTAAGAAGTCAGTATCAGTCCAAAAGTTATGCTCAGTTGCTTTTTACTGTTTCTTCTCTGTCACTGTCCCTAGTGGTATTAGAATCGTGCTGGAATGTTACCTCTGACCTACCGTTTTTGTGAAAGCTAAAAGCAATAAAAGGTATGAAAACATCTGCACCCACACTTCCCATCTCCTGTAGCCCCTGACTCGTAATCCAAGATGCGCAGCATTAGGCAGAGTGCAAGGGCAAGAAGGGGACTTCCAAGAAACTTATAGCCCTCCATTTTATAGTTAAAAAGCAGGGCAGTAAGACCTTTGAGCTGCTCTCTGTTTGTTAGTGTTCTGAAATTTCTATCTCATATGACAGGGAAAAAATAGCAAAAGTAAGGTCTGGCCAGAAGGAAAGCATCTCTAATTTTGGCAGTGCTAAGATCACTCGTCCCCAGGCTCCCTTGTCCAAATGACTTGGCTCACAATTATCATAGTAATTGTTCTCAAATACACTTCTGATTATGCATCACTAAAGAATCATAAATGATTCCATAGTTTTAACAGAATGAAGTCACAGGATCCTAGCTATTGAGAGCCAAAAGTGGTCAATTCATTTAATTGAATCTCTTCCAACTTTATAATAAAAATCTGAGTCCAGTGAGGTTAACTGACTTTCCCCCATATTATTCTATTACCATAAGTGCTGATTTTGATGCATATTATACATGCAAGTGTGGCATATTTCTTATCTTGATCCCTTTTCCATAGTTCAAAGTATCTATTTTTCATTAAATATCTTGAATAAGCTAGAATATGCTAGACTCTGGCACTTATAAACCTTTGAGGGACAATGTGATTTCTAACAGTGTAGCCCACATATATGAGTCTAGGTGGATAAACTAGGTGTTACGAAGGCAATGAAGAAAATATTTTCACTTACAGGCAATGCAACATAGTACTCAGAAGAATCAAGTCCTTCTGTGTAAATGAGTGTGAAGGAAGCAAAGAAAGAAGAAAAAAAACTGAATGTGTGGGAAGAATCTGAAAAATTAACAGCAAGATTCAGTGAAAATGATTTCATTTCTTCCTTATACAGAATACTTTAAATTACATAATTACAGATTACAGGGAAATAGATATTTAAATCCATCGGTGACATGTGTTTGACTTCCTCATTTCTAGAGAAAACTCAAAAGCTTATTTTGGTTTTTGTTCTCACTCTTCTCTTTTCCCCACCCACCTAAATTGGACTGAGATATTTGACAAAGTAAAACCCTAGTACAATGGAAATTAGACTAGCAAAATGAGAAGCTGTAGCTGCATGAAACTCTTTACACACTACAAAATCAAATGTTCCCACTTTTTCCTACAGACATTAGAAAGGGACAGAAATAAAATCAGATCCAACTCTCAGTTTCTATTTTGAGCAGAAGTTTTAAATGCCATCAGCTTCGATTAATGTGCTATGTATTAGTCACCTTGCACAGAAATATGTTTCATTTAAAGGGAACCCAACTGAATGTATTTCCTAAAATGATAACATGCTGAGGGCATGGCAAAACTGTTTTAGATAAAGAAAACAAAACATGGCTTTGCTTGCATGTATTTTATAAATTTCCAAACAGTTTGAAGTTTATAGCCCAAAAGAGAACTCCATGAAAATCTACCAATCAACTTCTCAAACTGCACCTTCATGTTGCATAAATGAGATATTTCCTCTTAATGTTCAGAGAAGTATTCAATATATATGACAGAGGGAATTATAAAAATTTAGAAATGGAAATAGACATCATTGCCCTGACATATATTATCATTACCACTTTCCTTACCCCATGCCAGATACAGTTAATCCATCATGCTCATTTTTCCTACTCAGCTTTCAAATCCTTCTCCATATAAACTTTATACACATGGCCAATGAATGGAAATGGGGTTGAACCATTGTCATTATGACTGTGCCTGACCCTTTTCTGAGCACTCTGCATTCATTAATTCCATTAAATATTCCCAATCTCACAGTAGTGTTTTACACTTATTTTTATTTATTTATTCTTATTTTACAATAAGAAAACAGAGGCACAGAGAGATTAAGTAACTTGCGCAAAGTCACCTAGCTAGTAAATGGCAAAGGCAGGATGCAAACCCAGGCAGCCTTCGTCCAGACAACCATATCCTTCACCACTATGCCATATAGTCTCTTAAGAAATGAAAGCCAGTACAGAGAGAAAATGAGATTTTATTTTAATTTTCTTTTCTGGAAATGTCCAAACATACAAATAAAAGTAAAGTAAGTAGTATAATAAACTCTCATAGCTCCATCAACCAGCTTCAAGGATTATAAAAAATTTACTTATCTTTTTTCATCTTTTTTTTTGAGGGGGCAGTGCCAGATTATTTTACAGCAAATCCAGAAGAACACCACCGTTACTTAAAATGTGGAATAATTAGCTCTGAAGAAATGGTGCAGTAGTGCTGAGATAGCCAGGAGAGAATGTAAAGGGCATGAGGGGTTTTCCTCACTCCCAACTCAGGAGGGTTAGGTGTTCCCTGTTTTTTTTTTTTTTTTTTTTTTTTTAAGATTTTATTTATTTATTCATGAGAGACACACAGAAAGAGAGAGAGAGAGAGAGAGAGAGAGAGAGAAAGGCAGAGGGAGAAGCAGGCTCCATGCAGGAGCCCAACGTGGGACTCAATTCTGGGTCTCTTGGATCAAGCCCTGGGCTGAAGGCGGCACTAAAATGCTGAGCCACCCAGGCTGCCCTCCCTCTTTCACATACCTCCTTCCCCTCCCCACCCACCAAATGCCATGCAATCTTCAGCCATAGCCTGACTCACAGTTCCCTACATGGATTTATTCTCCCCATTGGGTCCTAACTTTGCAAGAATGAGATCTTGGTGTTCTGGTCACAATAGCTGCAGCACTGAGCTCTGCGCTTACCCAACAACAGATGCTAAAAGAGGGCTGGATTAAGGAAGGGAAATGGACAATCTGATGGTCATGAAAACAGACAGCCAAAAAAAATGAGACCATTCAACTACCATATCCTCCTACCATAATCCTACCATTTCATCCCTCAAATTTCAGTTTATCTTACTTTCAACCAAAAATGGTCAATTTTAAAATAAAACAAAAGACATTCACATTCTAATCCCATCTCTGGGTGGACATGATCATTATCTGAGTGTTCTGAAAAGGAATTTACAATGTCAATAAGGCTTAATCTCAAACAGGCAAGAGCTTCTCTGAAATCTGACCTCTCAGGTCCGTTTGGGTTCCTTTTTCCATGAATAAAAAATGACACCCTCTTTGCCAAAGGAACATGAGATAGATTAACAGCTGTTTTGGTAAGAGTTATTAATAATACTTCTTGGCAACTCTGAACTTACTTAGAATTCATCTCAGATACAGAAAATCAAATGTATTATTTATGTAAATGTATTTTATGGTATTCATGAGCATGAATGCTGAAGTTAACATTACAAAAAGCTTTCACATTAACCCTTATTTTCATTGATTAACCTTCCAAAAAGGCTAGTTATTTTCCATTTCAGATTATTATCCCCCAAACCCAAATCCTATTCGATAATTAAAAGAACATCTACTTATTTAAGTATTAAAATAAGATATAGGGACGCCTGGGTGGCTCAGCGGTTGAGCATCTGCCTTCAGCTCAGGGTGTGATCCTGGGTCCAGGGATCGAGTCCCACATCAGGCTCCCTGCGAGAAGCCTGCTTATCCCTCTACCTATGTCTCTGCCTCTCTCTCTGTGTCTCTCATAAATAATAAAATCTTATTAAAAAATAAAATAAGAAATAAAACTCCAGAATTTAATGAATGTATCTTTTTCTCTCTAATTGAGGGGTCTGATTTTGACAACTTTGAAAAGCCATGAAAAGCCTCAATGGTAGCGCTTTAGGCCAATTCTTTTTATTTTTTAAAGATTTTATTTATTTATTCATGAGATAAATTCTCAGGGGTCTCTCTTGTTTCATACTCTTACATAAGAGAAACTGTAAAAAAAATTTCTATTGGGAAAGGATTTCTCTTGAAACTCTATTACTGTAAAGGACATGCTAGATAGCATGAGGGATATTAAAATTATTAAAAGACATAGCACTTCTCCTTGAAGAGCTTACAATCCGTAGGGGAAATAGAGCATAGAAACAAACCAGGACAATCAGACAGTATATGATAATCCACAAAAGTGATGTGAGCAAGGAACACTGGAGTTACCCCCAAAAAAAGACTGCTTTGGGTTCACAGATGAAGGAAGTTTTTTAGAGGAAGTGGCATTTGAATTGTACCTGGAAATGGCAGGATGTACAGAGAAATTTGGTTGGGAATAGGAGGACAGTGTTACAGAGATGAACGGTTAACACAAAGAACACAAAGGCAGGAAAGCACAAAGCCCTCAGAGAGAAAAGCAAACAATTCTGGTTGGCCAGTTGAGGGTGTATGTACATGAGGGGATGGGATGTGGGAGTGGTGAGAAGGGAACCCTAAAACCATGCCCTGGAATATCCAGTAAGGAACTGAAGCAAGCACAGGGGCACCATGAAACAATTAAAACAGGGTAAAAGGGAAAATTATCTCGGACCAGAGTACTAGAGCACCTGGGTGTCTCCATGGTTGAAACAACCTTTGGCTCAGGTTGTGATCCAGGGTCCTCGGATCAAGTCCTGCATCAGGTTCCTCACATGGAGCCTGCTTTTCCCTCTGCCTGTGTCTCTGCCTCTCTCTCTCTGTGTCCCTCATGAGTAAACACATAAAATCTTTTTAAAAAATTAAAAAAAAAAGGAATTACGGAATACTTAGGAATGGTTTAGGTGAGAGGTACTACAGATTTAAACTAAGATGAGAAGAAAGAGTACATGAGAGAGTGAGAACCGACCAGATTTGATCACTGACTAGAAAGGGAGGCAAAAAGAAGGTGAGAGGCAATGTTGATCCTAAAAGTTCCAACCTCACTAGCCAGATCACAGACATCATTCACAGGTAGAGCAACTGTGAGAGGAAGTGTTGGTTTGTAAAAGATAATAAAAGATTCATTTGGGGTAAATGTTCAGTTTGAGGCAACTTGGGGTCAGTCTGCTGGGGATGTCTGGCATGTGAAACGGGTGAGTAGTTCCAGAGAGAGGAAGGGGCTGCAGCTATGGAGGTGGTAGTACGTCCAAAGTGCTAAGAGATGAAAGTATGGATAGGATGAGCAAGGGGAAGCTTAAAGAATTGGAAGAGATGCATTGTGAGAACAAACCTTGGGGAGCTCAATCACACCAGCTGTATAGAAGACAGATGATACAATGATGAACTGGCAGGGTGTACCAGAAATGGCAACCCCTCACATTCAGGAGGTTTTCTGGCTGCACCAACAGCTCCCCTACAAACGATCTCCCAGAGCCCATCTCCGCTTCCCAAAATATAACCCCACTGAGAAACTCCCTGATCACCCGCATCAGAAATTAACCCCCCACCCCAAACCAGGAACATCTTTCCAGCTTTGTATCGTTTTTAAGGCTGTGGGCACATATATCCTTGTGCCATGGTTATTTATACAAGGTCACCTCTCTGTCCACCTCCTCAGCTGCATTCCTACTCCCCAACCACTCTACTACCTCCCTGCACCCAGGGCAGAGGGCAGATTCTATATCCAAAAGGTGAGAGCCATGTCCGGGGGGGGGCTGGGGGTCTCCCCTCTCCATGCTTACTGTTATCTGCCCCTGAGGACCCAGGAAAACTTCATGGAGAGAATTGTAAGTAAGCCAAAGTCACCCAGGAAACACCAAGTTCCTAATGAATCTCTGAAAAGTGCCCTAAATATAGCATGCTTTGTTCACTGTGGACACTGTTCAGACTGTTAATAGGCACATGAGTATCTAAAAATATGAGCTGCACACTTCTAAACAGTTCCTTATTATAGTCATATCTCACATTTTGAGACATCTATTGTGCCACATTATAATTCCTAATTACTGTAGTATTCCTAAAATGAATCCTATTTGAACATACCGTTTGAAGAAAGATCAATGTTCCAAGAAGGAAAAAGGAACCAATGCTGATAATCATGCTAGCTGTTTCGATGAGCTAAACCAACAAAGCTTTCCTCCTAGGGTTTGATCTATGGACTTTCAGCTCTTTCAAGAACTGCATATTTTACTTACTCCTTATCATCAAAGCATCATCTCTCCACTAAAGAACAGAAACAAAATTATTCTTGACATTAAATCTAATAACAAGTATAACCAGAATGGTTAATGGTACTAAGATATCAACTCAAATATGTGAGGAGGTTTTCTGTGGTTCATTGGTGAAGTACATATTTTACATACAGTTAGGTAGCAGATAATTACAAAACAATTCTAAGTACTGTGGTTTTTTTAAATAGAAAAAAATTCTAAACATATATTACTTTTATTTTTTTCTTGTCAAGTTTTTATTTATTTAGTTACTCAAATTTTTCTTTAAATGTGAATTAATTAACATACAGTGCAATATTGGTTTCTGGAGTAAAACTGTGACTCATCACTTACACACAACACCCAATGTTCATCACAATGAGTGCCCATCCCCCATCTAGCCCATCTCCCACCCACCTCCCTCCGTCAACCCTCAGTTTGTTCTCTATAGTTAAGAGTCTCTTATGGTTTGCTTCCCTCTCTCCCTGACTTCATATGTTCATCTATTCTGTTTCTTAAATTCACATATAAATATAATCCCATGGTATTTGTCTTTCTCTGACTGACTTCACTTAGCATAATACACTCTAGCTATATCCATGTCCTTGAGAATGGCAAAACTTTATTCTTTTTGATGGCTGAGTAATATTCCTGTGTGTGTCTGTGTGTGTACCACATCTTCTTTATACATTCATTGGTTGATGGACATTTCCATAGTTCAGTTATTCTTGATAATGCTGCTATAAACATTGGGGTACATGTACCCCTCCGAATGTATGTTTTTGTATCCTTTGGGTAGATACCTAGTAGTGCAATTGCTGGACCACAAGGTAGCTCTATTTTTAAATTTTTGAGGAACCTCCATACTGTTCTCCAGAGTAGCTGCACCAGTTTGCATTCCCACCAACAGTGTAAGAGGGTTCTCCTTTCTCTGCATCTTCATCAACCCCTGTTGTTTTTTGTGTTATTAATTTTAGCCATTCTGATAGGTGTAAAGTAGTAGCTCATCATGGTTTTGATTTGTGTTTCCCTAATGATGAGTGATGCTGAGCATCCTCTCATGTGTCTATTAGCCGTCAAGATGTTTTCTTTGGAAAAGTATATATTCTTTCTTCTGCCCATTTCTTGACAGGATTATTTGTTTTTTGGGTGTTGAGTTTGATAAGTTCTTCATAGATTTTGGATACTAACCCTTTATCAGATATGTCATTTGAAAATAATTTCTCCCATTCTGTAAGTTGCCTTTTAGTTTGTTGATTATTTCCTTTGTTGTGCAGAAGCTTTTTATCTTAATGAAATCCCAATAGTTCATTTTTTGCTTTTGTTTCCCTTGCCTCTGGAGATGTGTCTAGTAAAAAGCTGCTATGGCCAAGATCAAAGAAGTTGTTGTCTATGTTCTCCTCTAGGATTTTGATGGATTCCTGTCTTACATTTAGGTTTTTCTCATCCATTTTGAATTTATTTTTGTGTATGATGTAAGAAAGTGGTCCGGTTTCATTCTTCTGCATGTGGCTGTCCAGTTTTCCCAACACCATTTATTGAAGAGACTATTAGATATTCTTTCCTGCTTTGTCAAAAATTAGTTGACCTCATAGATGTGGGTCCATTTTTGAGTCTTCTATTCTGCTCCATTGATCTATATATGTCTGTTTTTGTGCCAGTACCACACTGTTTTGATTACAGCTTTGTAATAAAGATTGAAGTTGGAACCATAATGCCTCCAGCCTTGCTTTTCTTTTTCTTTTTTAAAGATTTATTTAAACGTGAGATCCCACAAGCCTGAGATGACGACCTGAGCTGAAATCAAGAATCCAATGCTTAACTGACTGACCCGTGCAGGCATTCCTGCTTTTCTTTTTCAAGAATTGCTTTGGCTATTCGGGATCTTTTGTGGTTTCATACAAATTTTAGGATTATTGTTCTAGCTCTGTGAAAAATGTTGATGGTATGTTGACAGGAATTGCATTAAATGTGTAAATTATTCTGGGTAGTATATACATGTTAACATTTGTTCTTCCAATACATGAGTATGGAATGCTTTTTTCATTTGTTTGTGTCCTCTTCAATTTCTTTCATAAGTGTTGTATAGTTTTAGAGTACAGATCTTTTACCACTTTGGTTAGGTTTATTCCTAGGTATCTTATTCTTTTTGGTGTGAATACATATTACCCTTACTATGAAGTCTTTAACTTAAGACTTATTTTCCCCGGCATGTTATGGCTCTTTTGGGTGCTCAGAGTGTCCCTGTCTAGTGTCCTTTGAAGCAGAGGTAAAGAAGAAATGCCCTAAATACACCTGGAATTATTCTGTCCACAACTGTCAGATCTCCTTTAGCAAAAGTTGATGCTGTGGGAACAAAGCTCAATTCATCTTGACATTATTATTTTTTTTTTTTTAAGAAACCAAGGCTTTGACATCTTCCTTAGAAAGATACATCCCATATGAGATTTTTTTTTTTTTTTTTAAATCACTCATGCTCCCTCTGAAAGAGAAACAAGCCACTGGGAATTTTACTACTAAAAAGGATGACAAATAGTTGCTCCTGTATTTAAAAATCTTCAGACTGTCAACATGTACACACAGATCTGAGTTTCACATTTGCAAATAGTTCTTTATTATATACACATTTCAGATTTTGAGACATCTACTGTGACACAATGTAATCTGTAATGACAATGATATTCCTAAAATGAACCCAGTGTAAAAGCAGCTCAGAGATGCAGTACTTTCAGGAAACCACGTGAGCAAAAAACCTCTCAGAAACTGCTTACAAATACATCAAGAGAAAGGAAAATGTAATGTATTATTATTAGGAATAACTAGGTAGAGCAAAATCTAGGACTATAAAGGTACAAATGTGCGGCACCTCATCTCTCCAAACCCAAGAAAGGATCGAGAAAGAGCACGCTCAGGGAAAGGAAATTGAAAAAAATAATATAAATCAATCTCATTTTCAAACTCTACCCTCGACACTCCATCTTGTTCTCTCTCTCTTTCACTCACTCACTACTTCAGCCTGATTCAACTACTGTAATCCCTCCCAAAGAGCCTGCCACAGGAAAACCTCTAAGACTTTCCTGGCCCTCCGGCAAGTTCTTGCTAAACTAACCAAGATCTGAGGTACCAGGGCTTCAGATCCAATAACAATGACTTTGAAGTTGACAGGCTGAGATGGGCTTTGGTCATTAAAGGCTCAGCTGAATGGGGCAGCCTCCAGATCTTCTTTAGGGAACAGCAGCTGTGACTTGCTCTGAGACTATTAATTCATGCTTTGAAATACAGCTTACAACATCAGTCTCAGGAACCAGGCTAAGAGTAGCACCATTCAGCTAATGGGGACCTTTCTGGGCAGAGTTAAAGAAGCTCAGTTGTCCTTTTCTATTTTTAGCATCATTTGGTTGACTTTTAGAAATCCAGCCAAGTGCTCCACCAAAATGAAGGCATTACAGATAATCCCAGGTAATTTAAAAGGATTCTCACCACCACTATTTAATACATAGTTTGTTTCATGCAACACCTGTTTTGGATCTTTCTTTGACTTCTTACATAGAATCCATGGAGCAAAGGGCTCCTGGTCTCAGTCCCTGGATAAGTCATTTTCTAGATTTAAAAGTCTTTTTTCTAACATTTAAACTCCTCATAACTGAAAAAAATGATAGGGCCAAACAGGCTTTTTTTTTTTTTTTCCTTCAGTAGATGCTTTTCTAAAGTCTTAACAATGGTAGATGAGGGTAGTCAAATCAAATCTTTCCTACACAAAGAAATCAAATTAGTACACCCACATGCTGATCCACCCAGTGTGGCCCAAGGGGCAAATCCCCGCAAGGGCACAGCACACCGGCGCCGCCCACTTACGGTTGGCCGGCCGGCTCTGCTCTGGCTGCGGGCTGTCCACAGACTGGGTGCTGGAGACCGAGGACACACTGGAGCTCCGCACGAAGCCAAAGGCTGCCAGCTTGGCTGCTGGGAGGCGTGAGTATCCGGGAGGACGAAGTCCAGATTTTGGCAGATTGGATTTTGCAGCATTTGAACCAGAGGCTTTCTTTAAATCTGCTATAATGAATCCAAACCAAACCAAAAAAAAAAAAAAAAAAGGTTGACAACAAGATATGAAATACATGGACTATAAATATTAATCTAGCTCTATCATAAACAGACCACAGTTAATCTTGCAGGGTGTGCTTCAGCACATTCACAATACAATTTTGTAAGAAAGACTCCTCGTTGTGGGCTGGGAGCTTCAGAGAACTGAAGTATGAGGAGAAGCAGCAGGCAGATGACACAAGAACAGACAACTAGTCCTATTATTATGTGACCATAAATAAAAGTATGCAGTGATTAGGAAGCTGGATGGAATGAACACTTACCGTTGTACCTTACCCTAGAATTGTGAAATTGACACACATCCTTAAAATCTGACATACAATAATGGGCAAAGAGCCCTTGTGGCAAATATTCATCAACAATTATAAACAATATGTGATAATTCATGGAAGCATGTACAAGGAATCATTTTGCTAACATTCTGTTGGTTGTAGGAAAAAGGTGAGGACAAGCTGAGGAGCTGGCCAGGCTGAAATCCAGTCTCTGTTATTTACTAGCTGTATAACCTTGGGCACCTGACCCAATACTTTAGAACTACAGTTTTGTCTCATAAAAGGACTGGTGATGATAAAACTGGCCTCAAAGATTTAATATAAGTATTACTGCTTGTAACAGAACTTTATAGATGCTCCAATTAACACTAAGATTTTTTTCTCCTCTCTCCATGATTTGGTTTTATGTTGAACTAAAATTCAAAAGTAAACCAAACTTCAGAATTAGTTCCCAGATATGTGCAAAGCCAGCTAATTTTGAAATAATAAAACATCACACTATGCTGTCTGAACCAGGCTCTATTCATGGTAATCTCCACACCCTAAGAAGTCTTTCAATACATAATGTTATCACACACAAATGCTCTTTAATATTCCTTTAAAGGAAAAAGGTCTAGGTTTCTTAATAATCTGTATAATTGTCCTAGTCAAGCCATTTAGCAACTTTCACCTGCTATATTTACTGTGAGTGCATATATACAGATCCTTCAGCAGTGTTCCTCACTCTTTATTATCTACTGAAAGATTAAACAAGTTGTAGACTAATAACTAAAAAAAAAAGCCATTCATTTTTTAAAAAAAATTGATGCCTAGAAATCAATGAAGAATCTACATCAGAAATAAATCTATGTCTGGAAATCTGTGAAGAACGAATAGATCCAAACTGATCCAATGGTGCCTCTTTCTCTACTAGGAGTTCTCCCTAAGAGTGAAGCTGTAGCCAGTTGTACATCCAGATGAAAGTAGAATATGCACAACTATGGTTTCTTGATTTCTGGGTCAAGACTAGGAGGAGGAGGAATCAAGTGAGGCAGAGGGAAGAGGAAGGAGGGAACAGGGATCTGGACTGTAATATTCCCAATTCAGTTCTGTCCTTATGCTTGGGAAAAAATGCTCAAATATGATGAGAAATGATCACTGTTTAATAAGTAGTAATGGCCCTTCTATATCAGCAATTAAATGTCAGGCCAATGCCTTCAAATGTTGTTCTATCATTTCACTTACTTTTAGATAATATCCCCAGAACAATGGAAGTATCTCCATATATCAGATACATTTTCTTTTTTTTTTCAGATACATTTTCAAAATAAGTCTACACCAACTCAATTTTGGATAGTGCCTGTAAAACAGTGAAAGTTGCTAAAAAATCAGATGTTATTTCAATAAGTATACACTAAATCCATCACATTTTAATACTAATTTCAGTTATGTATAACTTCTTTCCCAAACCAGTTAATCAATAACTGACTTAAGATTACAGAAAAACAAGTGAGAAGAATATGAATACATTTTTTTCTAGAAAGAAACCCCATATTTCAGAATGACAAGAAGATCAGAATTCCTAAAGAACACCTTGACATGTAGTAAACATTCATTTAATATTTATTGAAGAATGAAAATTAGATGCTCCTGGGTGGCTCAGTCAGTTGAGCATTCAATTCTTGATATTGGCTCATGTCATGATCTCAGGGTAGTGGTATCGAGCTTCATATTGGGCTCTACACTTAATACAGAATCTGCTTAAGATTCTTTCCCTCTCCCTCTACTCTTCCTCCTGCTTTGGAACTCATGTATGTGTGCTCTATCTTAAACAAACAAACAAATAAACTCCTTTAAAAATGAAAACTAAATTTATTAAATCATTACATAAGACAACAAAGGCACTGAAAATGTTCAAAGAGGAAATTATCCTATTCCACCCTTACCTATATTTAATGATTGCTGGTGTCATTGGCAGAAAGGTAGCATGGAACACGTGGAGAGGGAACTCAATAACACAGGACCCCAAGTATACATGAAGTCAGTCTCTGACTTCTGCGCTTTCACCTTCCCTTATTTCAGCTTTCCCTTTTAATAAACTCACACATTGTGTGTATGTATGTGTGTGTGTGTGTATGTGTGTGTGTAGGCTACTTGTGGGAGTCTTACCCCAATTCTCTGTGTACATAATTCTTCTAAATTTAATCTATACATCAAGTTATTATCCAATGGTCTCTTTCTATGAGATATATCTCACAAATAGTTTACATATCTTTGGGGTAAAAACATCAACAGGAGATGCCATATCATCCTTGGAAAGGTACTCTTCAGCATTACATTCAGCTGCTCTGACTGAATGTGCCTCAATTTAATCTTAATTTCTCATAAAAGGAATCTAATTATTAAAATGTGCACTCTACGACTTCTCAAGTGCAACATATCAGAAGAATATTTTTTTTTCAAGTACGTAGTGTCCTTGGGCTATTCAAAAATACAGATTTTGGGCAGCCCTGGTGACTCAGCGGTTTAGCGCCACCTTCAGCCCAGGGTGAGATCCTGGAGACACTGGGATCGAGTCCTGCGTTGGGGCTCCCTGCATGGAGCCTGCTTCTCCCTCTGCCTGTGTCTCTGCCTCTCTCTCTCTCTATGTCTCTCATGCATAAATAAATAAAATTTTTAAATATATATATATATATATATATATATATATATATATATATATGTATGTATATTGATGGAAATAGCATATCAAGGTGTACAGGAAGTCCTCCCTAAACAAATGATAACAATGTTAAATAAAACTGAGCAGACACATAAGAGAGACATCTTCTGTGACGGTCGCACGAAGAGCTTCATGGACACTTTCTCCCGTGAAACAACCATAATTAGCAAAAATTATTTTTAAAACACAATAATCACTAAAAGTTTCTAGAAACTGTTTTAAGGGCATATAGGGGATAAAGAAACATTTATATATGAAAATATACTAAATCTCTGTAAGAATAGTCAAACTGGATGGCACTTGAGCCTGACTCATTCCTTTCCTACTCTGCAACCTTGTCCATCTCAGCATGATAAAAGCTCTACTCTGGGTGGTTATGACCAAGGCAACAGGATTTCTCTCCCCCTGGTCAAGAACTACCATCTCTCACTGGGAGAGGCAGGCCACCACCATTTCCCATCCCTATGCCCTCCTCCTAGGTCCACGTTGCAGAGACTGAATTACATGCAAGCAAGAGGCCAAGAGTTGAGGGAACCCTTCTTACGCAGCTCCAAGGAAGAGGGCAGAGGCAGTAACTACTCTAACCATAGCAAGCCAAAAATCCTGGGGCCCTAATCATTGTTGCCCTGTGTCCCTAGCGGTTCAATATCAGGAGAGGCAAAGGGAGACAAACAGAAGCTACTGCCCCTGCCTAGTACCCACCTGTAAATCAGGATTGTCACTCCTCGAGGAACAGATCACTGTCCACCACACCCCCTACTAGAGTCATAACTAAGAGATCTGCCCAAGGGTAGAGGTAGGCCATAAGAATGAAAATCTCTGAAGCACTCTACAATGCCCACGTTAAAAAAAGAAGAAAGATATTACATCAATAAAGTAATCTTCCATCTAATGACACTGAAGAAAGAAGAGCAAACTAAATGTAAGCAGAAGGAAGGAAATAATAAATACTAGAATCATAATAAATAAAATGGAAAAGCAAAAGAGAGAGTCAGCAAAATCAAATTTGGTTTTTAGAAAGATCAACAAAGTCAACAAACCTTTTGTTACATTGACCAAGAAAAAAGAGAGAAGACTCAATTTGTTAAGTGAGGAATGCAACAGGGACATCATGACTAATCTTGCAAAAATAAAAATAATTATAAAGGAATATTATGAACAATCTAGTGAAATGAACACATTCCAGAAAAACACAAAGAGAAAAAAAAAGAAATAGAAAATTTGAATATATTTACAACTAGGAAATTGAATTAGACATCCAAAAAGTTCCCACAAAGAAAAGCCCAGACTCAAATGTCTTCAACAAAGAATCCTATCAAGCATTTAAAGAATTTATGCCAGTTCTTCACAAATTATTCCAGGGAAGGAGGAGAGAGGGAGACACAGAAATATTTTCAAACTCATGCTATGAGGTGTTCATTTGATAACCAAACCAGACAAAAATATCATGAAAAAAGAAAACTCTTACAGTACAAAATTTTCACCAAAATACAGCAAACAGAAACCAGAAACATATAAAAAGCATTATATACTATAAACAAGTGAGATTTACCCCAGGAATGAAAGATTGGTTTAACATAAAAATCAATGACTGATGCCATATGAATAGAACAAAGAACAACCACATGATCATCTCAATAGATGCAGAAAAATCACTTGACAACTTCCAAAGGTATTTAATGATAAAACACTAAACAAACTAGGAATAATAGAAAAATATCCTCAACCTGATAAGAGGATGGAAAAAAAAATCCATAGCTAACATCAGACTCAGTGGAAAAAGACTGAATGCTTCCCCCATAGATTGGGAACCAGACAAGAATGTCTGCTCTCATCACTTCTACTCAGTATTTTATGGAAGGTCCTAGTCAGGACAGTTGAGCAAGAAAATTAAAAGATATGATGATTGGAAACAAGAAGCAAAACAATCTGTAGATCACACAATCTTGTATATAGAAAACCCTATGAAATCTACTAAAAACTATTACAATGAATGAGTTCAATATACAAAAATCTATTGTATTTCTATATACTTGCAATAGCTAATCCAAAAATAAAATTAAGATTTAATTTACAATAGCACCAACAAGATAAAATATTTAGCAACTGTAGTAAAGGGCTGGACTCCCTTTTTTTTTTTTTTTTTTTAATGTTTGATGGCTAACAGCTATCAAGTTTCAAACCGCATGCCCCATTTTACACTGCCCAGCCCCCTACTGCCCCATATCTGGGAAAGCAGATTAGAAAGCCCAGTACTGCCTCCTTTAGAGCTGGCAGGAACGTCAAACTACACAAGCCCCTTCCCACTCCCTGACAACAATAAAATAAATTGAGTTAGTATCCTTCCCTTGCTCTCTCAAGTCATTTCACACGTTTGAGAGGCCTGCACTGCTCTC
This sequence comes from Canis lupus familiaris, assembly GCF_011100685.1. Classification (NCBI taxonomy): domain Eukaryota; kingdom Metazoa; phylum Chordata; class Mammalia; order Carnivora; family Canidae; genus Canis; species Canis lupus. The sequence goes on from NC_049246.1 coordinate 10,766,468, forward strand.
CCAGTCACCTCAGTTATGTAAGTAATAAACTCCTCACAAACTGCTTTGTGTATGGCATCATCAGTCTTGACATCCAAACCAAATTTTGGTGGAGGTCTTCCTAACTCTTCAGGGTGACCACAACAATAGGTAGTATGACCAGGATGCTGAGACAGTGACCATCACCAGGAGCCTTTCTTCGTGTTTTGCTTGCTAGCTGACTCTGCTGCCTAATAAGCACACACTGGGGCACCTGGGTGGCTCAGTTGGTTAAGCGTTTGATTCTTGGCTCAGGTCATGATGTCAGGGTCGTGAGATTGAGCCCTATGCTGGGCTCCGTGCTGAGTGCAGAATCTGCTTGAGTTTCTCTCTCTCTGCCCCTCCCACTCACATGCTCTCTCAAATAAATGTTTTTTTTTTTTAAGGAGAGAAAGAAAGCATGCACTTGGAGCTACTGCTTAATAGCTAGCTCATGCTTTGAGCTATGCTGCTCTGCTCTGCATTAGTGAGTCCTACAGAAAGCCCCTGTCGTAGGTTAATCTGTCCCACATTGGCAGTTTCAATCACTAATCGTTTTTTGGAGACAGGAATGTGATTGGCTAGGGCCCTTAGTGTGGCCTTGGGTCATGGTTCTTAGCCTGTACCTATCTGCATGTCTTAGAATGCCATTGTAACTAATGCCAGGCTCAGGGGAAAGATCACCTTTTGCTGTATACAGGTCCCCTGGGTGATCACTCATGAAAAAGTAGTCATTAAAGGAAGAAACAACACACACACAAAAAGAGAAAAAGCAGTTATGTGAAGTGGTGAGGTCTGCACTCCTAAAAACAAATGGCTCTGCAGGCCCCATAAACACCTCTGTTGTTGCTGCTGCCTATGCCTCTGTCCCAAAAAAAAAATCCTGATCCTTAGGGTTATAGAGAAAAACACCCATGGCATCTCTGTAGCACAGTGAAAGGGGTTCATTCAAATCTTCCTTAAGCCTGGAGTTCTTAAATCCTATAAAGTAACAGTGTCATGGGAGAGGCTTCCAACCTTGGTGATACTGATCTGAAGCTCTCTGGAGGGAATCTGCAACTATAAGTAGAGGAGAGAGAACCCCTAGTATAAACAACAGGGAAATAAAAGGAATATGGGGTGGAGGAAGGAGAAGGAAAGAAGCCTGTATTTGGCAAAATAAACAAAAAACTGAAACCAAGGTCTACAGCTGGACTCCATTGGAAATCGAAATTTACTAAAGGAACTTATACCCAAAAGATAAAAGGGCATGGACTTTGTACCTCTATAACATAGCTTCTGAATTCATCTTAACATTCCCTTAAATGTATTAATTGGCAAATCTTTACGATTTTAATCAATACTGTGGCTCAAACCATAGTTATACCTGGGGAATCTCATTAAATTGAGATAATATCTCTGCTATAATACTCTATAATTTTAAGGGAATTACTGAACGAGAAATAAAACATAAATAAGCCTCGTCTTAACCACAAGAAGTACCATCTTGCCTCAACTTCCAGACTCAGAGCATCCATTGCCTTAAAATATCCCATAGTGGACATAAACACTCTGTGATTAATAAATTTAAAGAAAATTAAAGTTTTGACACATAAAAAATTTAGCTTGACAAAATGGGACCCTATAGACCATACCTCCAGTTAAAGCAGCTAATATAACTTGCTATAAATTAAAGTGAGGCCTGCAAGAATTGAAACCCATTATACAAGACCCCTGCTGGTCATTTAACACGAAATCTGGACCATTCTTTGTCCCTCAGTCACGGTTTTTCCTTGGTTTCTGAAGGGACACAACACACCTCTATACAGCAGCTACCCACGGAGTACCTGAACAGTCTTCCCATCCCAAACAATCTTTGTAGGCTAGATCTTACCTGGATCCACCTTTCTCCAGGCACAGGTCTGACATTATAATATCTTTCTTTGAGAACATTTATATGGCACATTCATTCAGGACATATAAATACAAAGAAAATCATTTAAAAAAAGGGATAGGTCAACTGACTAGCACTCTGTGCAAAATCCTGCCACCTTAAGAGATTCCTACAAATTATTTTAAGATTTTATTTATTTATTCATGAGAGACATACAGAGAGAGACAGAGACAGAGACACAGGCAGAGGGAGAAGCAGGCTCCATGCAGGGAGCCCGACGTGGGACTCGATCCCCGGTCTCCAGGATCAGACCCTGGGCTGAAGGCAGGCGCTAAACCACTGAGCCACCCGGGCTGCCCAAAGTCCTACAAATTATTTGGTAAACTGTAGGGTACTCTACCCTTGATACTGTCAAGAAATAGCTAGCAATTCTATCTACATTCAATATCTTAAAAGAAGCCCAAGATCTTTTAGACTCCATTGGGCTTGGGAGGCAAAATATTCTTCATTATCAAATTTTGCTTTAACCCATTTATGCTGTTACTTGCAAACTGGCTCACCTTTGGTAGGATCCCCTCCAACAAAGGCTCTAGAATCTGTCCCAACTGCAATCAACACATACTTCCATTAGTGCTCTCAGAGCTGATTTCACTGTAGAGGCTTTAGCAACCTCTCTCACACCTTCTGGAGTTTCTAGACCACCAATAATGGTTACAGGTTGCTCATGGGTTTCTGGTCTAAGAAACTGTCCTCCTAGACCCTGCAATATACAATATTATATTTGCACTTAACCAGTAAGGTTGCACTTACTGGGCACATACTGATCTCTCCTGAAAAGTAAAACTCTCATCTGCTCTGAACCTGTGACCCTTTACACCAAGATCCCCAATGAAAAGTAGCATCCCACAAACTCAGCATAAATAGCCTGGCCTTCTTGCCACAGAATGGAACCAAACCTGGGCCCTATGGCACAGCCTACCTGCAGAAGGGGGTGGCCTCTCTGTCCTCATCCCTTGCCTGATGTGGCAGTGCTAGAGGAGATCACTCTTCTCCTAGACCCACTGGCTACCTGTAGAGCCCTTAGAATCAACTGATGAGCAAAAGCAGGAGTTTGTGCACTTTACAAGTGGGACCATAGCCATCACATATGATAGAGCTTGTCAAGAGCTGCTGTTTTCCATCCCTTAATGAAGATGTTCCTGAAAAGGATGCAACCCAAGGGTCAGCACAATCAGACAAATTTCAAATAGTTATCTAACACTGGATGTTTTCCTCAAAGTCAGTCCCATCTGCACGTTTTTATAATCTTGGGCCATTGTCATTGGCCTGGCAGTCTGGTCCAGCCAGTGGCAGCAACAATTCCATATTCATGGTTGCCTTCTTTAACGTTTAAATTTTTTTTTAAAAAGTTCAAGAATCTTTTAATGCTACAGAGACCCAAAAAATAAAATTAAGGTCACACATGTTTCTATACTCCCTATAGCCACAATACAAGCTCTCACCATGACAGAGTTTTGGACTTCCAAACATTACTGATAGTGAACAAGGCAATCATTTTGCTTCTCAGAATACGTAATGCTCCTGAACAAGGCATTCAATGGAACTTCTACCTTCCTTAACAGACTTAGGCTGCAAGCCTCATAGAGCACTATAATGGCTTATTATACAAGTTCAAATTCAATTAAATATAGTACATTTTAGTCATCAAATATCAGAGCTCTCTGGCTCCTCCCATCTGAGAAAGTTCATAAGTATGGTGCTCCCCTCTTGGCACCCGTGGGAAAGTCAAACCACTCAAACACCTCCCTGAGCATGGTACACTCACCGTGCCCCATTCCCTAACCACAAAAAAACTCCCAAATGAATCTTTCCTTGCTCTCTTTCAAGCCATTTGGACCTCCTTGGAAGATGTGCTCTGCTCTCCCCAGAAATACGAAATATCTAGGTAATAAAGCTCTTTATATCCTCTTGAGGTATGTTTGTGGCATTATCAATCTCTGCTAGGAAAGAAAAGCAAATGAGGGCTTTTCATTTCATTGTCTAAGGTACCTATGCAATCACTTCTACTGATAAAGTTTTCATTACAGTTGACCTTTAAACAATAGAGGTTTGAACTGTGTGGGTCCACTTATACATGTTTTCTTTTTTTAATAAATACAGAACAGTATTTTAAAAGTATTTTCTATTTCTTATGATTTTTTTTAACATTTTCTTTTACTCTAGCTTATTCTGCTGTTATAACATAGTACATAAAGACATACACAAAATAGGTGTTAAGAACTATATGTTTGCTTATGGTCACGAGTAAGGCTTCAAGTTAACAGCTATCAGTAGTAAAGGATTTAAGAAGAAAAAAGTTACAGGCAGATTTTAGACTGCACAGGGAGATTGGTGTTCCTAACCCCCACATTGTTCAAGAGTCAACTATATGTGAGAACGAAGGTAGAGATTTTTGGGTTTTGCTTCGTAGGAGTTTTACTTATACCAGAGTGCTTGAAAGTATAACATGCACAGCTTCTAGACTATAAAGCTATTTCATGAAAAAGCTACTCTGTAATATTTCATTTTGCTTTACCATAAATCCAAATTACTTGAATATCTTCCTAATACTAAATGGAAATTTGAACAAATTTGGGAGTTCATCTATATTTTCAAGCAGCTACACCAGGAATAAATTTAACGAAGTGTACAACTTTTTCTATAAAAACTACAAAACATTATTAAAAGAAATTAGAGAATATACAAACAAGTGAAAAACATTCTATGTTCATGGATTAGAATACTCACTGTTGTTAAAATGACACTACTCCCCGAATTGATCTACGAATCACTGCAATCCCTATCAAAATTCTAGCTGGCTTCTTTGCAGGAACTGACAAGCTGATCCTAAAATTCATACGGAAATTCAAAAAAAGAAAAAACACAGAGTAGTCCAAATAATCCTGAAACACAAAGTTAGAGAGCTCATACTTCTAATTTTCAAAATTCAGTACAAAGCTACAGTAATCAAGACTTGGTACTAGCATAAGGACAGAAACAGCCTAATACAAGAAACTTGAGTTTCCAGAAATTCAGTTTATGGTCAACTGATTTCAATAAGGCTGCCAAGTCCATTCAGTGGGAGAAAGAAATGGTTTGTCAATAAATGGTCCTAGGAAAACTGAGTATACAGATATGTAAGAAGGATGTTAGAGTATGACCTCTTGTCATACTAAAAACATCTCAAAAATGGATTAGAGAATTCAATACAGATGCTAAACTATGAAACTCTTAGAAGAAAGGATATACCTCATGACCTCAACTTAGGCAATAATTTCTTATATATGGCACAATAAGCATAAGCAACAAAAGAAAAGGAAAACAAAATGAATTTTGATCAAAGTAAAAGCTTTCAAAATTAAAAGCACCATGAGCTATCACCTCATGACTGTTAGAATGGCCATCATCAGAAAGATAAGAGATAAATACTGGTCTGGAAGTGAAGAAAAAGGAACCATTGCACACTGCTGGTGGGCTTGGAATTTGGTACAGCAACTCTGGAAAACACTATGGAGAACTCTCAAAAAATTAAAATGATCTAACAATTCCACTTCTGGGAATATATCCAAAGGCAAAGAACATAAAGATATCTGCATTCTCATGTTTATAGCAGCATTATTTACAATGGACAAGACATGGAAACAACCTAAGTGCCTATCAATAGATGAATGGATAAAGAAGTTATTTTACACACACACACACACACACACACACACACACACACACACAAATTGGAATATTATTCACTCGAGAAAAATGAGAAAATCTGCAACAACATGGGTGGAATTTGAAGGCATTATGCCAAGTGAAATAAGCTAGAGAAAGACAAATATCGTATGATCTCACGTACATGGAGAATCTTAAAATAAAAATACAATAAAACCCAAAATGAACACAGGAAAAAAGAGATCAGACTTGTAGTTACCAGAAGCAGGAGACTGGGGGAGGGGAAACTGGAGAAAGATGGTCAAAAGATACAAATTTCCAATTATACCATAAATAAGTATTCAGGGTGTAATGTACACCATGACGACTACAGCTAACACTGCTGTGTGATATACAAGGGAAGTTGTCAAGGAAGTAAATCCTAAGAGTTCTCATCACAAGGAGATAATATTTTCCTTTATTCTTCTTTCTTTTGTTTTTATTGTGTCTATGTGAGAAGATGCATGTTAGCTGAACTTCTGTGGCAAATATTTCATAACATATGTAAATCAAACCATCATGTTGTATGCCTCAAAGTTATACAGTGATATATGTCAATTCTCAGTAAAACTGAGAAAAAAATGTGAAAGCTTTTATATTCAAAAGACACTATCAAGAAAGGGGAGGCAATGCAAGAATGGGAGGAAATAGTTATAAAATATATATCTGATGGCTTTCTAGTATCCAAAATATATGAATAACTATATAACTTGACAATGAAAAGAAAAATAATCAAATTTTAAAATGAGCCAGGATTTAAGTAGATATTTCTCCAAAGAAAATATGCAGAGTGCCAATAAGCCTATGGCAAGAAGCATAATCTCCTTAGCCATCAGGAAAATGCACATCAAAGCCATAATGAGAAACCACCTCACACCCACGAGAATAACTATAATCAAAAAGACAGACAGGACACCTGGGTAGCTCAGTGGTTGAGCGTCTTGCCTTGGCTCAGGGCATGATCCCAGGGTCCTGGGATTAAGTCCCACATTGGGCTCCCACAAGGACCCTGTTTCTCCCTCTGTCTAGCTTTCTGCCTCTCTCTGTGTCTCTAATAAAAAAATGAATAAAATCTTAAAAAAAAAACAGACAGACATTAACAAGTGTTGGCCAGAGTATGGAGAGTGGGACCTTGTATACCAATTATAGGAATGTAAAATGGCGTAGCCACTTTGAAAAACAATCTAGCAGTTCCTCAAAAAGTTAAACATACAGATACCATATGACAGAATAATTCTGCTTCTAGGTATATCCCTACAAAAACTTGCATGTGAATATTCATAGTGGCATTCTGCATACAGACAAAAGGTAGAAAAATGCAAATATACATCGACAAATGAATGGATAGCCAAAATGTGAAATGCCAATGCCAATACACTAGAATATTTTTTAGCCATTAAAAGGAATGATGTACTGATACATGCTGCAATATAGATGAACCCTGAAAACATTAATGCAAGTGAAAGTAGCCAGACTCAGAAGGCCACATATTATATGATTCTATTATCTGAAATGTCCAGAATAGGCAGATCCATGGAAACAGGAAGATTAGTGGTTGCCAGAGGCTGGGATTTGGGAAAATGAGGGGTATTTGATACTGGGTATAGGGTTTCTTTCTTTTGGGGGTCATGCAGATGTTCTATTATTTATTTATTTACTTACTTACTTATTTAAAAGATTGTATTTATTTATTCATGAGAGACACAGAGAGAGAGGCAGACACAGGCAGAGGGAGAAGCAGGCTCCATGCAGGCAACCTGATGTGGGACTTGATCCTGGGACTCCAGGAACACACCCTGGGCTAAAGGCAGGCACTAAACCACTTGAGCCACCCAGGTGTCCCCATGCAGATGTTCTAAAATTGATTGTGGTGATGGTTCATAATTCTGTGGATATACTAAAAACTAGTGAACTGTATTCTTTAAAAGGGTGAATTCTATGTAGTATGTGAGTATATATCAATAAAGCTGTTATATCAAAACAAAAGTTTAAAAAATAGAAAATTCTTGTCTTTGGTTCAGAAATAGGCTTACACTACGGTAGAGAAATGGCTATTATTCCAATCTCTTCACTGTCAAAAGGCCTGTATCAGATACAGAATTTGGTCTATCATTTTGAGTCCTCCCCCCAAAAAACAGACAAGTGAATGACACACTTGGCAGAGCAGATCAAAGACCCTTCCAAATGGATGTAACAGTAATGGACAAATTAATTAAAATAACTTCAAAATTAATAAACATCTAAAAAAAATCCCCTCTAGGATTCAATATCCAAATCCTATCCATAGAAGCTGAAGGATACTCACTCACGTTTATCAAGGGTTCATATTCTTGCAACATTTTTTTTAAAAAAGATAAAAATTCCTGTTTGAGCAACAAAAGATATTTTGCTGCTACTGAATGTTGAAATGATGTGCTGCTCTTTCAAAGTAATACTGTTTTTCTTTTGAAAGGTAAGTCTTTTGAAGAATGCAAATCTTCACATTTCAATGAAAACTGAAGAACTAGATTTGTTCTTACCTTTTTCCTTTTTGCATTGATTCTCCTTTGAGTATATATTTAAATAAATATCTCTGCTTGCAATATCTCAATCAACTAGAACCATATTATCGTGCTTTTAAGGGTGCAATATTATATTGATAAAGGTCCATTCTTCATTGTCCAACATACTTGATATCCCAGGCAGTAAAACAGACTTTAAAAAAGTAAATGTAAAAAAAAAAAAAAAAAAAAAGTAAATGTATATTAATCCAATTCAATATGCATTCACAGATGCATACCACTGGCAAGCACTTCAGGAGGAGGTGCTGTGGGAAATTCAGAAACAAAGTGCTTCCCCAGGTGGGGCTTACAACCTATTGAATCAGAGGTACTCACTAGAAATCACTACAGCCTGAGAGAAAGGAGAGAGCAAGGCCAGAACAGAGGCAGAACCTAATGTTATAGGAATAAAAGAACTAAATTAAGGTAAAATCAAGTAAAATGAATCAGAGTTTTTCTTCAAGGCCTTTTTTCCTTAGAATTTTATGTGGGAAACATAGGGGTTTTTTCTGGCATATTTGTATGTCCAGGGAAAGGTATTCTTTGAACTGAACTATTTTTTTTAAACCTAAGATCTTCCTAGTTGCTTTGATAAACAGGTTGTTCTTTTGCAGATCTTCTGTAGGGAGGTGGTCTGCTTTGCTCAGCTAGCTGAAAAACAATTCCTCTCACCTTGCTCTCAGGACCATGAACAAACAGCAGCTGTTTTTACCAAGCTTCCTTCACATGGGGAAACTGTGAGCAAACTCTTTAGTATGAGGGCCACAACTCCTCCACAGGAGAAAAGAAGGACAAAATTAAACAAAGCAAGGGAACTGACCTGTTTCAGGATTGTACTCAAGATCTGGGTTTGATACAACTGCCCATCAAGGGTATAATCTCAGGCCAGACTTAAACTTTTTGAGCCTCTAAGATGCCTTCCCCTGTGATGATCTTCACCTCCCTCTTGTCCCTACCGTTATGGAGTCCCCTCCCACTGACTTGTGTGACTCCGAGAACCCTGAGGGTGTGAAAGACATTGCAAAGACATTGCAGCTTGCTCCTTGGTCTCTTGGGCTGCTCACTTTGGGGGAAGCCCAGCACCACGTGGTAACTCCCAAGAAGCCTTGTATAGAGACCCACATGGGGGGAACTGAGGCTTTCCTGCCAGCAGCTAGCACCAACTTTCCAGCTCTGTGAGTGAGTCATCTTAGAAATGGGTCCTCTGGCCTCCAGCTTTCAGATGATTGCAGATTAGTTAACATCTGACTCTCTGGATTTGGGGGGCAGTTCAGTGGGGCATTCTTTCCACCAGCTCAGTGATGCCTCAGCTCTACATAGGGACAGTCTAAGTTTTAGCTATAAAAGTCCCACGTCTTGGGAAACCCCTGAGCACCACCAGGCAAACCAGGAAGGCTGATCACCATAGATTTATAACTCCCACGCTTAAGTAGCAACTTCAACATTTATAGCACAGCCGTGAATCTGGATATAAGTGGAATCCCAGAGTGTGAAGAATGATGAAAACAAGGGAGATATGCCAATGGTAATGATATGGAATGAGCTGCCAGCCAAAGGAGAGGGTAAATTCTCTGATGTTGATCTCATCATCTCAGCAAAAACAAATCATTAACACTGGGGAAAAAAAGTTCCAGTGCTGAGGAAACTTATTACTTATTAGCCACATACAAAGGATTGTAGCTGGACCCTCACCTCCCACCATATGCAAAACTTAACTCAAAATGGAAGACCAATCTAAATTTAAGAGACAAAACTATAAAACTCTCAGAAGGAAATACAGACATAAATAAATCTTCATGAACTTGAGTTAGGCAGAGCCTCCTTAGATATAAAAACATAAACAAAAGAAAAAATTGAGAAACTGGACATTATCAAGGTTTAACCCTTTTTTGATTCAAAGGATTCAATCAAGAAAGTCAAGAGACACCCACAAAATGGGAGAAAATATTATAAATCATATACATAATAAGGGACTTATATTAAAAATATACAAAGAACTCTGGAAACTCAACCCAATTTAAAAATGAGCAAAGGATTTGAGTAGACAATTCTCCAAAGAAGATACACGAATAGCTAATATGTGAATTTTCCAACAATCACATAATCACATGTTCAACATCACCTGTCATTAGGGAAATATAAATCAAGACCGTAATGAGATATATTTCACATCAAGAGGAGAGTTACAATTTAAAAAGCTAATAATAACAAGTGTAGGAGACACTATAGAGAAAGCAGAATCAAGCACAGAATGGTGGGAATGTAAAGTAGTACAACCAGTTTGGAAAACAGTCTGGCAGTTCCTCACAATGTTCAATATGGAGTTACCTACAATATCTCAGCAATCCGACTCTTAGGTACATTCCAAAAGAAGTAAAGACAAATATCTATACAAAAACTCATGTACAAATGTTTACAGTGACATTATTAATAATAGCCAGAAGTGGCTAAAAGAATCCAAATAGCCATCAGTGATGAATTTACAAATAAATTGTTACATATCCATACAATAAAAGATTATTCAGCAATAAAAAGGAATTTTTATGAACTGAATTATTTCCCCCCAAATGCATATGTTGAAATCCTAAGGCTCAGTGTGACTGTATTTGGAGATAGGCCTTTAAAGTTAAAACAGATCACAGGGATGGGGCCCTAATCCAATAGAACTGGTGTCCATTGCACAGAGAAAAGACCATTTAAGGACAGACAGAGGAGGCAGCCATCTGCAAACCAAGAAGAGAGGCCTTCCTAGAAACTAATCCTGCTGACACCTTGGACTTCCAGCCTCCAAAACTGTGAGAAAATAAATTTCTATTGGTTAAGCCCCCCAGTCTGAGATATTCTATTATGACAGTTGAAGCAAACCCATACAAGACTGAAGTACTTATATACACTACAAATTGGATGAACCTTGAAAACATTAAGGCAAGTGAAAGAAACCAGACAACAAAAGGCCACATATTATGGACTCCATTATGTGAAATGTCTAGAATAAACAAATAGGGGACAGAAGAAAGATTAATGGCTGCTGGGGGCTGGGGTTTAGGAAAATTGAGGAGGACTTGATAACTAGTATAAGGTTTCTTTTTAGTAATGAAAATGTTCTAAAACTGATTGTAGTGATGGTTGCACAACTCTGTCAATAGACTTAAAACCACTGAATTTACAATTTAAATGAGTGAATTGTATAGTATGTGAATTATATTGCAATAAACCTGTTACTTAAGTTGTTATTAAGAGAAACACAGAGAAAGAGAGAGAGCATAAGAGCTAGCCAGCTAGTTAACTAGCTTCTGGAAAGGGAAATAAAGAGGCAAAAGACAGAAATTAGGCAGAAGGTGGATGACTAGATCAGACCTTCTCAACCAACCTAAAAGAGAGATGACTAATGTAGAGGTATTTCTAGCAACAGCAAGTAGCAGAGCCACCTGACGTGACCATGAAAGGCCAAGGAATGAAAACTGCCCTGAGGAGAGTAAAACTGAGGAAGTAGGAGAAGGAAGAGAAAGAGAAGAGAGCTGCACTGCCTCTAGCTTCATTCAGTTCTGCTGAGCTCAAGAAACATCCACTGAACATACTCCAGGTGTCAGGCTACCTCTCGCAAAATAAAAATAAGTAACGCCTAGTCCCCACTAACATGGGCACAAGACTCATATGCAGAAAATCCCAATGAAATATGCTTTGTGTAGGAGCACAAAGGGGACAAAGTCCTGAACCCAGGCTGGGCTCACCAAGAATGGGCTGTTGGAAGAGGTAAGCTTGAGCCAGATCATGAAGGGAGCAAGTTGAGTTAGGTACAGGAAAAGGAGAGAGGGTGTTTCAGGAAGGAAGCTTCTGAGCAAGGCAGGGAGAGCCAGGTCTGATGGTGGAGAGGGAGGCTGGAGAACTTGATTGACATTAAGGTGCTTAGTGCGTGGTTTTTCTCCTGACCAATCCTGAGCAATGGAGAGCCAGTAAAGAATTTTAAAGGAAGTCTCGAGAATGGGTTTCATTTGTGGTATAGAGGATGGGTTGGAAATGGGAAAACTGGATATAGGGCCCTCAACTGGGAGGCAGTAAGTAAGGAGAGAAGTCCTGACATTCTGAGAGCAGGAAGGTAGTAGAACGGATATATTCACATTAAAAATCCAGCAGGTCTTGCTGATAGATTTTTGGGGGGCCATGGGTGAGGGAAAATAATCCCCTTTGTTACAGGAATAAGACAAGACCTACATACCTGCAAAATCTCAAAGGGAACCACAGGACTGAAGCCATGCCCCACTGAGATCATGTACACCTGAAAATACAATAATCTGTAGGGATTTGAGGAAAATCCTTCTCACTTCAAAAAGAATATAAGCAAGCTTTGGCCAGAAGAGTCTGATGGAAGGCTCTCCTACAGATGGGTTGGACAGCTCATTTAACTGGTAGTGAGTGGTGACTCAACTGGCTTTATTTGTTACACAGGACAGAAAGTGCAACTACTCAAAGTTGCTTGGTCTGAGTATGTTACTGTGTTTGGAGTTATGAAGAAATTGGTGGTATTACAGAACACCATGCTAAATGAGCAATAAATAATCTGCAAAACCAAACGATTCATCCTAGTTATGCAGTGTGTCTTTAATTGAGGCCCAAATCTTAAGATTTAATTTCTTATAATAATCTAAAAAACTGGGACTAAGCATTTTTGGATTGTCAGGATAACCAGGATCTCCAGTGATGTATTTTCTACTGTACTAGCCTAAAACAACCACTAGGGAGAGTTAACCTATGTGCACACTTGGTGGATGTATAAATGAATCAGAGCCTCTGCATTAAGAAAAGGGATTTGGAAAGGGGTAGGGTCAGGAACAGGCATAAGAGTGCTACAAACAGAAAGCCAATTAGTGGAAGGGACAACTACTGTAAATACTACGAATGTCATACTTTTGTTGCTGGATAGATCTGCTTACACATAGAAGCTGTTTAAAAAAAGAGGTCAAATACAGGTGACCTTGTACTAACACATCTTACAGATTTAGAAGAGTTAATTATTTTTAACTGACTCCAAATCTAATGCCACTCAACTGCTGGATTATAAATGTGGATTGATAATGTCCTTGGATCCTGTTCCTATTAGTGATTCTCAGGGAAATCAGCAGAGGCTCAAAGCTAATCGAAAGGAACAATATTTTTATGATCAAATGCAGTTGAATCATCTGTCTCCTGATGAAAGTCTTTAGCATTTCAAAATAGAGGAAAAATCAAAGCACTTCCTCTATCTGCTAAGGAAAAAAACTCAGAAAATTGTAAGGTGATGACATAACATGTCTTTTCCATGGAGTGCATTTAAAAACACAGTTTTCATAATGCTTTTACAATACTGATAAAACGGATTCATTTTACGACCCTGAACCCTAAGAGGTGCTGGTAATCCACAGTGACTAGATTTAAGGAGACTGCCAGCTCAAGGTGGCAGAGAGAACACAGATATGTTGACCTCCCTTTAACCAAAGATGTCTTAAAACGAGTGTAATCCAATTTTAAGACATACAATGAACAATAACAGCCAACATTTATTGAGTTCTTGCTACTAAGCACTTTACATGAGAGACAGAAAAGAGACAGGTACTTACTGAGTCAGATATTTCAACAATTCTGGGACACAGAACATAAATGGAGGCCCCTGGCTGCTGGGCAGAAGAGGAGAAGCACAGCCTGCAGCAGATATGAGAGCAGCGCTGCAGTGGAGGAAGCAGCCTGCTGGCCTCCCAGCCTGGACTGCCAGGGGCACGGGATGCAGATCCCAGGACGGGAGGAGGACAGTGGACACAGAGTGCGGGAGCTGCCGCAGGGGTTGGGGGGGCATGCAGTGGCCAGGACCCAGGTATTCAGCCCCTCCACGACCTGCCAAGCCCCAGAGGAAGAGGAAAATGCCTTCTAAAGAGTTTGAGGAAATGAACTTCCAGTTCATCCAACTCAGTAAGAATGATACAAAGATTTTCGGGAAATCATCCAGCATAAAGCAAACAACACAAATTTTTTATAAAGGGAAAAATTGGCCCTAAGGATACAGAGAGAATTCAAGCAACAAAATCTATCTTTTAAGAAAGATCTAATTAGCATCCTCAGAGAAATTTGGGAAGATATTACAACAATAAAACAAAGAACAATATGTTACGAGAGGAGCAATCAGAAACCATGAGAGCATTCTTGGAAATTAAAAATACAAGAACAACCCAATAGCAGGGTTAAAAAATAAATCCAGAAAGGTTGCCCAAAATGAAAAAAAGGAATATAAGGTAAAAGAAAACAGGGATCCCTGGGTGGCGCAGCGGTTTGGCGCCTGCCTTTGGCCCAGGGCGCGATCCTGGAGACCCGGGATCGAATCCCACGTCGGACTCCTGGTGCATGGAGCCTGCTTCTCCCTCTGCCTGTGTCTCTGCCTCTCTCTCTCTCTGTGTGATTATCATAAAAAAATAAAAAAATAAAAAAATAAAAAAATAAAAATAAAATAAACAGAACTGGAGGGATCCCTGGGTGGCGCAGCGGTTTAGCGCCTGCCTTTGGCCCAGGGCGCGATCCTGGAGACCCGGAATCAAATCCCACGTCGGGCTCCCGGTGCATGGAGCCTGCTTCTCCCTCTGCCTGTGTCTCTGCCTCTCTCTCTCTCTCTCTCTCTGTGTGACTATCATAAATAAAAAAATAATAATAATAAATATAAATAAATAAATAAATAAATAAATAAATAAATAAATAAATAAAATAAATAAATAAAAGAAAACAGGTAAGGAAAAGAAGACACGAATAATTCCTCTGGGAGGTCCCCAAACCAAATAGCAGAAAGTGCAGCACGAAAGAGAAAACAGCAGGAGAAATCAACAACATAAGGTGATTGCTCAAAGCTGAAGGGAGACACAGGTCTCCAAACTGACAGTGCTTTGCAAGATAAATCAATCAATCCCTCCTTCCTTCCCTTCCTTTCTCTGTCCCAGTCTCTTCATATGTCTGTCTCACTCCCTCCCTCCCTCTCTCTGGTAGACACATGCACGCACACATGCACATGTGAGTGCACACACAGAAATTTCTAAAACACCAAGGGCAAGAGAAGATGCTAAAGCTTTCAGAGAGGAAAAACAAATCAGGCCCCCTACAAAAGAGTATTTCTCAGACTGGCATTAGGTTTCTTTTGAGCAATTCTGGAAGTCTTTATATTTTGAAGGAAAATCATTTTCAACCTAGAAAATATTATTTAATCTAGTGAACGCAAACTAAAGATGGTTTCAGAAATGCAAAAACTCTGCTAATTTGCTTTCCTTCAACTGTAAGGAATTTACTGAGGATGTATTCCAGCAAAACAAGCAAGGAAACCAAAGAGGTGGGGCACATGGATCCATCCAAGTTCCAGAAGAACACCATCTAGCTGAGAAGGCCAATAGAGCTGCAGCATTGAAAATCCCAGAGCGGGAGACCAGGAGAAACAGAAAAAGACACTCTGAAATAACAATCTCAGGACACAGTGGGTATCCAGAAAATATTTATTGCATGATTCCTTCTCTCACTCTAGTTTAAGATTCTACCTACCCATACCACTCAGTGCTCCCCAACTTCTGAACCTGTACTTTGAAGTCATGTTTTTATATAGTTTTGGATTAAAGAGAAGAATGTATAAAGATGAGGACATACCCCTTGCCATACTATATAAAATCTAGTAAGACAAGGTTTGTGCTAGGAACTCATACAAAATGATAAATCAGACACATGCCTTGAGATTCCATGTCAACCAAGGTCAAAGATAGCAGAACAATAAAATCTAGATTATGCATCTTCATCTTCACTATCATTTTAAAAAGCAAACAGATAGATCAGGTAATCACAAGGACCATACCCTTCGGCTAAGTCTCATTAGAATTAGTAGTGGATTTTTTGCCTGTGGAGGTTTAGCTAGGGCTGGCATACTCCTCCTTGCTTTTTGTTCTTTAATTATTTCCCCTCCCCTAGTCTATTCTGGTGTGAACATTACTCACAGGTCCACCTCAGACCCATCTACTTCTCTCCCTTCCCCACCTACCACCACCTGACATGGGCTACCATTTCTGGAACAGAAGCCTCCTTAAACAGTCTCTGTTTCTATTCCTCTTATCCCACTCCACTCTTTTCCTGTCCCTCAAAACATTTTTCAAATTTCAGTCTAACGGACATTTTAAAAAATGAAATAGGATCATATTCAAGGCACTGGTTAATACTCTTTATGGCACCATCTTGCTTTTAGGATAAAAAACAAATTTCTTGGGCCACCTAGGTGGCTCAGTTGTTAAGTGCTGACTCTTGATTTCCACTCCTTCCATGATCTCAGGGGTGGGAGATCAAGCACTGCATCTGGCTCTATACCCAGTGTAGAATCTTCCTAAGACTCTCTGTCTCCCTTTGCCCCTCCACCCCATCTCTCTCTTAAAAATAAAATAAAATAAAAATGAAAAACGAAAGGGGCTCCTGGGTGGCTAATTCAGTTAAGCATCTGACTCTTGGTTTCAGCTCAGGTCATGATCTAGAGTCATGGGATCCAGCCCTGCAATGGGTTTTTCGCTCAGCGGGGAGTCTGCTTGAGATTCTCCCTCTCTCTATCTCCCTCTTCCCTCCCCTTGCTCCTATGTGCTCTCTTTCTATCCCTCCCTCTCTAATAAATAAATCTTTAGTAAAATAAAAAAAATAAAAAATTTTAAAAAGGCAAGTTCCTTAACACAGCTTGCCATGTCTGCACCAACATCTTTTTTCTCATCTTTCCCTGACACTCTACATTCCAGCCACACCTATCTTCACATGCACCATTCCCTCTGCCTCAGATATCCTTTTTTTCCACTCCCACTATTGCTGCCACATCCCTCACCCCACACCTCAAATTCTTTACCTCTTTATACCTTACTACATCTGAGAAACTTTATTGGACTGACTCAGGATTACATTCCCCTCCCGAGTTCGGAGCTCAGGAGACCGCCATCAACAGTATTTGTTCACACTGTATTGTAACTGCTTGTGGGATCTCTTCTATCTTGTTCAGGGTTGTATCCTCAGTGCCTAAAACAAACTGACACACAGTAAGTGCTCAATAAATGTTTATTAAATATGCAAACAGTGTTTGTCCAAATAAAAAGAAAGAACAATTACGCCCAGAGCCAATGAAGTTGACTTTCTGGGTCTGGGTGGAAGAAACTAGAATTTTAAATAAATGTCTCCAGGGCATTATTAGGCATGTTCAGTTACAATGAAAGTCAAAGCTAGCACAGCTTTATTTGCCAGATGAACAATGAAAATACAGCCATTGTCAATGTCCATTTCAATAGTAGGTAGAAATGGTAATGTTGAAGATATATGAAGATAAACAGCAGAATGTTTTGAATGGTTCAAAACAAATGGCTCTTCTCCAGCCTCCAAGATAAATCCCAGAGTCATCCAGTGTCATCGAGACACGAAAGGAACTATATTTAGGCCACATTCTCTTTTATTATCTCAGTAATTCATCAGTATGTCTTGGAGGGTTATTTTCACATTTGATATAAACTTTCCTTGGTAGATGCTATCATTCACATGAAATTAAGTAAAACAATGATAAAAATACTGAAGTGGCACTTAGGTGATATCAACAAACTGTTCGCATTCTTAACACGGGCATCAACACTTTGCCCACTCTGTTCTTCACCTATTCCTCTCCTTTGTCTTGGAAGAATCAATGTCCTACTTCTCTTCCAAGGTTTACTCATAGGCATGAGACCTTGATCTCACTATTTCTGGGTATTTCTAACAGTTATCACCACCTCTGTCCAGCTTCTTTCCATAGCCTTTCCATAGGCCACTCTCTTGCATTTCAAACTAGTTCCAATCTCTTCCACCACACTCTAAAAAAACAAAACAAAAACCCTCCCTGCTTCCACCTCCAGCTAACACCCATGGTTCTGTTCTCCATCAGCACATTTTTAGAAACAGCAGAGTCTATTCTCATTGCTTCTACTTCCTCCGTTTTCATTCACTTCTCAGCCTGCAAATAGGTGACTGCCACCCCCACATTTTACTAAAATTGTTCATTCAAAACTAGGTCACCAACTGCTTCCTAATATCCAATCCCAACAGCCTCTCTGCATATCTACTTATTCTTCTCATGTGAGACAGCTTTGGCCATTTTTCTCTTTTGGAAATTCCCTTTTCCTTAGATTCAAATGTTGCATTTTCCTGGAGCCCCCTGCACACTCCCCACAGAGTTCTGTCTCTTATTTTCTTTCTTCAGTCACTCTTTAAAGGTTTAAAAAAAAAAGGTGGGTAGAAAGTTCCCTCTTGATTTTTTCTTCACTCTTCTCTCCCTCTCTCTTTCCTTAAATCTACTCATCCTTTTTCACAGCTTCAACTTATACCGATGGCTAATGACCCCCACATTTTATCTTTGGCTTAGACTTCTCTCCAGTCCCAATTTATGCCTTTTATAATTTTGACCTAAATGTCCCCTAGGAACCTCAAACTCTGCATATGTCAGATAACTTGTCCACCAATACTCCTCATTCTTACTGAGCAACTGGTCCCTGTAAGGTATCTGAATCACCCAAACTGATGATTGAGAATGAGTATACATTCTACTTTTACTCCTTAGCCTGGAAAACTATTTTCCTTCAAAATTCAGCTCAATTCACCTCATCTGGAAAATATCGTCAGAGCCCCTATCTGCATGAGCAGAGTTGGGTACTCCTCCCTCATGTGGTTGTGTACATGTCCATCAAGCATTCCTCACCTCTTATTACAATCACAAATTCATCTCTCTGTATCCCCACAAAATCATGGACTATACATTTAATCTGTGCATTCAGAATACACAGACAAGCAATCCACAGTCCATAATAGGTCCTAAGAAAAATTTTTGAGTAGTTGAATAATTGAATGAATAATATAGTGAATAAAAGAATGAATCTGATCATCTTAAGGACTGGCAGTTCTCTAAAACAGCTGTCCATTGGTCAGCAAAATAGCCTACTACTATACTATCATTTGTTTTTGTAAATTGTTTTACTGGAACACAGCCATGCTCATTAATTTACATATTCTTAAATATGTAAATTACATATTTGTGGCTGCTTTTGCAGTACAGAAACTGAATTCAGTAGTTCTAACAGAGACTATATAGCCTATAAAGCTTAAAATATTACTATCAACATTCTGCTTCCATTAGTGCCATAGTGCTAATAATACTGGAAATGTTTATGGAATGAATTCACGCTTCACCAGGCCTCATTCTTTCTATTACTGAAATCTGCTGGAATGAGAAGAGCCACAGAAGGTTCTGCTGCTCTCTGGAGTATCCAAAAG
This sequence comes from Canis lupus familiaris, assembly GCF_011100685.1. NCBI lineage: Eukaryota > Metazoa > Chordata > Mammalia > Carnivora > Canidae > Canis > Canis lupus. The sequence goes on from NC_049246.1 coordinate 10,785,926, forward strand.
ACTTCACACTAATAATCCTTTAGACACTAAATTCATTAAAAATTAAAACTAGTCTTCTAACACAAATAAGAAGATTAAGAATTATTATAAGTTTTGGCATCAAAAAGGCAAAAAAAATCATAAGAGAAAAATAATGCCACCACCTTATAATTCTTATCTTAGAAATAATGAGCATATGCCTAAATTTTGCTAAATAACTGACATTATATGATCATTTAGACTTTGCAACAAATACTAACTGTCCTTGTGTTTTAAATTGCTCTGATCAAGTTTAGCTGCTCTTTAAGGTATGTTACATTAACTTCATTATGGGCATTTTAAAATTTGGAATGTCCATCCTGCCTTTAAAAAAATTAAAGAGGGATCCCTGGGTGGCGCAGCGGTTTGGCGCCTGCCTTTGGCCCAGGGCGCGATCCTGGAGACCCGGGATCGAATCCCACGTCAGGCTCCCGGTGCATGGAGCCTGCTTCTCCCTCTGCCTGTGTCTCTGCCTCTCTCTCTCTCTCTCTGTGACTATCATAAATAAATAAAAATTAAAAAAAAATTAAAGAGGAAACCTTCCACAGTATGTTAAATTTCACAATAAAATTTATTTTAAAGAGTAGAATTTAAAGAGTAAAATACTCTATTTTAAAGAGTAGAACATGTCCCATGTTCTCTTACATGACTGAACACCTCTGGTTATTTATAGAATGCAGTATTCTCAACTAGCCTCAAAAACTACTATTATGATACAGTATTCCTCTCAAAAAACATAGTTTTCTCAAGATTGCATTGGCTGACACAAAAATATCATGGTCTCAGCAAAATTGGGTATATTTATTTCCATGAGCACAAATTAGATCCTAACATGCTGTACACTGTATAGGTTAACGTATTTTACATAATGTTTTAGGTCATGAGAGACATTTTTCTGAGGAAAGAACATAAAATATATAGAGATCTACTAAAAAAGGAGTGCAGAAAAGTACTCTCTTTTTAGTTCTTAGAAGTCAGAGACCTAATAACAAATTGTTTTTATACATCATCTTAGGTTTTACCAACTCAGATTTTATGTTCACCTAAGCTGTACTTTGAGCACTGAAACAGTATCTTGAGTTTTGTACACAGGCATGATGACAGTAAAACTTCAGTTGTATGCATGACTGTGAAGTCAGAAAACGCTGTACATAAAAACACAGAAATGATGTAGGAAGTACTTAGATTCAATTATCCTTCAGCAGACAGAGTCACATCAAGATCTGTAAGACTTAAGAGTCTTAGGAAATAGCATTAACTTATGACACTGAAACTCTGGAAGAATATATACTATGAGATAGCATGTACTTATGCCATGTTCAGTTCTTGGGGCACTTTAAAACCATGATGTACCTGATGGTACCCACAGAGCCAATACAGGAGTGGAAACATCAGGAATTCTTCCCAAAGTCTAAGTCACAGCTCACTTGCCTGTTAGAGACCTAAGAGTTTTCATATCTGAGAACTGAATAAATGTAATATATGTGATTCCTGTATCAAACCAGATCTTAGAATTCAGAATAAGGAAAATCACTTGAGGTTGGAAAAGTACAAATGCTAAATTACAGGGTGCAGTATTAGGGCTGTTCCTATCTCTAGTTCTCATTTGCCCGTGAGATGGTAAGCGACCAGATGAAATAAAGATATGACAATAACCACAGTAAGAATGACAGAGAATCCTGACCTGTTGAAAATTAGATAGCAGGTAAGCACAAAATGCAACCATATACAGACACATTTTTAAAGATTCTTGAAATAATAACCAAAAAAGCCATTTTTGGCTATAATAACCAAAAGATAATAACCAAAGAACCATTACACAAATAATGTAGAACTGAAAGAGTAAACACAAAATGAAAAGAAAATTTTTATTAGATACAACAAACACTATCTGATGTTAAAAATCTCTGACGAATATGTAAAAAAATTCCACCCATGAAATTTTAATTGATATGGTAATTGCCATAAATAACTAGAAAACAAAACAAAACATATGCAACTAATGTTTTCAGAAGTCATACAACAGCTGGCACAAGACTGTGATCCCTCAAAAAAAGAAAAACAAATGAGGTGAGCCCTATCATTGCTGACCTTGCTGCCTAGGAGCACTTTCCATACCATAGCACAGGAAGGAGAAACTCAAGAGAGTCTATCCACCACAGTGACTGAAGACACAGAGATCAAAGTTTGGAAACTCTAAGGGGCAGAGGGAGATAAGCAAACAAAATGTTTCAAATATCTGAATTAGATTCTCCCCTTGAGATTTTGGATAAACAACAATCTGTGCATATATGAAACAAAATTCCCACAAGACTGAGAACAAGTTTTGAGGAAAGAACAATTACAAGACAGTTGTAAGAAAAACAATTCCCAGAATTTATACAGGATAGAAATTGTTCCACTTCCTTATAGGCAGAGTGGAGAGACCTTGTTGAACATATGAGTACTCAACAGAGACTCAAGAAATTAGTTCTAGAATAAAGATGATTTACAGCCACTCAAAAGAACCTAAAACAAGTCTTACTGGATCAAATTAATCAATAACTAACCAAACTGCCTGCCAGAAAAAGTTCAATATTCATTTTTTGAAAGATTTACTTATTCATGATAGACACAGAGAGAGAGAGAGAGGCAGAGACACAGGCAGTGGGAGAAGCAGGCTCCATGCCAGGAGCCCGACGTGGGACTCGATCGCGGGACTCCAGGGTTGCGCCCTGGGCCAAAGGCAGGTGCTAAACCGCTGAGCCACCCAGAGATCCTCCAATATTCTTTAATAGCACAAAATGCGGCATCAAATAAGGTAAGATCCAAATGTCCAGAATCAAATCAAAATTACTAGAAATAATAAGAAGGAAATGTTACCCACAAACAAATGAAAAACCTAAGAGAAACATACTAAAAAATGACAAAGATTATGGGATATCAGAAAAAGACACGTAAAGTTATTAAAAACAGGCTGCATATGATCAAAGAGGTAAATATAAGCCTAAATATTAAGAGAAGTGAATCATATTTCAAAGACCATTTTTTTCAGACCTAAATGGAGTATCGGGGAGAAATAAAAAATATCTGAAATGAAAAAACAGACTGGAAGAAATCAGAGGCAGATTAGATACTGCAGAAGAAAATATAAGTAAACTTGAAGACATAGAGATAAAAACTATCAAAAATGAAGCACAGAGAGAAAACAGAATGACAATAAATTAACAGAGCCTCAGTGATTTACCAAACCACGTATTTATGTATCTACATATCTACTTACAGTATATTGTATATTATACACTAAATATTTCAAATAATATAACAATATAGAATATACAACATATTGTAACAGTATAAGATATGTAACATATATTTAATATATTTACATATTTTTCTTTTATACATATTGTATATAATATTAATATATAATTTATAATAATTTATATTTTCAACATATGATAACAAAAAAATACACATATCAAAGAAACTTGATAAGTACCAAACAGAATAAACAAAGGAAACTAATCCATTCCATATGATAAGCAAACTGCTGGAAACCAGTGATAAAGAGAAAACATAAAGAAGGCTTCTTGTCTGAAACTATGCAAACCAAAAGACAATGGAATAAAACCTTCAGGGGGAAACCAACAAGATGGCAGAGGAGTAGGGTCCCCAAGTCACCTGTCCCCATCAACTTATCTAGATAACTTTCAAATTGTCCTAAAACCTACGAATTTGGCCTAAGGTTTAACGAGAGAACAGCTGGAACACTACAGAGAGAAGGGTTTGCGCTTATAACAAGGTAAGAAGATGGAAATTAAATAAATAGACATAGATAGATAGATAGATAGATAGATGAAAGAAAGAAGAAAGAGGAAAGAAGGAAAGAAAGGGAAGAAGAAAGAAAGAAAGAAAGAAAGAAAGGATAAGAGAAATCCAGAAAAAGCCGAAAAAACCCCCTCCCCCCCCCTCCCTCCCCCCCTCCCCTCTAGAAATCCCCTCAGAGCCAAGACAAGAAGGAATGAATGAATGAATCCAGTTGGGGGAGGACCCCCGCTAGGAGCCGGGCTAAGGCCGGGGGCGAGAGCCTCCAAGACAGGAGAGCCCCGCCCCGGAGAAGTGGGAATTTTAAAAATCAGCACCAGATTCTTCCCGGAAGGAAGGGCGCTCGCAGGGAGCAGGGAACTCGGGCAGAACCACAGAAGGGGCAGTGGAGCCCCGAGGTTCCCAGGGTCACTAACAGAGGAGGTTCACCCCTGGGGAAAGCACACCGCACCCGGTGGGCCGAAAGCAGTAAAGGGCTGGAGAGGGGCCGCGCGGGGCCGGGGAGCAGCTCAGGCGGCAGCTCCCGCGAAGGGGGCTGTGTGACCCGGGGAGTGTGATTCCAGTGGCACAGGCCCCGGAGCCCAGGGCGCCAGGGGACACAGCCCAAGATCCTGCGCACCATACCCTCTCCCCGGGACAGACAGAGGCGAGGAAAGCACAGGACAATTAGGACTCTCCTGCCACCCTGCACCCCCAAGCTGTGCTGATCAGCAACACCCGCCCCCAGAGCATCCAGGCCAGTGTGGACTGGAAGCTGCTGTAGTTACTGCAGGAGCTGACTCCAGGGCTGGAGAGCTGGCTGCCGCCAGTCTTGTTGTTCCTCCTTGGAACAACCAGCCAGGCCGCCAGGGAACAGGGGCCTCAAGGATAAACAGCTCTCACTGAGCTGTGCACCTGGCAGGGGGCAGGGCAGTTCCCTGGGTGCACACTCCTGAGAACCAGCACAGCAGGCCTCTCCCCCAGAAGACCAGCTGGAAGGACAGGGTAAAGCAAGTTCTTGACCACACAGCACTGGAAAGCTCCAGGGGAAGTCAAGGGATTTACAGTATATAGAACAAAAGGATACCCTTCCTTGTTTTTTGTTTTTTTGTTTTTTTGTTTTTTTTCTTCCTTTTTCCAATACCACTCATTTTTAGCCACTCTGCACTGAGCAACATGACTAGAAAGAACTCACCACAAAAGAAAGAATCAGAAACCATACTCTCTCCCACAGAGTTACAGAATTTGGATTACAATTCGATGTCAGACAATTCAGAAGCACAATTATAAAGCTACTGGTGGCTCTGGAAAAAAGCATAAAGGATTCAAGAGACTTCATGACTGCAGAATTTAAATCTAATCAGGCCAAAATTAAAAATCAATTAAATGAGATGCAATCCAAACTGGAGGTCCTAAGGCCAAGGGTTAACGAGGTAGAAGAACGTGTGAGTGACATAGAAGACAAGTTGATTGCAAGGAAGGAAGCTGAGGAAAAAAGAGAAAAACAATTAAAAGATCATAGGGATAGGATAAGGGAAATAAATGACTGCCTCAGAAGGAAAAATCTACATTTAACTGGGGCACCGAAAGGGACAGAAGACCAGAAAGTGTCTTTGAACAAATCATAGCTAGGACTTCCCTAATTTGAGAAGGGAACCAGGCATTCAGATCCAGGAGAGAGCAAGATTCCCCCTAAAATCAATAAAACCGTTCACCACCTCAACATCTAACAGTGAAACTTGCAAATTCCAAAGATAAAGAAAAGATTCTTAAAGCAGCAGAGACAAGAGATCCCTAACTTATATGGGGACAAATATTAGATTAACAGCAGTCCTCTCCACAGAGACCTGGCAGGCCAGAAAGGGCTGGCAGGATATATTCAGGGTTCTAAATGAGAAGAACATGCAGCCAAGAATACTTTATCCAGGAAGGCCCTCATTCAGAATAGAAGGAGAGATAAAGAGCTTCCAAGACAGGCAGGAACTGAAAGAACATGTGACCACCAAGCCAGCTCTGCAAGAAATGTTAAGGGGGACTCTGTAAAAGAAAGAGGAAGTCCAAAGAAACAATCCACAAAAACAGTGACTGAATAGGTATCATGATGACACGAAATTCATATCTTTCAATAATAACTCTGAATGTGAATGGGCTTAATGACCCGATCAAAAGACACGAGGTTTCAGACTGGATGAAAAAGCAAGACCCATCTATTTGCTGTCTACAAGAGACTCATTTTAGACCTAAGGACACTTACAGCTTAAAAATGAAAGGTTGGTGAACTATTTACCATTCAAATGGTCCTCAAAAGAAAGCAGGGGTAGCCATCCTCATATCAGATTAATTAAAGTTTATCCCAAAGACTGTAGTAAGAGATGAAGAGGGACACTATATCATACTAAAAGGATCTATCCAATAAGAAGACCTAACAATCATGAATATTTATGCCCCTAATGAGGGAGCTGCCAAATATATCAATTAATAACCAAAGTTAAGACATACTTAGATAATAATACACTTATACTTGGAGACTTGAATATGGTGCTTCCTACAACAGATAGGTCTTCTAAGCACAGTATCTCCAAAGAAACAAGAGCATTAAATGATACACTGGACCAGATGGATTTCACAGATATTTACAGAACTTTACATCCAAACGCAACTGAATACACATTCTTCTCAAGTGCACATGGAACTTTCTTCAGAATAGACCACATATAGGGTCACAAATCAGGTCTTAACTGATATCAAAAGATTGGGATAGTACCCTGCATATTTTCAGACCATAATGCTTTGAAACTAGAAATAAACCACAAGAAGTTTGGAAGGATTTCAAACACGTGGAGGTTAAAGACCATCCTGCTAAAAGATGAAAGGGTCAACCAGGAAATTAGAGAAGAATTAAAAAGATTCATGGAAGTTAATGAGAATGAAGATACAACCATTCAAAATCTTTGGGATGCAGCAAAAGCAGTCCTGAGGGGGAAATACATCGCAATACAAGCATCCATCCAAAAACTGGAAAGGACTGAAATACAAAGGCTAACCTTGCACCTAAAGGAGCTGGAAAAAGAACAGCAAAAGAAACCCTCACCCAGCAGAAGAGAGTTAATAAAGATCCGAATAGAACTCAATGAAATAGAGACCAGAAGAACTGTGGAACAGATCAACAAAACCAGGAGTTGGTTCTTTGAAAGAATTAATAAGATAGATAAACCATTAGCCAGTCTTATTAAAAAGAAGAGAGAAAAGACTCAAATTAATAAAATCATGAATGAGAAAGGAGAGATCACCACCAATACCAAGGAAATACAAACAATTTTAAAAACTTATTATGAGCAGCTATACGCTAATAAATTAGGCAATCTAGAAGAAATGGATGCATTTCTGGAAAACCACAAACTACCAAAACCGGAACAGGAAGAAATAGAAAATCTGAGCAGGCCGATAACCAGGGAGGAAATGGAAGCAGTCATCAAAAACCTCCCAAGACACAAAAGTCCAGGGCCAGATGGCTTCCCAGGGGAATTCTATCAAATGCTTAAAGAAGAAACAATACCTATTCTACTAAACTGTTCCAAAAGATAGAAAGGGATGGAATACTTTCGAACTCGTTCTATGAGGCCAGGATCACCTTAATTCTACAACCAAAGACCCCACCAAAAAGGAGAATTATATACCAATATCCCGGATGAACACAGATGCAAAAATTCTCAACATGATACTAGCCAGTAGGATCCAACAGTACATTAAGAAGATTATTCACCATGACCAAGTGGGATTTATCCCCGTGGTGCAAGGCTGGTTCAACACTTGTAAAGCAAGCTACATTTATGAAGGCAAGGGAAACAAAAGCAAAAATGAATTATTGGGACTTCATCAAGATGAAAAGCTTCTGCACAGCAAAAGAAACAATCAACACTAAAAGACAACCTACAGAATGGGAGAAGATATTTGCAAATGACCTATCAGATAAAGGGCTAGTTTCCAAGATCTATAAAGAACTTATTAAACTCAACACCAAAGAAACAAACAATCCAATCATGAAATGGGCAAAAGACATGAACAGGAATTTCACAGAGGAAGACAAAGACATGGCCAAGAAGCAGATGAGAAAATGCTCCGCATCACTTGCCATCAGGGAAATACAAATCAAAACCACAATGAGATACCACCTCACACCAGTGAGAATGGGGAAAATTAACAAGGCAGGAAACCACAAATGTTGGCGAGGATGTGGAGAAAGGGGAATCTCCTTGCACTGTTGGTGGGAATGTGAAATGGTGCAGCCACTCTGGAAAACTGTGTGGAGGTTCCTCAAAGAGTCAAAAATAGATCTGCCCTACGACCCAGCAATTGCACTGTTGGGGATTTACCCCAAAGATACAGATGCAGTGAAACGCTGGGACACCTGCACCCCAATGCTTATAGCAGCAATGTCCACAATAGCCAAACTGTGGAAGGAGCCTCAGTGTCCATCAAAAGATGAGTGGATAAAGAAGTTGTGGTCTATGTATACAATGGAATATTACTCAGCCATTAAAAATGACAAGTACCCACCATTTGCTTCAACGTGGATGGAACTGGATGGTATTATGCTGACTAAAGTCAGTCAATCAGAGAAGGACAAACATTATGTGGTCTAATTCATTTGGGGAATATAAATAATAGTGAAAGGAAATAAAGGGAAAAGGAGAGAAAAATGAGTGGGAAATATCAGTCGGGGTGACAGAACATGAGAGACATCTAACTCTGGGAAACAAACAAGGGGTGGTGGAAAGGAAGGTGGGTGGGGGTTTGGGGTGACTGGGTGATGGCACTGAGGGGGGCACTTGATGGGATGAGCACTGGGTGTTATGCTATATGTTGGCAGATTGAACTCCAATAAATAAATAAATAAATAAATAAAATCTTCAAAGTGCTGAGAAAAAATTTTCAATCTAGATTTCAATCCCCAGTGAAAATGGTTTTTTAAGATTTTATTTATTTGTGTGTGTGTTTGAGAGAGAGAGAGAGAGAGAAAGAAAAAGACAGCATGAGCAGGGGTGGCACAGAAGGAGAAGCAGGCTCCCCACTGATCAGGGAGCCAGATGAAGGACTCAGTCCCAGGACCCTGGGATCATGATCTGAGCCAAAGGCAAATGCTTAACCAACTGAGCCACCAAGCACCCCTCAATACCCACTGAAAATGTTTTTAAAAAGAAGTTAGTAGACTTCTATAGACTTATAAAAGCAATGAAAGAACTAATCACTAGAAGTCCACAACAAGAAATGTTAAAGGAAGCTCTAAGGTAGATAAAAAATGATACCAGACAGAAATATGAATCAAGCAGAGAAATGAAGAGTAACAGAAATAGTAAAATATGTAGTTAAAAATAAACAATATTTTTCACATTTTGAAATCTTTAAAGAAGATAATAGCTGTTTTAAACAAAATTAATGACAATTTATGTTGGAGATCATTATATATGTAGAAACAAAATGTATAAAAATAGTAATACAAAGAATAGGAGGGGGAAATGGAAGTACACTACATTGAGATTCTTACACTATGCATGAAAAGTCATAATATTATTCAAAGATAGACTATGGTACGTTAAAGATGTATATCTAACTCAGAGTATGGATTGATAAGCTTTTTCTATAAATGGCAAGACAGTAAATATTTTAGGCTTTCTGAGTTAATCACCTATGTAGCAACAAATAAATCTATCATTTTTGTATACAAGCAGCCATGGACATAATATATAAAGGAAAAAGCATGGTTATGTTCCAATAAATCTTTATTTACCACTAAATAAAGCCCAATAACAAGTAACAAGGTAAAAGATAAACAGGACTGATTTCACCCAACAAACAATATGTCAATCAATGGCCTAAGGCAGTCACTAAAAGACAGAACTATGTATAAGCCAACAACAGAGACAAAATGGGGTTTAAAGAATACTCAATCCAAATGAAGGTAGCAAATGAAGAAAAATAAATGATGAAGATATGGGTTAAATAAAAAACAAGTAATATGGTATTTTGAAACCCATTATATTAATAATTTCATTAAATATAACTGATCTAAAGACTTCAATTAAAGGGCAGAGATTAGTACATTCGATTATTAAAAGCCCATTTTAAATATAAAATATAAATATATTAAAAGTAGAAGATGGCAGAGGAGTAGGGGGCTCTAATTTCATCTGATTCCTGGAATTCAGCCAGATAGTCAGCAAATCATTCCGAATACCTGTAAAATTAACCATAGATATGAGAAAAGAACCGTTGAAATTCTACAAATAGAAAAGTAAGCACTTTTTTGCAAGGTAGGAGGTGTGGAGAAGTGAATCCAAGGCAATATATCAAAAGATAAACCAAGGAGGGAGGGAGCCTCCATAAACTGGGTAATGGAAAGTGTTATGAACAGTAGAGTGCAAAATCAGAACTTTTATTTTATTTTATTATTTATTTATTTATTCATGAGAGACAGACAGAGAGAGAGAGAGAGAGAGAGAGAGAGGCAGAGACACAGGCAGAGGGAGAAGCAGGCTCCATTGCAGGGAGCCTGACACAGGACTCGATCCCAGGACTCCAAGACTACGTCAAAGGCAGGCACTAAACCACTGAGCTACCCAGGGATCGCCCAGAAGTTTTAGAAGTCTACCTGAATGGTGATCACAGGCTGAAGCAGGGCAGAATCCCAGGTGAGACAGCATGGCCTCAGGATCCCCAGGGCTCACAAAAAGAATGAGGATGACTTAGTGCAACAGAGTTCCCAAGCACTGAAGCAGGAAAGCCAGAGGAAAATAGTAAGGCTAGGCACAGGTTTTATGTTTGGTGTTGCCATAAACTGCAAACTGCTTTCTGAGTAGAGGCCCAGCAAGAGGCAGAATCATGCTGAGAAGCCCCCTTCCCTCCCCAGGGAGGAATGGTGCAGCCCTGCTGCAGGAGTCTGTGGTTTGGAGACTCCAAACAGGGTCAAGTGCCTGAAATATAAATGCTCAATCACAAGAGTGATTGACTGCTTTTCTGTGAGGGCTCACTGAAGAGTAGAGGGGGGTGAACTTTCAGGTCCAGGGCTAGAGATTGGGACACCACCATCTTCATGCCCTCTACCAGTGCTGAAAGCCTTCAGGGAGCAAAACAGTGCCATGCAGTTAATCCAAAGCCACTTACAATGAGCCCAGCCCTCTGGCAAGAGCAGTGCAATTCCAGCTGCAGAAGACACCTAAGAATCAACACAAGTCTCTTCCTCCAGAAGACTAGCAGAAACATCTGGCTAATACCAAGTTTACCCATCATAGAGAACTGCAAAACTCCAGCTCTTGAGGAACACAGTATATGGCATTAATGTTTTTTTCTTATCATTCTTTAGTATTTCAGTTTTATATTTTTTTTCCTTTCTAGTTATTTTCTTATTTTATAAATTCTTTTTCTTAACTTTTTAAATTTTCATTTTTAAATTTGAGTTTCATTTTTTGTTTCCTTCCATTGTATTTAATTTTATTTTTGTATGTATATAAGTTTTTGTTTCTTTCCTATTTTAGGATCTAGTTTTTTCTAACAACCAGACCAAAATACACTCAAGATCTGGTTTATTGTTGTGTTCTGCTCTACTTATTCTTCAATTTTCTTTCCATTTCTCTCTCTCTCTCTCTCTCTCTCTCTCTCTCTCTCTCTCTGGTTTCTATTCTGATTTGTTTAGCTTATATGTTTTCTGGTGTCATTGTTGCAATTTATGTATTTTCTCTCTTTTATCTATTCTTTCCTGGACATAATGACAAGATGGAAAAAATCAGTCCAAAAGAGAGAACAGGAGGCAGTACCCATTGGCAGGGATTTAATAAATATGGATATAAGTAAGATGTCAGAACTAGAATTCAAAACAATGATTATGGGATGCCTGGGTGGCTCGGTGGTTTAGCACCTGCCTTCGGCCTGGGGCATGATCCTGGAGACCCGAGATCAAGTCCCACATCAAGCTCCCTGCATGGATCCTGCTTCTCCCTCTGCCTGTGTCTCTGCCTCTCTCTCTCTCTCTCTCTTTCTCTCTCTCTCTCTGTGTCTCATGAATAAATAAAATCTTTAAAAAAATAAAATCTAAAAAAAATGACTATAAAGATACTAGCTAGGCTTGAAAAAAGCATAGTTGACATCAGAGAATCCCTTATGAGAGAAATAAAAGTATTAAAACTAATCAGGTTAAATTAAAAAAGGCTATTACTAAGATGCAATAAAAAAAAAAAGGAGGTTCTACCTGCTAGGATAAACAAGGTTTAAGAGTCATTGAAATAGAAGACAAAATGATGGGGCAGTCCAGGTGGCTCAGCAGTTTAGCGCTGCCTTCAGCCCAGGGCCTGATCCTGGAGATCCAGGATCGAGTCCCACATCGGGCTCCCTGCATGGAGCCTGCTTCTCCTTCTGGCTGTGTCTCTGCCTCTCTCTCTCTGTCTCTCTCTCTCTCTCTGTGTGTCTCTGTGTGTCTCTCTCTGTCTCTTATGAATAAATAAAATCTTTTTAAAAGTAAGAGAAAATGATGGAGAATAAGGAAGCTGAGAAAAAGAGAGTAAACAACTACTGGATTATGAAGGGAGGATTTGAGAGATCAGCGATACCATAAAACGAAACAATATTAAATAATTGGGGTCCCAGAGGAAGAGGAAAGAGGGGTAGAAGATTTATATGAGCAAATTATAGGTGAGAACTTCCCTAATATGGGGAAGGAAACAGGCATTGAAGTGCAGGAGGCACAGAGAATCACTCTCAAAATCAGTAACAATAGGTCAATACCTCGACACATAATAGTGAAGCTTGCAAATTTCATGGATAAGGAGCAATTCCTGAAAGCAACTCATGACAAGAGTCCTTAGCCTACAAAGGTATAAAGATAAGGCTGGCAAGCAGACCTGGCCAAAGAGACCTGGCAGACCAGAAAAGACTGGCATGATATGTTCAAAGTATTAATTAAGAAAAATATGCAGCCATGGGTACTTTATCCAGCAAGGCTGTCATTCAGAATAGAAGGAGAGATAAAGAACTTCAAGGACAAAAAGAAACTAAAAGAGTTTATGATCACTAAATCAGCCCTGCAAGGATCCTTTGAGCAAAGAGAGCCCAAAATAATAAAGAACAAAAAGGAACAGAGACAATCTACACAAACAGGGTTATAACAGGTAATACAAAGGCACTAAATATATACCTTTCAATAATTACTCTAATGTAAATGGACTAAATGCTCCAATTAGAAGACACAGGGTATAAGATTGGATTAAAAAAAAAAGACCCATACATATGCTGTCTATAAGAGACTCATTTAAGATCCAAACACACCTCTAGATTGAAAGTGAAGGGGTGGGGAACCATTTATCATGCTAATGGACATCAAAAGAATGCTGGGGTAGCAACCTACATAGCAGACAAACTATATTTTAAACTGAAGCTTGTAATAAGATATGAGGAAGGACACTATCATAATAAAAGGTCTATCCAACAAGAAGATATAACAATTTTAAATATTTATGCCCCTAACTTGGGAGCAGCCAATTATATAAGCCAATTAATAACAACATTAAAGAAACACACTGATAATAATACAATAGCAGGGGACTTTAATGCCCCACTCACAGCAATGGACAGATCATCTAAGTAGAAGATTAACAAGGAAACAAAGGCTTTGAATGACACACTGGACCAGATGGACTTCACGGTTATATTCAGAGCATTTCATCCTAAAGCAACAGAATACACAGTCTTCTCACATGCACATTGAACATTCTCCAGTATAGATCACACAGTGGGTCACAAATCAGGTCTCAACCAGTATCAAAAGACTGGGTCATGAAGGTTAAAGAGCATCCTACTAAATAATGAATGCGTCAACCAGAAAATTAAAGAATTTTAAAAATTCGTGGAAACAAATGGAAATGAAAATACAACTCTTTAGAACCTTTGGGATGCAACAAAGGTGGATCTGAAAGGGAAGTATATAGCAATACAAGCCTTTCTCAAGACACAGGAAAAGCCTCAAATATACAAGCTAACTTTATACCTAAAGGAGTTGGAGAAAGAATAGCAAATAAAGCCTAAACCCAGCAGGAGAAGAGAAATAATAAATATTAGAGCAAAAATCAATGAGGTAAAAATCAAAAGAACAGTAGAACAGATCAACAAAACTAGGAGCTGACTGAAAGAATTAATAAAATTTATAAACCCCTAGGCCAGACTTATCAGTAAGAAAAGAGAAAGGACTCAGATAAATTAAATCATAAATGAAACAGGACAGACCACAACCAACACTGAAAAAATACAAATAATTATAAGAACATATTATAAGCAACTATATACAAACAAATTAGCCAATCTGGAAGAAATGGATGCACTCCTAGAAGACTGAACCAGGAAGAAATAGAAAACCTGAAAAGACCCATAACCAGCAAAGAAATTGAAGCAGTGATCAAAAATCTCCCAAAAAACAAGAATCCAACACCAGATGGCCTCCTAGCAGAATCCTACCAAACACTTAAAGAATTTATACCTATTCTTATGAAACTTAAAAAAAAAACATGGAAGGAAGACTTCCAAACTCATTCTATGAAGCCAGCATTACCTTGATCCCCAAACCAAGGGCCCCACCAAAGAGGAGAATTACAGACCAATAACCCTGATGAACATGGATGTCAAAATTCTCATCAAGATACTAGCCAATAGGATCCAATAGTGCATTAAAAAGATTATTCACCCTGACCAAGTGGGATTTATTCCTGGGGTGCAAGAGTGATTCAACATTCACAAATCAATCAGTATGATTCATTAATAAAAGAAAGGACAAGATCCATATGATCCTCTTGATAGAGGCAGAAAAAGCATTTGACAAAGTACAGCATCCTTTCTAGATTAAAAGTTTCCACAGTGAATGGATAGAGAGAACATTTCTCAGTATCATAGAGCCATATACAAAAAGCCCAACAACTATCATTCTCAATGGGGAAAAACAGAGCTTTTTGCTTCTCACCACTGTTGTTCAACATAGTATTGGAAGTTCTAGCCCCCGCAATCAGACAACAAAAAGAAATAAAAGGCATCTGAATTGGCAAAGTAGTCATCAAACGTTTTCTCTTTGCAGATGATATGATACTCTATGCTGGAAATCCAAAAGACTCAACCCCATAATTTCAGAACTCATACAGGAATTCAGCAACGTGGAAGGATATGAAATCAATTCACAGAAATCAGTGGCATTTCTATACATTAACAAGAGACAGAGAAAGAAGAAAGAGACGAAAGAAAGATTGATTAAAAAATCAATCCCATTTACAATTGCACCAAAAATCGTTAAGATATGTAAGAATAAACCTAACAAGAAAGGTAAAGGATCTGTACTCTGAAAACTATACAACACTTATAAAAGAAATTGAGGAAGACAACTGCTTTCAAAGAAGTGAAAAAACATTTCTTGTTCATGGATTAGAAGAACAAGTATTGTTAAAATATCTGTGCAACCCAAAGCAGCCTACACATTCAATGCAAGCCCTATCAAAATACCATCAACATTTTTCAAAGAGCTGGAACAAATAATCCTTAAATTTGTATGGAACCAGACAACATCCCAAACAGCCAGAGGAATGTTGAAAAAGAAAACAAAAGCTGGTGGCATCACACTTCTGGACACCAAGCTGTATTACAAAGCTGTAATCATCAAGACAGTATGGTACTGGCACAAAAACAGACAGATCAATGGAACAGAATAGAGAAACCAAAAATGGACCCTCAACCCTATGGTCAACTAATCTTCAACAAAACAAGAAAGAATGTCCAATGGAAAAGAAGATAGTCTCTTCCACAAATGGTGTTGGGAAAATTGGACAGCCACATGCAGAAGAATGAAACTGGGCCATTTTCTTACACCATACATGAAAACAGACTCAAAATGGATGAAAGACCTACATATGACAGGAATCCATCAGAATCCTAGAGAAGAACACAGGCAACCATCTCCTCGACTTGAGCCACAGCAACTTCTTGCTAGACACATTTTCAAAGGCAAGGGAAACAAAAGTAAAAATGGAACTACTGGGACCTCATCAAGATAAAAAGCTTCTGTACAGCAAAGGAAATAGTTGACAAAACTAAAAGCCAACCTACAGAATGAGAGAAGATATTTGCATATGTCTTATCAGATAAAGGACTACTATCCAAAATCTATAAAGAACTTATCAAACTCACACCCCAAAAAACAAATAATATAGTCAAGAAATGGGAGAAGACATGGACAGACATTTCTCCAAAGAAGACATACAAATGGCCAACAGACGCAAAAAAATGCTCAACATTATTTGGCATTAGGGAAATACAAATCAAAACCACAATGAGATACCACCTCGTACCAATTAGAATGGATAAAATTAACATGTCAGGAAACAATCAATGTTAGCATGGATGCAGAGCAAGGAGAGCCCTCTTACATTGCTGGTGGGAATGCAAGCTGGTGCAGCCACTGTGGAAAACAGTATAGAGGTTCCTCAAAAAGTTAAAAATAGAGCTACCCTATAACTCAGCAATTGCACTATAGGTATTTATCTGAAAGATACAAACATAGTGATTCAAAGGGGCACCTGCACCCCAATATATATAGCAGCAATGTCCACAATAAACTATGGAAAGAGCCCAGATGTCCACTGACAGATGAATGGATAAAGACAATGTGTTACTCAGCTATCAGAAACGAAATCTTACCATCTGCAGTGATGTGGATGGAACTAGAGGGTATTATGCTAAGTGAAATAAGTCAATCTGAGAAAGAAATTACCATATGATTTCACTCATATGTGGAATTTAAGAAACAAGACAGAGGATCATAGGGGAAGGGAGGGAAAAATAAAGTAAGATGAAATCAGAGAGGGAGACAAACCATAAGAGACTCTTAACTCTAGGACAAACTGAGGGTTGCTGTAGGGGTGTGGAGTAGCGGGGTGGGGTAAATGGGTGATGGGTATTAATAAGGGCACTTGATGTAATGACCAATGGGTGTAATATGCAACAGATGAATAACTAAACTCTACCTCTGAAACTAATAATATACTATATATATGTTAATTAACTGAATATAAATAGAAAAACCTACAGAATGGGAGAAGATATTTGCAAATGACGTATCAGATAAAGGGCTAGTTTCCAAGATCTATAAAGAACTTATTAAACTCAACACCAAAGAAACAATCCAATCATGAAATGGGCAAAAGACATGAGCAGAAATCTCACAGAGGAAGACCTAGACATGGCCAACATGCACATGAGAAAATGCTCCGCATCACTGGCCATCAGGGAAATACAAATCAAAACCACAATGAGATACCACCTCACACCAGTGAAAATGGGGAAAATTAACAAGGCAGGAAACCACAAATTTTGGAGAGGATGTGGAGAAAAGGGAACCCTCTTACACTGGTGGTGGGAATGTGAACTGGTGCAGCCACTCTGGAAAACTGTGTGGAAGTTCCTCAAAGAGTTAAAAATAGACCTGCCCTACGACCCAGCAATTGCACTGCTGGGGATTTACCCCAAAGATACAGATGCAATGAAACGCCGGGACACCTGCACCCCGATGTTTCTAGCAACAATGTCCACAATAGCCAAACTGTGGAAGGAGCCTCGGTGTCCCTCGAAAGATGAATGGATAAAGAAGATGTGGTTTATGTATACAATGGAATATTACTCAGCCATTAGAAATAACAAATACCCACCATTTGCTTTGCTTCGACGTGGATGGAACTGGAGGGTATTATGCTGAGTGAAATGAATCAATCGGAGAAGGACAAACATTATATGTTCTCATTCATTTGAGGAATATAAATAATAGTGAAAGGGAATAGAAGGTAAGGGAGAAGAAATGTGTGGGAAATATCAGAAAGGGAGACAGAACATAAAGACTTCTAACTCTGGGAAACGAACTAGGGGTGGTGGAAGGGGAGGAGGGCGGGGGGTGGGGGTGAATGGGTGACGGGCACTGAGGGGGGCACTTGACGGGATGAGCACTGGGTGTTATTCTGTATGTTGCAAATTGAACACCAATAAAAAATAAATATTATTTAAAAATTAAAATTAAAATTAAAAAATGAATATAAATAGAAAAACCAAAATAACTATATTAAAAGTAATATAATGGGAAAAAAATTATCAGTTAAATACTAATCAAAAGAAAACTAGAGTTCTATACTATTATTAGACAAAATAGACCTCAGAACAAGGAATATTATCAGGGATAAAGATGTATATTTCATAATGAAAAGGGTTAAGTTTGATAGAAAGACATGAAAATCCCAAATGAGTTTATACAAATAATAATAGCACTTTAAAATATGAAGCAAAATTTAGCATAACTGAAAGGAGAATTTTTAAACGACACAATTACCTTTATTGATTTCACCATTCCTAAGTAATTGATAGAATAAATTATAGTAAAACTATAAAGGTCTTAAATAACACTATCAAATGACTATTCTCTTAACATTTCTAGAATAATACACCAAACATAAGCCTATTTTTGGTCATCAAATTAACCTCAATGACTTTATAAGAACTCAAATTAGACAAAGTATGTCCTGTGGCCACAATGGAATCAAACCAATAATCAATAAAAGAGTTTTTGAAAAATCCCCAAATATGGGAGAATTAACAATACAAACTAAAATGTCACAACAATCAAAAAAAAGTCACAAGAGAAATCAGAAAATCCTTTTAACTGAGTGATAACAAATATAAATACTCCAAATCTATAGGATATAGCTAGAAATTGAAAATATAAAAAAATACCTTGGCAATAATATAAAAGAAAATAAAAAACATTGAGGATTTTTACTTGTAAGATACACACGACATAAAATTTATCATCTTACCCATTTTTAAATGTACAGTTTGTAGCATTAGGTATATTCACATTATTGTGGAACCAATCTCCAGAACTTTTCCATCTTGCAAGACTAAAACTCTATACCCAATAAAAACAAAAACAAACAAAAAAAAAACCATTTCTTCCTCTCCAACCCCTGACAACTATCATTCTACTTCCTGTCTCTATGATTTTGACTATTCTAGGTACCTCATATAAGTGGAATCATATACTAATTTTCTTTTTATGACTGCCTTATTTCACTTAATATAATGCCTTCAAGGTTCATCCATGTTGTAGCATGTGTCAAAAATGTCTTCCTTTTTAAGGTTGAAAAATACTCTATTGTATGTATATTTTGTTTATCCATTCATACATGGATACAGGGACATTTGGGTTGCTTCCACTTCTTGGATATTGTGAATAATGCTATGAATATATAAGATTATTTTAATGTCCAAAATGTCCACAATAAACTAAAAAGTCATGCTGAGAGACATTAAAGAAGGTCCAAATAATTAAGAGATATACTAAGTTCATGGATTAGAAATCTAATGTTGCTAAAAATCTCAAATTTTTTCCCAAATTAATCTTTAGATACAACACATTTCAATCAAAACCACAGTAAGTACATACATATTTTTTAGAATCTGACAAGCTGACTCTAAAATATGAACGGAAATGTAGATAATTTAGAAGAGTCAAACAGTTATGAAAAGCAATAAAAACCTGTAAGATTTACACAAACTGAT
Source organism: Canis lupus familiaris (assembly GCF_011100685.1). NCBI lineage: Eukaryota > Metazoa > Chordata > Mammalia > Carnivora > Canidae > Canis > Canis lupus. Next base: position 10,805,351 of record NC_049246.1, read on the forward strand.
TTCAAGACTTACTACAAGTCCACAGTATCCAGAAGAGTGTGCTATTGGCATAAGGTGAGACATGTAGATCAACAGAACAGAATGTAGAGTCTAGAATAGACTAAATTTATACAGTTTATTTTCCATGAAAAAGGATAATATTTTTAAGAAATGGTGTTGGAAAAATTGGACATCCGTGTGACAAAAATATGAACCTTAATTCATATTTCAAACCACATATAAAATTAACTCAAAATGGATCAAAGGCCTGAAAATAAAAAAAAATAAAACTATTGGAACTTACATAAAATATAGAAAAAAATCTTTGATACCTTGGGTTAGGCAAAGTTTCCTAGATAGGAAACAAAAAATGATAAATCATAAAAGAAAAGTCCTACAAACTGGAATTTATCAAAATTAAAAGCCTACATTTTGAAAGACAGTGTGAAGAAAATTCAAAGTCAAAACAAACAGCAGAAGAAAATATTTTTGAAAGATACATGTAAAAGGAAACTTGTATTCAGAATATAAAAGACCTTTTACAACTGAATAATAAAACATATTTTTAAATGGTCAAAGGATTTGAACAAATACTTCACTAAAGAACACATATGAATGCAAATAAACACGTAAAATGATAGCCAATATCATTAGTTATTAGTGAATGCAAATTAAAACTAAATAGTTTTATATAACTGCATACCCATTAGAATGGCAAATACTAAAAAGACTAACAATACCAGATATTGTTGTGGATATGAAGCAACTGGAATCCTTACATATTCCTCATAGCAATGTAAGATAGGAAAACCACTTTGGAAAATAGTTTGACATTTTCATTTAAAATTGGATATACTATAAAACCCAGCAGTTCCACTTCTAGGTAGTTGCTCAAGAGAAATGAAACTATATGTCCACAAAAATATCTGTATATGAACTTTCATGGTATTTTCATTTGTTATACAGGCCAATACATGACAAAGTTCATCAAGTAGTGATTGAATAATCAAACTGGGGAACATCCATCTATTCAATACTCAACAATAAAAGGAATGAGATATGGATAAAGGCAACATCATGGGTGGATCTCAAAAACATATGTTGAGTGACAGATACAAAAAGAGTATATACCCCAAAGATACAGATGCAATGAAACACCAGGACACCTGCACCCCGATGTTTCTAGCAGCAATGTCCACAATAGCCAAACTGTGGAAGGAGCCTCGGTGTCCATCGAAAGATGAATGGATAAAGAAGATGTGGTTTATGTATACAATGGAATATTACTCAGCCATTAGAAACGACAAATACCCACCATTTGCTTCAACGTGGATGTAACTGGAGGCTATTATGCTGAGTGAAATAAGTTAATCGGATAAAGGACAAACATTATATGTTCTCATTCATTTGGGGAATATAAAAAATAGTGAAAGGGAATAAAGGGGAAAGGAGAAAAAATGAGTGGGAAATATTAAAAAGGGAGACAGAACATGAGAGACTCCTAACTCTGGGAAACGAACTAGGGGTGGTTGAAGGGGAGGTGGGCAGGGGGTGGGGGTGAATGGGTGACGGGCACTGAGGGGGGCACCTGATGGGATGAGCACTGGGTGTTATTCTGTATGTTGCAAATTGAACACCAATAAAAAATAAATTTATTTAAAAAAGAGTATATATTGTGTGATTCCACTTATGTGAAAGTCTAAAAATATTTTCTACAATGACGGAAGGCAGACCAGTATTTGTAGTAGGAAGGGAGACTGTCTGATAATGGGCTGAAGAGAAATTTCAGGGAGAATAGAAGACTCAGTGTCATCACTGTGGTTACAAAATTATATAACAAGTATGCAAAGATATATTAACTTTGACATGCAAACCCCCCAAAACTGGATCCTGGCATTTTCCTGTGGGGGTGGGAGGGGCGGAGGAAGAGTGAATTGGGCCCTCTAGCAGCAGGTGAGTGGCAAGGCTCTGTCATCCTGCTGATTAATAATGTGAATTGTTTACCAGAAAGATCTCACTTTGGATGCTATTACTCTGAATTACTAGATTTCGACCTTGTGAATATTACTAATCACCTGAGTCTTATCTGTACAACACAAAAAGAAAATGAAAAAAAAAAAACCAACAAACCTACCTCATAAGTTTGTTTGCACATTAAATATTGTTTTATACAAAAATCACTCTGCAGTTGTTAATTCTCATCTTTGTCATCATTATACTGAGGTTGTTAAAATAATTCTATATACAAGCTCAGCTTTAAAACAAGCCATCCCTTTCACTAAGGCATTACACAGTAGCTTTTCTCCCCAGTCTTGCAATATGCATCTCACACTGTTCAGAACACAGCTTTCTTGGAGCACCTGGGTGGCTCAGCGATTGAGCATCTACCTTTGGCTCAGGGAGTGATCCCAGGGTCCTGGGTTCGAGTCTCACAATGGGCTCCCCGCAGGGAGCCTGCTTCTCTCTCTGACTCTCTCTCTCTGTGTCTCTCATGAATAAATAAAAATCTTAAAAAGAAAAAGAAAAGAAAACTTTAACTTTTATTTCCCTTCTGAAATGTGGCAGTATGGCATCCAGACGCTTTATTCATTTGTCTGGACCATTTTCACTTAACTTTCTTATCTAGGCCTTCCTCTTTTAGCTGTTTTGATTTTCTTAAAACTGAGGAAATAGACCTCAGAAAATGATTCCAGATACTATTTTGCACATTGACGGCAACAAGATAGAAGTAACAATTACCTGCAAAGTTAATTTGTGTGTGTGTGTGTGACCCATAACACATCTGAGATCAGCTGACAGTGTTGTTTCTGTTTGGATCAGTATTCAATAAAGAGGCAGTTTTAAGGGAAATTCTGCTCATTAGTGCAGTGATCCCAAATTGTTACAAGTATGTTACAGGAACCCTGCATAAAACAAAATCACTCTCATTCCCTCAAATCACGAAATAACAAGTGTCATCCAGCATTTCTGCTATTTGCTTCTTACATTTCATAAGCACGAATTGGCTACACTTGTGGGTCACTTCTTTTGTCTATCTGGCTAATCAGTCCTTTGTCCCCATTATTACATTTATATTGCTCTTGTAAAGATAACTAATGACTTCTATGTTGTCAAATTCACTATTCCCTTCTCTGTCCTCTTACTAACTGGTTCCTCAGTGGCGATCAAAATCATTGACCACTCCTTCCTTCTTTGATGTACTATCTTCTCTTGGCTTTCGGACACAACCTTCTCCTGGATTTCTACTTTCTACCCTGGTTGCTGCTTCCTGCTCTTCTTTGCTAGAACTCTATAAATGTTGGGATGTAGGGGCTCATGTCTTTTGCTCTCGAGCTATACTCCCTTGACTTTTTCTTTTGTTTTTATTGAGGTATTATTGACATAACATTATAATAGTTTCAAATATAGAAGTAATGATTTGAAATGTGTATGTGTTGCAAGATGGTCACCACAGTAAGTCCAGTTAACATCTGTCACTATACATAGTTACAACTTTTTTTTCTCAGGATGAGAACTTTTTAAGATCCACCTTCCTAGTTACTTGCAAATATGGGCTTGACTCTCTTGACTTTAATAGCATCTGCTAAACCCCAAGTTTTAACCTTCAGCGCTAACTTCTCCTGGAGATTCTGACTCACATGTCTAATTGCTTCTGTGACTGCTCCACCAAAACAGAACTCTTTGTACTACTTCCCTGGCTAGTCAATCTCTCTTAATAAATGGCATCACCATCCACCTAGTTCAGTTGATCCAGCCAAAATTCTAGAAGTCCTCACTGGCTCCACTTTTTCCCCATCACCCGCCCTCAAGGTCCAATCATATTGGATCTATCTCCAACATATATCCCAACAATTCTATCCTTTTCTCCTTCTATACTGCCACCTACCAGGACCTTACATCTGTACAAGAATACTAGCTCTTAACTGGTCACCCACTATAGTTTTACCTTTTCTGCTCTATTGAGTCCCCCAACATGACCTTTGTAGGCCATAAGTCAGATCATGTTTAAAGCTTTTGGGGGCTACTCATTATACTTGGGTTCAAACCCAAATTCCTTGCCAGGGCCTCTAAGATCCTATGTGATCTGATCATTGTCTACCTCCCTACTTCTCTTCTACTATTCATCTCTCACTTACTCTAGCCATGCTGACTTTATCCCTGTTCTCTGACCATGTCAAGCTCATTCCTTCCTCAGGGCTTTCATATGTGCTGTTTCTACTGCTTGGAACACACTTCTAACACAAGCAGCTAGATAGGAAGCCATCACCTCATGAGAGGATAAGTCCAGAGAGTCCAGAAAGAAACAAATATTATACACTCAAAGATTCTCAAGAAAAATGTTGGAAAGTCTAGAGTTTCCCCATTCTTCCCCTGAGGGGACTCCGGACATGTGTGGAGCCAGAAATGAAGACTGACTGTTACTCTGGTCCAGCGGTGTTGAGGCTGCTTATATGGCAGGGGGAGTTGAAAATATTCTGATAGCAATGACTGGGGTGGGCACTGGGGAGACTGGGAACATTTCTGGGAGTTGAGAGTTGGGGAGAAAGAGAAGAGCTCCAGAAAAGTTGTAGAATAGGAGAGACTAGGAGAAAAAAGGGAAGTGAGTTTGTTCAAGTGGTTAGGAATTGAGTCACTTGCTTTATACAAAACAGATATAAAGTAGAATGCCTTATTATTCTCTTGGTAATGGAAATGAGCCTCTTTATTATTTTTAAGAATTTATTTATTTATTTGAGAGAGAGAGAGAAAGCATGAGCAAACAGAAGGGCAGAGGGAGAAACAGGCTCCCCGCTGAGCAGGGAACCTGATATGGGTCTCTATCCTAGGGTCCTGGGACATGATCTGAGCCGAAGGCACTTAACCAACTGAGCCACACAGGTGCCCCAGAAATGAGCTTCTTTAAATGATTGTACCAAGACTGGTCCCATCTGGGGCCAGGGCTCACTTGGGAGATACCCAGGCTCTGCCCTTCTATTGAACTAAACAGGTAGCATTTGGCACCTAATTGTGGAAATAAGAGGAATAATGGTAATAATATAATAAGAGGAAGGGAGGTAAACAGAGAAAGAAAATACTTTCTGTGTTCTCTAGGGGTCCAGGTTCTACAGTCAGTGTGTGGAGAGGAGGAAGTATGGAGGCAGGTGGGGCTTTTACTTGCCCTCATATTTTCATAAGGTGAGTTCTTCCTGTCTAGTTCTCTGAGGTTGTGCATGTGAACACAGGCTCCCTGTTTTAATGGTTTCTCTCCTGGTTTTAATGGTTGGCAGCTGTAAAGCTGCTTATATTTTAGTCTCATGACACTCAACCTTGCAGACTGATTGTTGTAAAGTCTTTAGCCTAAATGGTATAACTGGCATTATACTAAGGCAGGTATCAACAAACTTTTTTCTTAAAGGGTCACACAGTAAATATTTTAGGCTTCTGGGCAACATCTTATCTCTATTATAATGACTCAACTCTGAAAGCAGCCATAAGCAAAAGGAGAGCAAAGGAGTGTGGCTGTGTTCCATTAAAATTTATATACCAAAACAGTTTTGCAGCCCAAGGACCATGGTTTGCCAAAAAATCCACAAACATTGGTCTTATCCTTGTTTTAAAAAATAAAAATACTGCAGCGTAGTAAGATTTAAAAGGCAGTTCAAGTTTATAGTCTAGTGTGGGGGCTAAGAACATGAATATGGAAACAGTCTTGAGTCAAATCTCTGCTCCACAGTTTACAAGCTGCATGACATAAATTGTTTCACTCTCTCCTCTTCTAACACAAAACAACAATCATATCTAACTCAAGGTAGGCACAAGAGGTGTTGTATAACCCTCCAGCAGCATCCCTTAACTCCATTAAGATTTCTTCAGCAAGATGCATAGATATTCACACAAAGCAATATGAATGAACAAATAGTCACCCTGGTTATGGTCAGGTAGTGCCACTGAATGAATGAAAACCTTTTGTTCTCATAGGTTTTGAATTTCAGAACTATGTATTTGGGATCTTCAGACTTGTATATATTTCTCAGTTCTATATTCTTATTTTTAAACTCATTGTGATTTTTTTCAAAAAAATATTTTTATTTACTTGAGAGAGAGAAGGCACAAGTCGGGGGAAGGACAGAGGGAGTGGGACAAGTAGACTCCCCGATGAGCAAGGAGCCTGATGCAGGACTCAATTCCAGGGCCCGAGATCATGACTTAAGCCAAAGGCAGATGCTTAATCAACTGAGCCATCTAGATGCCCATTTTGTTTTTGTTTAAGATTGATTTGTTTATTTTAGAGAGAAAGTGTGCACACATGCACACAAGCCAGGGGAGGAGCACAGGAGAGAAAATCCTGAAGCAGTCTCCTTAGTAAGCATGAAGCCTGATGCAGGGCTCCATTCTCAGGACCCTGAGATCATGATCTGAGCCAAAACCAAGAGTTGGCCACTTAACCAACTGAGCTACCCAGGCTCCCCTAAATTCATTGCTTATGTCCTTTTATGATCAATCTTTTGGAATCTTGATGTTTTTCTTCTTGATTTAATTGAGTGCTTCAAAACAAAAAGAAGTCCATTTTAATGTAGCTGTATCTGTCCATGCTTACTTCTGTGATTTAGACTAACACAGTAAATGTGCAATCAGGGATTACAGAACAAAGGAATGAGCTTTTCTCTTTTTCCATAGCTCTGTGAATTCGAGTCTTGAGTGAACCACATTCCCCCTGGCTAGAATATGTCTTGCAGTGAAGGAACAAAATAAGAGACTCCATTACAGAGGTGGTCAACAGGAGGGTATAAGAGTAGGTGAGGATTCAGACTGCTGTAATTCAGAATCCTACCTGTCTGGATTTTCTTTGTCCTTTTTACTCCAGAAGGATGGTATGTAGATATTTCCCTTCATTTCTTTGGAGAGTCTGAAAGGTAAGCCCTCCTAGTTCTCAAAATAAGAGACACTATTAATAGTTTATTTTTTTTTTTTGGTGGGGGGCATATAATGACTTTGGCTCTACATTTTATGGACCTTCATGAAATTTTTTAAAAAATTATAGTGTTTGAGGAGAAAGGGAATATCTCTTTCTTCCCATGAAGAAAAATGAAAGGATTTCTGAAGAAAATATATAAATGAGTCAGGTATATTGCTAGTGCAGGTCCTGGTACTCTGGGGGACTCAAGCAAAGTTGCTCAAGAAGAGAAAGGGCCTGCTACCTGGAATAATTCAAGCAGGCCAAGCAAAGAGCCACTGGCCTGGCTCCAGGGCCCAAGAGCTAGTGAGAGCACAGTCATCCGACCAAAGCTCCCCAGTCTCTGGAGTAAGAACTTATCATTGTCTCTCTCTGAGTCTAGGCCTGGTGATTCTTCCAACAGCACTAAGAAAGAATTTCACATTTTCAGTGTCCTGTAGGAGTGACACATATCATCATTACAAGGTTTTGCTAGGTCCCTAATGATTATCCATGTAGACACACATCTCTCTAAATTAAGATACCCAGGAACCCTAGAAAAAGGGTTGGAGTCTTGAAGAAGCAGGGGTGGAGGAGTACCTTATATTTCTGGGTGCTAAGCTGAACTCTGAAAAGTGTCACCCTCATCACAAATGTGTGAACACAAATAAGTCATCCTCAGAAGGAGCTCAATCCGCCTGCCCATACTGCATAATGGCATTTTTATGCAAGTAGTATATTCTTAAAGACTTTTCATTACCCAAAACTTGACTATTGTTAAATAAATGTCAACTAAGTTTTTTAGTAATTTTAAGTTTTTCCAAGTTCTACGCATAAAGTAAAACTAACAACATCTGTTACATCATTGCTATTTCAAAGCTCATAATTCAAGTCTGCATCAAATTTGTAAGTTACTGGTGAAGGTGGTGGTGAAATAATGCTGGAAAGAGTGGCAGCCTAGTGGAGGAGAGTATCATAGCTTTAAAGACTGGCCATCTAAAAAAAAAAAAAAAAAAAAGACTGGCCATCTGCTGACAACTAATACTTTCAGATCTCCAGCCAGCCCTGTCCTCTCAACTATGGTGTCCTAGATGCAATGCTTTATCCTATAGAATGGCTAAAGACATTTCAGCTATAACATGTCCTGAATTAGCTCCTATCCTCCTCTTCTAAACCAGCTTCTCCTCTTCTCTAGGTAGCATCTCCATAGTCAGGGGGTCACCTTCCACTGCAGTTTTAAAAAAATAATTTGATTTTTATGGAAGTCCTTACAAAAAAACTATTAAAAAATGAGTTAAAAATTATTATTCATCCATAAATACCTCAGTAAATGCAAGTTCATAAAATAATATAATGGAAAATAGGTTTTAAGAAGTTCCCTTCCACTAATAATAAAAAATGCAATAATAATAATAATAGGAAGAGGAGGAGTGGTAATAATACTGGCAAAGGTATGGCAAGAAGAAACACTTTCAAGAGACATTGGTATGAAAATAATTGTTACAAGTTTTATAGAAAAAATCCTTGGCCTTAAAAAAATGTTTAGATATACTTTTATCCAGTCATTACACTTCAAATGATCTAGCTTAAGAAAATAATAGGAAAGAAGACAAATAAGTATACACATAAGATTCAAATCACAACATTATTGAAATAGTATGGGATAAGCAGAATTCAACTGCCAGTAGGGCAATGACTAAATCAATTCTGACACGATTCCCCACCTTCTCCTGTTCTTCCCACTTCCTCCAAGAGGCTGTCCTTGTAGCACCTCCATCTCACCCATATAATTCTTCTGGCTGCAATTTCTTAAAACAATATATTCCCTGCTTTCATATTTATAATTATGTATTTATTTTTTTCTTTCTTTGTCCATTTCATACATTTGACTATAAGATGCATAAAGGTAGGAGCTCTCCGGTTTCTTCACCACTGCAGTCCTTAATTTACAACTTCTGGCACATAATAAGTACCCCAATTTGTCAAATAAATGAACAAAACAGAATTATGCTGCCATAATATTTCTGAAACACAGATGACCTAGGAAATGCCTATAATATGCTATTAGTAGAAAAAAATGAAATTCACATTCAGTATCATTGTAACTATTGGAAAATGCACAGAAAAGATCACACCAGGAAAAAAAAAAACCAACAACTCCATATTAGTAATTCTGGCTGGGTGCTAAAAATATGTTAAACAGTATTACTTCCTTTTCCATATTTTTCTATATTCAAAATGTTTTATACTGGAGTGTATTATTTCTATAGTAAAATAATACATAAAGACTAGAGGAGGGATCCCTGGGTGGCGCAGTGGTTTGGCGCCTGCCTTTGGCCCAGGGCACGATCCTGGAGACCCGGGATCGAATCCCACGTCGGGCTCCCGGTGCATGGAGCCTGCTTCTCCCTCTGCCTGTGTCTCTGCCTCTCTCTCCCTCTCTCTGTGTGACTATCATAAATAAATAAAAATTAAAAAAAAAAAAAGACTAGAGAAAACCAAATGAGCAGAAGAATGGAGACAGCAAATAAGGCAGTGCAGAGAACTTTAGGGGGTGACACTGGCCAGCCATGGTGGAGCAGGAGGACAGGGCTGGGAGAGGTGGTGTAGCCTATCTGTAAGCCATTATGGAGTGGCCCAGATTTGTGATCATGGTCAGTGCTGGGCTGTAGGAAAATCTCTTTGGCAAACTACAACCCACAGGCCAAATCCAGCCCCCTCTCTATTTTTGTGAATTAAGCTGTTTTGGAACACAGCCACACTAATTCACTGATGTGCTGTCTGCGGCTGCTTGCATGCTACATAGTTACAACACAGACCATAATGGCCCACAAAGCCTAAAATATTTACTGACCCCTTACAGAAAAACTCCTCTGGCCTCTGATCTACAGGCTGTAACAAACAGAGAAAGGAGAAACCACAAGAAGTGAGGAGGTGGTTGCAAAGGCCACCCTTTCAGAGATAATGTGGAGGATGACTGATGCAGACGGAGGAGCCTTGATGAATACCTGTATCGAGCCTTGATGAATACCTGTATCAACAGGCAGATGGAATAGCAGAAAAAGACTTTCGAGGGGAGGCATTCTTATATCAGCCAGTTACTGCCATTTTAGATAATTACTATTTAAAAGTGCAGCAGGAGGGCAGCCCAGGTGACTCGGCGGTTTAGCGCCACCTTTAGCCCAGGGCATGACACTGGAGACACAGGATGGAGTCCCACGTCGGGCTCCCTGAATGGAGCTTGCTTCTCCCTCTGCCTGTGTCTCTGCCTCTCTCTCTTTCTCTCTCTTTCTCTCATGAATAAATAAATAAAATATTTTAAAAAAATAAAAAAATAAAAGTGCAGCAGGAAAAGGTAGTAACTGCTGGATCACTTACCCGCAGAATCAGAACTGTAGAGGCTGGCAGCTGCTGTGATGGGTCCTGGCGGGTGGATGGCACCTGCTGAGGACCTCTGACTCGCAATCAGGATCCTGCTCTTTGCAGATGGCAAACGGGACATTGCACCCAATCCCAACTGGGGCTTCAGGAGCATGGCCGATCGATAGAAAGTTGGAGGAACTTCATAATGAGTATAGGAAGGAGAACAAAATTCTTCTTTTCCGGGGCGTTCTGTAACCTATGATAAATGACCAGAAGCTTAATCAGAGAAGCCTACATCGTGAGATGAGTATGGAATGTGGTTAGGAGAGCAGGGCTCCAGCAATGGCCACTCTGGCACCATGGAGTTGCTCCATCATGGAGTACTTATCTTCTCTGGGCTCCAGGGTCTTCATCTCTAAGTTAACAACACAACTGGATGACCTCTCAGGTCTGGGGAAAAAACTTACTATACAAGATTTTTAAATTTGATTATTACAAAATCACTGAAATCTGCTCAAGTAGCCAATCTATAAATACATAATCTCAATAAAGTGAGGAAATAGTTTAGCAAATGTTCAAAGACTTATGAAAGTTTCATTATTCCTAATGAGAAAAGGCATGATTTTTATGGCAACCTACTCTGAAGCAGTTGAACTTTACCAATTTATGTTAAATCTTTACTGGGCTACTTGGGAAATAAAATACGCACTGCTAATGCGGAGAAAAGCTTGTTTGGAAAAATAGACCAGTTGATGGAAAAATATGTTTTCAGACCTCTACAATCTGTTTACATCATTAAAACCAGAGACTGTGAATCACCTCATCTGTCTTTCCCAGTAAGTGGGGTGTCCATGAATGTTTGACAAGTTTCACTACAGTGGAAATCCTAGGGCAGAATCTTACTGACTGCTAACTGCCTAGCACCTAGAATGGTGCCTAGAACATAAAGTCAATAAATATTTATTCACTAAAGGACTCATGTTTTTATTCTTACTTAAAGTTAATAACATAATAATCCCATTACTTTTCCTATAGTTAACAGTTTGGGCTAGGACACAACCAATATACCTTTTATATTTGTAATTCTATGCTGACAAAGCCTGTTCATATTATCAGTATTTCCTCATATTAAAAATTAAAAAATAAGATAATAATCTTTATTTCCTCTAAGTTTAAAAAAATAGTGCTTGAGGCTATCTACGAAAAGATACATCTGTTAACTCTGCTCTAAATCACAATGTATTTTGTGTGTCAAACATTTATATGTGTCAAACATTTATTCAGGAATCACAAGGATTTAACAATATTCTGTAAGAGGGGCTACATGGCTTTGATCCAAGCTGTTGAAGAGAAAAACTCTTAATTTGATACTCTTTTAATGTTGAAACAGATACAAAAGTTCTCCTTAAACTGACATTATTGAAACAAAAAGATTAGGCCTTTAAAGCTTTATCATAATCGCATTGTAACATATGCATACTTGCTTTAATGGATAGACTGAATTCAGGTCATAGCAAATTACATTTTGTGAAACATTCTATTACTGCTCTCTGATAGAATTTTTAGCATTCCTTGCTTACCCTCTTTACTATCGACCTTTGGTTTTTTTATTATATTTATGTTCCTCTATTTTTTCATTGTAGTTTCTTAAATTCTGGTGCCACTGCTTGTTGCTTCTAGCATGTGCTCTCATAAAGAAATGATTTCTGTCCTACATCTGTCAGATTTTCAGGATTGCAATATGCTGATTTTGGTAATTACTCAGTTCTTTGAAACTGGAGAGTCAAAAACTCATGATGCTGTCGCTCAGAAGTGACCTTAATGATTTCAGTCACTTCAGAGCCTGTCACTTTGCTGGGTGCTTGGTCTCTGATAAGATGTAACAAATTCTTTAAGAAGGTGAAAAGTATGCCTAATTTGTTTATTTTTGATAAGACAAGGGAATCTACAAAAAAAACTTCACACTCATTTCTCTATTGACAAAATACAACAGGTGGCCCTGCACAGTTATGAACACATAGCACTTAACTCCAAATGTTTTTTTCCCCCTCCTTCTCTAATGGAACATTTTTAGAGAAATAATTTTGAAAACAAACTAAAATCCTTGTGATTTCAAACTCCTAAAATTAATCAAGGTACACAAACAAGTTAAATTCTTACAAGATTGCCCCCTTCACATTTTCCCTGTCCTGCTTTCAGTGGGTTGGGCTGGGCAGACACAGGGTAAATGTGGAGGCTTCATTGAGAAGCCACTTATATAGATAGCTACTGAGAGTGGACTTGTGATGGTTAATCTGGACAACCTGGTTAGGGCACGGGATTCAGGTATTTGGTTAAAGATTATTCTAGATGTTTATATTTTAAAGATGAAATCAACATTTAAATCAGTAAACCTTGAATAAAGCAGATTATTCTTTATCATGTGGGTGGGCCTCACCCAATCAGTTGAATGCCTTAATAGAAAAAGACTGACCCCCCTTAAAGAGGGAAATCTGCCAGCAGGTGGCCTTTGGACTTGAACTGCAGTGTCACCTCTTCCCTAGGTCTCCAGCCTGCCGGCCCACTCTGCATACTTTGGACTTTCCAGCCTCCACAATTGGATAGGCCAGTTCCTCCAAGTCTGGATAGATACTCACATAATACATACATATGTACCTGTATTTTGGGAGTAGGAAGGGAGACCAGCCCTGATCATGTTGCAAGTACACTACCTCATCCCTGACTTCTCACCCCTGCTCCCTTCTTCCCACCACCTTATACCAAAAATGAAAAGGGATTCCCCAAGGCTTCAATAGGAAGAAATGCCCCAAAGTCCTCAGGATAGGTGCAAGCAGAAAACGGTCTAAAGAAGTAAGCACATTTTATCTTCCTGGCATGGGCAAGTCCAAGGTGATCTTCAAAGACACTTCAGGAAGCTCTAAATGCCTGTACTGTTCCTGTCAACAGAGAAGGGATGCCCTCTCTCAGAAGAGCCCTTACTCTGACTTATTCTTTTCTACTAATGCTAAGCAGCAGGAATCTATCAATAATGATGAAAGAATCTGAAGCTGGTTTGGGTTTGTACTGTTAAGACTTTCCCATTATTAAAAAGATACAGGACTTCTACAGTGGAAAAATACTTCTGTTGCAACTGGTCAAAAATGTGCTCTTTCCCTGGAGACTGGCTGAATCCATCCTGTAACCAGGCAGGGCACACTGGCAGGGGAGGGGCACTGGAACCTCCCTGCACCAAGCCTGAACACAGGAAGGGGACTCACAGGCTTACATCTAGTTACAGCTCTAGGAGCAAAGGCCAAGGGCCAGCCTATCGATTAAAAGAGGATTATGGCAGGAATTAGCCCAGGACCCATGGGGCTTCTCTGCTCCGTCTGGTAGCCTGTAGATAGGGCCTAGGCCTTGGACACTTCGATTGTGAAGGAAACAGTCCCCAGACAGAGTGGCTGGTGCACAGTGGCACTGTCGCCCCCACCAATGGGGCCTCTCCAAACCTCTCAGAACTACTAACACCACAGAAGCATTCACACTGTCCCATTTCTCTGAGACTCAAGTAGCTGCTAGAGGATTAAGAATAGGAAATACTTGGGGGAAAAGTATACATAAAACTTAGAAATTATTCTGTTTATTTTTAAAAGACAGAGAGAGAGAGAGAGAGTGAGTGAGTACAAACAGGGGGAGCAGCAGAGGGAGAGGGAATCCATAGGCTCAATCCCAGGACTCTCAACTGACTGAACCACCCTGGTGCTCCAAAATTATTCTATATTTTATGGATGGAGCAGAAACAATACAGAAAAGACATACACAAAACCAAAATCAGTAAGGGTCACAGAGAAAGAACTGCAGATGGTAACAAGATGTGTGCCGACATGTCCACATAAAATTTCTCTTGTGAATGCATTATTGCAGAGAAAAATCTAGGGGATCTTTTGGGGGGGTGGGGGAAGGAACCAAATTAATTTATTTGAAGGAATGGTACAAATGAAAGAACTTAGGTGGGCGTGTTGGTACAAGTTATAGAAAAGGTAAAGGTAACTCCAATGTGCTTGGTAACCAGGGGAGTCATCCTAGTGGCTATAGGGAAGCCAGCTGAGGGTTAGCTCTCATCACTGTCTCCCTGGGTGTGCTTGTCAGAGAGATACTCTATCATGCCAGATTTGAGGGCCTAATCTTGCACAAATTGGTTCCTTCTGCAGTGATTCAATGAGAAGAAAGAGAGTCTGGTTATTTAACCAGCTTTGGTCCTAGCAGCCCTGGGGAGGATAAGATGTCTGCCTTTTAAAGGCCTCACAAGGAGCACCCCAGCCTTAGCAAAGAGCCTAAAGAGAGCCTGATCCTTAGCCTTGGAGGTCGTGGTTAAGGTTTTAGAAATTTGAGAAAAACTCACATTAACCAAGCTCAGAGACTGATGTATAAGACCAGAATGGCAACCTGTCCACTGTGTGACATGCCACTGCCTACACAGCCAGACCCTTCATGTCCTTTGGCCAGAACATCCTTTTGCTGCAGGCCCTTATGTGAGAAGCCCACATAAAACAGGACAGCATGCAGCCCTGTATGGCGAAATGAGCCCCTGCCAAAAAGACTGAGTCCCCAGACTCTCCAGTTAGTGTTCTCTCTGCAGAGATGAGAGGTGGGAAGCCTCTCTCCAGCAGGCCCGGAGTCAGAGACAGCGAGGGAGCTGTGTGATCTAGAGCTCACAGACTGCCCCAGGGCAAAACAGATGATCAGCTGCTGGGGCAAGTGAGTGCTAGCCTTGGGCAAGATCTGCTGCTTAGAATAGATTCACCTCTTTTGCTGTGTAAGAGCTGACAACTTCTAGTGTAATAAGTACACTCTGTAAATATGTCAGTATATTCAATCAACCTAAGGTCCAACTTTGGACTTAGGTTTTCTATCTCTCAGAAGCTTCAGTTGCCTTTTGTTTGGAGCCAACATACACGAGTTCTTAATTCTGCTGTCATTCAACATTTACTGACGACGTATTTATGTCAAACACTGTTCTAAACTCTGGGGACCCAGCAGAGAACAACAAAACAAACAAACAAAAAAAAAACAGAAAAAAATTCCCTGTTCTCATGGATTTTACATTCTAGTTGATGCACCAAAAACAGAAAAAGTATATACACCAGATGGAGATAAGCACTAAGAAAAAAATCAACAAGGAAAGGGGTCTCAGAGAAGGTGAGGTGTCTCTCCAATGAAGTGACACTTGAACAGAAATAGAAAATAAAGGTGACAGCCACTGAGATATCTGGAAGAAGAAAATTCTAAACACAAGGAAGTGCAAAGATCCTGAGGCAGAAGAGGGAGAGGAGGTGAGCCAAGGAAGGAGAGGGGGTTGGGGAGGTTAGAGAGACAGACTGAGTCCATTCTAAAAGCTGAGCCTTCCTACATGCTTAAGCTTGTGTTCTGAGTGGCCTGGCTGACCTGAAGGATGTTAGGGAGAGGAGTGATCTGACCTGGCTTTCCTTCCAACTGAACACTTGCCTAGCTGCCATGAGGAGGTTGCTTTGGGAGACAAACCTACTTTCTGAGCTCTGGGAGGACAACTTACCACAGCACCCAGTAATGTAAAGGACAGCCCAGTCACAAAATTGGGAGGACATAGAAGAACATCTCCACACTATCCTTGTTCTGTGGCTTTAACTGAGTTACATAAATCCCTCCAAAGCTGTTTCTTCATCTAGACAATGATAAAAACTATAATCTCAACCTCCAGAAAATCACTACAAGGACTAGTGAAGATAGATAAAGATGAAATGTTATGTTGTGTGGGCTTGAAGCATAGTAGGTGCTCAACTAAATGTCAGTTGTAATTATTATTTTGACTCAAAACAAAGAGCCCATGCCTAACACATTATTTGCTACCCACTGTGTTTTTCCCATGTATGAATATGAATATCTTTCCATAAAGAAAATATTCCCCCTGAGAACATGAAGTCAGACCACTTTGAACAATATATTTATTTTGGACTTACCCTCCTCTCCTCACTGATCTGGTTTATACAAGACTTATGCTCACTTAAACATGGAAGCCAATTTAAGTGCATACTTAATTAACCTCACATGTATTATACTGAGTGGAATTTAAATGAGTCTCCTTAGATGTCAGCTGTACCTCACCACGATCATCACACTCTCTTCATCAAAAATGTCCATTTGTCCACAAGCTCCTCCCTCTAGTTAAGAACATCCATTTCTGTGCCAGTGGATTCATCAAAATCTGCAATTTGCTAAGGGAGGACATTGTGTTCACAGTTCCCAAAGAAAACACCTACAAACTTTACAGTGTTTAACTTAAAGATCATATCACAATGACAATCTCTTACCTCCTGTAAAAACTTTTCACTCATCTGACTGAAATGGTGCCCTGGGGGCTTGATCCCAGACACCATCAACCCAGAACTGAACACTCGTGGCTTTTGCAAGTCCGGCTTGTATTTCTCATAGAGACTGGCAGGCGGCTTTAGCTCACCACTTGCTGCCTTCTCCTCTTTGGGAAGAGGCATGGCACATGTGGGTGGAGCATAAGGAAGCCCCACTGGAAGCAGTGAAGTGTCCACTTGGCCGAGGGCCTGAGGACTCCTCCGGATGTAGGTGATGATCTTGGGCCTCACATGCTTGGGCTTGGGCAGAATGATGGGCTTGGGTTCTGTCCTCTCTTCTACTTTTTCAACCTGGTGGTTCTCCACTCCCTCCTGTGAGGAAGGGGTGTCCTCAGGATGCAGGAAGACAGGCTCAGGGATCCCACTGGGGCAGGTGCTCTTGTCAGGCACTTTCAGGGGGGTGTTCAACAACCATGCACTGTCAGTGGGGGGTGCAGTGGCTGAGGGTGACCTGGCATCTGCACCCAATGCGTCTAGGTCCTGAACACCGCCACTAGGTGGTGGAGGCTGGTGGGTCACATTCACAGTTGTCTCTGGATGGAAGGGTGCCGGGCCACTGAGAAGAGCCCCTGCTCTCCCCAGGGTGCTTTCAGTCTCAGTTGCCTTTTCTAGAATGTTCCTATCTTCTGCGACAGATGTCGTGCTCTCTTTGTGGTCACCTACTTCTGGGCTGCTGCTTTGAGGGCCAAGGGGCTCAGGGACCCCCGGGCTGTTCTCTCCAACAGAAGGGTCTGAACCACAAGCCGCAGCACTGACTACGTTCCCACTGTCCAGTACTCTCTCCTCACTGACATCTGAGGGCCTGCTGTCAGGTAGGTCATAGGGAATAAAAGATACATGCCCATCACCTGACGAAATGCTGCCAGACGCCACTTCATCCAACTTCCTAGCTGTGCTTGCTGAAATGCTGCCAGAGGGCTGCTTATCAGCAGCTGCCAAGGAAGCAGGGCCTTGCGTGGGGGTGGTCTGGAGAGAATCCTCCTCACCCAGGTGGCCTGCTCTCTTGTCTTGCTCACTCCTGCCTCTTCCCACACCAATGGGGTGCACACTGCTGTGTGACAGGCTACGTGCCCCGGTGGCAGCCTCCTGCTGTGCTTTCCCACCTGGATCCTTTCTTTCGAGGGGTAACATGCCACCTTCCTTTGGGCACCCCAGACACTCGGCCTGGATTGCCTTGAACTCCTGCACAGCCCTGGCTTGGACAAATTTCAGCTCCGGCTTGAGCTCTCCCTTCCCCTGACCTAATTGTGCTTCTGGCTTCCTCAGGACCCCCTTCAGTGCTGAGGCTGAATCCAGACCAGGCTCTGGATGGGCAGAATGTGATGTGCTCTCATTGCTCAAGTCTGGGCCCTGTGCCCTCTCCCTCTGGGTCTCTACAGGGGTGGTCTCCTTGGTTGCTGAGGTAGATGGTTTAGGATGACACACGCTCTTTCCTTCTGAGGTACTGTCAGCTGGAGGAGAAGCTGCTCCTCGAGAGGGGGCTGTCAACATCTTCTGTGGCCCCTCCCTGCCACTGGGCTCAGGACGCAGGGCTTCAGGGGAGTCCAGTGGCGCAGGCTGCAGACGCTGCCAGGTCAGGCTCCCACCAAGGCTTCCACCGTGCTCCTTCATGGGAACATCTGCTACAACGGCAGAGCTGCTCGCTCTTTCCAAAGAATGCCTTCGCAATTCCTCATTGTCAAGGGTCTTTGCCAACTTATCCTTAGGAGCATGCCGGGGAAGTTCAGCATCCCTTTTAGCCAAAACCTCTGGACTGGCCTCAGCCATAACATTCCTCCAAGTTGACAGACTTGGTCCCTGAACACTGCGAGGGGTCTGGAGGATATCTGTGCCTCTCTCCGTTGTGTGCTCGTCATGTAGTCCTCCGTGGACGGTCAGGGAAAATTTAAAATCTTTCAGACTGGTAGGGCCAGCCTGCGATCCTTTCCCAAAGCCCTGAAATTGGTGAAATTCCTTATTGAAATGGGTACTATTCTCTGGCTCGCTTGAATTTGCATTTCCAATTTCATCTGTCAGGTCACGTGTCTCGGACTCATCATGAGAGGAACTGACCTCCAACATGATTTGATTGGCATTTGTATCCCCCAGACTTAGGATACTCTCATTATTATTTTTCACTCCATTTCTGTTGTCCCGCAACTGAGCGTAACATGATTTCTTCGGAGCCACTGGGACACTCATTTTCAACCCTTCAGTGGGGGCTGCTGGCCATGCAGTCCTACCTAATGGAAAGAAGTTTCCTTCAAGGCTATTTGATTAATGGGAAATTCTCAAGCTGCTTCTTGCCCCCTGACAATGTCACATTGCAATACCACTTTAATCATTTTCAGAGCAGTCTTAAAACCAAGCATTGTCTTGACATACAGCAGGATGACTTATCTGTTAGGTTCCTGCTGAATGAGAGCCAATTAGTCCATAAGACCTAGAGAAAAATAAAAATAAAATCATGTTATTGGCACTGACAAATAGAGGTTCTCAGGAGAAAAAAGCATGGAAAATACAGATTTATTCATAATTTTCATATTATTATTTCATTCACTCAGTCCATAAATTTCTCCGAAACCTTTCTGATAGTGTGCCTGCTGGCCAACTATGGAGAAATTAAAACATAAAATGATTAATGTTAGAAATGGATTATAAAACATATTAAATCTTAAATTCAAATTTAAAATATCCACAGGTTCATACTTATACTGATATAAAAGGCTGGAGGAGAAGGAAAAGTTCTTCTTCACAGAATAATACCAACTAACATAAGAAAAATCATACCGTTAGAAAAAAAGTCACCATTTTGTAATCACCAAAGTAATAATTATCTTGCAACCAATGGCTGTGAAAAACATCAGGTGAATGATTGTTGGGGAACAGGATATTCACAGAATCCTAAGGTACCATTCTCCAGATTATTTATTATTTTTCAGAGAGAAAGAGAGAGAGAAAGCAGGTGCACATGAGCTGGGAGTGGGGGACGGGTAGAGGGAGAGGGAGAAAGAGAATCTTGAGCAGGCTCCATGTTCAGCAGGCAGCCTGATGCAGGGCTCAATCTCACAACCCTGAAATCATGACCTGAGCCGAAATCAAGAGCTGGATGCTCAACCAACTGAGCCAGCCAGGCACCCCAAGATAACTTTATTATAAAAGGAAAATTTTACTTTTACTATGAAGAAATCTGGTAGATATCACCTTAACCAAGTGATCAATTTTTAAAACCAATAACAGAAGCTGATACCATGTGCTCCTGATGTTAGGTAGTTCTCAGTGCTTACATCACCTATGTAGTATTTTTGCTATAAATGTTCAACCTGAATTTAATCATGAGGAAGTAACCAAGCAAATTTAAACTGATGGACATTTTACAAAATAACTGGCCTATACCCCCAAAATGCCAGTGTATAATCTGTATACAATGCATGCTCCTTGACTGGATCTTAGATTGAAAAAAAAAAAAAAAAAAAAAAGCTAGCGGCACCTGGGTGGCTCAGTCAGTTAAGCATAGAATTCTTGATTTTGGCTCAGGTCATGATCTCAGGCGTGGTGAGATCAAGCCCTGCCTCAAGTTCCACGTAGAATCTGCTTACAATTTTCTCTCTTCCTCTCCCTCCCTCTCTCTCTCAAAAAAAAAAAAAAAAAAAAAAAAGTTAGCAAAGGACATTATTGGAACAATTAAGGATTCAATACAGATTGTATATTAGGTCAAGGTATTTTATCCATGTTAACTTTCTTAGTATTGTGAATATATCCGAGATATGCTTTGCTCTTGGAAGATATGTGCTTTTAAACATGACATGCTTTAGACATGGCATGTGCTAACTTATTCTCCAATGGTTCAACAAAGAGAAGTGTGTGTGGTGTGTGTGTGTGTGTGTGTGTGTGTATGAGAGAAAGAGAAAATGGAACTATACCAAAGGATAATAATTGGCAAATTTAGGTGACCCACTCTACAACACCTAGAACTATTCTATAGTTTTGAACACTTTCAAAATAAGAAGTTGGAGGAAATCATATCCCAGCCTTCAGGGCCTGCATGATCCAGCCCCTACACACCTTTCCAGCCTCACCTCCTACTACTTATCCTCTTACTCTCCAGACTGCAGGCACACTGTCCTCATCCTTCACATTACTGGTCACCTCCTTCCCTGCTTTGGGGCCTTTATACTCTTCCATCTGCACAGAATGTGGACTCTTCTCCCGACATGATCATACAAATTCAGACTCATAATACAGGACTGTATGATTAAACAATACATATAAATATGTTAACAAACTGTGCTAACTGCACCCACGTGAGGTGCATTTTCCCAGAGTGAGGCATGCAATTTTCATGTGCTTCACATCTGTTACTATAAAAAATTAAGACTGATGACCTTAGAAGTAAATGGTATTTTATCTTAGAAAAAATCCATTAATTAACTTCTAGGTCCAAAAGGAGTTTAAAGATTTTATAGGCTTGTAGTCTCTATGATGCTTAATAGTCTTCCAAGTATTGCTCCTACTGCTAGAGTAGGAGTATCTACACAGTATCTCCCTGTGTCAGGAGATCCATCAACTTTCTTGGCAACCCAACAGCCCTCCATGCAGGGCTACCACCAAACTAGCCCAGAGTGGAGATTTGCCTCTCTAGAGCAGTGCATTACAATCCTTCTTCCACCAGAAACAACCCTTCAGGTATCTGTAAAGAGCTACTATACTCCCTTCCTCCTCCAAACCTATTTTCCTTGTTAAAGAACTCATATTCTCCCAACTGTTGGAGTATGTTTAGAAAACTCCCACCATCTAAATCCATGCCCTGGGGAACCTGAAGTCTCTCCTAAACAGGCTACTCACAGGTGCACACAATACTCCAGCTTTAGGTGCATCATCCAGGGTCCTGTGAAACCAAGACCTCCATTCACTTAGTTACACCTCTAACTACATGATCTAAGAATGTCCTTTCCATGGCCGCACAAATCATCCTGTTAATTCTTTATCAGTTGAAATGCCAAAGTACTATAGGAGTCACTGCTAATCTAGAGGGATTCAATCCTAAAAATCTATAGCTGGTTTTTAGCATCCATGGGTAGGACCATAAAAACCTACCTCTGGAACTTCATCTTTTTGGTCTAGGTCCATTGTTCTATCCTATTTAAAACTTTTTGGGCCCATTCTTAATTTTTCATACAAAATATTTGCATTCCATTCTGTTTTCATACCATCTCCAAAGAGGTAAGTGTGCCTTCCTTATTATCATTCATTTCACTGATACCAATGTCAGCAAAACAGGTCAGGGGACAAAGCAGCAGCACCTGGCACCAGGAAGAAGTCTCTCCACAATGGTCCTCACTTGCTCCTCAGCATTCCATGAGCACACTCACACATGCAACCCTCTACCCACTGGGCCCTGTAGTTACATGTTCCCACGTCATCCACGAGAATGTTCTAAGAGGAGAAACTCTTGTCAATCATGTTGCTGAAATAATTATAATATTACCTTCCCTCAAACAGAGAAAAGAGAGTAAATTAAAGTGAAGAAATCTGCCTCAGCCTGTTCTACACAGTACCTAATGTTCTTCTAAGGACTGCTGTTTATTTTTCTCAGTATTCATAACTCAACAATTACCAATGATTTTTAAAATCCAACATGGGATCAGCATCAGACTCACTAGCATGTAGTTTGAGCACTACATCGTCCCTTTGCCAACAAACAAAATGTCTTTGCCCATCTTTGTTAATCAGGCATGGCTTTAGCTCTCCCCAGCTCACAGTCTCTGATGATGGGTTTGACCATCTCATCTAGAACTCTTTCAGTTGAATGCATATACATTTCTGAATCATTAAGTGGACTGATAACATCTCTGTGCTCATATGCAATCTCTTCATCCATTTGCCACTTCAATTTCCTGTTAGCATGTTTGTTCTGTCAGTAAAGCATGAAAGGCATTCTCAGAGAAACTCAGGAGATCCACCATCTCTGCACCAACCACTAACACAATCATGAGCGAACCTGGCTAACTGACAAAATTCTCAGCTTGACATCCAAAGGCTGATGAATGCTAGGCCCATTTATGCTTCCAGATTTAATCCTCCTTACTCTTCTACTTAAAATTGTACACCTACCCAACAACTCCACCTTCTGAGCTCAAAGGCCATCTGCTCTGTGAAGACTTTCCTAAATTCTCTCTCCCTTCCCCCTACCAAAAAGGTGAAGAGGCTAGATACTGTCTTTCCTTGCCCTGAATCCCCAGATATTTCCTTTTAACACTATCAAACTATGCTTTTTAATTTTTTTTAGTATTTTATTTATTTATTCATAAGAGACACAGAAAGAGAAAGAGGCAGAGATACAGGCAAAGGGAGAAGCAGGCTCCATGCAGGGAGCCCAACGTGGGACTCGATCCCGGGTCTACAGAATCACACCCTGGGCTGAAGGCAGGTGCTAAACCACTGAGCCACCCAGGTTGCCCAAACTATGCTTTTGTACATCCTATTTTATTATAGTTAAGTATGCCTTTTTATTACAGTTACATGTGTCTTATTTTTATTATGGTCACATATGTTGGTCTAATTTCTTTATTAAACTATCAGCTAACAGCTCAGACACTTCTGTTTCCCAGGCAGTGCCTGGGACAGGACTTTGCACACTAATAGTAGACCCTTGGAATGAAGCAATCTATTCTCAACTGGTGCTCAAAATGGCAAGTCACTTTCAGGACAGCACAGGCTCTATTTTTTTTTCTTTTCAGTCTTTTAAGATGGAGATTCTAAAGCCACCCTTCCCAGCTGAGTAACTGATTAGGCGCCTTCACTACAGGAGGGTTCTACCAGAATGTTCAAGGGAGAGTATGTAGAAAAATACATTCTCATCATCACTATTTGGTTTATATTTGCTATAATATTTAATTTGAAAATAAATAAAATGCATGGGATTTTCATGTTATTAAAAAGGGGGCTGGGTTTTAAGATTGCAAAACAGTGTTGTACAGCCTTCTTTAGCTGCCAGGTCTTCTGTGGAATGCTTTATCAGTGTGTGAATTTTCATATAAATGTTCAAGCACTATGCCTTTGAATATAAATGCAATTCCATCCAACTTAATAAAATGTATCTGCCAAAGAAGCTCCAGCTGCAACTCCTACCATGCGATAAATTATCCTTCAGAAACTTTAGGATACAGAGAACTGTATAAGTTATGAGCCCAATATTTAACAGTAAATACAACAAAGCAGAAAAGTCAAAATGCCAAATTTCAAATTTCAGTTGACATTTTTATGGACCATATATTTAGGTCTATAATATTTCACTACATTTAATAGGCTAATTTTATACGACATCACTTGCAAATAGTTACATACAAGTCGATGTACTCATCTGCTTTAGAAAGGTCCATGGTAATCATACCTCTGTATTTTCTGCAATTGTAATTACTTAATAATAGCCAGGTTCTTGGTCCTATCATAACGCTATGTTTATTCTCAACAGGCACAAGTATAGGTATCCTAAAACTTAATGCACAAGAGATCAAATGTGTTATAAGTTGTTTCACTACAAAATGGTTAAAAGTTGAATTCTGGTTGAGGAATGGTAAATACGTGTTCAGGGATGCTGTAGCTATCTGTGGTGCTGAATTTGGCAAAAGTATGCAAAATCATGTAAAAATATAACAACTCTCCGGAGCCTGCTTTACTCTCCTTATCTACGTACATGACTTGAGTAGTACATCACATATTATTCTAATATATAAACAAGATTGTGCTCAGAAAGAATATATGTGTGTTTTTCTCAACAATAGAGACTATTTTATTTTTACTTCAATAAAAAGAGCAAAGAAGAATATACATATAAATAAAATGCTGATATATGCCCTATTACAGAGAGCCAAGAAAAGGAGCAACTTCACTTTTCATAGGTTACATCAATCTTACATTTAAGCAAAATATTAAATTGATACCTAAAGTTTCTCCAATAAAATGCTGCATGTTTCTCTACAATAAACCTTATTTGCATCTACCAACAAAAAGTATTTGTTTTCTCCTTTGAAAAATGAATCCTTCCCCTCCAGCACAGAATTTTACCCAGAAAATATAGGGTGTTAATTTCTTACCTATTATGCTTAATAATTATTTTGCTTTGTTTTTGTCCTGCATGATTTTTTTTCCAAAATGGAAATACTTACATTGCCAATTATAAAAAAAAAAAAAATGGATCTCATACTTAAAAAGGGGTCAAACATACCAAAGTCCCTTACTCTCACCCTAAGAACTGAGTTTGGCATTTAGAACCCTAGATTTTTTTTATATATATACTCAGAGAATGAGTATAACTCCAATTTTTCCACTTTGCATGTCATGGACATCTCCACACATAAATACATGGATTAATATTCTTTATAATTTTTTAAAATGGTCACTTTTGCAATAATTTACCCACCAATCTCGCTATCATTTAGATTTTAAGTCATTTTCAGTTTTTGCCTTTTAAAATAATTTTTCATGGAAAATTGCTGAATGGTTATCTTTATTGAACCCCTTATTTTCTTAGGATTTATTCCTAAAAACAGAACTACCGTGTAAACAGGTATGCATATGTGTACTTTAATACACAACTCTGAGAGGTTTTATTTTGTTTCCTATGCCTAGACTATATGCTAGGGTCTGGCACATATTGGATGTCCTGTAATTAAATGAATACATATTGCTCTCAAGGAAAAAAAGTCTCAGTCTTCATTCTATCCCTCTCCCTATTTCTTGCTCCATCTCCTCTCTCTCAAAACTTTGTAACTACCATGACCCAACCATTTATCATTCAAATGGGGACACTTTTTTCTTGCTTAGGATTTTTCCCAATTTTTAAATTAAAGTATAATTTATATACAGTAAAATTCACTCCTCTTACAAAGTTCTGCAATTTTGGCACATGTATACCATCCTGTGACCACCACCAGCACAATCAAAACACAGAAGATGCATGAGCTCCAAAAATCCCCAAAGCCCTTTTGTACATCAATCATTCCCTGCCTGATCCCCAGTCCCTGGCAACCAATGATCTGGTTCCTGTTCCTATGATTTCGCCTTTTCCAGAATGTTATTTAAATGTAACTAACAAAAAAAAAATGTAACTAACACAGTGTGCAGACTTCTTTCAGCACCATGCATCTGAGACTCATCATGGTGTTGCGTGTCTCAGTAGTCTGTTCTTTTTTATGGCTAAATAAGTTTCCAGGCTATGTACCACAGTTTACCCATTCTCATGCTGAGGGACATCTGGGCTATTTCCAAGTTTTGGCAACTACAAATGAAGATATGAGAACATTCACATACAAGTGTTTGTATGAAACTGGAGTACTTGGTGGGGGGGGGGGTTCAAAAATGCTAAATCAGCAGAATACCATCACACCAACTATTAACTGGACACACAGTCACCCTGTTTAGAACTGACTTCTCACCACCCAAGATTACCTGATCCCTATGTTTATCTACCTGCTTATTACTTGCCTCCTCTCATCCTATATAAGCTTTGGGAGAGCAAGCATCTCCTCCTCTGTTCTCCACTCTATGTTCACTCAACACTAGGAATTCATTTTCAACACCTGAATAACATTTACTGTTACCAGGCGCTGTTCTCAGCACTTTGCTGCCTTTAATTCATAACAACCCTCCAGCTAGATATCACCACCTTGTTTTATCAAAGAAGAAAAGGAGGCAGAAAGAAGTGAAATAACTTCTAAGAGTAAATGGAAGACTTGGAATCTGAAGCCCCAGCTATCATGCCACTCTTCCATGGAATCATCATTTTTTTAAATTGAAAGGCTAAAAAAAGTCTTGTTATTTTACTACTTTACCTTTGGTAAGGTTGCATTTCATATGCCATTTGCACTTATTCTCTCATATCTCATATTTGAGATATCTACATATCTCTGGAGTGAAGTTATTGTTATTTTTTCAAGCCGGCTCCACACCCAATGTGGAGCCCAACATGGGGCCTGAATTCATGACCCTGAGATCAAGACCTGAGCTGACTGACAAGAGTCCAAGCTTCACAGACTGAATCACCCAGACACCCTATTTTTAATGGCAAACATGAGAGACAAGCTATTTCCAGAACTCAGATTTTATCAAGAGAGAATGAGATATTTGTGTTTAAGGACCTGTCCCAGGGAACGGGGGCCAGACAGAAGACCTCTAGACTACCAATGGCCTCACAATGTCCATTCCCAGCCACCCCAAGCTTTCCCTTTCATAATTATTAGTGCCATCATCTATCTCATCACCAAAGCTAGAAACCTAAAAGCTTCCTTGGTCCTTTCCTTTGACTCACACCCTATCCATCAGCGAGGGCTATCAGATGGACTTCCCAAAGCCATCACCAGCCCATCCACTTTTCTCCCTCTCTGCTACCACATCATCTCCCACATAAGCCACTTACAAATCTCCTATCAGATCTCCTGGCTTCCAATCTTGCTTCTCTAATGAGCCGTTTCCCCTTCACAAAGCATCCAGAGTGACGTGTTGGCATATGAATAGTCATTTCACTGCCACAAACCCTCCCATGACCTCCTCACTTAGACCTGTGTAGCCCTGAGAAACCTCTCCCAGCCCCCAAACTCCTCCCCTGGCAGCCTGTCCACAGGCTCTGCATTGCTCTTCACTGCTTGCACACTCCATTCCTGGCTCTCCACATGGCTGGACCCTTCTTACATATCTGGTTGGTCTTAAATGAGCCCTGACCAGACAGGCTTTCTTTGAGGTTCATCCTCTGCCCCCAGCCATAGTCCTTGATTCTTCCACAGCCTTTATTAGTTATTCTCTGTGTTCATTTGTTCATTGTCTTCCTCTCCCAATGGGACATAAGCTCTATGAGACTAAGGACCATATCTGCCCTACTAGCCACTAATCTCCATTGACCATGACAGTGTCAACACACTGTAGGCATTCAATAAGTACCGTTGAGTTAATTAATATATGGTGGCTAAATGGAATTCTTCCCAACATACTTAGCTCTCTGGGTAATGCCTTGTTGAGCATATATCCATCACAGAATATCGCTAAGTATTCAAGATGGAAAGAAATAGAGACATTAATTAGTTCAAGCCTCTCATTTTACATGAGGAAGCTGCAATCCAGAGAGACGTGGTCCAAGTCCACCAGCAGAGAGCTGTCACAGCATAGGGGCCTGGCTCCCCATGGCCAGACTAGCACTCAGCCACCTTCTACAGCCTCCCAGAAACAGCCTCTCACATTAGGAAGGTGAGAGAAGAAAGGTAATGTGGACACAGGATTCAAAGGGCTCTGAGACACAGCCAACTGACTGAACATCAACTGATTTAAAAAAAAAAAAGAGAATAAACAATAGAAAATAAAAGATAAGTAAAAGAAAGGTCCTAATCCTCAAAGAAACTGCCATCTCCTGAGGGAAAGGAGATATACTGTATACACAGCTAATAACTGTAGTAATAAAAGCAAGGCAGGGTGCAATAAAATATGCTGTTAAAAACAAATTCTAATCACCACATAACAGCAAGAAGGAAATTATAATGAGGGGCTGGGAAAATTAGATCTTTGCCCCTTGTTGCAATTTATGAATGTGTCCATGTATGTTGTGTGTGTGTGTGTGTGTGTGTGTATGTGTGTCCATGTGTAGACAGTCTGACAAAGACTCCAGCCGGCCACTAGACACTCACATGCACCAGAAATTGTTGCAGCATTCAAGGCCTGGTTTAGGATTTGTAGGTGTTGCTGGGGTCACATGTTCCCCCCCCCATTTTTCCCCAATGACCCAGTTCCTTACCATGTCTTTACCTGTTTTCCCCCCAGTGGTGAAAGGCTAAGAAAAAGAAGCCTCTTAGCAATTGCGCTACTAAATATTTATCCGAAAGATACAAACATAGTGATTTGAAAGGACACTGCATCCCAATGTTTATAGCAACAATGTTCACAATAGCCCTTCCACTATGGAAAGAGCCCAAATGTCCATCAATAGATAAATGGAAAAAGAAGATGAGGTCTATATATAAAATGGAATATTACTCAGCCATCAAAAAAATGAAATCTTGACATTTGCAACAACATAGACGGAACTACAGGGTATTATGCTAAGTGACATAAGTCAATCAGAGAAAGACAATTATCATATGATTTCACTCATATGTAGAATTTAAGAAACAAAACAAAGGATCATAGGGGAGGGGAGGGAAAAATAAAATAAGATGAAATCAAAGAGGGAGACAAACCATAAGAGACTCTTAACCAGAGGAAACAAACTGAGGGTTGCTAGAGGGGTCAGGGTGGGAGGATGGGGTAACTGGGTTATGGGCATTAAGGACAGCACATGATGTAATGAACACTGGGTGTTATATGCAACTGATGAATCACTGAACTCTACCTCTGAAACTAGTAATACACTATATGTCAATTAATTGAATTTAGATAAAATAAAAGAATTCCAAGTCTAAAAAAAAAAAGGTAGGAAAAAACGCTTCTATGAAATTCAAAACTGCTTGTTCCAAAAAGGATTTTGTGGGGAAAAGGGACAAACAGCTGAAATGAGGCATGGGGATTATCGATGGATCTCATATCTACTTACCAGAAAAACTGGGACTTATCTGTTCTGGTGAAAGAAGAAAATGTTGTCATTTAGTTTAAAAGACTGACAATTTCAAAAGGTAGGAAGAGCAACTGAATCTGTCAAGAGTTGGTGATAAATTCTCTGCCATTCTTTGAGGCCACTGAGAAAAACTGATATATTGAAGACTAATATTCTATCTACAAAATACTAAACAAGATCCAAACTCTTCCAACATTATTACGTGCTTGTATTTATTAATAGGAGACTAAAAAGAGAGACACGGACATTAAATCTAGATGAAATAAAATACTTTTTGATTTAAGAAAATGGAATGTATTTACATATGGGCATTTCCACTGGCATCACAAGGGCCCAGTCAGCCTTGTTGGAGGGGTATTTTAAAAACTGAGTTCAACTGTATGCTTGCAAGGCATGTGCTTTCTCCTTCTCCAGTGGCTATGTGGCCTTTTAACTCACACCTGGTTGATTCACTGCCTATGCCACCTGTCTGGCACCTGAGGACCTACTCTTAGAGCATCTTTTCTTATTTACCTGCCCAAATACTGATGCAACACTGGGATATTCCTCATGTATTTCGTGCTCCATTTCTAACCAAATACCTTACGTGTGAATATTCTTGACAAACCCACTTCCTCCTTTCTTTCCTACCACTAGTCTTATGGCTTCTATAATGTGGATGATGGGCCAAGCAGTTACAGAAGAATCCTTAAATCTACCTGAGCAGGTACACTGGAGGCTGACTCATGTAGGGAGGTTCGGAGGGTCTGACTTCACTCAAGCTGAGAAGGCAGTACAAAAACTTCCTCAAACTCCTCTGTTAGGCTCCACTCAACCCAGCTTCTCCAAATGAGTTTATTTCAACACAGTAAGCACACTTGAGCTGTACATCCTTGACTCTCTTCTGTTCTGTGTGTGTTTAGGCCCTGAGAATGGACGTCAGCATTCATGATGGGTATGGCACATGACCCTCATTTATCTGCAGGACTACAGGCTGTAAACCTTGGATTGTCTGCTATCTGAAAGGAAGCAGGAATTCTTTCTACCATCATCAGGGATAAAGTGAGACTCACCTCCAACTCAAAACCCTGTACCAGGTCACTAAAAATGGACTCTTTCAAATTGTTTTCTTTCTGGAATGTGATTTTTTCTTTCATCAGAAGCACATAACCTATCTTCTGTCATATAAACTAGTTAGCTAGAATGATGAAGCTAAAAATTTAACACCCTGGTGCAGCCCAAGCAAAAAAAAGTTTGCAAACAACCAGAAAGCAAATAAATCAACTGTATGGTGACTGCAAAAGCCTCCAACTGAACAAGAAGGTATATTTACTTTCATGCCCAGGGCTTTTTGTTTGATGTCTCTGCATTTTCATTAATTATACTATGTTAATGAGCAAGGCATTTTGGATCACCATGCTTGGAATGTCTTTATCTTTAAAGAAGAGATAGAGACATGAACATAAACAGAAAAGGAAAGAATATATCACTTAGTTTTGAACCAATTTAGCCCAAAAACATGCAAGAGAAATAAATGAATATACACAGGGGAAAAGGAGTAGTTTTTCCTATACAATTGAGATAAAGGAATAATATTGCTTTAGTTGACTTATAGGAATCTCCCATTTCCTTAGAACTTGAAGAATAAAAAAGAAGATACTTCTATTCCCCCCAAAATTCGAGATTTCTTTCTTAAAGAGTACCATGTCAGTATGTATTTGAATAGCACCCAACCTATAATCCCAGGCTGGAAAACTGACTTGCTAGCATTTCTGGGATAAGGCACAGGCTTCATGCATCCTAATGATCAAAACAGACAAATTTCATAAGCAACAAAAATCAAACATTCCCAGAAAGAACAAACTTGAATAAGCAGAATTTTAATGGGCATGTTTTAAAGATCTAAAGTCACAATTTAGAAATGCACTGTTAAATAACACAATATACCCCCAAATCTATTTTAATCAAAGACTCTCAAAGAAATGCTGTTAAGTTTCATGTTTATCTTTCAAATAAAACTGCCAAGAAACTACTTATTGATTCACAATTACATCCTCTTATATGTTTGATCTGTGTGGCAAGGGAAAAGGGAGTGACGTGTTACTTTTTTAAAGATTTTATTTATTTATTCATGGGAGACACAGAGAAAGAGAGACAGGTAGAGACACAGGCAGAGGGAGAAGCAGGCTCCATGCAAGGAGCCCGATGTGGGACTCGATCCTGGGACTCCAGGATCATGCCCTGGGCCAAAGGCAGGTGCTAAACCACTGAGCCAGCCACCCAGGGATCCCCAAGGAGTGATGTGTTAATTTGCCCTCCCTGATGCATGGTTCTGACAGCTTCCAGGAAGGCTCCTGACCTTTGTGTCCCTGGGGACTTTTCCTCTGACCCAGGCAGCTCTCCAAGGCTGCAGGAGTGACCCAAACAGTCCTCCATCCAATTTCTGGGACTAGAAAGTTTACACACAGACTAGTCTCCCCCTGAACACAGAAATTTGCTCCAGGTTTACTGGTAGGGACCCTTCCTAACTAAAGTGTGGAGAGAGCTCTAAAGGGGAGGAGAAACAAAAAATCTGTTTGACACTACTCTCTATGGGAACACTCTCTGACCTCAATAGGAGTTGTGATGCCATGAGCAAATCAGAAGAAAACCTCTACCTCTCCCCAGCAGCTTCCTGACCACGAAGACATGCTGGACACAGAGTTCCTGAAAGCTGATGGTCGTGACCTGCCTAATTCCAAGGGAAAGAAGTTAGATGGCACTAGCCCAAAGAGGGGAAGCTCTGCAGCCTGAGAACCTGTCAGGAAAGAGGGAAGGACAGTGGTACCCCTCTATGATAGGTCATCTGGTTAATGAGAAAAGAATAAAGTAATATGGACAATTGATACAAATTCTCTATTCCCTAACAAGAGCCAGATTTTGAGTCCAAGGATGCTAGAGGAGAAAAGACAAGAGAAAGAAAAGGAAAACCTAAAGGACACTGAAGTAGCAAATTTAGGAAGCAGTGATTTACTACTTCTTTGCTTGGCATCCCATGCATGTGTGTGCTCGCATCCAAATTTGGAAACATTTTATAGGTTTTCATCCCCATGAACTCAACACCTCAGCTACAGCAAAGGCATATAACACATAATGCACGGCTCCAGATGCCAATCCCATTCCTAATATGAAGAAGCAGCTAAGAATTAACAAATATATAAGAAAGCATACAATAAAAAAGACAAAGCATTTAAAAAATACCAAAAAGAGAATAAAAGCCTTTAAAAATTTGTTTTAATTTACATAAATAAAATCCACTTCTGGGTGCATAGTTCTGAGTTTTGACAAATGCACAAGAGTAGTCACCAACACAATCAGAATACAGAACAGTTGTATGACCCAAAATTCTCTCATGTCACCCCTTTGTATTCAGCTCCTCCACCACCAATACTGATCTATTCTCCATCCCCATAGTTTTGCCTTTTCCAAAATCTTATACAATGTAGTCACAAAGCCTGTAGCTTTGAAGTCTGGGTTCCTTCACTTTTAATATGGATGAATGTAGACAACAGCATCATTGCTGTATTATTAATAATAGTATTTTATTAATATAATTTGTTGTGATTATACAAATATGGTTATTCATGTAGAATGCATATTGCATTCTAGATGTGTCCACATTATTACATGTATCAATAGTCTGTACTTTTTCATTGCTGAGTGGTAGTCCACTGTATGAGCTGTACCACAATTTCTTTATCCATTCACCAAATGGAGCACAGAAGAAAACATCTCAAAGTTCTAATTAATTCCCTCTCAGATATGAGTCCCTATAAAACAAGAAAGGGACAGAGAACAAGAGCTCACAGAAATGAAAAATATGACAATTAAAATTAAAATGTAAAAATTAATATAAGGCTTTAAAGATAAAATCTCAGAAATCTCTCAGAAATTAGAACACAAAAAGGAAAAGCCAACAAAGGTGTAAATTATCAAAAAAAAAAAAAAACAGAACAAGAAAATTCTCAGCACTAAAAGCACAAGTTTAGAAGGGCTCAATAGCAGCCTAGAAAATAAAAGTTGGCATGTGGCAAGGCACAGTATCATGTAATTTTAGTGCCCCAGAAATAAAGAGCAGTTCCAGAAAGATAAACTAGATTGTGGATAAAAGGAATCATACTGGCAATGGATTTCCAAACAGCAATAACAAATATCTAAAGTCAGGGGAGCAATGTTAACACTCCAAGCAATCACGATTTTACTTAGAATTCTATATCCTGCTAAACTATCAAATCAATTGTGAGTACAGAAAAAATTAATTTTCAAATGTGCAATAATTCAAATACATATATTTCTCAAGCCTCTAAGGAATATGTTTCTGAAAAATGAATATTTAAGTGAAGATGACAGGGGTCTAGGAGAGGGAGACCAAAAGAAAGCCCCAAGAAGAGAAGGGTACCCAGGGCCCAGAGATAAACTGGTTTGGACTGGAGCAGAAGAATACATGGGTATAGGAGGCAGATCATGGAAGAAAAACACAACTGGTGTCCCTGTTGTGTTGGATATTTATGTTTACTAAGCATTCTGCAGCTTAGAATTATTTTCTCCAACTGACGGAGGAGGCTGTTTCTTCTTTGTCTAAGAACAAAGAAACTTTCCCCAGAAATAATCCCTACAGGCTATCTCTTGCAGGGCAGGGGCAGTGGGCCATGGTGACTGGGTTGGCCATATCAGAAATTATTGAGTCAAGTGCAAAGGTGCAGACATCAAAACAAAATCAGGCTCTAGCCAGCAAGAAGGAAGAGGACATGGTTGTTGGACAATAACTGGCAATGCCCCCATATGACAGGTATTAATCTGAGGGGGCTACATGAGGAAATAAATGATTAGTCATAGTACATGAATGGGATCATCAGTAAATTACTGGTATTCATGTACAGAGTTACTACTGATTTACCCAAATTTCAGAAGGCTGGGAAAAGGAAAAGCATGGGAGTCTGAACTCCCCACTGCCATGTGGAGAACTCAATGGATGATACCCAAAAAAGACCCAAAAGTAGAGAATATTCAGACAATGGTGGGGCCAGGGATCAGAAGAAACCACAAAATGATTTGAAATCTGTTGCCTCTATGGAGTAGGGTTTGAAATAGAGAAGGTGGGCAGAGGAATGCAGTTTCTTGTTATAAGCTTTTTATCACTATAATGAAAGTTTAAAAAAAATTAAACCACAGATTCCTTATGGAATATTTAAACAAAATTGAAGCCAAGTGTGAAGATTTGGAACATTTTAATAAAGAGCTAAAGTTATATACTCATTAAAAAGATCCACAGAGTGACTTTTCAGTTTTAATCTAAATTTAAAATTAAGTGATCTAAGGCGATCTCACTCCACTGGAGCCCAGAAACCAACAGATTGGCTGTTCTTACTGAAATGACAAGACAGCTAAAGCTGGAGCTGAGTCAGCAGGAGGAAAAACATTCATAATTCTGGCTTGTTCAGAGAACAGCATACCCCAGATTCACTAGTGACCTGAACAGGTGAATTGAGAGGGCATTCCTTCTGCGTCTGAGCTCAACAGGCAGATTTTGAAGGAATGTTCAGCTTATTTAAGGAAGTCTCAATTAGAGATGAGAGTAATAGATTCTGATACAGCTAAATCAAGTTTTAAGATTTTCCAGCTGCCTGTAAAGTGGCAACTCAGAATGTCTCCAAATTACCAGGATGTTCTATCAGACATCATGCTACCTAGAATCATTATTTACAAAGATAATATCTGCCTATTGTCAGATTGCCATGTGACCACCACAAACCGAACTCAGGTCCTCTGGAACAAGTAATAGGTCCTCTGGAGTATGCATGCTGTGCTTTGAATCGGCACCTGCCATCCTCTGGCTATGTCATTACTCACCAATTTCAGCCTGTTTCCTCAACTGCATTTCAGTGTAGCCTAAAATAGCAGCTTGTAGTAGCAGGTTCTTGGGAGGCTGGAAGTATGATATGTAACACATGTGGTAGATATTAAATAAATGATACTATTACTACACTGCATTAAAAAAAATACGTACAACCTCATTACTATACGGTTGACTAGGCAACAGAAAAGGTAATGCCCATAGGTACAAGAAGTTGTTTAGGTCTGGTTTGCTCTTGCTTATTCCTATCAGCACCTGGGCAGAATGCCCCGGGTTCACACCTAACTTTTGCAGCAGCTCTGAGCATTCTCCCCATTTCCCTTGCTCTCCCCTCTCTCTGCCCATTCTAAATCAGTTCTAGAGCTGCTCCCACCTCCACCTACCCTCTGGCTATGCTGTCATTCTGTTCCCTGCTCTAGAACTTACATAGCCCATCCACACAGAATGAACATTAAGTTTCCATTCCCAGAGACTAGCTCCCTGTATAGTAAGGCACATGGAAGTGTCCTTTAGACAGACTCTAATTTCTGAAATAATTGGCTATGATCAGATAAGACAAGAACTGGCACTATGGGCCATCTGCCAGGACACAGAAATAATTTCATTTTGAAAGAAAAGATGACATAATATCATTCTTTTTCAACACTTGTCTCCATGGTGCACATTCCTAGAGAGCAGATTCTGTGCTTACCAAGAGTCTCAAAGTACCTGGGAGTACTCTGATGAATACTATGTACTAAGCACTAGGTTAAGTTTGGTTAGGAAGAAGCAGGGTGGTAACTGTAACATTTAGACCATAATATGTCCTGTGTGCACCTGTCAAAGCTGAGTTCCCTACTTGGTTGTGGCTAGAGGCGATGGGCCTACATTTTCTGACTGTGCCCTGCTCACAGAACCTATCCCTTATTGTGAATAGTTATTTCTGTATGTGCTCCACCTCCCACACCTCCCCACCCCACTTTGTTCACAAGACCTGGGTGCTCTGGAGAGCAGGATTCTTGCCTTTCAGCATTTGTAGATCCCTTTATCAGACTTTTCGAGTAATAGGTACTCAAACAAACTTTCGTGAATCATAGATAAAATCCGTGATTTCTGATGGGGGGAATGGGCAAGCACTGCCCTCCAGGCCATGTCTGTGAACTGTAACCCCACTCTGGATGCTGGGCTTGGCACTCCCCCTACCCTCCGAACTCCCACATCCCTCTAGGCCCACACAGGTGCTAGGAACAGGCAAAGCTGGGAATCTTCACTGCAGGGAGGCCCTTCCCCTTTCTGGTTTGCGAGCCTGTACCATCCCCATGACTTCATCAACTGTACCAGGGCACCTACCAGGTGACAGGGAGATTCCTCTCTTACCCTCTGAACTCCAATTCCTCTATTCTCAGAATCTCTAGCAGGAACCAGACATTCCTCTGAGTCCCCTATGCATTTTCTGTATTCCTTTCTCAGGACCTAGATCTCTTTCTACTTGGTATAACTATTTTCTACATCACTTCTCTTTTCTTCTCTACTATGGTTTCATCTCCTTGAGACCACAAGCCTTGCACAGGTCATCTCTATATACTTCAAACCCCCAGCAAATGGCCTCATCCAGGGCAGGTTCCCAGTTATACCTGCTGAAATGAACATTCCTGTTTATTAATAGGCATGAGAAATTAAAACCCTGTTACTTTCTAGCAACTGTCCTAGATTTAAACTTTCCTGGAAAGCTGTATACACAAACATTCTGAACTATTATATTGGCTAGTTTCTGATGATACAATTGGATATTGTTTGGAAACTATACAGCAGATTCATACTTCTTCTTCTTCTTCTTCTTCTTCTTCTTCTTCTTCTTCTTTTTTTTTTTTTTTTTTTTTTTTTTTTTTGCCTATTTTGGTGTCAAGGTAATACATGCTATTTTTCCAGGATCTACGTGACTGTCATTTAAAGAACTGTAAAAAAAAGGTCTAGTATATAAATAAGCATTTTGTGCATAAATCTATTCAACAGCTGTATTTTGAATACACTGCAGAGAAAACACCATAGGGTGAGATTTTTTAAGTGGAATCAATTGACAAAGTCATGACCCACATTTTAAAAAATGAGAATGTAATAGAAAAAAATGAGTTATTATAGCCATGGGTAAGTAAGTATTGTTTCATGGATACTTTTTCAATTAAGACTGTGTGTGTGTGTGTGTGTGTGTGTGTGTGTGTGTGTGTGTGTGATAGCCCTGTGAGTAGCAGCTGCAGGAGCAGAGGTGGTGCCTGGGCAATGGCAGGGGGAGCAAAAGCAGCCTGCCTGGCTTGCTCTCCCTGCCCCTGCCCGCCCTGCCCAGACTTCACCTGTACCCTTCCTTTGCTGCTCAAAGCCACCACAGTGGATGTATCTTGCTTACATCCAGGAGTCTAGAATGATACAAATACCATACTAGGCTATAGGGGAGGAGAAACTCTGGCATAATCTTGAACAAGAAGAATGAAACCAAGTTAGGCAGTCCTGCAGAAACTGGATTGCACCCCAGAAACAACAGGGGCAGAGTCAACAGGTGGCCCAGGCTAGGCAAACGATGGGGACTTGAACTGGACAGAAAGCATTAAAGACAAATCCTATGAACTCCTTCTGCATGAACTTCATGGAAGAGGGGCAGAAGCACGTGAGACAGGCAAACCAAAAGCTAGCTGAAAAAGATCCAGGAAGGCCAGCTCAGAGCAAGGTTAAGAGCATCAACTCTGGACCCAGACTCTCTGGATCTGAATCTAGGTTGACCAGCTGGGTGAACCTGAGTTACTTAATCTCTCTGTGCCTCAGTCTGTCATCTGTAAAATGGAAACAATGACAGTACCTAACTCAGAGTCGCTGTTATGAGAATTAAATTAGCAAGTATATGAAAAGGACTTTAAAAAAAAATGCCAGGTACTCAGGGAGCAGAGTATGATTGTTTGAAGAAATTTAAAGAAAAAAAAATCCTCTCCATCCCAATTGCTATAGCAAAGCTGTTGCTCTGGGTCTGATAAGGGGAGTGAACCTCTAGAATGTTGTTCTTCTTGAGCTACCATCACTCTGCTTTTAAGTATTTGCAATTATGTAGGGAAAGGCTTTTACAGCAGGGTCCACGCACAATTAGAACCTAATCTTTAAATATCTTGCTTACTTGCCTTACTGTTTGTGAATTTATCCAGAGCCAAAATTCAGTGACACTTATTACTCGCCATCACTGGGGAACTAGGTTTTCCACATAAGTTAATTTTCTAGCAATTGAGGCACATCTAAGAGCCAATGCACATGAAAGTTTGAATTATGTTAATGGCTTATAAAATATAGTGTAAAATTTCCTACTTTCTTAAAGTTTCTTAAAGTGCATCAAAAATAATTTAGTATTTCCATGTAGACTTGGTCATTTTAAATGAACATCAGTCATTGGGGTAATGTCATCGTGTTAACCACTGTGGTTTAAAGATTTGTTTGCCCCTAAACTATCATCTCCAATACAACTGTCTCTTTATTTTTTTCTGCACCCTTCCCTACTACAACTTAAAAATGTCTTGCAGCTTTCACCATTCCTTCTTCAGAATATGACTTTTTTCCTAGTTTTCTACAATCTGCAGCCATGTTGTAGTAGATATTAAAGTTCTGTATAAAGCAAAATGGGTACACTACCTATTGACTATGCTGTAGGCATGCCTATCTTCCAATGATAGGCAGGAAACTTACCCTGTAGATTTTGTGGAATATATTCAGCTTACTCGCTAAAAAAATTATTCTTGGATTTTTACTGTTCAGGACAGCTGAGGATGCCAAATGGGCATCCAAGTTAGGCTAGGGTTTGACTAGCAATGAGTGACAGCTAAAGGTCGGAAAGGCAAGAATCCTTAAGCCTCAAATTTTATAGAAGGCTATCTACTCAGGGGCACCTGGGTGGCTCAGTCATTTAGGCAGTTGCCTTCAGCTCAGGTCATGATCCTGCATCAGATTCCCTGCTTGGCCGGGGTGCCGCTTCTCCCTCTCCTTGCCTCTTGCTTGGGCTCCCTCTAGCTTTCCTTTGCGCTCTCTCTCTCTCTCTCTCTCTCATGAATAAATAAAATCTTAGGAGAGAGAGAGGAAAGGAAAGGAAAGGAAAGGAAAGGAAAGGAAAGGAAAGGAAAGGAAAGGAAAGGAAAGGAAAGGAAAGGAAAGGAAAGGAAAGGAAAGGAAAGGAAAGGAAAGGAAAGGAAAGGAGAAAGACAGAAAGGATATCTCCTCCACATCTGCACTGTACTAGTTTCATACTGCTTCTGAAGCAAAGTATAACTTAGTGGCTTAAAACAACACACAAATTTATTATCTTGCAGTTCTAGAGGTCAGAGTCTTGCAGGATAGAATCAAAGTGTCAGCAAGAGCTGTGCTCCTTCCAGAAACTCCAAGACAGAATCTATTTATCTTGGCTTCTCCAGCTAGAAGCTGGAAAATGGATTTCAGAAAATGTACAAGGCCACCTGCATTGCTTGACTTGTGTCACCTTCTTCCACCTTCTGAGCAATTCGCCCAACCTCTGCTTTGGTCATCACAGCTCTCTCCTTGACTGGCATGCCCACCTCCCTCCTACATGGACCCTTGTGATGACACAGGGCCTACCTGCATAACCCAGGATAGCCTCCCCACCTCAGCATTCTTGACTTAATCACATCTGCAGAGTACCTTCTGACATAAGCATCCTTGGGTCCATTATTCTGCCTGCCACACCCACAGAGGCATCCAACACATCTCAAGTTCAGCACACCCAAAACTAAGCTGCTTCTCTTCCCATCCAACCCCACCACTCTGTCCATATCTGCTCCACTCACCATCTGCCTGCACATTCATTGACAGCAAGTGCATCCATCCAGTTGACTTAGGACAGGTAACATGCAGACACCTCTGTCATCCAGTTCTGTCAAGAATCCCTTCAAAAACAGTTCCAGCATCTGATCACCTCACCCCACCTCCACAGCCACCCTCAACCTGAACCACTGTCTTCTGTCAATGAGATCTCTGGAACAGCCTCGTACAAGGTCTCCCAAATCATGCCCTACAGTCTAATCTCAACCCTGCAAACAAAGGTAGACTTTTTAAGATTTTATTTATTTTACAGAGAGAGAGAGAGAGCACAAGCAGGGGAAGCAGTAGGCAGAGAGAAAGGAAGTAGTAGGCTCCCCGCTGAGCAGGGAGCCCCATGTGGGACTTGACCCCAGGACCCCAGGATCATAACCTGAGCTGAAGGCAGACACCCAACCACCTGAGCCACCCAGGCACCCCAGAGAGAGACTTAAAATACAAATTAGATTGTGTCACCCCTTCCTTCAAACCTCTCCAACGGCTTTTCATCCCACTCAGAGTAAAAGCCAAAGGCCTCATGACGAGTATCCAGAAAGAAATTAAAGCATGGGCAAAGGCTCAGAGGTAAGAAAGCAGTTTTTCAGGAATTGAACACCGTTCAGTGTCCC
Organism: Canis lupus familiaris; assembly: GCF_011100685.1. Lineage (NCBI taxonomy): Eukaryota > Metazoa > Chordata > Mammalia > Carnivora > Canidae > Canis > Canis lupus. Next base: position 10,845,879 of record NC_049246.1, read on the forward strand.
AAGCAAAGACTATGAAAGGAAATGAGAGATGAATATGTGCATTTGGGCAAGGGTCTGGTCCCCATATTAAGCGGCCTGATCCTACCCTAAGGGCCACGGAAAGCTGGTGATGGGTGTTCAGCAGAGCCGGGGCACACCCCAGGGTGCATTTTGGGAAGGCAGCTCCAGCTGCAGCCTGAGACTGGATTGAATGAGCATGGCAAGGAGGAGAGACATTTTGGAAGAGCATGGAAGAGGACAGTGATAGCTGAGAAAAGGAGGAGAGGGCAGATTCGTGGCCATTTAGGAGGTCAAACATCAAAAATTGGTGATGCTCGGATCTGAGGTCAGGGATGAGCTGTGGGTCTTGACATGACTGAATGGGTATCCAAGAGGGCAGTGCCCATCAGCCTGATAGGAAACTCAGCAGCAGGACTGGCTGGGTATGACATGAGGAGGCCAAGTGTGGGAGATCCTCAAGTCAACGTGCTGGAAGTTGAGTGGTCGTATGGAATCTGGTGATAGGAAATACTGACTGGAAACATGTATTTGGAAGTCTTCAGTTTGCAGAAGGTTATTTAAATATGGAAATCAGCAAAGCCACCCAGGATGAGCCTGGAGTAGGAAAAGAGAAGAAGGCTCAGAACTGAACTCTTGAAGGGGAAGAGAAGTCCGCAAAGGAGACTGAGAAAGAACAGCTGGAGGGCTGTGGGGAACACAGGAGAATGAAGTCAGCATTTGTAAGAAGAGCATGCACCAGTGTCAGATACTTCCCATAAGCTAAGTAAATAAGTCCTGAAAATGTTCCATTGGGTTTAGCATCAAGTACATTGTTAGAGGGTACCTGGGTAGCTCAGTGGTTGAGTGTCTGCCTTCAGCTCAGGACGTGATCCCGGGATCCTGGGATCAAGTCTCACATCAGGCTCCCCACAGGGAGCCTGCTTCTCCCTCTGCCATGTCTCTGCCTCTCTCTGTGTCTCTCATGAATAAATAAATAAAATCTTAAAAAAAAATTCTGACAGGAGGAAGCCATCAAAGAGAAAGACAGGAGATCACTGATGTGTGAGGTCTCTGAGGAGGAAAGAGAAGATGGGACCCAGAACATAAGTAGCCAAAGTCACCTTCAGGCCAAGTGCCACCTCGTCAGAAAGCTAATCTCCAACACTGTGAAAGAGCTTGCTCATCTCTGTGCAAGGCACTGGGTATAAAACAGAAAACAAGATGCCCCACCTCCACTTTCAAGGACCTTCCAGCCATTAAAGGGAATGGAGGCCACTAACCAAGTAATGCTGACGCTTCACACACAGTGTGGTAAGTGCTCTGCTGGGGCAGCAGGAGTGTGATAAAAGCAGCCAGGTCTAGAGTCTTCCAAAGGCCCAGAGGCGCACGGGTGGGTTGGTGGGGGGCTGACAGCCAGACAGAGTCCTAGAACCATCCAGGCTCAAGCCAAGCAATGGGAGTGGCTATGAACTACTGAAAATACAAATATGAAAGAAATATCCATTAGCACCTTCCTGGAAATGTGACAGGCATGGAATCTGTTTACTGTTTTCAGTGCTGCTAACATCCAGTTTTCTTCATTCCCTGCATATGGAGGAGGCTGTGCCAAGGCCTGCCTTCCTCTCCCGCCTCCCACTGGAGCTCACAACCTGTTCTCACCCTTAAGGAAAGAGCAAGGCAGCATGCACAGCTATGAACACTGTCCTTCAGAGCTGGGCATTCCCCTCCTATGAGCCCTGGGGGAGGTAAGGGGAGGAAATCTCTTTACTAGGGCAGGCAGCCCAGGACACCAGCACTCCTAATGAGCATCCATCCCCAAGGTGAAATCTCCCCATTCCTGTCCATGAGCAGCAGGTGGAAACCATCTCCTTTCCCCTCTGACCACTCCCCTCCCCTCCCATCTGCTGGCAAAGGCTGCTCAGCCAGGCAGGTCCTGAATTCCCCTCTTCTTCTCCCTCCTCCCCAGTCCTCATATCTGCTCCCTTTTGGATCTAAAGGTTCCAAAAGGGGATCCCTGGGTGGCGCAGCGGTTTAGCGCCTGCCTTTGGCCCAGGGCGCGATCCTGGAGACCTGGGATCGAATCCCACGTCGGACTCCTGGTGCATGGAGCCTGCTTCTCCCTCTGCCTGTGTCTCTGCCTCTCTCTCACTGTGTGCCTATCATAAATAAATAAAAAATTTAAAAAAAAAATAAAGGTTCCAAAAGGAAATGGTTACATCCATAAGCCACTGAACACACATCTGTCAAAATAATCATTTATTTCCTTGGTTTTCCCTCTCTGCCTGCCTCCCCTGGGCAGGTCACCAGCTCCATGCTGTCCTATCTCAGGAGAGGTCTGTAACTTGGAAGGAGGAGAGCAAGTGCTGCCTGTAAGACACTTCCCTTCCTAGCTTCTGTTTCCAAATCCTAAACCCACGGACGGAAGGAGTTTTCAGGCAAAGAAGAAGCCCCCAGTGAGAACTATAGCCAATGGGCATGGGTGACTAAAGGACTTCCCCAAAGTAAATTTCTCATGCCTGCGAAGGAGGGAGGGCTGGGTTCCTGGAGGAGGGTGGGCTCTGTCTGGCCTTGCTCTAAAGCCAGCAGACCCTGGGAAGGAAGCCCTTGGTGGGACCTGGGCTGAGCCCTTAGGTTGACAGGTTCCCAGGGCAGAAGACAGAGAACAGAGTGATTAACCCAAAGAGACTCTACTGCTTCTCAGAGGTGACTGCTGTGGACTTAAGACCCATGACCAGAGGGAAGTCCCTCCTGCCTGAGTGCCACCTCCAACCCCGAGACATTTGCACAAAGTGGAAGGAGGGAAGAAAATGTAAAAAATTAGCTAAGATGGAATCTCCTACCAACCAAAGCAAGAGAAAGGCTAAGAGTCAAGATAAAATGCCAGAAAATGAAGAGGCTCAGCTGAGTTTCATAACTGCTATACGACCTGTAAAGATATAAACCAGAGAAAATATACTCAGAAGTCAAGTAAAAACACTTGCCTGGCTTGTGCCAGATAGCACAGGCAAGTCTGGCTCACACACGGGGCTTGGCCACATTCACTACATCTTCTCCTATATGACCAACAGCCCCACCAAACCCAACTGCACATGTTAACATAGTTGCAGTCTTAAATGAACCAAAATCCAATTTTTAAATCTATCCCTTAAACTGAGCATGCACCAGCTCACCTGCTGACTGCTGGCCAGGCCTCATGTCTCGTCCAGCAACTCTGCCCAGCACCAGCCAGAGGCTTCTTTGAAATATGTGAATGTGATCATGTCATTTCTCTGCAGAGGGTTCCCTTTTGCCCACACAGCACAACCTGAACCACAAAGCCCTTGCTCTCAAGCCACTATTTTACTTGCCAATATCATACCCCTTCTCCATACCTCCATTCTCCCACATGGACTTTCTCTAATCCCATAGAAACACATCACTCTGCGAACATACCAGTTCCTTCCAAAGCCCTAGAACTCTATAATCTCCTTGTCTGATATCCCCATGCTCCCAACCCACCTTGTGCCTGCAGAATGGTTAGTCAACAAGTGTCAAATGAATGAATCACTCAGTGAAGCCCCAAACCACCAGACATCTCCCAATAGGTTCACAATGCCACATGGGCAGAAGGTCCTGGTGTCCTCCTTCCACAAGCCCCTAGTTAAGAAACAGGGCAGGGGGCCAGTTCTGTCCTACAGAGGTGTTTTATTTGACTCTCACAATGTAATGACATAAACTCATTTATCAACAAACATCCATCAGGGAATTCTCCATAAATCACCCAGATTTCTGACTGACATTGGAAATGAGGCAACAGGACACAGAAGGCCCACTGAGGGGGGCCCTCTTTGCATAGCAGCCCTCTTTGGGAGTAGTACCGCTCCCCTGCCTATCCATCCTCACCCTCATACTGTCCCCTCAACAGAAGGTGGAAGGTGGCAACCACCCATCCTCATCCTCCCAGTAAGACCCTTGCACGGTGACCGTCTGGTCCCTGTGGGCACCCAAACAGAGGCCTCTGGGACACACAACCCAACCATTATCATGTGATGACCCCAATTCACTGATTCCTCCATACCTATCACCCATCACCCATCACCCGACACTAACACCACTAAGCCTCATCCACATCTTAAGAGTTTGCTGGGGGTTATTTTCTTGGGAATGAGAAGCTAGTGACAGACTCCATTAATGAGACCAAAAAAATTTTTTTAAGATTTTATTTATTTACTCATTAGAGAGGCAGAGACATAGGCAGAGGGAGAAGCAGGCTCCCTGTGGGGAGCCCAATGTGGGACTCGATCCCAGGACCCCGGGATCACTCCCTGAGCTGAAGGCAGATGCTCAACCACTGAGCCGCCCAGGTGTCCTCAAATTTTTTAAAAACTTCTTAGCTGTATATCTGAATTGTATGTGCTTCCCTAAAATTTCCTCCTACCTTTATCCCTTTTCTAAAAAGGTGTCACTATCTTGGTCTCATTTCCATAAGCTTTTTTCACTGGTTAGGTCTGGGGCAAGATGAGAATTCATCCCCAGAGGCCTTAACTATCAAGCAAGGATTTTCCTGTGCTGCTGAGTCTCCCTGACTCCTTCTGAAACCAGCAGCTAGCCCAAGCACATAGAACCCCAGCTTCCCATGCTCTCCTGGCCTCGAGAATTTTGTAACGTGTGCCTGACAAAGCATCTTAAATTACAGGGAATCAATATAAATCTCCCTCGCAGACATATCTAAGCCGATGAAACTGTTGACAAGAAAGTATTTGCATCCCTTGATTAGAATCTGGTCCAAAACCAATTGAATCAAAGTACGGCAAAGCTGTTCCACAAACAATTGCTTTTGATTACAAGGCAAGCTGAATGAGCAACATCTTCATGCTGTAAAGGAGCTTCTCATACTAAACTAGCATTTTAAGCATCAGCTTACATCAAATCACATTTCATTCAGGGGGTAAATTCAACTCCACCCACCCGAATTATCCAAAACCTTCTCTAATTTTTAGTATATATAAATATACTCCCCTTTAATAAAAATGCTTTCTCTGAGGAACACCTCAGGTCTTTGTCTACTCCAAATGCACTCTTCGAATGTTTAATAATTAACGGACATTTAATGTTCTTGTACATAAAGTGATAATTATATTTTTTTGAAATAACTGTCCAAATTCAGTAAATACTTTGGATTTGTTCCATTCACTAAGAGCTCTGTCAGTGGCTATGTTTAGACTTCAATCTTTATCCTGATTCATCTCTTCGCTCACAAATTCTTTTCTCTGATTTTCCATTTTCTCCAAGATGAATTTGTAGCTTCTTGGGATAGACACTGAAAGGTAAAGGGACTTCTAAAAGGTTGTCACGAAGAGCTGTGACACTTAGGCTTTACAACACATTTATACAAAGCTAGTTTCTAAGATGGCAGAGGGACTTGTAGGAACATAAAGACACAGGACAATGTGGCTGGGCAGGTTCATCTCTCATCCCACTATGAAACTGGAGAAGTTAAGCAAGAGCTAAACTCCCATTCTGGACATAATAGAAATCTCTGTCCTTTTACAGTAAGAGCCTATTGCTGCTAATCTTACACATAATGTGCACACACATCCTCACTGTTGTGCCTACAGTCCTAGAAGCTGAGAAGTCCCCTCTACCTGGGCTCTTAGGCTATCCCTATCTCTTCAGGGTCTTTATCCAACAATTCTTGCATCTTCTATGCTGGAGGCTCTCAATGCTGGTTGAACACAGAAACCACGTGTTCATTTGAAACATGCCTGGGTCCCTCCCCCAGATATTCTGATTTAACTGTTCCAGGGCATGGCCTGGGCTTTAGGATTCTATTGTTCAGTCAAGATACAGAGCCACTGCTCTCCACTGACCTATCTCCCTAGACCAAAAGGCACAAACTCTAACCTGTGTGTCAAAACAGCCTAGGGACATTGCGGTGAGGGGTGTGTAAAATACACGAAACATAAAATTTACCACTTGGGGATACCTGGGTGGCTCAGTGGTTGAGTGTCTGCCTTCAGCTCAGGTTGTGATCCTGGGGTCTTGGAAACAAATCCTGCATCAGGATCCCCGCAGGGAGCCTGCTTTCCCCTCTGCCTATGTCTCTGCTTCTCTCTCTCTCTGTCTCTCATGAATAAATAAATAAAATCTTTTTTAAAAATACAATAAAATTTACCATTTTAACCATTTTTAGGTATATGGTAGATTACATCATTAAGTACATTCACATTTCTCAGCAATGGGATATGTGTTTATCAGAGAAAAAATGTTATCACATTTTTACGTGCTTATTAATTACGGACACTTCACACATGAATCCAGATGTCTGGTATCCAGCAGGGAAAGTTAACATGGCCTCCTGGTAACAGTCACCTGGGGTAGTTTGATTGCTGCCCATTCAGATAGGGCATGGGCCCCAGGGTTGCCAACATCCTCACTGTGCCCCCTTGAAGTTACTCTTAGCCTGGCTTCTACAGACAGGCTTTATATCGGTCTGTCAATAGGGTTAGGCCTCCTCGGCCCTAAAAACACCCTGTGTCCTTTGATCCCAAGTCTCTCTCTAGATGCCCCTGTCTCTTTCACATCTCTCCCTTATCCCCCATTCAGCCCTTAGAGCCCTGAGATCCAACTTATTTCCCTTTCACTGCACTGAGTCCACCCTGGCAAAGATCAATGACCTCATGCCACCAAATCCCAGAGACACCCTAATTCCCTGTACTGCACTGGGTAGTATCAGAGGCTGAGTCCTTCTGGAACTCCCATGTCCTCCTCTCTCTCCTCTCTTCTCTACCTTTTTACAGGGCTTCCATCCTTGGCCCACAGCAAGGGAAGACTCCCTGCATGTTCATCACTCACCACAACCCATAGGCTGACAAGTCCAAACACAGTGGGTTCTCAGGGGCTCCAGGAGAGTCTGAGAGATGAGGTTTGAGTTCCTCGCTCTGTCACTTATAAGCTGTCACTTCAGGCCAGTTATTTAGCTCAAGCTCCATCTTAAAAAAAATGAAGATAATAATTTCCACATTAAAATGTATGAGAGACTGGAGGGTATTATGCTGAGTGAAGTAAGTCAGTCGGAGAAGGACAAACATTATATGTTCTCATTCATTTGGGGAATATAAATAATAGTGAAAGGGAAAATAAGGGAAGGGAAAAGAAATGTGTGGGAAATATCAGAAAGGGAGACAGAACGTAAAGACTGCTAACTCTGGGAAACGAACTAGGGGTGGTAGAAGGGGAGGAGGGCGGGGGGTGGGAGTGAATGGGTGACGGGCACTGGGTGTTATTCTGTATTTTAGTAAATTGAACATCAATAAAAAATAAATAAATAAAATAAATAAATAAATAAAAAAATAAAATGTATGAGAGAATTGTACAATGCTCTAGATTAGAACACCACTGTCCAACAGAACTTTCTGTGATAATGGAAATGTTCCCTACCTGTGTTGTCCATCGTGGAAGCCATGTGCTACATCAGACTACAGAACACTTGGAATGTGGACAATGGGACTGAAGAATTAAAATTTTAATTTTATGTAATGTTATTAATTTTAAATTTAATGGTTCCCTAGGGCCAGTGGTTCTCAGTGGAACAGTGCAGCTCTAAAGTGACTAAAACTAAACAATCATCAGTAAACCCAGCTATTATTATTGCCACTATTAACAAAGGGAAAAATGACAATAAACCTCTCCAGTTCAGGCCTTCCAGTGGAGCATCAGCCTCTGGAGGAACAGACTTCAGGCCACTTGAGGCCGGTTCTGTTTGAGGATCCTATGCTCAGGAAAGTGATCAACATTCCTCAGGGGCCAGAGTAAATATTCAGGGATTCTTATGTCCCAGTTATTCCTATCTGGTAAGGAGGCAGGCCTGTGGCCACAGTCTCCAGGACACTGGGATCTTTACTATGCATCTTTACTATGATGCACTGAGTAGAAGCCCCAGCTGTTGGGTTCCCCTGTGGGTCCTGATGTAGGCAAGCTGGCTCCGCCTGCCCAGAGTTTGCACAAGGGACTGTGCTCTATGCAACAGGGTAAGGTTCTATGTCCTATGTCAATGAACATCTCTCTATAACTCACCATCATCCTGTGATAACAATAACCCAAGTGCCCTCTGGATACCTCCCTATGGATTCCCCTCAGGCCATCACCAGCTCTAAACTAAGCTCAGTGTCTCCATCCCCCTGGCCAAGGCCCCACTCCCTTTTCTGCCCCATCCTCCCAGTGGATGGCCTGAGCCATCTTGGACATCTTCCAAATACCAAATCCAACTGCTTTAGATCCAAATGTCTTCTCACACTGTTACAGGAAACCTTGGAAATAATCCTCCATCCTCTTATTGTATAAGTTAAGAAACCAAATGAAGTTAAGAGAAGGTGCATTCATCAGGGTTTTCTTGAGAAACAGAACCAGTAGGACAAAAAGGTGTGTGAGGGTGTGTGCTCATGCACGGGGACATAGATGGAAAAGGACAGCAAGAGAGACTGATGAGTTGATTTTAATGAATTGGTTCATGCATTTATGGAGGCTGGTAAGTTCAAAATCTACAGGGTAGGCCAGTAGGCTGGAGACCCAGGGAAGAGCCAATGCTGCAACATAAGTCCAAAAGCCATCTGCTGACAGAATTCCTTCTTGCCAGGGCTGGGAGGGTAGGGCAGGGGTTTGGGGTTAGGGGGGAGGTGATGAGAGAGGGCAAGCATTTGTTCTATCTAGGCCTCCAACTGATTGGATGAGGCCCACCCATATTAGGGAAGGCAATCTGCTTCATTCAAAGTCCACTAATTTAAATGTTAATCTTGTCCAAAAAGCACCCTCACAGAAACATCCAGAATAATGTTTGGCCAAGTATTTGGGCACCATAGCCCAGCCAAATTGGCACACAAAATTAACCACCATTTATGTTTACACATAAAATTACCAAGGTCATGAAGTTAAAATCCCGGGAAAATCTAAGATAAGCTTTAAAAAATATAAGAATATAATTTCCTCCTCGCTGAAAGCATTTTAAAACATAAGAAGCAGATTTTGATAAAGAATAATCTTATTTGGTGTAAGAATAAGCAATGTAACTTATGAGTATCTATAATTATAATAACAAAATAATACACAGTTAACATTTATTGAGTTTCTAAGGACCACACACTGTGCTATCCATTGTGCTGTGTATCCACTGTACACACAGTATCATATTCAATCATCACAGCAAACCTATCATTGTGTGTTTTTGTAATAACTTGGGGTTATATTTTCATAGAAGTAAAACTCTGTAGAGCACGTATGTATACACAGATTCAAGGATGTATTCAAATGATTTTTTTTCCTATCTAAAAATAGAAACCACAACATTAGTCACCAATGTCTGGGAACATCCATATATCCTTCTGCACACTGACATACAGTATTCTTAGGTTGCTGGCATCAATATCAACCATTAAAGGTTGACATAAGTCTCAGCATTTTGGAATCCCCTCCCAACCCAGGGCATTCCTCAACCATTCCAAAATAAACCAAAGCTGTGCATTTGCTAATCTGAGTTTATTCCGTTATTTCAAACAACACAGTCACTACCAAAGTCCACAATCCCTTATCCACAATCCTGAATACCAAAAGATCTGACAACTGACTGTTTTTATAAATCATTTAATGGCAAAACATTACCTAAACTGATATGAAGCTATATATAGTCGTTTTTCAATCTCACTTTAGCGAAGATGCCCATATGTTTTATTTCAGAACTATTAATGCATGTGATTGCAGGGTGTTGCCCAAGGCCCTCCTGGAATGTCATTTTCTTGTAGTATAGACACAACCCAGAAATCTGAAAAAGTGCAAATTACTACACATATCTGGCCACATGGGGCTTATAGAAAGTACTAGGTCCTACATTATCACCTTTTACAAATGAGATCACCAAGATTCAAAAAGAACCCATCTAGCTTCATTAGATGTCAAAGGCAATTCGGGCAACCTTAACCACTGTACCATATGTACGATGTACTTCTACACACAATCCAGGAGTGAGCTGCCAGCTGTATGCAGCACTGGAAACCATTAAGTCTGTTTTGCAGACTGTGAGTTGGAAGCACTGAAAAGGCAAGTGATTTGCTCAAAATACATGTGGTCTCATCAAAACCAGATGCAGAACTCTCATAAGGACCCCTTTTATTAGGAAGAAGTCAAATTTTTCCCATGAGGAATGAAGGGAGGGAAAGACATCTTGGGGAGTCTGATTTTCCCTTAAGAGACTTAACTATGTAAAATTTCAAAAATCACTGCAAACTCACACTCTTCCCTTAACATAGTCTTCTGAACATCTTCTTTTCCTTTCTGTCTAAGCAGAATGAAGAAACCATTCAGAATCCAGCGAATTCACAGGATTCCTCAATAATCATCAATTCAAGTGCATCAAGTAGTAGGAAAAACCCAGGATGAGCGCAAGCCTTCGTTTCAGGGAACAAAGAAAAGGGAAAGCCAAACTCCATCATCAAGCCCCCTGAACATGGGACTGGACACAGAAGAGAAATAAAGGGGGTCACAGGCCAGATGAGTAAAAGAGCAGAGAGAGACCAAGAGAACCCAGAGCAAAGCAAGAGTCCAAACAAATGCTGCTGTTCTAGGGGGCATCATACAGCCCATTTTGGAGTGAGCTGTGATCCAAAGTCAATGTGTATAGCCCCACTGATAAAAGTCACTCCCTGACAGTAGTTCCACAAATAACCCAGCATCCATTCACTGATACTGGTTGGCTCTTCCCTCTTATTCATTTCCTTCCATTGTAAATGCTTCCAATAAAATAACCAGGGACCTAGAAACTCACTGAAACAGTGTGGCTTTAGAGCCATTGATCTCAAACTTAAGCATGAACCAAAATCACCTGTGAAGTACAGCTCCCTGGGCCCCACCCCATAGTCTGAGTCCTTGGACCTGGCATGGGGCGTAAAAATCTGACTTTCCCCCAAGCTTCCAGGTGGCACTGCTGCCCTAGAAAAGTGCTGACGAACAGAAATATAATGTGAGCCATATGTGTAATTTTAGATTTTCTAGTAGCCACATTTGGAAGAGTGAAATCCAACAAGTGAAATGAATGTTAATAATGTATTTTATTTCACCCGATATATCCCAAATGTTATCATTTCAACATTTCAATAAAGGAGGCATTTTACATTTTTTTTCATACTAAGTCTTCAGAATCTGGTATGCATTTTGTATTTGCAGTGAATCTCGTTTTAACTACTCAGTAACCACATGTAGTTTCTGGCTGTAGGTATTGGACAGCACAATTATATAATATGGACACTGTATGTGAATAACAATGTATGTTGCAGGGGGATTAGCTCGAGCCCAAGTGACAGTCACCCAATGTATGAGAGAAGTTAGACATCTGTGAAGGGCTGGAGAGGTGGACAGGATCCTAAAGGATGCAGAGTGGAGGCCCTCACACTTCACTGAGACAGAAGAAGACACCATGGGCCCTCATGATGTCTAGAACTCACAGTGTTGAGTGTAGAGTGTTGAGTGTAATCTCAGAGTTGTAGACTCCAGCCCAGCCCATGGCCTTTGCTTAAGTCCTAGGTAGAAAGAGTATTATCAGTATTAAGAATATTATGAGAGTATTATACTGTAAGATGAGTAAACCCTAAATCAGGGGCTTTGTTAAATACAGCATCAGAAGCTCAATGAAGCCCCACTAGGTAATCCGTGTAGCCAAGAGAGACCCAACCCATTCACCACTGCCTCCTCCCTCCTGTGCCAATGCCAAGAAAATTAAGGGGCATGTCTTGCACCAGATGACTGTGGAGTGAGCCTGAGGCTTCTCACCTACATTTCCCACCTCAGACCAGAGTGAGTTGGTAGTGACAGGACCCATGCTGCAGCCAGCCAAGACCTGACTGAGCAGGAGCAGAAAAGCCCCCAGAACTATCTGCAATTCATAAGACCTTCCCCGGGGCGGGGGGCAAGACTTGGGGGGGGTGGTTCAAGAAGGACCAAGTGACAACTTACGGCTCTCTAGAGAAACAGAAAAGGACAGATCTACCAGCAGACACTGCCTGCAGAGCCTGCTCTCAGGCTCCAGGGTGCTCAGTACGTTGGCTTTACCTTCACCCCCAGGACAGCATGCATGATACTAAGACGACCCAACTTCAGAGAACTATAGCGCATTTGCCTTTGCTAGCCACGACCCTCTATGGACAAGAAGTGAGAGATGATATACACAGATGTGGAACCTGCCCTCATCGCAGCACTGGTGGCCTCCCTGTGATCACCTGAGGGAGGCTGCAGGTTACCCTGCCTGCGCTTTGCTGCTGAGGCACACCTGCTTCACCTTACTCTCCTAGGACTTGATTTTTTAAGATTCTTTTTATGGGAAAACATACATAACTTAAAACTTACCATTTTAAGCATTTTTAAGTGTAAAATTCAGTGGCATTGAGTACACTCATATTGTTATGCAACCTTTACCACAATCCATCTCCAGAACTTTCTCATCTTCCCAAACTGATTCTGTCTCCTTTACATACTATCTCCTCATCCCCTTCTTCTACCCTGACCATCAACAGGTACCCTCGGTCATAGCCTAAACTGGTTCAGAGCACATGAATCCTTTCCCAACCCCAAGAGACATGAGATAGAATCCTCAGATCTCTCTCTCTCTCTCTCATACACACACACACACACACACACACACACACACACACACACACACACTGACTTCCTCACTCCTTCTAGGTAGAGCAGAGGAGGAGATCTATTAGTACCCACGTGAGCCTTGCAATGGCAAACTTACCAGCCAGGCTGGCCCTAGACTCCCAACACTGGCATATGTGAGATTCCTGGGCACAGAGCCAGACTTTCTTGAGACAACAGGACCACCACCAACTAGAAAAATGCAAGCGACACAAATGGGCACTGGGCAAAAGGCCCAGTGGCAAATGCCACTCAGGTCATGCTACCCTTGCCCAGAACAAAATACCAAATTGGGCATGACATCTTTGCCAAAGCAAAGCAAGGGACACAATACTGAGTAGCTTTGCTTTTTAAATTCTATTTCTTTTTCATGTATTTTGATCAAGGCATAATTTGCATATAGCAAAATAGACCCCTTTGAGTATATAGCTAAACTGTTTTGACAAGCACATTACACAGCATACATGTAATGACTACTACAATCAAGGTATAGAATAGTTCCATCACCCTCCAAGACTTGCCTCTGCTCCTTTATAGTCAACTCTCCTAATGCTCCCAGCTCCTAGAAACCACTGATCTATTTTCTGTTCCTAGTGTTTCACATTTTCCAAGAATATCTTATGAATCAAATTATATGACATGTAGCCTTTTGAAATTGCCTTCTTTCCTTATTTGTAACTGCTTGAGATTGATCTACATAGCTTCATGTATTGGTATCTTAATTAGTGTTGTTTTATTGTGATAAAATATACACAACATACAGCTTACTATTTTAACCACATTTAAGTGCACAGTTCAGTGGCATTAAGTACATTCACATTGTTGCCCAGCCATCATCAGTAACTTTACTTTAAAAGGCTGGTCTCATTAACTCATTATTTTTGAACATTAATTCCATTCAAGGTCCCTGGGGAAAAATGTGAAAGTTTCACAGCACATTCTGTTGATAACATTACAAGTTAAGTCAAGATATGTCCCAGGTTGCCAGCAAAGTCCTAGCTCATGCCAGTTGCGCCAGTGTGCTTATTAATAGAGTCACTTTCACTTTCCAAAGTTTGAAAGATAAGCTACATGGCCACATTTGCTGTAGGGAAATAATTTCCTTAAGACATTCCTGGTGAGAGACTAAAAGAAAAAAATTTAAATAGCAATATTATGGTCTATCAAATTACAACTATCAAAATTACAAATACATTTACCTTCAACCCAACAATCACATTTCTAAGATTTTATCACACAGATGCACATGCAATATATAGCAATGTTTGTAAACGAAAAACATCAGAAACTATCCAAGTAGCCATCTAAAGAAAGCTGGTCACATTAATGAGGGCAAATTTACTCCCTAACCCCAAAAGAATTACTATACAACCCTCTGTGTTCTGATATTGGAAGAGCTCTAGGACGCACCCTTAAGTGAGGAAAACAAGGAAGAACAGTGTGTATAGCTTGTGCTAACTTTCCTGTAAAGAGGAGGGGAGGAAACATGTTTGCATTTGTTTGCATACACAAAGAAATCCCCCCAGGGACACCTGGGTGGCTCAGTGGTTGAGCGTCTACCTTTGGCTCAGGTTGTGATCCCGGGATCCTGGGATAGAGTTCTGAATCGGGTTCCCCACATGGAGAGTGCTTCTCCCTCTATGTCTCTGCTTCTCTGTGTTTCTCATGAATAAATAAAATCTTTTAAAAATATGAAAGAATTCCCCCCCAGATATACTAGGCATATACACAGATAGACACACTGACCCAACTATCAACAGGATGGAGGGGAAGGGCAGAATGGGGGTGGCAGTAAGTCTTCTAATATCTCTTTAAATTTTTTCAATGGTGTAAGCATAGTGCTGGGTTCAAATAATTAAAAGGAAAAAAGAAGAAAAAAAAAAAAAAACAGAGGATAAAATGTCCCTTGGGAAAAGAACTAAGTGTGAAGGCCTGGACTATTATAATCAATGTATTTCCAATATTTACAAAATCAATAAATTGACCTGTCAGACACTGAATATACCCCCAAAGGCCTCAAGTAATCTAAAAAATTACTTCCTTTTCAAAATCCATCATGTAGTTTAGCTAAGCACAACTAAAGTTCCTTCTGATGGTATGTCTGAAATTAAAATATGTCCCCCCAAAAGAAAAAGTGTGTCTATTTAATTTTCTTCTGGATGCCATGTTCAATTCTTTTAAGGGAATAATGTTTCTTGATAAGTGGAATCAATATAAAGCTCCCCAACAAGTTGTTCCAAACTTAAAAACATTAATTTGTTTCAGTTTGTGCATTAAATGTTATCATGAAAACAACTGTATCATCATGAATGTTCTATGAAGTGATGAGCACAGTAAGATTTCTTAATATTTTATAAGACTAATTTTTAAGTGTGTCTGGGTGCAAAACATGAATATATTAATCTTTGGCTATTTTAACAACAACCACCACAAAACCCCCCACATACTTAGCAGCTTAAGAACACACACACATTTATCATCTCACAGATCTGTAGGAGTACATACTGGCTAAAATTTAGGGATACCATGGCCCAAAGGGGTCCTCTGCTTAGATTCCCAGAAAGCCTAAATCAAGGGCCACATTCCCGAATGGAAACCCTGGAGAAGAATCAGCTTCCAAGCTCATCTGCTTGATTATTGGCCAAATTAAATTCCTTGCAGTTGTAGGATTAAGGTTCTGTTTCTTTGCTGTCTGTCAGTAGGGGGTTGGTTTTTGCTTCTATAGGCTGCTCATACTCCTCATCCTTTCCATGTGGCAGGTCAGTTCCTCGCTTGTATTAAATTTCTGATTTCTCCTTCTTCTGCACCTCTAACCTCACCCACAGAAAGCTCTCTGCTTTTAAGGGCTTGTGTGATTGGCCTGGGACCTTCTAGATAATCTCCTTAATTAAACATCCACAATCTGAATCACATCTGCAAAGTCCCTTTTGCTACCCCACACAGTGTATTCACCGGTACCTCTCTGAGGGGCCATTCCATTTCCCACAAAGAATATTTTGAAATGCAAATGTGATGAAAGTGGGACACAGATTGTCACTAATGTACTCTAAATGAGTGTGTGGTGTATATATATATATATATATATATATACATGCGCCAACCATACATAAATGGGTACAGACATACGGGTGCACACTTAATACAGTTTATACTTTTTTAAAGTGTCTGGTATTTTTGTTAAAACCATCTGGCAACTCTACAGGTGATCCCAGCTCAGCAAAGAGAATTCAAGAAGGGGAAGAAACTTTACAGACCAAGCTAAACCAAGTCAACCGCTCAAGACAGTAGTTACGGGATAGAAATGAATGCCAAGGGATAAGTCACTGCAACTATCTACAAATAAAATAAGGTCAAGGAAATAAAGACAGGAATTCCAAAGCTGAGGACGTAACTGAAGCCCCCAGTTCAAAACCCACCTACTGACAAGGCCAGTGGAAGCCATTATTGTGTCCAGGCCTCTCATCCTTCAGGCAGTTATGCTACAGGGGATCTTGAGAAATTGGGCATTTTCCAAGGCACTAAATTCAGAGTCTTATCCAAGCCCACTACTCCTCCAGAATCCTTTTCCATTTTGTTTGTTGTTGTTGTTGTTGTTTTGTTTTGTTTTGTTTTGTTTTCCTTTTCCATTTTGAATCCAAGAATCACTTGGGACCCAACAGGGCTGACCCCAAAATCACCACAAACAACAAACAAACAAACAAACAAAAAAACTAAATTGATGGTGACTACAAGTTTTACCATTAAACTCTTCTATTAACTTCCAACCCTTCATTTCTAAATCTTGTCCTCAAGATAAAGAAGACATAAACTACATATAATAATATCATATTTAGATTTATAAATTCATATTTATATTATTATATAATAATAAACTAAATTTTCTTTTAAAAATTAAAAGGATTGTTTTCTTAGAAAAACAGTATACTTTTTAAAAATCCACAGTATTGCTTATTTTTCTAATTTATTCTTTAAAATGGAAAGGGCCTGATAATGTTTTCAGGATGAAAAGGTACTATTAATTTTCAAAGATAATTTTTGCTTCTAAGAGTGATTTCCGGGAAAGGATAAAGCAGCTCTAATTTGAGAGTATTCTGGCTGAATTTATAAAAATAAATATAAGCCAATAACAAGTTGGCCATGGAAGTCATACCTCTCAATTCAGAGTGCTTAACAAAGGTTTTAAGTCCTTAACTACGGTTGGTTATACTGCCTACCTAGAAAAGTCTTTCTCAATTAAGCTTTTGTCTAATCTCAGTTCCTGGGATCTGGAGTCCTCCTAAATGCCCACTGGTGCTCTTGGCAATGTCTGATCCAGCATCTACAGAAGCTCTTCAAAGTAGGGGAAGAAGAGACTTGCTACCTTTCTAAATGATTCATGGACTACTGAGCAGGTTGCTTTCCAAAGCCCAAAGAAAAAGTGGTCATATTGGAAAGGTCATACTGGGTGAAATGAGGTGGCAGGTCCCAGGATCGGTGCCACCCTGCATGGCTGGCCTCCAGTGATCTCAGCTGTCAGAGCCTAACAGCCTTTGCTAGTGTCCCTGGAAAAGACCTTGGCAGGTGGTAGAGTTCATGTGGCCAGTCACGTGTGGGGAGGAGGGGTGGTAAACAAGGCTGGAAAACCAAGAAGGAGCCCATTAGGTCACTGGTGCCAGAGGATGTGCTGCTGTCTTACAACAAAAGGATATTATTATGAGTAATTACACTGCACAGGACATATTTTCCTACAATACAGCTGAGTTTCCTTTTTTTTGAAGATTTTATTTATTCACGATTCAAGACAGCGCCAGCACAACCTCTCCAAGGAGATATCTCTAAACACTCAGAATGGATGATGAGCTTCCATAGCCGCCTGCACCTCCCTCAGTCTTCTGTGTGATGTCACAGTGAAATCACAACCCAACCACCATTCCTTCCACTGTCAGTGTGGGAAGGAAGGAACCCTGCATTTTATAACAAAACACCAATATGCTCTGAAGTGTTCACTGCAACAAGCTGGTATGGAAACAAGAAAGAGGTTGAGTTTCAAAATGGCAAAGGTGATCAAGATATGACTGAGCCTCTGTTTTCTCATTGCAACAATTGGGGATAATGACATTTTCCCCATATGGTAGTGATAAAGATTAAATAAAGTATATGTATCAACTCCTTGGAACAGCTTCTGGTGTACTGAAGGCGCTCAACAGAGATTATGGTGTTGAGAAGGAGAAGGAGGGTAAGAAAAAGACTCTGGGGTTGGTTGGCCAAGCTGTGACCATGGTCCTCTGAAGAATGCTCCCAACCTAAAGACAAACCTGCAGGGATGGCCGTGGTGCTGGGCATGTGACTGGAAACCCTTTGTTGATGGGTAGCCTAAAGAAGTCATTAGAGCATCGGGAAGGAGACCGACAGGACAGCTGGACAGTGATGGCAAGGGTCCCGCTGGCCACATGGGTGCCTCTGTGACCTGGGCCAGCAGGGAAACCAGTTAACAAGAGGAGCAGGTGGAGGCTGCTGCAGAAGAGGGTCAGGTCCTGGGGTTGGGTGGGGGGAGAAGTGGGGACTAGGGGACTGGGAAATGGGGAGGAAAAAGACCTAAAAATGGCTCTGAATTCATTTCAAAATCAGGACATTTACATGTTTTATTTTGGTGGCTTTCACTGCTAGGGTTGGAAAGGGCTATGGCAATAACTCCAAACTCAACACTAACAATTTCAGTGACATTCTGCTGCCACCAATCCAGTTGGGCTGCCTACTGAGTTAAGTGCGGAAGAGTGTTAATTGTTCTAGAATTTCCTCAGCACTGCAATTTCCTGGGCTTGATCAAATGCCCCATATGGAACTTCATTTTCTTCTTTTATGACTGAAGGATTATCACTCAGGCCTCTCATTTCCCCTAGGGAAGCAAAGGCTCCAGATGGGCCAACTCCCGTTATATGATTTTCCAAAAGCTATGCATATTTTCTTTGTATACATAGCTTTGCCATTTATTATTCATTCTCCTGACTATCTAATCTATTAATGTGCTGAGCTTTCTTTATAAATCATGAATTAGCTATGTGGCATTTTGGTGAACAGTAAAACTGTCAGGGTGTGACATGTGGAGAGTCTTGTATAGCAGAAACTTCCTTTTGCTATTAGCCTTAGAAAATAACACAAAACTGACAAACAGTGACTACATCTTCTTTTAACTTTAAGATCGTCAGTTCTAAAAGAACATAGGAGCTGTAAGTTTTCATTATTCATTTATGCGTTCACCCAACAAACATTTTATTATGAACCTACTATACAACAAGACTGTATTAGCTGCTGAAGAACAAAGACTAATATAATTCAGCATTTCACATATCCTTCAATACTCATTTATCAACTTAGAAACAAGAAAAATGACAAATGAAGCATAAGCAATCAACCGTACTTCTCACGATTTTAAAAATTTTAAGCCATTCACAATTCTGTTCACCTAACACAGAAATTGCAAATTAGTAGCCCACAGACTAAATTCAGATATAATCTACTTGGCCTAATTTTTTAAAACATGAGTCAGTAGGGGTGCCTGGGTAGCTCAGTCAGTTAAATGTCCAACTCTTGGTTTTGCTTCAGGTCATGATCTTGGGGTCCTGAGATCGAGCCCCACATCCACTTCTGCACTCAGCATGGAGTCTGCTTAAGATTCTCTCCTCTCCCTCTGCCCCTTCCCTCGCCCTGCTTATACTCTTTCTCTCTTCCTAAAAATAAAACACAACAAAAAAATGTGGGTGTCAGTATTTTAAAAACAAAATCAAGAGGCTTCACAAAATTAATTTTTAAAATATTTCTACTTTCTCTTTGAAAACACATGAAAAGATTTAGCAACACTGGATTCACATTGCCACAAAATGAAAATCCCCTACAGTGGAGTCACCACTGTCCCTTTAAGTCAGCCCTGCCCTCTCTAGAACCCACCACTGCCCATTCTCTCTCAATCCGGAAACCTGTTGGCCACCATTTACCACCCCCATTATTAGTTCTCTGCATTCATAGAGGTATCACAGGTGGAAAATGAAAGACAGACTGAGATGGTATGTCTGACTCAAGGTAACTGGATCACTTCACTTTCCATTAGCAAAGAACTGTCCTACATGTTATGTGTGCAAATACACCCAGCACACTTTACTCAGTTATACAAAACTATAGGCTACTGAGAACATCTATTTTTACCAATGGTAACCAGTACTTACAATACCAGTCCCATCACGTGTAGACAGCTGAGAGCACCACAATTCTAGTCCCTTTCTAAGACTAAAGTCCTTAACAGCAAATAAAGTATTAGATTTTTCTCACCTGCCTTTTTCCCTACCAAATTAGTAAGGACCCCAACCTCCGCTTTGCACTTACCTTGATTATTTTTCTCATGACTACCCAATACTGTGCTACAGTAAAAATTATACACCTGCTCCCTGCTCATTTCCAACACTCAGAAATTACTTGTCTTCAGTACCCTTCAAGGCACACTTTCAAGAGTAATTTCGCAACAATCAGTAAAGTTGAAAATACATATATCCCATGACTCAGCAGAGCAGTGGGATTTGTCACACATGCCCTGGAATGGTGGGTTCCAAACTTCTCTCAGTATCATCCTGGGTAAGAAAGACAACTGACATCATAACCCAGTGCACCTGCTAAAAGTTTGATTAGAAAACTTACCCTTATAATAATGTACAGTGAAATTTTATTTTATATAATACATTACATTATGACCTTTACTGTTAATACTAGTCAATGTTGGTTGCAATCCATTACATTGATTTCATGATGCCTTAATATATGATAGTTTGAAAAAGACTGGCCTAGAGGCTACCTATCATATGTATCCACGGAAATCTTATGTCTATCAGAAATCTTGTTGCATCATTTTCGCTAAAAGTGAAAAATCAATCTCAATGTTCAGCACAGCAGTTAGGAAATTTAAAATTCCATATTCATATCATGTTAATATCATAGAGCAGTAGAAATGAATAAACTTAATCCAGGTATCTATTTTGATAAAGCTTCCAGTTAGTATTAGGTTTTCTTCCAAAGAATCAAAAAGAATATTACATATGCAGGGTGCAGGCTGACTTTAAACACAAAAAAGGAGAACTATGTATTTCTTTGGATACATACATATCAGTAAAAGGATAAAACTGTGCTTAGAAAAAAAAAACTGTGCTTAGAAAGGATTCTTACTTACTTCTGAAAAGCAGTTTTTGTTGGAAAGGGGTGTAGGGAAGGGATTAAAATAAGAATTTGGGACTATAACTGTATATGAAATATTTTAAAACCTTCAGTAGATGCAACCACTACACCTAAAAAATCCAGCAGCTCTTAAATCTGAGTATGCATATGAGAGGAATTATTGTCAGCATTTTTGTGCTTAAAAAATATCATAAAATTTAAAAATAATTTTTAAAGAATTACCCTTTCAAGGTACATATTTCTTCCTTAAGACAGGAAGCAAACCTCAAAGGATGAGAAGGTCCCACTCGAACACATCACAGTTCTCAAAATTTAGAGCATCAATAAAAGGTTCTGACTTTCAGACTTAGGTCTTACTGCATCATAAACCAACCAAAGTAGTTGTGCTTTTAGAATTCTTTACAATTAGACCCTCTGAAAACCTAAGATAATCTGGGAGTTTGGGACATTAAAGTGTTCTATTCCCAAATTCATGCTATTTATACTGGAAACTCTGGTGGTTGAAATGCTGCCTGTTGCCGAATAGGCATGATTTTAGCTGACTTCTTGAAAGGCCACCTGCTAAAATAATGTAGAAGGACTTTGTGGGGACCAATTACTTTGTAGATTAATAATGCTGACTGTTTCCTGGGATGGAAGGTCACTTCACCAGTTGGCTTCTGCCATTCATTACTGTACCTGTTTTGCTGTGATCCCAAGGGCTGGCATCTCCCTACATGTCCCTATATGCAGACAATACTCTCATGCCCTCCAAAGACAGCTTTGTTTGTGCCAATCTAAGATGCCACACATTATTCAAAATCAATTTGATTTAAGCAAATATTTCTTTTTCCTCAATAGTCAGTCTGTTATATAATATCTTTACAACCCCCAGACTCAACTCTATCTGTATCCTGTGAAATTTGGAAGTTCTTATTAATATTAAAGTCACAATTTGTATGTTGGACTTCACCTTGGCTATCAACACTTGAGATCAGTGTTAGCATGAATTGTCTAGCATAACTACTTACATGCAGCACATGAATTTCATCCATTACTTTATTTACAAAGGAAATTTCTGTATCACATAAAGAAATATGACAAATGAGGTAAGGACACCTATATGCATGTCTCATTTTGGCCACAGGAAGGCTTTCTGACCTTGGGCAGTTCCTTCACTGTTTAGAATCTCAGTATCTTTGTCTACACTTTCTTGTATGCTTAATGAGAACTAAATGAGTCCAAGTATGTGGGATGTCCTGTGGAAAATAGAAAGCACTATAAAAACACAAGATGGTGCTGTTATTAGTGGTAACAGCAATATACATAATGTCTGTACCCCCATTATATAATGCAAATAAACATATGAGGTTGTTATTTCTATATTTGTATATAATGGCTCATTCAGTTTTTCTAAAGTTCCTCTTGCTAAAATCCTAATGGGTTTAACATATCTCTCCACTATTAATCTGAATTTATTAAATTTATTTTTCAGCTTGAGAAAATGTACACTCAGTTTACTTCTTAAAACAAATTCCTAAGGATTCCTTTGCATGTTTCTAAGTCCCTGGTTCATCAAAGAATATGCATGGAATTCCATGCCAAAATCATGGGATTGTCTTCCTCAAGAAGGAGCTCATTCTGGTGCCTTTCACTGGCCCTGGACCATATGTCTGACCTCAATTTATCAACATTAAAGAAAAAAGACTATGGATAATGAGTCAGTATAATGTTCTTATTCAAAAAACAAAAAAAACAAGAACAAAAACCCAACTCTAAATCCAAATATCTTTCAAATGTTTTCAAATGATTGAAATAAAGCTCTCCCAAAGCATTTTTTATTTATTTTTAAAGATTTTATTTATTTATTCATGAGAAACAGAGAAAGAGAGAGAGGGGGAGAGACATAGGCAGAGGGAGAAGCAGGCTCCATGCAAGGAGCCCGATGTGGGACTCGATCCCAGGACTCCAGGATCACGCCCTGAGCCAAAGACAGACACTCAACCACTGAGCCACCCAGGCATCAAAAAGTATTTTTTAAATTCCAAATCCAACACTAATCTCTATTTTCTGGTGGGTAGGGGGTGGTGAGAAACATACAATACTGATTCGGGAGCACAGTCCAGATTAAAACACTTTAACAAGGGGTGCCTAGGTGGCTCAGCGGTTGAGCATCTGCCTTTGGCTCAGAGTGTGATCTCACGGTCCTGGGATTGAGTCCCACATCAGGCTTCCTGTAGGAAGGCCTGCTTCTCTCTCTGCCTCTGTCTCTGCCTCTGTCTCTGTCTCTGTCTCTGTCTCTCATGAATAAAGAAATAAAATCTTAAAAAAAAAAATAAAACACTTTAACAAAGCATATACTGAATACTGTTCTTACACATTGGCATTAGCTACTCTTGCAAATCACAGATAGGCATGATAAAATGCCACAGAGGTGCTGTCAGTCTGGCTCCTGCCCTCAGCATGAGCCCTCAGCATAAGCATCTCCTCTGGCCACCTAACACTGGTCAGGCCCCAGGGAAATGGACGTGCACACCTCTAGCCTCATGGCCTCAAAAGCACCAGAATGCAGTGCGGGTTTGGGGGATACATTGCCCATATGGGAGGTGGGTGTTGCAGAGAGGTAGAGAAAAGACTCTGTTTTCAAAACCTTCCTCTCAGATAATGCAAAT
This sequence comes from Canis lupus familiaris, assembly GCF_011100685.1. NCBI lineage: Eukaryota > Metazoa > Chordata > Mammalia > Carnivora > Canidae > Canis > Canis lupus. The sequence goes on from NC_049246.1 coordinate 10,869,365, forward strand.
AAAATCATTCCATGAAGAAAAGATTTCCTGGTGGGATCAAGCCTCCATTGTCTTGTACCTCTTCATGCTCTAACTCATTGTTCTGAAGCAGAGGTGGGCAAAGTATGTATATTATAGTAATATTTTATAGTGAATATATTTACTTAGAGTAAATATCGTAGGCTTTGCAGTCCACATAGTCTCTGTCATTACTACTCTCCTGCCTTATTGAAGAATAATTTTATCTACAAATTTGATACCATGAAGTGTAATTTTTATTTTGCCTTTTTTGCTTTGTTGGCACTCTCCAGTGCTTTTTCTTCCTCTCTCAGCTTTACTGAAATATAATTGGCACATACACTGTATAAGTTTAAGGTCTACAACATGATGATTTGATAACACCAATATACTGTGAAACAATTACAACAAGGTCAACATGAATACCACCTCAAATACAATAAGGTTAACATGAATGCCATCTCGCTGTTACCTCCTAGTTACCCGTGTGTGTATAGTTAAGAACATTTAAGAGCTACTCTCTCAGCAACTTGCAAGTACATAATATAGTATTATTAACTATAATCATCTAGATGTACATTAGATTCCCAAAACTTGCTCATCCTATAACTGAAAGTTTGTACCCTTTGACCAACATCCCCCCATTTCCCCCAGCCTAACCCTCAGCTCCTGGCAGCCACAACTCAACTCTGTTTTATAAGTTTGGCTTTTTTAGATCCCACATTAAGTAAGTTCAGATGGTATTTGTCTTTGTCTCACCTATTTCACTTAGCATAATGTTCTCAACATCCATCCGCATTGTCACAAACACAAGATTTCCTTCCTCCTCACGGCTGAATAATATTCATACATTCCACACTTTCCTGATCTATTTATCCACTGAGAAAAACAGGTAGCTTTCATGTCTTGGCTATAGTGAATAATGCTGCAATGAACATGGAATGCAGTTATCTCCTTGAGATAGACAGGAGACAGTTATCTCTTTCATTTCCATTATTTCTTTTTTAAAGATTTTATTTATTTATTTGACAGAGAGAGAGACAGAGTACAGGCAGGGGGAGCTGCAGACAGAGGGAGAGCCCAACATGGGGCTCAATCCCAGGACCCTAGGATCATCACCTGAGCTGAAGGCAGACACCTAACCAACTGAGCCACCCAGGTGCGCTGTGATTTCATTTCCTTTAGATATATTCCCAGAAGTGGGGCTGCTGGATCACATGGTAGTTCTATTTTTAATCTTTTGTGGAACCTCCATATTATTTTCCATTGGGCTGCACTAATTTACATTGCCACCAACAGTGCATGAGCATTTCTTTTCTTTATCCTTTCTTCAGCACTTGTTTTCTCTCATTCTTTTTTTGGTAAGAGCCATTCCAACATGTGTGATATCTCACTGTGGTTTTGATTTGTATTTCAATGATGTTGAGCATTTGTGCATGTACCTGTTAGCCTTCTGTATGTCTTCTTTGGAAAAATGTCTATTTAGATTGTGTGCCCATTTATAATTTAAGTACTGTTTTTATATTATTATTATCATTATTATTATTATTATTATTATTATTATTATTATTTTGCTATTGAGTTCTAGGACTCCCTGATATATTTTGGATATTAATCCCTTCTCAGATATATAGTTTGCAAATATTTTCTCCCATTCTGGAGGCTGCCTTTTCATTCTTGAGATTCTCTTGCTCTGCAGAAGTTTTTAGTTTGATGTAATCCATTGTCTCTTTGCTTTTTGCTGCTTGTGATTTTTAATTTCACTGCATAATTTGATTCTTTTAGAAGAGAGGGTAATTAAAAATTTTTTAATTTAGAATTGTTTGCATTTAGTTTTATTTACCTTTTGATGAAATATATTTACATTTCTTGATGAAATATATTTACACTTCTCATGCTTTGAATACAATTTTTATTTTTTTAATCTTTTAGATGATTGGTAAAATGAAAGCTGTTTTGGAAACAAATTGTGAAAGTGGAATTCAGAGAAGAAAAAGATTAAAAATCTTCAAAAAAGCATTCTGTTTAAATGTTTTAAATGTTAAAATACAGTTATCTGGCTTCTAGAGAGCATTACGTAAAATTTGTGAACAGAACATTGCAAATTATCTAATGAAAACAAAGTCTGAATTTGAAACTGGTTAAGGCAAAATCTCAGAACTTTATGTTCTTTATTAAATCAAGATTTAATTCAAACACTGGTCCATTATTCTGCATGTAATAGTAACACTATAAAATAATAAATTCAGGGATCCCTGGGTGGCGCAGAGGTTTGGCGCCTGCCTTTGGCCCAGGGCGCGATCCTGGAGACCCGGGATCGAATCCCACGTCGGGCTCCCGGTGCATGGAGCCTGCTTCTCCCTCTGCCTGTGTCTCTGCCTCTCTCTCTCTCTCTCTCTGTGACTATCATAAATAAATAAAAATTTAAAAAAAAATAAAATAAAAAAATAAAATAAAATAATAAATTCAGTCAAATTTTATATTTTTCTAATATTCATTCATATAAAAAATCATAATGTTACACATTTTTATTTTGCCACGCAGCATATTTGTCAAAGGGAATAAAACATATTTTTTAACAGGTTGTTAGTTTAATTTTTAAATACTTAAGTATATGGTATGAAGTCTCCACTTGTACTTTGCCCTAGCCTCATGGTATAAAATACTTTGGTTCATCCAAATTATTAAAAATATATAAACATTAAAAATTAATTTTTGAATACTAATTTTATGTGGAGAAAGATATTTGAGATGCTATGTTAGCTAAACATGTTAAGAGTCACACTGTAGATACTCTATATGTAACTATGCAACAAGAAGATACTTGAAGAGACATGAAGGAATGATGCCTTAATATTAGCAGAGATACTCTTGGTGATGGCACCACAGTTAATTTTTATTTACTGCATACTCTAGTTGTGTAAACAATAAGCATTATTTAGATAACCCCCAAAAAGCAATAAATGTTTTAAATAACAGAGTAAAGTTTAGATCTTCCCATGTCTTTAACATTATCATGTTCATACATATTTTTTAAATTTTTTATTGGAATTCAATTTGCCAACATTTAGCATAACACCCAGTGCTCATCCCGCCAAGTACCCTCCCTGTGCCCATCACATTCACCCCAACCCCCAACCCACCCCCCTTTCCACTACCCTTTGTTCCTTTCCCAGAGTTAGGGGTCTCTCATGTTTTGTCACCCTCACTGATATTTTTACTCATTTTCTCTCCTTTCCCCTTTATTCCCTTTCACTAATTTTTATATTCCCAAAATAGATGAGACCATATAATGTTTGTCTTTTTCCGATTGACTTATTCCACTCGGCATAATACCCTCCAATTCCATCCATGTCGAAGCAAATGGTGGCTATTTGTCGTTTATAATGGCTGAGTAATATTCCATTGTATACATAAACCACATCTTCTTCATCCATTCATCTTTCGATGGACACCGAGGCTCCTTCCACAGTTTGGCTATTGTGAACATTGCTGCTAGAAACATCGGGGTGCAGGTGTTCCAGCATTTCACTGCATCTATATCTTTGGGGTAAATCCCCAGCAGTACAAGTGCTGGGTCATGGGGCAGATCTATTTTTAACTCTTTGAGGAACCTCCACACAGTTTTCCAGAGTGGCTGCACCAGTTCACATTCCCACCAACAGTGCAAAAGGGTTCCCCTTTCACCACATCCTCTCCAACATTTCTGGTTTCCTGCCTTGTTAATTTTCCCCATTCTCACTGGTGTGAGGTGGTATCTCATTGTGGTTTTGATTTGTATTTCCCTGATGGCAAGTGATGTGGAGCATTTTCTCAGGTGGTTGTTGGCCATGTCTACGTCTTCCTCTGTGAGATTTCTGTTCATGTCTTTTGCCCATTTCATGATTGGATTGTTTGTTTCTTTGCTATTGAGTTTAATAAGTTCTTTATAGATCTTGGATACTAGCCCTTTATCTGATATGTCATTTGAAAATATCTTCTCCCATTCTGTAGGTTGTCTTTTAGTTTTGTTGACTGTTTTTTTGGCTGTGCGGAAGCTTCTTACCTTGATGAAGTTCTAATAATGCATTTTTGTTTTTTTTCTCTTGCCTTCATGGATGTATCTTGCAAGAAGTTACTGTGGCCAAGTTCAAAAAGGGTGTTGCCTGTGTTCTCCTCTAGGATTTTGATGAAATCCTGGTTCACATTTAGATCTTTCATCCATTTTGAGTTTATCTTTGTGTATGGTGTAAGAGAATGGTCTAGTTTCATTCTTCTGCATGTGGATGTCCAATTTTCCCAGCACCATTTATTGAAGAGAATGTCTTTCTTCCAGTGGATAGTCTTTCCTTGCTTTGTCAAATTTTAGTTGAACATAGAGGTAAGGGCCCATTTCTGGATTCTCTATTCTGTTCCATTGATCTATGTGTCTGTTTTTGTGCCAGTACCACACTGTCTTGATGACCACAGCTTTGTAGTACAACCTGAAATCTGGCATTGTGATGCCCCCAGCTACGGTTTTCTTTTTTAGAATTCCCCTAGCTATTCGGGGTTTTTTCTGATTCCACACAAATCTTAACATGATTTGTTCCAACTCTTTGAAGAAAGTCCATGGTATTTTGATAGGGATTGCATTAAACGTGTAAATTGCCCTGAGTAACATTGACATTTTCACAATATTAATTCTGCCAATCCATGAGCATGGAATGTTTTTCCATCTCTTTGTATCATCCTCAATTTCATTCAGAAGTGTTCTGTAGTTTTTAGGGTAGAGATCCTTTACCTCTTTGGTTAGGTTTATTCCAAGGTATCTTATGCTTTTGGGTGCAATTGTAAATGGGATTGACTCCTTAATTTCTCTTTCTTCACTCTCATTGTTAGTGTATAGAAATGCCACTGATTTCTGGGCATTGATTTTGTATCCTGCCACATTGCCGAATTGCTGTATGAGTTCTAGCAATCTTGAGGTGGAGTCTTTTGGGTTTTCTATGTACAGTATCATGTCATCTGCGAAGAGGGAGAGTTTGACTTCTTCTCTGCCAATTTGAATGTCTTTTATTTCTTTTTGTTGCCCGATTGCTGAGGCTAGGACTTCTAATGCTATGTTGAATAGCAGTGGTGAGAGTGGACATTTCCTGTCTTGCTCCTGATCTTAGGGGAAAGGCTCCCAGTGCTTCCCCATTGAGAATGATATTTGCTGTGGGCTTTTCGTAGATGGCTTTTAAGATGCTGAGGAATGTTCCCTCTATCCCTACACTCTCAAGAGTTTTGATCAGGAATGGATACTGTATTTTGTCACATGTTTTCTCTGAGTCTATTGAGAGGATCATATGGTTCTTGTTTTTTCTCTTGTTGATATGATCAATCACATTGATTGCTTTACAAGTGTTGAACCAGCCTTGCATCACGGGGATAAATCCTACTTGGTCATGATGAATAATCTTCTTAATGTACTGTTGGATCCTATTGGCTAGTATCTTGTTGAGAATTTTTGCATCTGTGTTCATCAGGGATATTGGCCTATAATTCTCCTTTTTGGTGGGGTCTTTGTCTGGTTTTGGAATTAATGTGATGTTGGCCTCATAGAACGAGTTTGGAAGTACACCAACACTTTCTATCTTTCCGAACAGCTTTAGTAGAATAGGTATGGTTTCTTCCTTAAACGTTTGATAGAATTCCCCGGGGAAGCTATCTGGCCCTGGACTTTTGTGTCTTGGGAGGTTTTTGATGACTACTTCAATCTCCTCCCTGGTTATCGGCCTGTTCAGGTTTTCTATTTCTTCCTGTTCAGTTTTGGTAGTTTGTGGTTTTCCAGAATGCATCCATTTCTCCTAGATTGCCTAATTTATTGGCTGATAGCTGCTTATAATATGCTTTTAAAATCGTTTGTAAAAAAAAATCGTTTGTATTTCCTTGGTATTGGTGATCTCTCCTTTCTCATTAGTGATTTTATTAATTTGAGTCTTTTCTCTCTTCTTTTTAATAAGGCTGGCTAATGGTTTATCTATCTTATTAATTCTTTCAAAGAACCAACTCCTGGTTTTGTTGATCTGTTCCACAGTTCTTCTGGTCTCTATTTCATGGAGTTCTGCTCGAATCTTTATTAACGGTCTTCTTCTGCTGGGTGAGGGTTTCATTTGCTGTTCTTTCACCAGCTCCTTTAGGTGCAAGGTTAGCTTTTGTATTTCAGTCCTTTCCAGTTTTTGGATGGATGCTTGTATTGCGATGTATTTCCCCCTCAGGACTGCTTTTGCTGCATCCCAAAGATTTTGAATGGTTGTATCTTCATTATCATTAGCTTCCATGAATCTTTTTAATTCTTCTCTAATTTACTGGTTGACCCTTTCATCTTTTAGCAGGATGGTCTTTAACCTCCATGTGTTTGAAATCCTTCCAAACTTCTTCTTGTGGTTTAGTTCTAGTTTCAAAGCATTATGGTCTGAAAATATGCAGGGTACTATCCTAATCTTTTGGTATCGGTTAAGACCTGATTTGTGACCCAGTATGTGGTCTATTTTGGAGAAAGTTCCATGTGCACTTGAGAAGAATGTGTATTCAGTTTGTATTCAATGTGTATTCAGGATGTAAAGTTCTGTAAATATCTGTGAAATCCATCTGGTCCAGTGTATCCTTTAATGCTCTTGTTTCTTTGGAGATACTGTGCTTAGAAGACCTATCTATTGTAAAAAGCGCCATATTCAAGTCTCCAAGTATAAGTGTATTATTATCTAAGTATGTCTTAACTTTGGTTATTAATTGATTGATATACTTGGCAACTCCCTCATTAGGGGCATAAATATTCATGATTGTTAGGTCCTCTTATTGGATAGATCCTTTAAGTATGATATAGTGTCCCTCTTCATCTCTTACTACAATCTTTGGGATAAACTTTAATTAATCTGATATGAGGAGAGCTACCCCTGCTTTCTTTTGAGGACCATTTGAATGGTAAATGGTTCGCCAACCTTTTATTTTCAGGCTGTAGGTGTCCTTAGGTCTAAAATGAGTCTCTTGTAGACAGCAAATAGATGGGTCTTGCTTTTTTATTCAGTCTGAAACCCTGCATCTTTTGATGGGGTCATTAAGCCCATTCACATTCAGAGTTACTACTGAAAGATATGAATTTAGTGCCATCATGATACCTATTCAGTCACTGTTTTTGTGGATTATTTCCTTGGACTTCCTCTTTCTTTTACAGAGTCCCCCTTAACGTTTCTTGCAGAGCTGGTTTGGTGGTCACATATTCTTTCAGTTTCTGCCTATCTTGGAAGCTCTTTATCGCTCCTGCTATTCTGAATGAGAGACTTGCTGGATAAAGTACTCTTGGCTCCAGGTTCTTCTCATTTAGGACCCTGAATATATCCTGCCAGCCCTTTCTGGCCTGACAGGTCTCTGTGGAGAGGTCTGCTGTTAACCTAATACTTCTCCCCATATAAGTTAGGGATCTCTTGTCTCTTGCTGTTTTAAGAATCTTCTCTTTACAGTCTTTGGAATTTGCAAGTTTCACTATTAAATGTCAAGGTGTTGAATGGTTTTTATTGATTTTAGGGGGAATCTCTCTCTCTCTCTCCTGGATCCGAATGCCTGGTTCCCTCCCCAAGTTAGGGAAGTTCTCAGCTATGATTAGTTCAAATATATTTTCTGGTCCTGTGTCCCTTTCGGTGCCCTCTGGAACCCCAATTAAACATAGATTTTTCCTTCTGAGGCTGTCATTTACTTCCCTTAACCTATTCCCATGATCTTTTAATTGTTTTTCTCTTTTTTCCTCAGCTTCCTTCCTTGCCATCAACCTGTCTTCTATGTCACTCAGGCGTTCTTCTATCTCACTAACCCTCGTCATTAGGACCTCCAGTTTGGATTGCATCTCATTTAATTGATTTTTAACTTTGGCCTGATTAGATCTAAATTCTGCAGTCATGAAGTCTCTTGAATCCTTTATGCTTTTTTCTAGAGCCACCAGTAGCTTTATAATTGTCCTTCTGAATTGTCTTTCTGACATCAAATTGTAATCCAAATTCTGTAACTCTGTGGGAGAGAGTATGGTTTCTGATTCTTTCTTTTTTGGTGAGGTTTTCCTTCTAGTCATTTTGCTTAGTGCAGGTTGCCTAAAAACAAGTTTCACTGGAAAAAGGAGAGAAGGAAAGAAAAAAAGTGGGGGGGGACAAACAGAAAACAAAAAACAAGGAGGAGTATCCTCTGATTCTATATACTGTAAGTCCCTAGGCTTCCCCTGGAACTTTCCAGTGCTGCGTGGTCAAGAACTTGCTCTTCCCCTGTCCTTCCAGCTGGTCTTCTGCGGGAAGGGCCTGATGTGCTGATTCTCAGGTACGTGCACCTGGGGGAGCTTCCTTGCCCCCTGCCAGGTGCATGGCTCAGTGGGAGCTGTTTGTCCTGTGAGGCCCCTGCTCAGTACCAGGTACAAGGTGACACCAGGAGGAACAACAACAGTGGCGGCGGCCAGCTCTCCAGCTCTAGAGTCAGCTCTCGCAGTAACTACTGCAGCTCCCAGTCTGCACTGGCCTTGATGCTCCCGGGGTGGGGGTGGGGTCGGTGGGGGGCACTGACCTGCACAGCTCGGGGGGGGGGGGGCGCCCGGCGGCAGGGGCATCCTCGCTGTCCTGTGTCCTCCCCGCCTCCGCCTGTCCAGGGTGGGGAGCCCTGGATCCTGGGCTGTGTCCCCTGGCGCCCTGGGCTCCAGGGCCTGCGCCGCTGGAATCACGCTCCCGGGCCACGCAGCCCCCTCTGTGCGGAGCCGCCGCCCGAGCTGCGTCCGAGCTGCTCCAGGGCCCCGCCGGGTGCGCACTGCAGCCCTTTAGGGAGCTTGGCCGCAGTGTGTGGTGCGCTTTCCCCTGGGGCGCAGGTGCTCTGTTAGTGCCCCTGGGAGCCTGAGGGCATCCCCGCCCCTCCTGGGATCCTGCCCGAGCTCCCTGCGAGTGCCTTTCCGCCCGGGAAGATTAGTGAAGCTCCTGCTTCTCCGGGGCTGGGCTCTTCTGTCCTGGGGGTTCTCAGCGCGGCCTTAGCCCGGCTCCTCCATCCAAAGGCCCCACCCCTTTGGATGCTTTTTTATTTCTTTACTTTTTTTTCCGTCTTCCTACCTTGATAGAAGCACAAACTCTTCTCACTGTAGCATTCCAGCTGTTCTCTCTTTAAATCTCAGGCCAAATTTGTAGGTTTTCAGGATGATTTGAAAGTTATCTAGGTAAGTTGGTGGGGACAGGTGACTTGGGGACCCTACTCTTCCACCATCTTGTCCCACCTCCATACATGTTTTTAATATGATGTTTATAACATACAGGAACCATGACTTAATAGAGTTGACCCTTAAACAACATGGAGGTTAGGAGTTCTGTCCTGCCACCCACAGAATATAAAATCCAAGCATAACTTTTGACTTCCCAAAATCTTTACTAATAATGGCCTATTGTGAAGTGGAAGCCTTACCAATAACAAAGCTGATCAACGCATATTTTGTATGTTATATATATTATACACTGCATTCTTATAATAAGCTAGAGAAAAGAAAATGTTATTAAGAAAATCATGAGAAAATACATTTACAGTACGATACTGCATTTATCAAAAAGCTTCCTCATACAAGCAGACCTGAGCAGTTCAAACTTGTGTTGTTCAATGATCAACTGTACTTCCTTTGAAACAAATTGCTCTCTCCATATAAACAGACTCTTGACTCCTGGCACATGTACTGAAACACTCTTTCCAGTGATGATTAAAGTCTTGCACAGACCATGTCATTTGGATGTCAAGGGAAAATGTGTGTGAAGTGGATAGCTTGGGCAAAGAGAAATGAAAATGGCCTCAGGGCTCTAACTCAAGATCCCACTTCCATTTTCACTGATTTCCAATGCTATGAGCCAACCAGCCTGGCAGTACTTTTTGTGAAGAACAGCTAGAATGTCACTCAAAACATGAAAGATGCTTTTTCATGATAATGATGGTGATGATGACAAGGATGACATAAACAGTGATGCTTTAATTCCTCTAACATGTTTTCTATTGGGTAAAATCAAGAGTTTCTTAATAGACCAGCAAGATTACAAAGATAAAAGTGGGGTAGAGTACACATAATGATTTATTCAATAAACCATTATTACACCATATGTTACTTTAACCATCCTGGAAAGTTCCTGATTATGAATAAGACAATTTCAGCAAATGCCTTCCCTGTCCCATTATAAACAGAAGCTGTTGAAGATGTGAAAATTAATACAGTAATCAGGCTCAGGGTGTGTTATATGTTGAAAGCAAGTTAAATGCCTTTATATAACAACCATCTTTATGACCAATGACACTACTGATTCCTGCCCATGATAGGATTAATGCAATAGCAACTTGAACTATATCATCCACACATTGTAAATATAGTGCCTTGTATGTCTTACATGGAGCTTCATGACACAGTTAATGATTTCTAGCATATGGAACTGCTATTCAATGCTACTGCTGCCAGCACACCATAGTAAGTGTTCAGGATTTACTCACATTTATCACACCTCATCAAGGGGAATTTTACCACTGTTCTCCATAAATTCAGCTTGTATAGATTTCCTCTGAAGAAAATTATCCCCATCAAGAAACCTCTTGATAATTTATCACTATTGTAATTTATAAACCTCTGAAATATTTCAGAGTTGATAGTTTTTCCATAGGGTATAAGTCCACGTTTGTTATTCCAAGCACTAAGCAACTTCTGAGTTTGGGAAATGTTCAAAACAGAGAAACCAATTCTTGAGTTAAGAATTAATTAAAACACCAAAAGAAAATTATCTAAAAAATATTTTAATCCAATTTCCAAATCAAAGATGTGCAAGTAAACAACATCTTCAGGCAAGTCTCTAAAATAAGAAGTTATGACCATTAGAATCCATTCTTCTAAGCAGCTGCACAATTTTCCAGGAATTAATAATTTTTTGCTAATTTTGGTGCTGATACAAAAAGGGTGAGGTCATCTTTCTAACTGATTAAGTACTATTTGTAGGGTATCATAAATATAACTATGAATAAAGGCCCTTGCTTATAATTATTATTCTTTCATTATTATTATTTGGTTAACAATGCTAGGATAAGTATAAACATTTTGTTTTTATCAAACATACTAGAATTCTCTTTGTAATAATACCATCTTTGAGCACTGTCTGGTTAGCCAGTATAATCGTTAATTTTATGTGTCAACTAGGCTGGGTCATGGTGCCAGTATTTGGTCAAATACTAGTCTAAATGTTGCTATAAAGGTATTTTTAGATGAGATTAATACTGAAATCAGTGGACGTTGAGTAAAGCAGATTATCCTCTATAATGAGGTGAACCCTATCCAATCAGTTGGAAGGCCTTCAGGGAAAAGACTGAGGCTCCCTGAGGAAGACAGAATTCTGTCCCCCGTCTGCCTGTATATATAAATATAAACACAGGTTTACAAATTACGCAGTGTTTCTTGATGTGGGGGATAATCTTCATTGAGGGAAACCTATACAAGCTGCATTTACTGACTGCCTGTATGTATGTAGGTATGTGTGTGTGTGTGTGCGTGTGTGTGTGTGTGTATATATGTATATATACATACACATATATACATACAGGCATACATACATATATATACACACACATATATACACACACACACATATACACACAGATACATAAACACATATACAGATTCACACACACATCCTATTGATTCTATTTTTCTGGAAAACCCAACTAATACAACCAATCACAGACATATGCAATGACAGAGACACTGAACTTTTGACATTCAATGCAGAGAAGTTTCCAAGTATCTTCTTTCATAACCAATGTTATGACGTGTTGCATACCACAGATGGGAATCACTGCACACCCGAGACAGGTAGACAGGAGAAGACACTCACTTTAAAGTCCAAACATGGAGACTCAAGACATAAGCCCATTGATCACTAATGACAGAACTTGAACAAATGATCTCACTGCCACATCACAGCTTCCTCATGCACTGAATGGGGCATCTGCTACCCCTCCTGTATACTTCCAGAGGCTTTAAATAAGATTAAGTTTACTAAAAGAACTTTGTAAACCTTAAAGAAGCATAACGTTGACAGGAAGGACTAGAAAAGTACAGACGACAATTCACAACCACCCCTTGAACCTCATTACAACAATGTGGTTATAACAAGGGACTCTTCCCACTTTGTTACTAAAATGGAAAGTGACACACATATGCCATAGGGTGACTGTAATTACTGTGCTGCTCATCAGCTAAAGGGAGCAATCACACACAGAGCACATGTTTCTAAAATAAGAGCCACATCAAAAATGAGAGAACATATGGGACTATCAGATATACATGCACAGCATGAGACCCTGCCAAGATGAAGTGGGCTTGAGCTTGGGGATATAGTGATTCTGCCAGCCATTACCATAAGGTATGGGACTTTGGGCATTTGGGTTCTGAAACCCCAAAGCAGGCCTTAAAAGCACATGTACATGATCAAAGGTCAGACAGAACAGAATACTAACCCCCTCATTCACTTGAGGCCCCCCCAAAGCAATGCACAGAAAGTGGCAACAGAATTATTTAACTTCAATATCAACTGTAACCCTGTAGACCTACCTGCAGTCACTGTCCTTTATAATTCACTTAACAACTATTTGAGTACCTCCTAGATGCCAAGAACTGCTTAAGTATAGTGGCCTCAACAGTGACCAAGACAAGACTGGGACATTCAAGGACATTTCTCCAAAGACAGACAAAAGAACAATGGAGATGCTCAACATTACTAATCCAACAGGGAAATGAAAATCAAAACCACAGTGAGATATCACCTCACACCTGTTAAGATGGATATTATCAAAAACATATAAGGAGAAGTATTGGCAAGGATGTGACAAAACAGGAACCTCCGTACACTACTGGTAAGATTGTAAAATCATGCAACCTCCATGGAAAACAGTAAGGAGGCTCCTCGAAAGATTAAAAATAGAACTCCCATATGATCCAACAAGCCTACTTCTTGGTATTTACCAAATGTACTGAAGGGAGGATCCTACAGAGATATCTGTTCTCCAACGTTAACTGTATGACTATTCACAATAGCCAAGATGTAGAAGCAACCTAAATGTCCACCAACAGATGAGTGGATAAAGAACATGTGGTATAGGATCCCTGGGTGGCGCAGCGGTTTAGCACCTGCCTTTGGCCCAGGGCGCGATCCTGGAGACCTGGGATCGAATCCCACATCGGGCTCCCGGTGCATGGAGCCTGCTTCTCCCTCTGTGTCTCTGCCTCTCTCTCTCACTGTGTGCCTATCATAAATAAATAATAAAAAAATTTTTTAAAAAAAGAACATGTGGTATATATACACACAATTCAGCCTATAAAAGAAAGGAAACCCTCTCATATGTGACAAACAGATGAACCTTAATGACATACTGCTAAGTGAAATAAGCCAGTCACAGAAAGATAAATACTACATGATTCCATTTATAGAAGATATCTAAAAATAGACAAACTTATAGAAGCAGGGAGTTGAACTGTGATAGCCAAGGTCAAGGGGGAATGGAAAGAGGGGAGTTTCTAATCAATGGGCATAAAATTTCAGCTAGGGAATTCAGTTTCTGGTTTTACATGTAAGGAAGGACCTTGGAAGTTCCCACTCCATCCTAACAACAAATAAAAACTGAACACACTAACAACATCCACAACTCTTCTTGGATCCATGACTTGGGAGAGGACCCAGGGAAAACCTCAGCCCCTAAGAATGGAGAGACAGTCAGGCAAACCACTTCCCTGAGTAGGGACTCAAGAGCAGAAATCAAGCTCGGAGAGACAGCCAGGCAAACACCACTTTCTGGAGCCGGGATTCAAGGGCAGAAACCCCCTCAGGAACTAGTGCTTTGGGTAGGAAGACCTCAACAGTAGTTGATGGCTGCTGGAGGTGCACTGGAGAAAACTCTAAGAATTAAAGACTACATGAACACCCAGTCTTATGGGGCCCTTGAAATACTGTGAGATTTACTTCCAGGAGCTCAACCAGGTTCCCATAGAAAATATCAGAAAAATTCCCTCTTGTTTCTGGGAAGGGGAGAGGAAAAGCCTGAGCACTCTGCTCTTAACAAGACTTGTCTTTTAAAAAAAAAAAATAAAAGATAAAAAATAAAATAAATTAAAAAAAAAAAAAAAAAACAAGACTTGTCCTTCAGGGAAACTAGTTAACCAGAGCCTAATCTGCTATGGCATTCTGGAGAGTTGAGCTGACCTGGGGGAAGGAAAATACCCAACCCCTGTCAACCTGCCCCACCTAAGGAGATAAAAAATAACTGAAAAAAACTGTGAAGCTCACAGTGCAGAGACTCAGGTCACTAAGAGACTAAGACCCAATGACAGGACGACAGGATGACAGAATGTTGCCCTCCCCCCCACACGTCACCACCACAGCACCAGAGTCCTATTTACAGCAGCTCTTCTGACCTGGTATATTATGTCTGGCTATCAAGAAAAAAATCACAAGGCACACCAAAAGGCAAAAAACACAATTTGAAGAGACTGAAGAGACAGAGCAAGCATCTGAACCAGATATGGCAGGGATATTGGAATTATCACACCACACATTTGAAACAACTATGATTAATATGCTAAGGGCACTGATGGATAAAGCTGCAGCATACAGGAACAGATGGGCAATGTGAAGCAGAGAAATGGAAATCTGAAGAAAAAAACACAAAAAAAAGTGCTAGAGATCAAAACCACTGGAACAGAAATGAAGAATGCCTTTGATGAGCTCATTAGTAGACTGGACACGGCTAAGGAGAGGATCTCTGAGCTTAACACTTAAATCAGTAAGATCAGAAGCTGAAAAATGAAGAGAAAAAGTTTCACTAATGTAAGATGAATATATTCCAGGGAGGTGGAGTAGGACATCACACCTAGAGTAAACAATGCTGGGTTGTATGCTGGATTCTCTGGGTTGATCATACTTAGAATTTGCTCAGTTTCTTGAATCTATACCTTTTTGTCTTCTGACAAATCTAGGAAGTTTTCAGTCATCATTTCTTTAAGTGTTTTTTCAGCCCACTCTTTTTTCTCCTTTCTTTTTGGGACTCCAGTAACATGAATATTGCATCTTTTGTTAGGAGTCCCACAGGTCCCTGAAACTCTAACTTATCTATTTTCTGTCTCTTATTTAGACTGGATAATTCCTATTATTCTATCTTCCAAATTCACTGATTTTTTTTCCCTCTCACCTCCTTTCTTCTGCTGAACCTGTCCTTTGTGCTTACTTGTTATATTTTTCAGTTTGAAAATTTCCATCTGGTTTTTCTTTATATCTTCTTGTTCTTTGGGAAGTTTTTTTTTCTTTTTTTTCATTTAAGTGTGTTTATAATTGTTCTTTGAAATATTGTGTTTATTGAGATATAATTCACATACCATGAAATTCACCCTTAAAAAGGTAGAAAAATCCAAAGTTTTACTATGTTCACAAAGTTGTGCAACCATCACCACTACCTAATTCCAGAACATATGTATCACTCCAAAATAAAACTTCATACCCATTACCAATCATTCCTTATTCCCCTTTCTCTAGAATCCAGAAATAACTAATTTACTTACTGTCTACAGATTTGCCTATTCCATACATTTCATATAAATTAAATCAAACAAAATGTGCCTTTTGTGACTGGTTTCTTTCACTTAGCTTAATGTTTTCAAAGTTCATTCGTGTTGTAGTATGTATCAGTACTTTTCACCTTTTTATGACTGATTAATATTCTATTATATGGACATATGACACTATCCATTCATACTGTTTCCAATTTTGGCTATTATGAATAATGCTGCTAGGACTGTACATGTACAATTTTACATGTGATTATTATGTTCTCAATTCTCTTCAGTACATACCTATAAATGAAATTATTGGGTCACTTGGTCACTGTTTCACTTTTTGAAGAACTGCCAAACTGCTTTCCAAAGTGGCTGCATCATTTTCCATTCTTACCAGCAATGCATGAGCGTTCTAATTTCTTTACATCCTTGCCAAGAGTTCTTACTGTCTTTTTGATTACAGCCATCTGAATAGATATGAAGGAGTATCTCACTGCAATTTTGATTTACCTTTCCCTAATAGTATTGAACATCTTTTCCTGTGTTGTTGAGGTATTTTTATGTTGGCTGCTTTAAAGGCTTTCTCAGATAATTCTAACATCTCGATAGTGACATCTATTGATTCTTTTTCTCTCAGCTTGAGATCTTCTTAGTTCTTGATATGACAAAAGCTTTTTCTTGAAACCTGGACATTCAGGGTATTATGTTATGAGAACCTCTTATTTAACCCTCCTGTCTGTGCTCCAGCAGAACAAAGTTGGGGTGGGGATACTTCATTACTTTACTGACAGGCTGGGCTACAAGTCAGGTTTCCCGTGTGGCCTCCACTGGACCATGGAAGGGATGTATGGCCTCATTACCACTGGGAGGTGCTGAAAGTCCTGACTTTCCACTAGGCCTCCACTGACACTATCATAATCGGGAAGCAAAACGGGGGAACTTATTACTGCTAGGTGAAGTGGAAGCCCAGGCTCCTTGCTGAGTCTTCTCTGATACCACCCTGGCAAAGGTGTTGAGAAACATGGTGAATGTCTAGGCTCCCCACCGAGTTTTCGCTGGTATGGGGGGGTTTGAGGACACACATTTCTCTGTGGTGTTTGACTTGAAAACAGTGGCTATTATCTAATGGTTTTCTGCCTTGGTTATGTGCTCCTCTCTTGGCCTTTTGGCTAGAGAAAGCAGGTTTTTGTTGGTCCTTTTTCATCTGTGTCCACTGACCATTCTGGGTTGCTGGGTTTTTCGTCCCAAGTCTAAGATACAGGAGTAAATTAAGAAAACCCAGGAAACTCACCACTGCCTCATTCCTCAATTCCCATATTGGGCCTTGTCGCTTTCTCTCCACCTTTGACACCCTTCTCCTGTTTGTTTTTTATATAAAACACAGTTATTAGTTGTATTTGGGAAGAATGTGGAAAAGTATGGCTGTGCCATCTGTCTAGAGGCAAAAGTCTTTTAAAAGTTCCAGTCTATCTTTTTAAACCCAAATTTTTAAAAATTTTTATTTTTTTGGTTAAATCTTAAATATAGAAATAGCTTTAAAGTGGACTATGCATTCCCCTCATCCTTCTGCACATAGGCCACTAAAATGAATTAACCTTCTTGACAAAGCTCCATAACACAAACATCCATGGCTATATATTTATTCCCCCAGACTCACTTTAAGTTTATTATGCAATAAGCCACTTATCTGTCACATTACATAGTACCTGCTGACCCAATTTTGGAAGTTCCTGTGACTGCCTGTTTCTTTTTTCATTTCTCACTCTTGGCAGTGTGACTCCCTCCAGAGAATCCCCACACCTTCTAATCTGCTACTTCTAACAGTGTGCGGGCTGAGAAACCAGGCAGTCCAATCTTTTAGGGATATTTTTAAACAATAGTAAACAGACTAAGCATGACAAACTCTCCCCCCACCCGCCCCCCTATCATCCACAAATTTCCCAACATCTATTTGGGCTACTCTGATGTTCTTCTGATTTATCTACAGTTACCTTATAATATCCCAGGTAACTGAAGTCAGACAATAAATAATTTCAAATAACACAAAGTGCTCCTGTATGGGTAGATTCAGGTCACCTTCATTGAGACCAGACCATCAAGCTGTAAACCTTGGAAACAGAGAAGACCCATGCCAACCACAGCCTCTGCTGTAGAAATGCTCTCCTAGTGCCAACATCCAGGGCAGGCAGCCTGAGAGCATAGAGAAGCAGGAAACTGAGGATTCTAAACTACTATGCTAAATAAGCAAGAGGATCGAGTTGCATGTGGATACCTAATAAGCACTTTAACATTTTTGTTCTTCCTTTATTACTATCAGAGCATAGCCAAAGCTGACAATTCTAGCACAATGGGTTAGAAGTTTCCAGAAATGTGCTGTGCTCAGAAAACATGTCCCAGAGGCATGTCTTTTCAGTATACCAAGGCAAATAATTGATTAAAGGTTGATGTTAGGGCTTAGCCTCATGCCTTATATCACATGCACATACCAAATATAGAACACTATGTTCCTGAGTTCCATGACACAAGGAATCAGTTCCTGACACCACACTGCAGGGCCCATGCCTGTCCATGCACACCCATGCTCCTGAAACAGAATACCTGGTCCCAAAGCAAGAGTGTGAGGGTTAAAGTCAGAGGTCAACATTCACCTGTGCAGCCTTAGCAAGTTACCTAAT
Source organism: Canis lupus familiaris (assembly GCF_011100685.1). NCBI lineage: Eukaryota > Metazoa > Chordata > Mammalia > Carnivora > Canidae > Canis > Canis lupus. Next base: position 10,887,611 of record NC_049246.1, read on the forward strand.
GTAAGGAAAGTACCCCAGTTTTACTGAGTTTTGGTGAACCTTTTAAAGAGAAAACCTGCACGCACAAGTGACATGGATATTCAATCCATGGCAAATACCACTACTGTTATTGATTTTTATGTATAAGGAGAAGACTCTATGAAGGGAGAGATACCAGATACTATATTCAAGCTACCATCATCTGTGAACCCAAGCATTGAGTTGATTTTTGGTCTAGTTAGAATCAACTCAGTGTCTCCACATCCAAACTTCTTGCAATGTGGTACCATCTTTTGGCACACATGGAAAGGCAGATGAAAAGCTCCAGATCATGGAGATCATCACATCTTCTCTAGGGTGGCCTTCTTCCCACCAGCTCATCTATCCAGTATCCCATGATTGCCTCCCACACTCCCTCACTCATTCCCTCTCTTTCTCTTTAATCTTCGAACTTATGGTGTTTGCTTTGTTGGTGGTGTTTGTTTTTTGGTTTTTTTTTTTTTTCCTAGTCATATACTGTTCCTAGAGTTTGGGTCTTTATTTATACATTTTCTACCCAGTAGTCCCTCCCCTTTCAGGGCAGTCATCCTGTCTTTCAAATCTCCAATCCTACTAGATTCCATTTTCTCTGAAAGGAGAGACTTTGATGGAAAGACCTACCAAATCCTGGTAGGATGCTCCACACAAAGGTGGGAAACCAACATACAGCAGAGGTGGGTTAGGGAGAAAACGAGAAGGAGCATTGGGTTGCTACAACCATTCTAACTCATATGTAAGGAACAACAACCTGTGCAGACAGAGGGACCTCAAGGGAAATTATTGCCTAGGGGCTGGGGATAAGAGTGGGCAAAGGCTGGTAAGAACTACAGCAGAGATGATCTAGTGATCAAATCAAGAAAATTCATCAATGTCTATTAACAAGTAAGAAATAAGCATGATCACCTCAAAATATGTAGAAAAAGTATTTGACAAATACAACATCCATTCAGGATGAATACTCTCAAAGAAGTAGATATAGAGGGAACATACCTTAATATAATAAAGGCCATATATGAAAAACACACAGCTAACATCATATTCAATGGTGAAAAAAAATGAGAGCTTTTCCTCTAAAATCAGAAACAAGAAAAGGATGTCCACTCTCACCACTTTTATTCAACACAGTACTAGAAGTCCCAGCTGCAGAAGTCAGACAGGAAAGAAATAAAAAGCATCCAAATTGGAAAGGAAGAAGTAAAACTTCCACTATTTGCAGGTGACATGATACTCTATTAATAGAATACCCTACCCTACAGACTCCACCAAAAAGCTACTAGAACTGATATATAAACTCAATATAATTAGAGATACAAAAACAATGTACAGAAATCTGTTGAGTTCCTATTCACTAATAATAAAGCAGAGAAAAATAAATTAAGAAATCTTATTTATAACTACACCAAAAAGAATAAAATACCTAGGAATAAACAACCAAGGAGGTAAAAGACCTATTCTCTGAAAACTATAAAACACTGATGGGAGAAACTGAAGATAAAGCGAACAAATGGAAAGATATTCCATGCTCATGGATTAGAAGAACCAATATTTTTTAAATGTCTGTACTACTCAAAGCAATCTACAGATTTAATGCAATCTCTATCGAAATACCAAAAACATTTTTCACAAAACTAAAACAAAAAATTCTTAAAATTCTATGGAACCACACAAGACCCCAATAGCCAAAGTAATCTTGAAAAAGAACAAACCTGGAGGCATCGTATTCCCATATTTCAAAGCTATAGTAATCAGAACAGTATGGTACTAGCACAAAAATGAACACATAGATCAACGTAACAGAGAGTTCAGAAATAAACCCACACTTTTATGGTCAATTAATCAAAAATGGGCAGAAGACCTGAACAGGCACTTTTCACAAAACATACAGGTGGCCAACAGACAAGTGAAAAGACGTTCAACATCACTAATTATCCGAGAAATGCAAATTAAAACCACAGTAAGATATCATATCACTCTTATCAGAATAGCTAAAATCAAAAACACAAGAAATAACAAGTGCTGACAAGGATATGGAGTAAAAGGAACCCTTGTGCTCTGTTAATGGTAATATAAATTGGTGCAGCCACTGTGTAAAACAGTATGGAAGTTCCTTGAAATATTAAAAATAGAAATACCATAAGACCTAGTAATTCTTCTATTGAGCATTTACCCAAAAAAATGAAAACATTAATTTGAAGATACATATGCACCCCTATGTCTATTGTAGCAGTATTTACAATAGGCAAGGTATGGAAACAACCCAAGTGCCATTGATAGATGAAGAGATAAAGAAGGTATGATATATACACACAATGGAATACTACTCAGCCATAAAAAAGAATGAGATTAAAAAAAACAACAGAATGAGATCTTGCCATTTGCAACAACATGGATAGACCTAGAGGGTATAAAGCTGAGTGAAATATGACCATTAAAGAAAGACAAATACCATATGGTTTCATTCTTGTGTGGAATTTAAGAAACAAAGCAAACAAGGAAAAACAGACAAACAAAACAAAACAGACTCTTAAGTACAAAGAACTGGTGGTTACCAAAGGAAAGGTGGGTGGGGGAATTGGTAAAATACATAAAGGGGATGAAGAGTATACTTACCTTGATGAGCTCTGAGGAATGTATATAATCATTGAATCATCATATTATACACCTGAAACTAATATAACACTGTTAATCATACTTGAATTTTTTTAAAAAATCATCAATGTCTAGAACAAAGCAAGGCATCTAGGTTCCCATGACTGCCAGAGCAGAGAGGGAACATGTCACAACAGCCTGCAGGAATCCTCTTACAGACATCAGACTGGGCTCTGGCAGGCACTTCTCCACCAGGGTCAGGTCAAGTGGGTGCTGGAATTGTGGCTGAGATATGAGAGAGAGAGGGTGTCAACCTCACCACAGATAGGGCAAAAAGGAATGATGGAGACTGTGGAATTTAAAGGGAGGTGGGGGTAAGAAATGATTGGCTTAGAAATTAAGCCTTCATTTCAGCAGTGAAAACCATCTCTTACATGAGCATCAGTTTTCCCAGACACAGACACCTAGAAAAACATCATATATATGGGTCACTCTGAGCTCCTCAGTGACATCAGAGTCTTTTTATGGCAGCATCATTAAACTATTTATAGTGAGCAATTAAAGATAGCCTAAGTGGGCCACCACATTCCTATTTGGCTGGCTCTGGCCAGTGTAGTGTAATGCTAACAAGATAAAGGCTTTCCTTAAATGCTGTGCTACACAAAAGCCTGCTCTAGATACTTACAAATCTACTTTTAGTTTATATCTTTTTAAAAATATTTTATTTATTCATGAGAGACACACAGAGACAGAGGCAAAGACATAGGCAGAGAGAGAATCAGGCTCCATGCATGAAGCCTGATGTGGGACTCAATCCTGGAACTCCAGGATCACACCCTGAGCCAAAAGCAGACGCTCAACCACTGAGCCACCCAGGTGTCCCTGTATTTATATCTTTAAGTCAATTTAATTGTTCATGGGATGTATTATTCGAGAAGTAAGCCACATGATGGGAAACTTCACAACAACTGTTCAAAGCCAGGTAGGTGGCCAGTATGCAGATATAACACACATGTAGGAGAGGATGTGGTAGGGCACAGAGGACACAGCCTTTGGACCTGAGCAGACCAGAGTCTGAAATGTACCTCTGCAAAGAAACATGACATTGGGAAAATCATTTCTCAAACCTCTGCTTCTTTACATGTAAAACTGGGACCTATTCACTGATTTTCCAGCACTTTTGTATATAAAGTGCCTAACGAATTTTGGCACCTGGCATTGCTCAGTGAAAGATAGCTCTTTTAGAGACAATCAGCAGAGCACAGAACAAATGAAGTCAGGATTATGAAGAGACTTCTGGATATATTCCACCTCAACCACCGTCATGGTGAACTTTCAGAATCAAACTCAGCCTTATGGATGAGTCCCCAACTCTAGGCATTTCTGCCTACCCGGATCATTTCTTCCCTCTCCTCAAACATCTGATCCACCAAACGATCCCACTGACACATCTGCTTCCATCATTCATGTTCCTGGAAGGCTGCCTTCCTCCATGCCCCAAATAATTACCTGTTCAAAATCATACCTATGCTTCATAGCCCCATTCAAATGAGACCTGCAGTCTGCAAGGAGATTGCTCACCTATTTGGCTGGTTCTGGCCAATATAGTGTAATGCTAACAAGATAAAGTCTTTCCTAACAATCCAGAAACTCTTAGAAGGGGCCACAGCCTCCATAGGTGTCATCATGAGTACATTAAATGGAATAACAAATCCTCTCTCCTAATTCAGTACAGTTTTGTTCACTTACAATATGCTAGCAAAGACTTTGGGAGCATGCAGTAACAGGTGGAGAACTAACAGGAGCTGACAACTTTGTTTTTAGCACAGAAAACTTGAGCAGTCTGTATCCTCTGCAATGCTTTGAAATTAAGAATTGACACACTGGGATCTTAACTCAGACTTGTCAGCACTCATGGTGTGAAGCCAGAAAACAAGCTGACTTTCACTATCAAATTCCTGGAAATGCACTTACACTCAATTTCTTGAGTTAAGATTCTGTATTTTTCTGTGAAACTCATTGACAAATGACATAAACATTTATCTGCATAATTAGTAAAAATGAATGTGCTCTGAAAACTTTTTTCCCTGAAATTTTAAGAAAATGGGTAAAAAAAATATAATACTTTTTACCAATTGAATTTAAATAGCACTTTGTTATATATTAAATTTTTATTTATATTGGGATATCTTAGAAGTCTACATTCTGTCCCATTGATAGATTTGTCTATCATATTGATTTTATTATAATAGCCTTTATAGTATGTTTTAATGTCTGATAAGAGAAGTCTCAACTTTCCCTTCAGTATTTTTTTTTGGACTTTAACAAATGGCACTGGCACTTTCAACTGCCTATATGGAACAAAATAAATTTCTTACATCATATGTAAAAATAAATTACAGATAAGGCAAAGGCTAGATGCCAAAAATGAAGCAATAAACTTTTAAAAGAAAATCTAGGAGACTGTGTGAATAACCTAAAGATGCATGGAGATCTTTTTACTCAAGAATATAAAGGAATATAAAACAAAAGATATATTCTACTACATGAAAATTTAAAACTACTGTAGAGTAAAAGCTATCATAAGCAAGGTCTAGATACAAACAATAGATTTAGGAAAATCTATTTGCAATCAACATTTTAAAATACTAATATCAATAATATATAAAGTCCTCCTAGAAACAGATACAAAAAAAGAAAAATAATCCAATATAAAAATGTGCAAAAAGATATGAATAGGCAATCTGCAGAGAAGCAAAGATCTAAAAGACCAAATATGTGGAAAACTACTCAGACTCTTTCCACCCAGACTAGCAAAAATTACATGGAAGATTAACACCTATCACTAACAGAAATGTCAAAGAAAGGACACTCTTCTAAATTGCTGGTGGCAGTATAAATTGTTACAGAAATATTCAAAGCATTCTAGCAGCATCTATTGCTAAAAATACACTTTGATGAGATTCCAACTACTGTAACATTTTCTTTAAAAAGTACAAAAGGATACACAAAAAATGTTTATTGCACCACTATTCCTAATGCCAAAAGAAGGAAACACAATGAATATTTATTAATAGGGTAACAGTTAAGTAAGTAATTTTGGGTCTATACCATGGAATTCATACAGCCATAAAAGAATGAATTAGAGTTATACTAGTTAAATTGGAGGTACTTCTATGAGGTTTTTTTTAAATAAGAAAATGAAGATACAGAAAGGTATGTTAAATATGATAACCAGTTAATAAAGGAAATAATTATTCACAAATCCTCATATGTTTATGTGTTTATATGTTCATATGTGGTTATCTGGGCATAGAGGAAAGCACAGGAGGATACATACCAGGTAATTAACAAGGTTACCTAGGGTGATGGAAGGAAATTAAGTTCAAACAAAAAAAATGCCAAAGAACACCTAATGTGTATATGATCTCATAATTAAAACATTTTTAAACATATATATCCTACTACCTATATCTGTGCTCTTTTATAGCCTATAAAATCCACACGCACACATGCGCACACACACACACACACACACACACACACACACATCCCTTCAAGCAACTTCTAAGATTTATCCTGTTAGTCCCCCAACAGGATAGTGAGGAGAAGCCCCAACCTGAACTTGGGATCTGCACTGAGCTTATGATACAAAAACTCCAGGTAGGGCAGTGGAGAGTGGACAGCTGTTACAAAATAGAGAGCTGTATGTGGGTCCAGGAAAAGTTGGTTCCTTCCCTTCCTCCAATACCTGTGAAACGAGCAACAGCTGACATTATCATAATGAAAGCTATGTGTTACATGTCCACCACAATGCTCTAAAATATGTTGCCAACCAAGTTATAAAGCCTCTTCTGACATTTAAGCAGATTGGAAGCAGCAATTTTATGAGATTTATAGAAACAGGCAATATTCAAATGAGAAAAAAAGTTGTAGAAGCCAACAAGACTGATTTCCTACCTAATAGTGAATCCCACCCACAGCATCCTGGCAGGTAGGTGCCTGCCATTGGCTTGGACACTTCTAATTAAAGGCGATGTCACTAACAAGACAGCCCTTTCTAATTTTTGAACAGCCCTGAAGAATTATGAAGTTCCCTCCTATATAGAAACAAAAATTGCCTCTAACTTCTACCTCTTGACCAGAGCCTTATCTTCTTAATATAGATAATTTAAAATTAGCTAGGTTATTAAAAAAATAAAAAAATAAAATTAGCTAGGTTATTTAGAATCCTTTGAAAACATGCCTATCCATCATGAGGTAACATTATTTGAGTGGAGGTTATGTGTAAGTCACACAAATCAGTAAACAGTCTTTTAGTGAAATTCATGAGCACTGAGTTCCTGCTCTGAAGGAAGTCAGAGTACAGTACAATTATTTTGCTAATGAAAATGAGTTAACATCATGCTCAATAATTTTGACTGCATTTTGACTGCAATGGCCTTTTTTCACAGGCTGTGAAAATGAACCGTTATCTTTGAACAAGAGGAAGATGGCCTGTAAATTGTGTTTGAATTTCTAAAGAAAATTTCCCTCAAGGCATAAACAATATTCTAAAAACAAGTTATAGTTTCAACCGACTCACTGAAATGTAAAACTGTCAAGAATAATAAATTGTTTCTTTCTCCCACATCCCCAACAAATTAACATTAGGAAGGTGTTTTTAAGTCTGTGTAAAAATTTAACCATGTAACCAATTCCTTCCCATTTTTTAAAAAAGATTTCAAAAGCCCCCTATCCAATCCTTTCTCAAAGAAAGAGTGGCATACAATTATTTATTATTTTCCTTTCTGATGAAAGATATGAAAAGGAAAATTAACGGCAAAAACGGGGTTCTCATGTGTTCCTTAAAATATAACATTTTAGAGACACCTGGGTGGCTCAGCGGTTGAGCATCTGCCTTCCGCTCAGGACGTGATCCTGGGGTTCTGGGATCGAGTCCCACATATCGGGCTCCCTGCATGGAACCTGCTTCTCCCTCTGCCTGTGTCTCTGCCTCTCTCTGTGTGTCTCTCATGAATAAATACATAAAATAAAATCTTTAAAATATATATATGTGTATATACACATACATATATATGTGTGTGTATATATATACATATATATATATATATACACATACACATATAGGTATATATATAACATTTTAAATGTCCATTAACTGGCACCAGCTATGCTGCTGGAGTCTTTACAAACTAAAAGTGTACTTCAAAAAATGCTTTTTACTAGAGGACTGCCTTGGGCCACAAGAGCTCACTTGTCATTTGTTTCCATTAATAGTTACAAACTTTTTTTTTTACAAAACCCAAAAGATCTCGTGTAACTTTGGTAGATACTTTGGAGATTCCTTTTTTAAATTAATTAATCACTCACAACTATGTTAGATATACATTTTTTGGTTCTTTTTCAAAATAAAATTATAAAATCACATTTTTTTTCTCAACAGTACCTTTCTATAATATCACCACTGGCTCGTGTGCCCCAAAGTGACAGTCCAGCCCTGATCTTTAATTCCTTTTGAGGTTGTGTATCCATCCCTTGGCACCTAGGAGCAGAGCGCCAGGCCTTCAAAGCACCCCTGCTTTCAAGAAGCAGACCCTCCTTTTAGCTGCATGGCTTAATACCCAAAACATTAAATTTTAATTAACAAATTCAACGCTTACATTAGGATGCTCATATAAAGTAATGTTAAGCTGTATGTAAGCCACAGTAATGAGAGTGAACTCAATCACAATAAACATATTTAGTTAAGTATTTTAATTATTGTTTTTTCAGAGATTTATATATATCTGGCATCAGAGGCAATTAAAATTCCCATAAACAAAAAAACAGCTCCAGCATATTTCTTCACTTACCATCCTATAGCCTCTAATTAATTTTATCTCCTCAAATACTTGCTCACAACCTACTCACATAAATTTTGCTCCCCCTTGAAAGAAGTCTGCTCCTTTGGCTGCACCAAAATCCCAGGCAAAAAGGACCAAGTGAGCCACACTTGCCCAAGAGGGTCAAATATGCATGTTTGATACAAGACTAGATCCGGGAGCCTATTAGAAATGTAGGGTCTTGGGCTCCACCTCAGACTCAATGAATTAAAACATGCATTTTAATAAGATCATCAAGTGGTTCCCAAGCATGTTAAACAGCACTTGCTTTGGACCAGTAGGTCTCAGAGGGTGGCCCCAGGACAAGCAGTAGGAGCATCACCTAGGAATTGCTAGAAATGCAAATTATTGAGCCCCATCCTACTGAATTAAAATCTCTGGGGGTGGGGCTCAGCAGTGGGTGTTTTGACAAATCCTCCAGGTAACTTTGGTGTACTGGCAAGTTTCTGAGAGCCATTACTTTAGACAAGGGACAAACTTTTCCTGTGATCCACCAGATAGTAAATTGAGGCTTTGTGGCTATACTTATGGTCTCTGTTTCAAGTACTGAATTATGTGGTTGTAGCACGAAAGTAGGCATAGACAATACATAAACAAATGACTGCAGCTATGTCCCAATAAAATTTTTCTTATGGACACTGGAACTTGAATTGTATATCATTTTCACTTGCCATGAAATACTGTTTTTGGTTTCTTTTTTCAACCACTTAGAAATGTAAAAACATTCTTAGTTAACAGGCCACACAAAGACCCATGGTAAGCCAGATTATCCTATGGGCTCTAGTTCACTTACCTTTAATGTAGACCATGGGATGACTGTCCCTAGTTCGCACTGACCAAAGTCCTTAGGTCATCCACAGGGTCAATGCAAATCAGAACAGTAAAGCAACCTTACCTCTCAACAAACCATTAACACTTAAAACACATTCTGTAATTTTGTAGAAACCTTGCTGAGAAGGCTATCCCAATCTCCTATACTAATAATGCTCAGGAAATAAAGTGAGTGTAATAAATAAATAAATAAGTGAGAAAGTATAATAATACTTGTGAGCTTTTCAAAACTTAATTATAAATGTTCACAGGGCTGAAAAAGCAAATGAAAGAACCTAACAGATTCAGATGATCTGAGTCCAGCCCATCATTCTAATCTTATCTTTATGTCCTATGCTAGGACTGAAGGTAAACCACTGTACCCAAACCACAGTCTGAGGAGGCCCATGGATCTTTCCAGCCTGTCTCCATTAGAAATGCCCTGCTCCCCCAGCCCCATGTCCAAATCCTACTCATTCCATAATGTCTGGCATCAATACAGTTCCTCCACAAACCTCTCCCAAACCCCTGCTAAGAATAAACCCTCTATAGTTTTGTATCTCTATTATCTGGATTACCATATCCTGGGCTTCATTTGTATGCTTTTTTTAAAAAGATTTTATTTATCTATTCATGAAATACAGAGAGAGAGAGAGGCAGAGACACAGGCAGAGGAAGAAGCAGGCCCCATGCAGGGAGCTTGATGTGGGGTTCACTCCCAGGACCCCGGGATCACACCCTGAGCTGAAGGCAGATGCTCAACCACTGAGCCACCCAGGCATCCCTTCATTTGTATGCTTTATGTATTCATTAAATCATAAGCTCCTTGAGGGCAGGGATAACTAATTCATTTTACATTTCATGAAGCACATTAGGCTCCTCGCAGAAGCACACAGCAGTTACTTACATATTTTCTGACATGACTGATATTTAGTGGAAATGTTAAAACCAATTAGAGAAATGATAGCACCAGTTACTCTTATTGCATCCCCATGCCTAATACTTTATCTCCAAATTGTAATAAAACTTCCTTTTCAGGTGGGAAATTTTGTGTGTACCTGAAAGAATTGACACTGGGATACTGAGAGCTGACAGAGGTTGCCCAGTTCAGAAGTTCTCAAGGCTGTGTCCCCAGCAGAGCAACGGCAGCATCAGCTGAAAAGGTGCTGGGAATATGAACTCACAAGGCCCACACTCCCACTCAGGTGTTTCTTTTTACTTAGGAAAGGACACTGAACTTGCAAGATCTTGCCACAGTCTTTAAGTAAAAATACAGATAGATAACTTCAATATAGTTTCTTTTAGAGACTATCTTGTTCCACAGATCCTTCTAAGATGTTGAGTTCACCCAGTGCTCACCTATTACACCAACTCAACCCAACCATCCAGGCACAGACACTGAATGTGAGCAATCCAGGTATTTCCATCGGGCAAATGCTCTGAATCAGCATGGAAGCCATGGAGGCATTTCATCATCTCAGACTGCAGTGATGGAAGGAAATGTCAGTGATGTACAGAAAGCAAAAAGTCAAGACAAAAAGATCACAGAATTACTGATTCCAGCTGGTGCTAGTTGAGGAGTCATAATTTGGGAGGGCAGAAGTATCTCCTACATCCTGCTAGGAAAGAAAAAAGGTTTAAGCTAAGGGCAAAATAACAGGCTTGAATATCAACAGGATTTTCACCAAAGAGCTATTTAACTGAGGCACACAGAGTTGTGCCACACTGGGGGCAGCGAGGGGGGGAATGCATACTGTGTATGCATTAGGTTTGCTCTGTTGCCCATTCATCACAGAGAGACTATCTTATGCCCAACAGAGGACACTAGTAAGAAAAATAAGGATTCCCTTTTAAGAGAGACTTTACCAGGTGTTTTAAATCTTTCCCTTCACCATGCATTTTCCTTCAGACTTGTGTGCATGTGTAATGTATGTTAACTTTAAGCATTATCCAACCCGTTTAAGTCAATATCTACCAAAAATATGAAAGAGACATGTCCACATTCATGGACTTTGAGAGATCTCAATTTGAGACCCACTTTGCAAAGTCCAAAAGCAAATCTCAGCATTACACAATACAAGACCATCAAAGCGAATATTCAAGCACAAAGAAGAGCAGTCGCACAGGCCACATGGTGAATGCCACCTAAGGAGAAATTCAGTAAGAGGTACTAATATTAAGTGGTGAGAGCATGAAATTTTCTAAAAGTGGAAAACCGATCAGCCTGATCTATAAAATCATGTATTCCCTTTCATGCAACTGATTCAAATACGCATGGGGTTCCTTTTCCAGGGCCATCTGTAGCAAACCACCTCACCCATGGGTGGACAGCAAGAAGAAAAATAAAAAGAGCAAAACTCACAGCTGGCCCCAGCATAGAACTTAAGGGAAAGATCATCTCTATGAATAAAATGTCCCAAGGAGTCTTCACTACAGTTGTGTACTTGTGATGCACTTATAATAATAAATTAAAATAAACATGGTCTTCAAAAGAGCAATTTTAAATATAGTTAAATCACCGATTTTTATAAACAGGAAAAATATGGACAAATGGATCGTCATTATCATTACAGTGATTCTGTTTGCTTTCATTTTATAGAAAACCCTGAGGAATAGCTCTGGGAGAACTCTGACAAATCTGAGACACATGGTAGGTGAGAAAGGGAAAAATCACTCTTGCTTGGGGATGCTTCTTATACTCTCTGTAAACCCGGGTTTCCTCATTTGTAAAACATAGTTAATTTTAATACCTACCTCACAGGTATGTTGTAAGCATCAAATGGAATATGAGATGAGAATGCTAAAGTTCTCTACGAGTGAGAGCAGTTTCCATGTGGGAATAGTTCTCGTCTAATGAACGAAGGGCAACAATTAAAAATGGTTGACTAATTTCCGTAAATGCTATTCCATTTAAACTAAGTGATAATATCTGAATCTCTAATTGAAAAAATAACTAATCATTCTTAATAGCAACCTCCAAAACACTGAAACATCTTCGGGTTATATAAATAATCTGCCCAAAGGCAAACCAGAAACACGTGATACACCACAGATGCTATTTTCCATATTTAAGGTATGCTTAAAATGCTGATCCAGCTATCTCCCTCAAGACCCAGGCCCTGACATCCTTCTGATCTACTGAAGAATTATATTCATGAATTTCACAGCTCACAAAAGTCCTATTCCTCTACACCCTTCAACCCTGACTCCCTAGCATGTGCTTGTGTGCACCTATACACACACACACACACACACACACACACACATAAATGCCAGGAAAAGTCAAAGCACTGCTGGCAATTCTAGCTAAGTTAATTTAAAGCATCCTCCACCTGCCAGTTATTTTTAACTGAGTCTTCCAATTGATCAAATGTCAATAATAGAACTTTTTCTGTGTAGCAGATATTTAAGATTAACATGGCAATATTAAACTATAAAAACCTGAATCTCAAAGGATGATGTGCTACAGAGGATCCTTTCCACTACCTGTAGCTATGAATGAATGAATCACCATCCATGAGGTACAGCTGGCTTTTACTACAAGACCAGCACATACATTTAAAAAAAAAAAAAAAACTACCGTAACTGAACGTAGTTTATAGTAAATATCATGCTGGCCTGGATTTCAGTGACAAGCTGTAGGATTTAGCCAGCTCAGGCCACTCACTAATCATGAATTTCAATTTTCCTTTTTTATTGAAGTATAATTGACATACAATATTAGTTCAGGTGTCCAACATAGTGATTCGACATATATTGGGAAATGAGCACCATATGTCTAGTCACCACCTGTCACCATACGGAGTTAATATGCTGTCTATATTCTCCATGCTGTGCATCACATCCCCATGACTTATTTATATAACTGGAAGTTTGTACCTCTTGATCCCCTTTACCCATGTCACCCACCCCTTCATCCTCCCTCTCCTCTGACAATCATCAGTCTGTTCTCTGGGTCTAAGAGTCTGGTTTTATTTTTCTTTTTCAGTTCCACATGAGAGAAATCATATGGTATTTGTCTTTCTATAATCTATTCCACTTAGCAAAATACCTTCAAGGTCCATCTATGTTGTCACAAATGGCAAGAGTTCATTTTTTATGGCTGAGTAATATTCCATAGTGTGTGTATATGTGTGGTATATATACACACATACCCCACCTATTTTATCCATTTATCTATCATGGACAACCCTGAAGCTACTTCCATATCTTGTAAATAATTGTAAATAATCTTGTCATACACATGGGGGTACATTTATCTTTTCAAGTTAGTGTTTTTGTTTTCTTCAGATAAATAAATACCCAGTAGAATTACTGATCATATGATGCATTCTAAGTTTTTGAGGAACCTCCATATTGTTTCCCAAAGTAGCTGCACCAATTTACATCCCCACCAACAGTGCACAATTGTTCCCTTTCTCCACATACTTGCCAAAACTTATTTCTTGTGTTTTTTATTTTAGCCATCCTGACAGGAGCGAGGTACTATCTCATCATAGCTTTGATTTGTATTTCCCTGATGATCAGTAATGCTGAACATCTTTTCATGGGTCTGTTGGCCATCTGTATGTCTTCCTTGGAAAAATGTCTATTCAGATCTTATACCCATTTTTAACTGGATTATCTGTTGCTTTGCTATTGAGTTGTATGATACCTTCATATATTTTGAATATTAGCCCCTTATCAGATGTATGATTTGCAAATATTTTCTCACATTCAGTAGGTTGCCTTTTCATTTTATTGATGGTTTCCTTCACTGTGCAAAAGTTTTTTAATTTGATGTAGTGCCATTTGTTTACGTGTGCTTTTGCTGCTTTTGCCTGAGATACTGGTCAAAAAAATACCACTAAAACCAATGTCAAAAAGCTTACTATTTATATTTTCTTCTAAGAGTTTTGTGGTTTCTGTTCTTACATTCAAGTTTTTAATGCATTTGAGGTAAGTTTCAATTTTCAAACATAGAAACTAATCATGATTTTTCATTTATATACACAGATACTTAATAAATTTTGTGGCATAAACAATGTTACATTGACAGAAGAAAGTAAGAGAACAGAATAACGCAAAAATAAACCTCATTATGTATAAAAATACTAACAAAGAATCCATCACCAAGAAGGGACACATTGTTTAATAGATGGTTTAGGAAATACTAGCTAGCAATTCATGATATACATATATATACATACATATATACATATACATATACATAAATATATATATATATATATAAATTCAGGCACCCCATTACAGATATACAAAATTTAATTTGACATTTCATATTTAAAACAATAAAATAAAACCATCAGAAAATAAAAATAAAACACGATTAAAAATATCTCAGCCTCTAAAGGTGACACTTTCTTTGCTTAGAAACTAAAGAGAAAAAGCAGCACAGACTTGCCTACATAAAAATTTACCACCACTGGGATGCCTGGGTGGCTCAGTGGCTGAGCATTTGCCTTCAGCTCAGGGCGTGATCCTGGAGTCCCGGGATCAAGTCCCACATCAGACTCTCTACATGGAGCCTGCTTCTCCTTGTGCCTAAGTCTCTGCTTCTCTCTGTGTGTGTCTCTAATTAATAAATAAATTTTAAAAAAATTTACCACCACTGTGTTTTTTTTAAGAAGCATAAAAAGACTAGGAAAAATATCTTCACTAAATAGGACATTTTTATTTTTGTTAGGTAAATTGATAATAATACAAAAATGCATTAGCCTCAAGAAGTAAGCAAAGTGATGGATAAAAAGCACTCTTAAGCATCCGGTAGAAAAGCTCCATAAAAGAAAGAAAAGAAAAAAGAAAAGAAGAGGAGAGGAGAGGAGAGGAGAGGAGAGAGGAGAGGAGAGATGAGGTAGAGGAGATGGAGAGTAGATAGAATGTCTTCTTCATTTCTCTCCTCTCTTCAGCTCGCTCTCTCTCCTCTATCTCCTGAGCGTCCTACCCCTACTCCTGCCCTCCTCGCTCCCTTATGCTTCTTTCTTCTTCTTCTTCGTCTCTTCTCCTCTCTCTCTCTCTCCTCCATCTCCTCTCCTCTCCTCTCCCTCTCCTCCCTCCCTCTCCGCTCCTCGCTCTCCGCTTGCTCTCCTTTCAGAGACATGAAAGAGTCCATATCTGGGCAATCTCCCACCCTTCGGAACTCAAACCCTACCCTTCCCTTCTTATCACATGTCTAGCCTCTAACCCCTGCATTCTGTGTTCTTGACACACTACACTGAACTACTTATGATCTCCAGGTCAGTCAAAGGTTTCTCAAAGCCCAGTCTTTGTGCTTCACCATATAGACTGACCATTTCCCCATTCTTGCATCTAAAAATCATCTTTCAAAACAGTTCATCTTGGTGTGCCTGGGTGGCTCAGTTGGTTGAATGCCCGACTCTTGATTTCAGCTTAGGTCATGATCTCATGGTCATGAGATCGTAGCTCCACACTTAGTGGAGAGCCCAACTGAGATTCTCTCTCCTCCTCCTCCCTCTCTAAAAAAATATAAAACAAAACAGCTCATCTCACCTCAATCAGAACACCTGTTAATACCCACCTCTATCACCATACACCAACCTGCCCTATCCAATGCCATTCAGAAAAACGTTCTGCAATGGTAGAAATGCTCCTATCCGTGCTAATATGGCAGCCACTAACCACATGTGGCTGTGAAGCACTTGAAATGTAGCTAGCACAAGTGAGAAATTGAACTTTTCATTTAATTTGATTTGCCATCTGTGAATAGTGGTTCCCACACTGGACAGCACATACATCCAGACTGAGGCTTTCACGAATTCACTAACTTCATCTTATTTATCTCTGTGTCCCCATCACAAGACCAATGCCAGGCACATGCCCTCCAAGCCAAGAAAAGAGCCCTCACCAGGGAGCTGAAACTACTGCCACCTTGATCTTAGACTTCTCGACTTCCAGACTATGAGAAAATAAATGTTTATTGTTTAGGCCACCCAGTCATGGTATTCTGTTGTAGCAGCCTAAGCTAAGACAAGCAACTTGGCCCAGATCATACAGCTAGTAAATGCTTGGGAAGGGATTCTAACCAAGATGCCAAAAGAATGATTGTGGGTATCATGTTCAACTATCTTTACAATGTTTTGTGATATGCATATGGTAACTTTCTAATTTATGCTTCTTCCTATTAATGTATCTTTATGTAAACTATTTTATTAAAGTATAGAATACATACAGAAAAATGAATAATTAAATCAACCCAAAGTGAACATCCCAGTGCAGATACCACCCAAATCAGAAAATCAAATATTACCAGCACTCTAGAAGTCTCATTATGTGCCCTTCCACATCTTCCCCCACTCTTACATCATCTTCCCTACAAGGAACCACTATTCTGGCGTGTTATACAGCGTTATTAGTTTTGCCTATTTCTGACCTTGATAAACAGTGAAATCATACATTATGTACTCTTGTGTGCCTGGCTTTATTCACTCAACACTGGTCATGGGATATATCCATATTGTTTTGTCTAAAAGTAATTCTGATTGCTGTACAAGATTCCACTGTAAGCCTATCCCACAGACTGCTGGTTGATTCTCTTACTAAAGGACATCTGGGTTGTTTCCAGTGTAGAGCTGTAAGGCATAATGATGCCATGAACATTCTTGTAGATGTCTGATGCACAATCCTTACCCATAGTTTCACTTTCCACAATTTCAGTTTCCCTTAGTCAATCACTGTCTAGAAGATGTTCCTCCCTCTGGCATATGCTCAGAAGGTCAGGAGTAGCCTAACGTTACATCATGATGCTTGCATCATTCATTTCACTTCATCACACAGGCATCTCACATCATCCCAAGAAGGATGAGTATAGTATGATATTTTGAAAGGCCACATTCACATAATTTTTATTACAGTATATTATTAAAATTATTCTATTTTATTATTGTTAATCTCTTACCATGCCTAATTTATGAATTAAACTTTATCATAGACATGTATGTAGAAGAAAAACATAGCATACATAGCGTTCAGTACTATCTGCGATTTCAGGCATCCACTGAGAATCTGGAATATATTCCCCATGGATAAGGGAGGGAAATGCTATATATGACACATTTCTGTTGGCTATATTCCTAAGAATGGAATTGCTGGACTATAGAGCATTCAAATATCCAGCTTCTAACAGTTTCATATATTGGCGTACCAATTTACACTCCTACCAACAAAGTAGTAGTATTGCTGTCAGTATGGATATTTTCATCTTTTTAATTCTACTAATTCTTGGGTGTGTGTATGTGTGTGTTAGTATCTCATTGTGGTTTTGTTGCATTTTCCCCCTGACTAATGAAGTTGAGCCTCTTTTCTTTATTGGCCATTTGGATATCCTATTTTGTGAAGTGTGTGTCAAGTATTTTGCCTACATTTCTTTTAAGTTGGTTTTATGAAAGGAGTTTTTAAATATTGTAGATATATTTTTGTCAATTGCATGTATTACAAATATCAGGTCGCCCATATTCCTTGTGGCTTGCCACTTCAAACTCAATGATCTTTTTCTGTTAAGTAGAATTTCCTCATTTTAATGTGGTCCAGTGGATAAATATTTTTCTAGTAACCCACGCATGGTGTTAAAAAATCATGCATGAATAAAAGATCATTCAAAATGTAAGATGAATGAATTTTAGTGTAATATATTACAAAAAGTTATTTGAAATGGTTTCAGATTCCACTTTGCAACTAAGCTTTAAGAAATTATCATTTGTCAATGTGGTGTATAAAATAATATTCACAATTATGGAAAAGGCCATTAAAATAGTTCTCCCTTTCCAACTATATATCTTTGTAAAACTGGATTTTCTTTAGATATTTCAACTGAAACAACATATCAAAACCATCAGAGATGTTGTCTTCTGTTTCTATATCTTCTATTCTTCTATGAAGCCAGACATTAATAAAATTTGCAAAAATATAAAATAATGATACTCTTGCTATTAAAGTTTTATTTGGAAAATATAGTTATTTTCCATAAAAATATGATATTTATATGAACACGCATTGTGTTTATTGTTTTAAATATATTTATGTTTTAAATATTTTTAAATGTCTAAATTTTAATTTCTATAGTACATCAGCATACACATTATTATACTGTTCAATACAGTAAATATTCAAAAATATAACCCACAAAAAACCTTTTTGGAGTCCTCAATAACTTTTAAGAGTCTAAAAGGGACCCAAGACCAAAATATTGGGGAACTGCTGGTATAGTTATTCTATCAATTACTGACAGAGGGGTGTTAAAATTTTCAACTATGAAAATGGATTTATCAATTTCTTTTTTTATCAATTTCTTTTAGTTTTTTTCTTTATAACTCTTAGTTATCTACAATAACTATCATTCTCTTTTTATCTCTAGCAATGATCCTTGTCTCAAAGTCTATTTAGATGATAGTAATTTAGTTACACTAGCTTTCTTTTTTTTCTATATGGTCTCTCCATCCCTCTTTCTCCCCTTCATTTTCTGGGACTATAATACACCTACAAGAAATCTTTTTAACATATTATATATGTCTCTTATATTCTTTCCTGTTTGGTGTTTTCTTTCTTAATTCCTTTTCATCTTCATACTTTAGCCTGGATATTATTTTAATCTATTTCCAATGTACCATTTATCTCTTCATCCATATCTAACCTGTACTTATGCCCACTGCTGATTTCTTAATTTCACTTCATCTTTTAGAGCCAGATTTTTATACTTTCAATTTCCAGGACTATTTTCTGATAGTCCTAGTTCTAGTTCAATTTTCTATCACCTGAGTATGGTAATTAGAGTTAAAGCCTGGATCTGATAACACCTATAACAGTGTATCCCCAAAATAGGGTCTGTTTCTTTTATCTGTTTTATCTCTCAGTTTTCAGTCAATTTCTATGTTTTCCCATACTTCTTTTTTTTTTTTTTTAATTGAAGGCTAGGAATTGTGCATGAAAACTGTTAAAGAAAACTGTTAAAACTGTTTGAGACTCTGAGGAACTGTTCTCTTTCACCAGAGGGGAACATGCTTTTGCTGCTAGCAGTTAATTAAGATAGGGAAGATTGCTTGATTGAATAAGGGATTGTGCTAGGCTTCTGTTCTTGTGAGAGTTAGTCTATTTCCTGTTCGCCCATATTTTTAGATTATAATATTTTAGGTGTCCCAAATAAAAGCATGTATTTACCAGAACCTCTCTCATTTTTGGTGGGCTCTGAACTGCATTTTTGTGCTCTGCCACCCATGAGACTTCTAGAGACTTTACTGAGTTTAAAAGGAATATGCCACAAGCGGAAACGTGGTGCTGGTAGTCAGGCTCACTCCTCTGGGATCTTGACTCGCTATTTCACTGCTAGCCCTCTACTGCACTTCAAAAATCATTGTTTCTTTCGATTATTACTGAGGTAAAATTCAATAAAAATGAACTATTTCAAAGTAAACAATTTAGTGACATGAGGTACATTCATAATGCTGCAAAACCACCACTTCTACCGAGTTCTAAAATATTTCTATCACTGCAAAAAACAAAACAAAAAAAAAATACAAAACTCTAATGCTTTTGCAGTTACTCCTTATTGCCCACTCCTCCTCAGCAACTCTCAACCACCAATCGGCTGTCTCTATGGATTTACTCATTCTGACTATTAAGTCATATAAGTGAAGTCACACAACATGTGACCTCCTATGTCTGGCTTCTTTCACTTAGCAAAATGTTTTTGAAGTTCATCCACATTGTGGTATGTATCATGGCTGAATAATATTCAATAGTGTGTGGGTGGGTGTGGGTGTGTCACAATTTGTTTACCCATTCATGAACTGATGGACATTTTAATTGTATTCACCTTTTGGCTATTGTTAATAGCACTATGAAGATGCATGTACAAATATAGGTTTTGTTTAAATTTAGCCTATTGTTTTCTTTAGCTTTTCTAGTTCTCAGCAGGTATACTAGTTTGTAGCAAATCAGTTTGCCATTGGCAGAAGTCTAAATCAAATTTAAGTCTTATTTTGAATAGTTACAATATAAAAAAATTGATCTTCAACAAGTTATTAAGAGGAAGGCATTCTTTGGAATATAAAACAAATATTCAATTTTAAATAATTTGATAAACATCTGGAAACTGCTTTATTGATGCTTTTTCAGGACTATCTCAACTTTCCTTAGGAGAAATACAGAAATAATTAGTAGTGTAAAAAGCAACTCAGTCCCAGAGACATATGCTACATGAATTAAATTACGAAAAATCTTTTACACACAGAAAAAATATATTGAGTATTTCTCCTTTTATTTTTTTTTTTAAGATTTTATTTATTTATTCATGAGAAACAGAGAGAGAGAGGCAGAGGGAGAAGCAGGCTCCATGCAGGGAGCCCGACATGGGACTTGATCCTAGGTCTCCAGGATCACACCCTGGGCTGAAGGCGGCACTAAACCACTGAGCCACCGGCTGCCTATCTCCTTTTATTTTGCAAGTTAAAAACAGATGACCATAGGGGAAGGGGGAAAAAAGAGAGGGATGCAAACCATTAGAAACTCATAACTACAGAAAACACTGAGGGTTGCTGGAGGGGGTAGTCAGGGGGATGGGCTAAATAGGTGATGGGCCTTAAGGAAGGCACTTGTGATGAGCACTCGGTGTTACATATAAGTAATGAGTCTCTAAATTCTACCCCTGAAACCAATAGTACACTATATATTAACTAACTAGAATTTAAATAAAAACTTGAGAACACCAATAAAAAATAAATTTATTATTTAAAAAAAAACTTGAGATAAACAAAAAGAAAGTAAAAACAAAACAAAATAGCAGTTTCCAGCTATCTATTGCTCCCACAAGTATAACAGTAGCTACAAGATACTGACATTTAAAAATTAACATTTGACAGAAAAGAAATGATGTGATAACACATAGGACAGCAGCTGGACACAAGCAACCCAGATTCTCAGCCCAGCTGAGAAGCATAGACTTCAAGACAGTGAAAGCCAAATGTATAGTGTGAAACACTATAGGGGTTGAGAGGAAGACAAAATGCAAATACAGAAACAGACCCGCTAGACAAAGAATATAGAGATCGGTAAAGTATACCAGATTACTTTGGTTAACTTTTTATAACGTGTAATAGAAGGAAAAAAATCACAAGTGTAGAAATTGGATTTCATGCTTTCTCTCTTATTACCATATACCTACACTACTGAAATAAGTAAAGAGTTAATTTGAAAAGCACAGCATTAAACTATGTGTTCACTTTTAGGATTCTCATTTTAAAATAAATTAAATTATTTTATATGCCTTTCAATGTCCAAAATGGAAAGTTCTAGTAGCCCAAATCACTTATCCCATTGGCTTATTTAGTATCTAGTGATACAGTTAAGCAAAACCACTTGGCCTTTCTGTGACTCTCTGCACCTCTACTTCCCCAATAATAAACTCCTTTCTATTTCTAGAACTGAGACCCTATATGGGATGTTGGAGAGAATCTCAGTTTGATACTACATATGCTAGTAAGAAAGCAAAATGAGGAAAAAACATTTTTAATATAAAATTTTTAATGTTTTTGTTTCCTCCAGACTACAACTCCTAGAAACTCTAACCCTTTTTGTGATAAAGAGGGCAAGAAAACATTCTCACTGTTCTCATATCATAAAAATCAAAAGAATAGAGAAATCCTTCTCTTGCTAAATCCTTTAGGAAAACACAAATACATTTTTAATGAATTCAGTCACGTTTAACAACAAATTAAACTTTAATTTTCCTATTTTTAGTGGCCTATGTGCCCCAGGGGTTAGATTAGAGAAACATCTTTATTCCTGGGCATACAGAACCATTGGATAAAGAGGGAGATTTGGGTCAGTGGTTGGCCATCTACAAAAGTTGCCCTTTTTTTGAAAGGATTCAGGTGTCTGAGGCCCCTGGTCTACCTCAACTTAGTGTCTTCTCCCCAAAACATATTATAAGACCCTGCCTTTGGTCTTAAGAGATCAGCAGTTCCAAGCACCGGCATCCCTGGATACAGCAGCCTCCCCTGCCCCTGACTCAGAAACCATATTCTGCAGCCATAGGGAAAGCAATTGCCTCCTGCATCCATGCTCCCTCCAGGCCGTGCTCCCAGGGCACACAGTGGTTCACCTTCACTGGCCCAAAACAGCTGGAAAATTTGGCTTGGTGCCAGGATGATGTCAGCAATAGATAACTAGGGAATCCATCCGGTGGCTTTCTTCTCTTGGGTACCCATCTAGTTTTCCTGATCTAAAATTACAAGAAACTGCTCCCTGTCCATTCTTCTTTGATGCAACCTATTCTTTCCACTCTCATAACAGCTTCCTTAAGGAAAAAAAAACTGCATTGTACATAGAAAGTCATGTCATATTCTTACAGCACATAGGAATAGGAACAGAGTGGAACTACCAAGAAAGTGAAATCAAATAACATTACAAAATATGAACAGGTAAGCTCCCCTTGCCCTCCCTCAGCCACACTTCCTCCAGCACCAGGTCCCACTCAAGCATCCAGGCATTCTGTACCATCTAACCAGGATCAAAATCACAGAAGAAAACAGCCTAGTCGATTCTTAGCCCTCAGGTTTACAAAGCCTCAGGTGACAGAAGAGAACACCTTATGGGGAAGAGACTAGCTTACCATACCCACACACCTTCCATCAATGCTACAAGACAGGATAGGTTGTCTGCACTGAGAGAGTCAAAGGGGAACCCAGGCAGGAGTAGATACCCTGGTTCCTGAGGAAAGCGCTTTACACTCTTCCCACAGGCCGTGCTGGACACTCTAAGCCTTCAGCAAATGAGTTCACCAAAAGGCCCAGGTGCATGAGGGAAGGAAAAGTTCACAGCATCACCTCTTTATAGCTGTGAGCCACAAACATCCCTAAAGACTCCTGGTAATAGGCACAACTGGAGGCAAAAACTAGGTCAGGACAAAAGTTAGAGAAATCATTTTTATCTCCAAGTAAAATATGCAGCCAAGGGAGGCCTGCATTACAACTGTAAAAGGAAAAAGAGTTACAAATCAAGTTGATTTTCAAGCTTGTTGGAGGGGCTGGAGCTGGAGCTGGTAAAGGTGTCAGAATGCTGATGTGTTCCACCTACTACCCTGCTAACATCACAGAATCCTGTGAGCATCATTGCATCTAGCAAAATCTTCCTAGGGGCTGTAAAGGAACACAGTGGGAAGTAATGTCAAGTCAGAGTAGCTCTCTTTATTTCCCTAATACAAAATCTAGCCTAAAAAATCCATGTCTGGTCTTGAGGTATTTCCCAGAAAGCAAGCAAATGCAATTACAAGCACATTAACTCTGCCTCAGCATCCAAACATTTGGAACATTACAAGGGAAGATCGTCAGAAAATAATCTGTGGAAACTTAAAGAAAGGGCTTGCCAGGAAGAGCATAAAATTCAAGAACCTAATCATAAGGGGATAGCATGTGATAATTATTGCTGTCAGTAGAGCAACTTATACAGCTCCATAAATGTCTTTGAGAGAACTTATCTACAAAAATTTTTTGTCTACAAAATTTTTAAACCAAATCCAAAACAAGTGTTGGGGAGGATGTAGAACTGCTATAGAGCTATGATACACTGCTGACAAGGGTATAAACTGGAATAACCACTTACAAAACCTGTTTGTCAGAATCTCCTAAAACTAAACATATGTGCACCCTACGACAAACCAATCTCACTCCTGAGTGTATACAAAGAGATATTAGTACTTATGTTCACCAAAAAATACGTACAAAAACGTTTATAATTGCATTATGCAAAACAGCCAAAAAACCTGGAAACAATCCAAATGTCCCTCAACAGCAGAATGGATAAAGTGCAAACTATTCAGACTTGAAGTAATGAAGTAAAAACAAATGCCATATGCGCTGACACAATGCTCAGCAAAAAAAGCCAGACGTGTTAAGAGCATATACTCTATGATTCCATTTGTATAAAGTTCAAGCACAGAGGAGACAATTCTATGGCGATAGAATAGTGGTTACCTTGAGGTGGGGAAAGGATGGACAGAGGCACCAGGGAGCTGCTGGAGTAATGGAAATATTCTATATCTTGATGTGGATACTAATTACACAGATTATGCATATGTAAAATTTCACTGTGCCATTCCTTCAAGTTCTGTGCCTTTATCATATGCTTTTTTTTAACCGTATGTGTTTTTTATTTGAATGCAAAGCTTTTTTTTAAGATTTTATTTATTTATTTATTCATGATAGACACAGAGAGAGAAAGAGAGGCAGAGACACAGGCAGAGGGAGAAGCAGGCTCCAAGCCGGGAGCCTGACAAGGGACTGGATCCTGGGGTTCCAGGATTGTGCCCTGGGCCAAAGGCAGGCGCCAAACCACTGAGCCACCCAGGGACCCCCTAACCGTATGTTTTTAAAGACTAATTCAGAAGTAAACTTTTAAGAAAGCAAATCCCATAACATATTCACCACAAAGATGGCCTGCTATCAACAACATTAAACAGTACCCATGTCCTTATAGCATAATGGTGAGTGAATCAGAAAGGGCCCTTCTCTCTAGAAAGGTAAACTAAAAAAACAGACAAAAGAACATGAACATATAAAACCAGTTAATGAGTACACAAAAGGGAGAGAACATGTGAAAACAGGAGGCAATGGTGGGGATAAACTTTTAACAATCAATATATCTCCATTATGTTCGTTAGGCTGACTTTTGTACTATAGCGCACAATTAATTTATTGTTTACAGGCATGTGTAATAGATTTATTTCATTTTCTGGCAAGAACCTTAATTATGGTATATGGTGGAAGAACGAGGTCTAGCTCTGTTAACTCTGCTCCTGGGAAATGCCATCTGATAACATAAAATGCACATACATAAAAGCCTTCAGCATTTGTTCCATTTAAAATTTATGTCAATAAATTCCCATTTCATTAATCCAATTGACTAACAGCTATCCAGGCATGAAGTCAAGGCATCATGAGTCCATTTCTGCCAGAGAATCCCACATAAGCTGCCTCTCACAGAAGGGTGGTCACTATTATCTGGTAAACATCTCCCCAGAGGCATAGCACAGGGAACAGAGAGAGAAGAAAGATCCCTGGATCAGACAAATATGTGGCCTCAGAGAAATAACTTACTACTCTGAACCTTGGTTTTTCTCTTTTGCTAAATGGTGGGAAATAAGACACATCTTTACAGAGTTGCCGTAAAAATTAAACAAAGTAGGAACCCCAGGTCTCTACACTCCAGGCCAGTAGGCACCAGGGCTGTTCGGCTCCATCTCTATGTGTCCAGCCCAGTCACACAGCAGAAAGCCCATAAATGCATGTCATGGTGGTTAATTTTGAGTGTCAACCTGGCTAGGCTATGGCACCCAGTTGTTTGGTCAAACACCACTAGATGTGGCTGCGAAGGATTTTTTTAGGTATGGTTAACATTTATAATCAGCTGACTTAAAGAAAGAGGCTTACCCATAATGTGGGAGGGTTTCATCCAATCATTTGAAGGCCTTAAAGGCAAAGACAGGTTTCCCAGCAAGGAAGGTCTTCCACCTCCAGGCTGCCATAGAAACCCTGCCCTACAGACCACAGACTTGCCAGTCCCCATGGTCCAGAGCTCAGTTTTTAAAACAAGTAAACCAGTCAGTCATGAGAAAGCGGGGGGGGGGGGGGGGGGGGGGGGGGGGGGGGAGTGGTGGAGACCTGTATCTCTTGTTGGCTCTGTTTCTCTGCAGGACCCTGACCAATATGCACATTGAATGAACATAAAGCACCCAGATCCAAAGCAAGTTTACAGTACAAAAACAATACAATGTTAGAGGCTTACCTTTCTACCTCTTCACTAGGTTAATTCCCCACTGTGCAGAAAGTATGCCCTTATTTTGCCTGTATATCTTATGTTTTAATTATTAAACACAGCTGCAATGTATTTATTGCCTGCTTCCTAGGAGGTGAGCACTATACTGACAAGACTTTTATTTTAGGCACAGAACAACAGTGTGAAAAGCAGGCAATTCTATTCCTGTTTTACAGATGTGGGCACAAGCATAGAGTGTTAGCGCTCAATTGCCACAGTGATACTACAGCACAAGTCCCCAGATCTCAGTGGCTTACGACTCCCATTTATTTTCTCACATATGCATCCATGGTTGCAGTGGCTCCCCGGGCCTGTGGGGCTCCAGGTTCAGGTGGGCTCGGTCCATTGCATTTCTCACTCCATGCCATGATCTTCCAAACACACATCACCTGAACATGAGTCCAAGCACACAAGCACGTTCGAGTCCCTACCTGCATCCCATTTGCTAATATTTCACTAGCCAAGGCAAGTCATGGTGGCCATGTCCAAGGTCAAGGACTACAGAGGACTATGCTCCAACAACACACGGCCATGGCCCAAAAGTATAACATAGCAACAGCGAGTGAAATGGTGGACTCAATTATACCATCTACCACAATTACCTTGTCCAAAGTTATAAAGCAGGCAGTTAAAAGCAGGACCCTGGTCCACCAAACTCCATGTCTGCGTACCTGATGGTTATAATTCTTCGAAGACAAGTGGCTCTAAAAAGCCCATGATTCTCAATCTCACTAGCAGGAGCTGTTGCAATTAGCTGTGTACTTTCTTCAGCCAGCTGTGGTCCATCAGCCATCCTCCATCCACAATCCCATAGGTGTCTTATGGTCCTTGTAAGCATGCCATCTCTCAGGTGTCCTGGTACTAATACTAATCACCATTAACTATACCCAATCAATTAAAAATGTTCATATTCTACTCTATTTCAGTCTATGATCCAGGTAGAATTTTACCCAGGAAAAAAGGCAAGTAGTCAAAAACTAACGACTGAACTGAAGATCACTGGTCTTATTAAAATCCATCAATGCCCAAAGAAGTTTTTAAAAATAAAAATCCTTTAGATAAGTATTACCTTCTTCCTGATCAAGTCAGCAACCACTTCCCTGCACCTTGACTTCTTCCATACACTTCCACTTACCTTTGGTTCATACCAAAACAGAAGGACTCTGAAACTCTACATCTACTCAATAAGGAAACAGAAGTGCTATGGAAGATCATGACTGCCTTCCATTCCCAGCCCCAAAGGGAGAGAACAAGGCATGCAGGGATCCACTCCACCACACAGTATTCACCATGTTCCCAATCCAACCCCCAGATAAGCAACCCATTGCTTATCCTGGATGGGATCCTGGGTAAGAACCCTGGGTTCTTACCCAGGATCCCAACCAGCTTCCAGGGAAGGCCCTCAGTCTACCCTCAGGATAAGTGATAAGAAAATCAATGCTGCTGCCGGTCAGTCGTGCCCAGACCACCCACCACATTTTAGTGGATAAAACACAATACTGGTTTCCTCAAAGACAATCTTCCCTTCAATGGATAATTGGTTACAAATGCACCTACTTTTACTACATCAAACTAAAAAGAAGTTATTCTGAAGAAGGGAAAATTGAAGGCCACAGTTCACATTTTTTCCCTGGAAAGGTTTTCACATAAAAAGGAGATGGCTCATGACTGATGTAGGCCTTCCAAATCTCTGTGCTATCTGAAATTATGCTCTGTCCTCTCCACACCCTGCTCTGTCCCCTAATCTCCTCACCTCAGGCTTCTCATTCCATTCTTCTTGCCTCAACTTCCTCCTCCTCCATCCAACTGTCCCCTGCCCAGCTCACCAGACCTTTCTTCATGAAACCCTTGTCATGAAGCTCTCATCCTCAAAAGCACACAATGGCTAATCCTTACACCCACACTCCTCCAGACCCTGTGCTTCCTGAGGTTCAGCTCCTCAGAGAGCAGGGGCTGTATCTACGGTGACGACCACCTTGGCCCATGCAGCCAGCACACACCTGGCATCCAGTACATTCTGAGAAGTGTTCCAGTGACCAAGCCTGGGTTTTCAGACTTGGTTCCTACTAAATAAAGCTCCCTCTCTTATACCCTGTCTCATATCAAAGTTCGGCTGCTCCCTAAATACAACAAACCCCCACACCTTTGCCCACCCTGGGCTCTCAGCCTGGAAGGATATTTCCACCTATTTTCTATGCATCAAAATCCTTATTTCAGAGGCATCTGGGTGGCTCAGTGGTTGAGCATCTGCCTTTGGCTCAGGTCATGATCCTGGGGTCCTAGGATAGAGTTCCATATCAGGTTCCCCACAGAAAGTCTGCTTCTCCCTCTAACTATGTCTCAGCCTCTCTCTGTGTGTCTCTCATGAATAAATAAACAAAATCTTTTTAAAATCCTTATTTCAGGGCAGCCCAGGTGGCTCAGAAGTTTAGTACTGCTTTCAGCCCAGGGCGTGATCCTGGAGACCTGGGATTGAGTCCCATGTCAGGCTCCCTGCATGGAGCCTGCTTCTCCCTCTGCCTGTGTCTCTGCCTCTGCCCCTCTCTCTCTCTCTATCATGAATAAATAAATAAATAAATCTTTTAAAAAAATCCTTATTTCAGGCCAGGCTCATATATCAAGTTTCAGGACTTCTTAGATTTTTCCACTGAAATCATTTTATCTCTGTCTGGAACTAATCTCCTAGTACTTTGTACTACTGTTTATATGTCTGCCTCTTCCATTATAGAGAACTTAAAAGCAGTGCCTTAAAAAAAATACCTCTTTATATCCATCTTGTGTTTAGCAAAGCAATTCAAAGACAATAATACATACAAAATGTTTATTAAATCTCAGGCTGCAGCAAAATTCATATATTATGCTTCTATGTACACCAACCAAAAAATAATCATATGCTATACATGCTGCCCATTTAAGTTAAAGAAAATTTCATGAGTATCAACACTATAACACCTAGTTATATCCCACAAGTATAATAAAATCTTGATTATCTGGTACCTCCTGGCCCCCAATATCCTAGTAAAACAAGAATCTAATGAACCAACAAAGATCAGAATCCCTTTTACATCCACACTGCAACAACAAAGAAATGAACAACAAAAAGCACACATAAAACTAAAAAAGCTTAAATGGTCTACAGAAATTACATTCTAGAATACACTGTTGTTATTTCAGCAACTAAACAATTTCACTGATATAAAATCCCTTACATCAGGTTTCATTTTGCATTGCAAAATGAAAATATAAAATTTTCATTACATTTTTGTAGAGATGATTTGTGAGGGTTTATTAACAAAATTTCAAATATTGAAAAGGTGACTGAGACAAACTATTTTCATTAAACTGGTTAACTCAGAATGCATAATTAAGTACAAAAGTTAATTCTCCTTTTTTTTTTTAATAACTTAGAAAAAGAACCCAGCATTACACTATAAGATGGCAGCCCACTAGCTTCTACACCATCCATGACTGAGTTTATGGGATTAAAACGTGAAGGGGAATTTACCTAATTAAAATTAAGTACAACTTGTCTTATTTGATTAGTTCTCTCCTTCACACTCTTGGGTCCCATAACTAAATGCCCTGGTTACGGCTCTTCTACACAGCTGTCATTTTAATGGAAATATACTTCAGTAAATTCAGCAAATTTCTGTCCACTACCAATTGTTAATCCATGTCAATCTCATTTAACAACCAGAAAAGCCATTATGAACTTGTCAGCACTTTAATTTCCTTAAATGAATTTAATTAATTTTTTATTACTCATTTGGCATTAACATCATCTTCTCCAAATAACAAAGTACAACAAAATTAGCTGTCATAAATGCCCACTATGTTTACACCATATCTTTTAGAAACAGATAGGGATTTGTGTTTTCAGTAACTTGTTTCCAACTTGACTGTTAGGAAGAACAAAATAATGAGAATCTGAAACTGTCTACCCATGGGAAGGAAGGGGAAGGCAGGGTATCAGATGTGGGAAAGACAGCAACAGAAGTAAGACACTGTCAACTCAGGGAGGGCAACATGGCATCAAGCTAAATATTAGTACACAGCATTTTTATAACTCATCCAGAGTATCAAGATCTTGATGATGAATAACAATGCCAAGATGGCTTTATCTTTAATTCCCACAATCATACATACTTCCTTTTGGTTTCAAAATACCAGTAACCGTGCATCACAAGAACAATACCTAGTATATGTTTGCTATTAGCAAGATATTGTTCTAAGTGCTTTCCATACATTGTTCCATTTATGCTCATAACATCGCTATATTTCTACAGTATATACATGAGAAACTGAGGAACTGGGGGTGATGTACCTTGTCCAAGGCCTGAAATTTATAAACAGTGGAACCAGGATTCAATGCCATGCCATGGACTCAGATCTGAGTCAACCACACTCACCAGTGTGAGAGGTCCTCAGTATGGGACAAACAAGACCCACCACAGAGAAACGGAGTCCCACCAAGTTGCCCAGATGGCAGTTAGGATTTAGAAAATACAGTACTAAATATTTAATAAATGTTTAAATAGCTTAAAAGTGGCCTACAACTAGTATTTCTTCCTGAAGGACAAATGTTAGTTCTTAAAATATTTTAAATGATTGTATATATTCATGTACATTAGCATGAAATTCATTTCCATTTATTCAATGAAAATATTAGTCTTACATAAAACAGAAAATACAGGACCTTAGCTCAGAATTCATTAACTGTTTCATCATTAAATGAGTAGAGCCAGAATCAATGTACTTCAATTTCTCTTCTTAAGGAAACTTCAATCCCATTGACTTTTGCAAAGTTAGGGATGGGCAACAGCTTCTTGTGTCAAAATAATTAAGCACAACATTCTGATTCTGGGTAAAAAGCAAAACTGATCCAAACTTACCTTGTTTGACCAAATCCTGCTATGACCCAAAGGCAACCAAGGCATCTCTCATCTCCTTCTCATCTCAACATTAGAAAGAGGACCTAAGATAAGGAGCAGAAATGAAATCTTTTCCTTTGCAATAAAATATATAATGAAATCACTCTTACTGATGGGGCACATCTTGCCTAACAAGACAAATTTGATTCTGGTTTATCTCTCAAAGCAAAAGGCAATATATGTGCCCTTTTTTACAGGAAAAAAAGGCGATCAGGAAGAGATCTCATCTGCTCCTATACTAATTCCCACTAATCTTAAAGTGATTTCTATACTTTTCCATTCCTTTTCAGTGCCCAAAGTACAAGAATTACCTTGAAATAATCTAAAGATAGTCCCCTGACAGAGAGCTACTGGGCACTACTTCAAGTGATTGAAACTGGGGGACCAGATGGCCACAACATCCCATTCAGCCAGGACAAGCACTGGCCACAAGCATGGTGCCAGAGAGGAAAAGGCAGTGCCAACTTATCCCATCATCCCTACACAGCAGACCTCCCTCTCTTTTACTCCCAATGCACATGTACTTAAACTTTTGTTTTAATATTTTTAGAAAGAAATAAGTCTATATCAGCAAAATATATTCAGTCTATTGGAGTTGTCACCTTGGTCAGATACAGCAGGCCTCCATACATTTGTACCCAAGAACAAGAGGATATTGCTTGACTGCAGGATTACTCTCAAAGCTTTTCAAGCAAAAAGAGGGAAAAACAAAATAGAAAGGAAGTGAAAGTTAAACAGAAAATATATAAGTCTAAACAAGATGGCATAGACTCACTTCTCCTTGCCCTTCCCCACTAAATATGAGCTATGCTTGCAATAGCTTGGACTTCATAATTCCCAAGAATTAAAAAAAAAAGAGGAAAAAATTCCATTTGATCAGCTTAATTCCCTTTCTTTATCTTCCCTCCCTCCTCCGCTTCCCTTCCATCCTCTTTTCCAAGCTGTTCTGCTTTGCAATATGTTACTGGTAGTGAACCCAGAAATAAAGCAAGGGTTACTCAAAGCAGACTGCTAAAAGGTGTACAAAGGAAGGTAGATGGTTAGGGACCCTAAAACTAAAGGAACAGCAGAGCAGTATGAGGCCTTAGGATCGCCCACCCAAAAGCTGAAGGCAACCCAGACCTGGTATTTCCTGATTCTCAACCCAGCAACAGAGGGCAGCCCATGTAGGTTCATTTCTCCCCTGTATCACAAGGGAGTCCTGTTGACAACACCATGTGAGCCAGGCAAGGGGGAATGATAGAGATCCCTGCTGACAGTAAATAGCCAGGGAAGCATTCTTCTCCCAGTTAGGCAAGAATACTAACCTCCACTGAAAAATTAAAAAATGGCGGGAAGGGGAAGTACTTCCAACAAGGGTGATTCTACTGCAGAAGGTGGCTGGGAACCATCTTTGTCCCCCAAGGGCCAAAATTCCCCTCTCCACCTAGTGGGGGAGCCAAGCAGCATAGGCAAGAGGGATCCTCCCACAACAATATCATGCCTGGGAAGTACTCTGTATATCCACAGGCAGGGGATCCTACCACCACAACTTATCTAGCATGTAAAACTACTTTGTTCCCATGGGCTGAAGACTCGCTTCCCTACTGAGAGATACTGCACATCTAGGAAGCACCAATAAAGGGGATCTCAACACAACAAACAGCCAGGCAGAGGAAGCATCACTATACCCATGAACCAGAGACACTCTTACCACATCTAGAGGTACAAAATGTCCTGATCTGAGTAAACAACTTCCATTCCCTCAGGCAGCACCAGTAGGGACCAGTGAGAGGCACTAGACACACTCAGCATACTTAAAGAGAGCCCCAAAAAGTAGGCCAGGATCTGTGTACTAAACCTAAAGAGCATTACTGCCTTCCAAAATAAAATATTTAAAAAGAACTCAGAAAATTCTAACAAAATAGCCAAAACATCCAAAATACAATTGAAAATCACTCACCATTCCAAGAATCAGGAAAATTACAACTTGATTTGAGAAAATAAAACCGACTGGCATCAACATTGAAATAAATAATATGTTGGAATTATCCGTCATGGATTATAAAGCAGCCACGATAAAAATGCTTCAGCTAGTAATTACATATTTTCTTTAAAAAAATGAAAAAAATAGAAAAATGTAATAACAGAAATAAAAAAATTCAATGGATGGGCTCAATACTAAAGTGGGATGACAGGAAAGAAACAGTGAACTTGAGGACAGAACATTAAAATCTACCCAATTGTAACATAGAGAAAGTAAACTGAACAAAACTAAATTAATAGCACCCCAGGCACCTGTGGGACAATAAGAAAAGATCCAACAATCGTATCTTTTGGAGTCCCAGAAGGAAAGGAGAAAGAATATTTTAACATATAATGACTGACAACATCTCACATTTGGAAAAAAAAAAAAAAAAAAAAAACATGAATCTACAGAATCAAGAAGCTGATGAATTCCAAACAGGGTAAACACAAAGAAATCCTCACCAAAACATATCATAAATTTCTCAAACTAAATACAAAGAAAAATCTTGAAAGCAGCCAGAGAGAAATAATAGATTACCTATAGGGAAATGCCAATTCGGTTTTATTCATCTGAAACTGTGGAGGCAAGAAAGTGGCACAATGTTTTCAAGCACTGAAAGAAAAGAACTGTCAATAGCAGATTCTTTACCCAGAAAAACTCTCCTTCAGGATTGAAAGATAAACAGACATTCTCACATGAAGGAAAAGTAAAACAATTCATTGCTAAAAGACCTATCCTTAAAGAATAGCTAAAGGAGATTCTTCATACAAAGGAAGTCATGAAATCATAAAAGGAGGAATCTTGGATGAAATGGACCCAGTCTTCAAAATCCACAAACCACCACAATTCACCCAATATGAAAGAGATTATCTGAATAGCCCTATAACTATATAAGAATTTAATTCATAATGTAAAGAATCACCAGGCCCAGATGGTTTCACTAGAGAATTCTATCAAATGTTTAAAGAATTAACACCAATTTTATACAATCTCTTTCAGAAAATAGAAAATAAGAGAACACTTCCTCGCTCATTTTAAGAAACCAGTCTTGGGATGCCTGGATGGCTCAACAGTTGAGCGTCTGCCTTTGGCTCAGGGTGTGATCCTAGAGTCCCAGGATGGAGTCCCACATGGGGCTTCCTGCATGGAGCCTGCTTCTCCCTCTGCCTATGTCTCTGACTCTCTCTGTCTCTCTCATGAATAAATAAATAAATAATCTAAAAAAAAAATAAGAAACCAGTCTTACCCTGATACCAAAACCAGACAAAGACAGTACCAAAAAGAAAAAAAAGAAAGAAAAAAAAGGAAAAACAAAAACAAAACAAACACAAGAACTACAGACCAATAGCTCTCATAAATATAAGAATCTTCAACAAAATACTGGTAAATTTAGTCCAACAGTGTATTAAAGAATTCATACCATGACAAAGCTGGATTTATTCCAAGTATGCAAAGCTGATCCACATGTGAAAAACCAATCAGTGTAATCCACTTCTATATACAGACTAAAGAAGAAAAACCATAACAAATGATGTAAAACAAAAAGGGGGGGGAGGCATTTGACAAAGTCCAATACCCATTCATGACAAAAATTCTCAACAAGTTAGGAGTAAAGGGGTAAACTCCTCAATTTGATAATAAGTATGTATAAAAATCCTACAGCAAATAACATGCTTAACAGTGAAAGTCTAGATGCTTTTATCCTAAGATCTACTCTCAGAACTTTTATTCTGCACAATACTTGAAGTTCTAGCCGGCACAGTATTGCAGGAAAAGGAAATAAATTTGGATCAAAAAGGAAGAATTAAAACTATCCAAACTTGCATATGACATGATATGCCATGTAGAAATTCCCAAGGAAACTACTTAAAAAATCTCTTGGAAATAATAAATGAATTCAGCAAAATTGCAAGTGTAAGATCAACACATAAATATCAATTTTATATCTACACATAAATATCAATTTATAATTTATAAATATCAATTTTATACCAACACATAAATATCAATTTTATACTAACAAAAAGCATGCAGTAACCAAAATTTAAAAATACAATACCACTTATAATCTTTTCAGAATAAATGAAATACTTAGGTATGCACTTAAAAAATATATATGGGATCTTTTGCTGAAAACTATAAATGCTGATGAACGAAATCAAAGAAGATCTAAGCAAATGGAGAGACATTATTTTCATGGATTGGAAGAGTCAACATAGTAAAGATGTCAATTTCCCCCAAATTAATATGACACAATTACTATCAAAATCTGTGAGGGGGCAGCCCAGGTGGCTCAGAGGTTTAGTGCCACCTTCAGCCCAGGGCGTGATCCGGGAGACCCGGGATCGAGTCCCATGTCAGCCTCCCTGTATGGAGCCTGCTTTTGCCTCTGTCTGTGTCTCTGCTTCTCTCTCTCTCTCTCTCTCTCTCTTTCTCTGTATCTTTCATTAATAAATAAATAAAATCTTAAAAAAAAGTCTCTGTGAGGGTTTTATTTTTTTGTAGACATAAAAAAGCTTACTCTAAAATTTATACAAAAAGGCAGAGACTCTATTATAGTTAAAACATTCTTGGGGGGAAAACAAGAATATAATAGAAGGAGTCATGCTACCCATTATCAAGACTTATAGTAATCAAGACGGTTTCATACTAGCAGAAGAAGACACACATTGAGCAATGGAACAGACTTGAGAACCCAGAAACAGACGTGAAAATATGTCCAACAGATACTTGACAGTGGTGTAAAAGCAATCTGATGGAGGAAGAACAGCCTTTTCAACAAATGGTACTGGAACACTTGGACATCCATAGGCATCCATAGGCAGATTTAACCTCAACCTAAATCTCACATCTTATACCGAAGATTAAGTCAATATGGACCACAGACCATATTGTTTTGTTTTGTAAAAAATAAAACCGTAAAAGTTTAATTTTAAAAATATAGAAGAAAATCTTTGGGATCTAAGGCGAGGCAGAGCTCTTAGGCTTGAACCAAAAGCACAATCACATAAAAGAAAAAAAACTGATAAATTGAACTTCATCAAAATTTAAGTATCTGCTCTGGGAAAGCCCTTGTTAAAAGGATGAAAAGACAAGCTACACATCTATGACCTGCAAACCACACATTTGAAAAGGAATTCATATCTAGAATATATATAAAGAACTCTCAAAAGCCAAGAGCAAGAAAACAATCTCAATCTTGAATTGGAGACATGAACAGACTTTTCTCCAGAGGATACAGATGGCAAATAAGCACATGAAAAGAAGTTCAACATCATTCACCAAAAGAGAAATGCAAGTTAAAACTGCAATGAGATGTCACTACGGATTTATCAGAATGACTAAAAGTTAGTGACAATATCAAATGGTGCTGAGGATGCAGAGAAACATTGCTCATTTTAGCCACTCTGTCTCACTGCTTGGCAGTTTAAAACAGCATCGACAACAACAAAACTAAACATACAATTACCATAGGACCCAGCAATTGTACTCTTGGCCATTTTCTCAGCAAAATAAAAACTGACATTCACAGAAAAACCATACATGACTATTATGGGCTGAACTGAGTTCTGCCTACCTCCAAACTTGTATGTTGAGGTTGTAACTTCTAGTATCTTAGTATGTGACTGTATTTAGAGACAGTAACTGTAGAGAACTAATTAAGATTCATTAAAGTCATTGGGGTGGACTCCTAATATGACTGATGTTTTTAAAGAAGAGAAATTTGGACACAGGCACACACAGGGAAGACCACATGATGACACAAAGGGCAAATGACCATCTATGAGCCATGGAGAGAGACCTCAGAAGAAACCACCCCACTAACACCTTGATCTCAGACTTCTAACTGCCAGAATTGTAAGAAAACACGTTTCTGTTAGTTAAGCCATTCAGTCTGTGGTACTTTGATACAGCAGCCTGGCAATCTAGCCTGAAAATGGAAATGCCCTAGATAACTTTTAAATAACTGCGGTATATCCATACCATGGAATACTGCTCTGTGGTACAAGGAACAGATTAATAATGCACACAACAATTTGGATTAACAATCAGGGAATTAAGCTGAGTGAAAAAAATACAATCCTAAAAGGTTACATATTGTATGACTAGAACTATTTTGTCTTGAAATAACAAAATTATGGAAATGAAGAACCAATGAGAGGCTACCAGGGGTTAAGGATGATGGGGGGGGGGGGGGGTTCCAGTGAGTGTGGTGGTTATAACAAGAGGGATCCTCATGATGATGAACTTCAGAATCTTGACTACAACAGTGATACGTGAACCTATACATCTGATAAAATCAGACAGAATTAAACACACAGACACAAATAAATACAAGCAAAATTGGAGACCTCTGAACAAGATCAGTGGATTGAATCAATGCTGATACCCTATTTGTGACACTGTACACCAGTTTTGCAAGACATTATTATTGAGGAAGATTAGGTAAAGGATAATATACCATATGTCTGTTATTTCTTATGGCTGCATGTAAATGTACATTGATCTCAAAATAAAAACAATGCCAAGAAAAAAAAAATGCCAAGAAGAAATGTGTTTATTGCCTGAAGAAGTAAAACTGAGACACCGCCTTTGCTGGGCCACGGTGGTTGTAGTAGGGACTAAAGGAAAGATAGGAATAAAGAGAATTTGAATTCTTTGCTAAATAAAAAGCTTACAACTTCATCAAGTCTGCATTATTCTAGTATTCTCCTTAACCACCCAGATATTAGGCAAATATTCTAACTCATCATTACTGCACAGGGAAGTGATCACTGATAGATGAGACATTTAACCAAAGATGATACATCACAGCTCATGTGAAGTCAGACTCAAGTGCCCAGAATTTCCAGTCAATAGACTATACAGTTTGTTTTTTAAGTATGTCAAAAATAAAAATATATTGCCTCCAGAGTGATTTCTATTTTGCTTTTTTATTTGAAGTGATAAATTGCTTTGGAGCATTTAAACCTAAGAAAGAAGTTCTGGTACAACTGTTAACTAACTCACTAATGACTGCCAAGCCCCTAGCTAGCACAGCAATAAGCTGGTTCTTTCTAAACTTGATCATTCATTTTCTTTGAAGAGATGATGTTTGCAATCAATGGAGATGAAGGGGTTGGTCACGTAACTAAGCTTTTCATCTTTGTGTCCAAAAAAATATCTTCAGTGCTGTGTTCAGGACAGGAGAAGTCACTGGGTGAAGAGCAGGATTCTGGCTCTAAGCAGCACCCCATGATAAATATTTCACACCATGGGATGGTAAAGCTGAGACAAAAGTTTTAAGTTCTGATAGAGCTTTTGGTAACATTTTTTAATACTCATCTTTAGAAGTCATTAGGACCTAATTAATCTAGCTTATTCACCATCCCTCAAACCAGGGCCAGCTTCACAGACAAGCATCCTATTCCAGAGCTCCATGTTTGGCTCCATGCTCCGCTGTCACAGCCTGGAAATTCTTAATAATTTTTTAACAGGACACCCCAAATTTTCATTTTGTCCCAAATCCTACAAATTATACAACAGCTCCTGCCTCAAACACATCTTAGAGTGTCACCCCTCGGCCCCCTTCCCCACAAAACTTTGAATCCATTCTCCTAGAATGCCTCCCACTTCATCACTGCTTGCCAGAATCTAACCAGTTCCTTTAACATTTAATAAAAATCCCAACTCTTCTCTGACCACCTCTGCCTCACATCCTGTATCATTCATTACCTATAAAATTACTCTAATAATCAATCACACTACACTGAGACACTGCTGATAAAATGTTAATTACATTTTCTTTTGTCATCTCCTTTTCACATTTTTTTTTGTCCTGGATCTCAAATAGTTTAAAATTCAGTGAAGGCTGAGAAAATGGTCTCACACAGCACTGTCAGAATTTGAATTCATAGAAGCTGACACTTCTCTGTAGCTTCTAGAAGGCCTGGTGCAGAGATATACACACAGGGAACAACTCAGCTGTTTTGATTTGATTTCTCAAGAACTTAACACTTACCTTCCTGGAAAGCACATCAAATTTTTTAAGGAAACCAGTTTTCAGTAAGTTACTAAATCTAAATCTGCCTATGGCTTTAAATATTCCTGGGAGTTATATCCTAGCTATTAATATTATTTAATCTAAAAAATGAAGGTAACTCTCTAACTGCTCAAATTAATACTGGGGAAGTGTATGGCTTCAAATTTAAGATACCTATAAATATTTTACTTTTGATTATAGAATTCCTCAAAATACCTTTCTATACCCTAAAATTCCAACAGAAGGACAGCTCATTACTGCACAAATTAAAAAATAAAAGTCAAATAAAACCCATGAAATATTGCCTAGTACTAAATCAGTCTAGGACAGTGAAGGTTAATGCTATGTTCTCTTCCAATAGGTCTGTAGCATCAAAGACCCCTGAAACCACCTCCTAGGGACTCCCACCATATTTCAGATCTGAGAGGAACAAGAACATAGCTAGGATCACCTCCACATACAGATATGAGCTGCTTCCTCCTTTCCCCTTTGTTTTGCTACACAGAACTTGGCACACATGAGACTGGTTTTCAGACACTGAGGATGGATGATTTTTAGGAGAGCTAAAACTGACAGGTGGATTTCTAGCTCTTTGAAATGCTTTCACACCTCTCTTGACCTTTTCTCTGTTTCAAATTGTTTTATCTTAAGCACTTCTTTTATTGCTATAGGACCTCCAAAACTGATCATTTTCATAAAATAACTAATTTGTTAACCTCATGGTACATGCAAGAACTTTTGTATTTAAACATTATGCTAGGGGGAGGGGCAAGACGGTGGAAGAGTAGGGTCCCCAAATCACCTGTCTCCACCAAATTACCAAGAAAACCTTCAAATTATCCTGAAAATCTATGAATTCGGCCTGAGAATTAAAGAGAGAACACCTGGAATGCAACAGTGAGAAGAGTTCGCGCTTCTATCAAGGTAGGAAGACGGGAAAAAAGAAATAAAGACACAAAAGGCCTCCAAGGGGGAGGGGCCTGCGAGGAGCCGGGCTGAGGCCGGGGCGAGTGTCCCCAGGACAGGAGAGCCCCGTCCCGGAGACGCAGGAGCTGCACCGACCTTCCCGGGCGGAAAGGGGCTCGCAGGGAGGTGGAGCAGGACCCAGGAGGGCGGGGATGCCCTCGAGCTCCCGGGGACAGTAACAGAGCAACTGCGCGCCCAGGAGAGTGCGCCGAGCTCCCTAAGGGCTGCAGCGCGCACGGCGGGACCCGGAGCAGCTCGGGGGGCTCGGGCGGAGGAAGAGGCTCCGCGGAGGGGGCTGCGGGGCGGGAGCAGCTGGGGGGGCCTCGGGCGGCGGCTCCGCGGAGGGGGCTGCGGGGCAGGAGCGCGAATCCAACAGCGCAGGCCCCGGAGCACAGGGCGCCGGGACACAGCGCAGGATCCAGCCTCCCCGGACAGGCAGAGGCCAGGACAGCGAGGACGCTCCTGCCCCGAGCTGAGCAGATCAGCGGCCCCGC
Organism: Canis lupus familiaris; assembly: GCF_011100685.1. Lineage (NCBI taxonomy): Eukaryota > Metazoa > Chordata > Mammalia > Carnivora > Canidae > Canis > Canis lupus. The sequence continues at coordinate 10,928,155 of NC_049246.1, forward strand.
CCCGGAGCCTCCAGGCCCTGCAGACCGAGAGCTCCGGAGTTCCTGCGGGGGCTGAATCCAGGGCTCCAGAGCTGGCCCCGCCACTAGGGCTGTTGCTCCTGGGGCCTCACGGGGTAAACAACCCCCACTGAGCCCTGCACCAGGCAGGGGCAGAGCAGCTCCCCCAACTGCTAACACCTGAAAATCGGCACAACAGGCCCCTCCCGCAGAAGACCAGCTAGACTGACAAGTTCCAGGGGAAGCCAAGGGACTTAAAGTACACAGAATCAGAAGATACTCCCCCGTGGTTCTTTTTCTTTCTTTTTTTTTGTTGTTGTTGTTGTTTTGTTTTGTTTTGCTTTTTGATTTGTTTCCTTCCCCCACCCCCTTTTTTTTCCTTTCTTTCTTTTTCTTTCTCTTTTTCTTTTTTTTTTTTTTTCGTTTTTTCTTCCTTTTTTTTCCTCTTTCTCTTTTCTTTCCTTCTTTCTCTCCTCTCTTTTTCTCCTTTTCCCAATACAACTTGCTTTTGGCCACTCTGCACTGAGCAAAATGACTAGAAGGAAAACCTCACCTCAAAAGAAAGAATCAGAAACAGTCCTCTCTCCCACAGAGTTACAAAATCTGGATTACAATTCAATGTCAGAAAGCCAATTCAGAAGCACTATTATACAGCTACTGGTGGCTCTAGAAAAAAGCATAAAGGACTCAAGAGACTTCATGACTGCAGAATTTAGAGCTAATCAAGCAGAAATTAAAAATCAATTGAATGAGATCCAATCCAAACTAGAAGTCCTAAGGACGAGGGTTAAAGAGGTGGAAGAACGAGTGAGTGACATAGAAGACAAGTAGATAGCAAAGAGGGAAACTGAGGAAAAAAGAGACAAACAATTAAAAGACCATGAAGATAGATTAAGGGAAATAAACAACAGCCTGAGGAAGAAAAACCTACGTTTAATTGGTGTTCCCAAGGGCGCCGAAAGGGACAGAGGGCCAGAATATGTATTTGAACAAATTCTAGCTGAAAACTTTCCTAATCTGGGAAGGGAAACAGGCATTCAGATCCAGGAAATAGAGAGATCCCCCCCGTAAAATCAATAAAAACCGTTCAACACCTGGACATTTAATAGTGAAGCTTGCAAATTCCAAAGATAAAGAGAAGATCCTTAAAGCAGCATGAGACAAGAAATCCCTGACTTTTATGGGGAGGAGTATTAGGGTAACAGCAGACCTCTCCACAGAGACCTGGCAGGCCAGAAAGAGCTGGCAGGGATATATTCAGGGTCCTAAATGAAAAGAACATGCAACCAAGGATACTTTATCCAGCAAGGCTCTCATTCAAAATGGAAGGAGAGATAAAGAGCTTCCAAGACAGGCAGCAACTGAAAGAATATGTGACCGCCAAACCAGCTCTGCAAGAAATTTTAAGGGGGACTCTTAAAATTCCCCTTTAAGAAGAAGTTCAGTGGAACAGTCCACAAAAACAAGGACTGAATAGATATCATGATGACACTAAACTCATATCTCTCAATAGTAACTCTGAATGTGAACGGGCTTAATGACCCCATCAAAAGGCGCAGGGTTTCAGACTGGATAAAAAAGCAGGACCCATCTATTTGCTGTCTACAAGAGACTCATTTTAGACAGAAGGACACCTACAGCCTGAAAATAAAAGGTTGAAGAACCATTTACCATTCGAGTGGTCCTCAAAAGAAAGCAGGGGTAGCCATCCTTATATCAGATAAACTAAAATTTACCCCGAAGACTGTAGTGAGAGATGAAGAGGGACACTATATCATACTTAAAGGATCTATCCAACAAGAGGACTTAACAATCCTCAATATATATGCCCCGAATGTGGGAGCTGCCAAATATATAAATCAATTATTAACCAAAGTGAAGAAATACTTAGATAATAATACACTTATACTTGGTGACTTCAATCTAGCGCTTTCTACCCTCGATAGGTCTTCTAAGCACAACATCTCCAAAGAAACGAGAGCTTTAAATGATACACTGGACCAGATGGATTTCACAGATATCTACAGAACTTTACATCCAAACTCAACTGAATACACATTCTTCTCAAGTGCACATGGAACTTTCTCCAGAATAGACCACATACTGAGTCACAAATCGGGTCTGAACCGATACCAAAAGATTGGGATCGTCCCCTGCATATTCTCAGACCATAATGCCTTGAAATTAGAACTAAATCACAACAAGAAGTTTGGAAGGACCTCAAACACGTGGAGGTTAAGGACCATCCTGCTAAAAGATGAAAGGGTCAACCAGGAAATTAAGGAAGAATTAAAAAGATTCATGGAAACTAATGAGAATGAAGATACAACCGTTCAAAATCCTTGGGATGCAGCAAAAGCAGTCCTGAGGGGGGAATACATCGCAATACAAGCATCCATTCAAAAACTGGAAAGAACTCAAATACAAAAGCTAACCTTACACATAAAGGAGCTAGAGAAAAAACAGCAAATAGATCCTACACCCAGCAGAAGAAAAGAGTTAATAAAGATTCGAGCAGAACTCAACGAAATCGAGACCAGAAGAACTGTGGAACAGATCAACAGAACCAGGAGTTGGTTCTTTGAAAGAATTAATAAGATAGATAAACCATTAGCCAGCCTTATTAAAAAGAAGAGAGAGAAGACTCAAATTAATAAAATCATGAATGAGAAAGGAGAGATCACTACCAATACCAAGGAAATACAAACGATTTTAAAAACATATTATGAACAGCCATACACCAATAAATTAGGCAATCTAGAAGAAATGGACGCATTCCTGGAAAGCCACAAACTACCAAAACTGGAACAGGAAGAAATAGAAAACCTTAACAGGTCAATAACCAGGGAGGAAATTGAAGCAGTCATCAAAAACCTCCCAAGACACAAGAGTCGAGGGCCAGATGGCTTCCCAGGGGAATTCTATCAAACGTTTAAAGAAGAAACCATACCTATTCTCCTAAAGCTGTTTGGAAAGATAGAAAGAGATGGAGTACTTCCAAATTCGTTCTATGAGGCCAGCATCACCTTAATTCCAAAACCAGACAAAGACCCCACCAAAAAGGAGAATCACAGACCAATATCCCTGATGAACATGGATGCAAAAATTCTCCACAAGATACTGCCAATAGGATCCAACAGTAAATTAAGAAAATTATTCACCATGACCAAGTAGGATTTATCCCCGGGACACAAGGCTGGTTCAACACCCGTAAAACAATCAATGTGATTCGTCATATAAGCAAGAGAAAAACCAAGAACCATATGATCCTCTCATTAGATGCAGAGAAAGCATTTAACAAAATACAGCATCCATTTCTGATCAAAACTCTTCAGAGTGTAAGGATAGAGGGAACATTCCTCCACATTTTAAAAGCCATCTACGAAAAGCCCACAGCAAATATCATTCTCAATGGAGAAGCACTGGGAGCCTTTCCCCTAAGATCAGGAACAAGACAGGGCTGTCAACTCTCACCACTGTTATTCAACATAGTACTGGAAGTCCTAGCCTCAGCAATCAGACAACAAAAAGACATTAAAGGCATTCAAACTGGCAAAGAAGAAGTCAAACTCTCCCTCTTCGCCGATGACATGATACTCTACACAGAAAACCCAAAAGCCTCCACCCCAAGATTGCTAGAACTCATACAGCAATTCCGTAGCGTGGCAGGATACAAAATCAATGCCCTCAAATCAGTGGCATTTCTATACACTAACAATGAGACTGAAGAAAGAGAAATTAAGGAGTCAATCCCATTTACAATTACACCCAAAAGCATAAGATACCTAGGAATAAACCTAACCAAAGAGGTAAAGGATCTATACCCTCAAAACTATAGAACACTTCTGAAAGAAATTGAGGAAGACACAAAGAGATGGAAAACTATTCCATGCTCATGGATTGGCAGAATTAATATTGTGAAAATGTCAATGTTACCCAGGGCAATTTACATGTTTAATGCAATCCCTATCAAAATACCATGGACTTTCTTCAGAGAGTTGGAACAAATTATTTTAAGATTTGTGTGGAATCAGAAAAGACCCCGAATAGCCAGGGGAATTTTAAAAAAGAAAACCATAGCTGGGGGCATCGCAATGCCAGATTTCAGGTTGTACTACAAAGCTGTGGTCATCAAGACAGTGTAGTACTGGCACAAAAACAGACACATAGATCAATGGAACAGAAGAGAGAACCCAGAAGTGGACCCTAAACTTTATGGTCAACTAATATTCGATAAAGGAGGAAAGACTATCCATTGGAAGAAAGACAGTCTCTTCAATAAATGGTGCTGGGAAAATTGGACATCCACATGCAGAAGAATGAAACTAGACCACTCTCTTGCACCATACACAAAGATAAACTCAAAATGGATGAAAGATCTAAATGTGAGACAAGATTCCATCAAACTCCTAGAGAAGAACACAGGCAACACCCTTTTTGAACTCAGCCACAGTAACTTCTTGCAAGATACATCCACGAAGGCAAAAGAAACAAAAGCAAAAATGAACTATTGGGACTTCATCAAGATAAGAAGCTTTTGCACAGCAAAGGATACAGTCAACAAAACTCAAGGACAACCTACAGAATGGGAGAAGATATTTGCAAATGACGTATCAGATAAAGGGCTAGTTTCCAAGATCTATAAAGAACTTATTAAACTCAACACCAAAGAAACAAACAATCCAATCATGAAATGGGCAAAAGACATGAACAGAAATCTCAGAGAGGAAGACAGACATGGCCAACACGCACATGAGAAAATGCTCTGTATCACTTGCCATCAGGGAAATACAAATCAAAACCACAATGAGATACCACCTCACACCAGTGAGAATGGGGAAAATTAACAAGGCAGGAAACCACAAATGTTGGAGAGGATGTGGAGAAAAGGGAACCCTCTTACACTGTTGGTGGGAATGTGAACTGGTGCAGCCACTCTGGAAAACTGTGTGGAGGTTCCTCAAAGAGTTAAAAATAGATCTGCCCTACGACCCAGCAATTGCACTGTTGGGGATTTACCCCAAAGATACAGATGCAATGGAACGCCGGGACACCTGCACCCCGATGTTTCTAGCAGCAATGGCCACGATAGCCAAACTGTGGAAGGAGCCTCGGTGTCCATTGAAAGATGAGTGGATAAAGAAGATGTGGTTTATGTATACAATGGAATATTACTCAGCTATTAGAAATGACAAATACCCACCATTTGCTTCAACATGGATGGAACTGGAGGGTATTACGCTGAGTGAAGTAAGTCAGTCGGAGAAGGACAAACATTATATGTTCTCATTCATGTGGGGAATATAAATAATAGTGAAAGGGAATATAAGGGAAGGGAGAAGAAATGTGTGGGAAATATCAGAAAGGGAGACATAACGTAAAGACTGCTAACTCTGGGAAACGAACTAGGGGTGGTAGAAGGGGAGGAGGGCGGAGGGTGGGAGTGATTTGGTGACGGGCACTGGGGGTTATTCTGTATGTTGGTAAATTGAACACCAATAAAAAAAAAAAGAAAAAAAAACATTATGCTAGCTACACTAGTTAAGTAAAAGTTAAGCTAGTTAAATCACCCAATGGCTGGGAGTTTCCATACCTAAAGCATACAGTACCCCAGGTTCCAAGGTTATTTTTTGATTCTAAAGCAAAGTATGTTCTCCCTTTTACTAGAATTTGTCACACAAACAGACCCCAGTATTCACCCTCAGTCTGTCTATATCACATTCATAATGCTAAAAATGCATCAATACAGCCTCAAAAAGAAATAGTACAGCATTTCTTATGTAATAAACACGTGATTTCTAACCTTCCCTGTACCTTTGTAAGTCTTACTTGAGGTAGCCATATTAGTCAGCTAAGCCTGCCATAACAAAACACCCACAGATGGGGCAGCTTAAACACCAAAAGTATATTTTCTCACAATTCTGGACGCTGGAAGTCCAAGCCCAAGGTGCCAGACGATCTGGTTTTTGGCAAGAACTCTCATTCTGACTTGCAGATGACCTCCATCTCGCTATGTCCTCATGTGGTGCATAAAAAAGAGTAAGCTCTCTGCTGCCTCTTGTTATAAGGGCACTAATACCATCATGAGGGCCCCATCCTCCTGACCTCAACTAAACCTAATTACCCCCCAAGGCTCCATCTCCAAACACCATCCCCTGGGAGGTTGGGGATTCGCTATATGAATTGGGAGATATAATTCAGCCCACAGTAAGGACAATAATGAGGACAAAAGTTTAACAGTAAGGAGTGGCCCCCCAAAAGGAAATGATACAATCCTAAATGTTCTCAACAACATCTTACTCTATGTGCCTTCTGCCCATCTCTGAAAAAATAAAGTGTGACTTAGTTGCTGTACATGCAAAATCTCAAGTCTTTAACAAAGGCAAAATGATGTGTTTCTAGAATCCTAGTTCTACGATATATTTCTTTGAGTCATAAAAATTTGCAAATCTGCACATGGCAGAAACTAAGCCTCACAACTCAAGGATATAAATAATTATAATCATGTTCTATTCATATGGAAAGCCTGTTTAACCTGTCTTCTCATTTGGCCAGCTGTATAGCTTTAAAAACCATTTGGAGGGTATCATGATACTCATGCAGTCTCTCTCTGATGCATCTGAAATCCGAGCTCCTCCAGGGGACTCAGTGTCTCGGGAAGCCCTGTGCTTCATGAGATACTTCTAGTCCTATATTTCAGAAAGAGCTTCAGAATTACTTGTTATCAAAACCACAGAAAAATTAAGGCATACCAAAGCTAACAGAAATGTATATAATGATTCAGCCTACACGTGGCAGCAGTAAGACTCTTTTCACCATAGATCAGATCAGTTGACAATGGCTCTGCCTTTAGATCATGGGAAACGATTACCATTCTTACTGTTGTTTTGGTCCTCCCCCTTTTATCTGCCCTATGCCACTCTCTACATTAAACTGGGTGTGGAAAGAATCCTGAAAGACCTTCTGGAAGCATCATGTGGCCAGGAATAACTTCCTGCTTCTGTCTGTTCTTTCTCCCTACATAAATACCTCTTGCCAGCTCACTTACTCAGCAGTTTTCCAAAGTAGGTTCTGTTTTTGTTTTTGGGGGGATTTTTTGTCTAGTTAGGATACGTGACTCTGACTACAGCTCCGATATATCAAAGGAATGCTAAATGTCTGCAGTGGCCCCCCCACAGCCTGAAGAAGAGAGTGCAAACTTGTCACCTGGCATTCGGGAACCTCCCTAACCACCCACAAATTCACCCTCCAAGGTTACTTGCTGCTATTCATTCTCCTCTCCAGCCATATGGAATGCTTTTGGTTCCTTGGAACATTCCAGGCTGTCCTGCCTTGAGACATTTGCTTACGCTGTTTTCTCTCCTGGGAATGCCCACCACCTGCACCCACCTCTTTCACAACCATCAGCACAAGCACACACTCACCCAAATTCAGCATAAGTGTGAGCCTCACCATGAAGCCATCTCTCCTTTCTCTGCATTGACGTTCTCCTCCCTGTGAATCCTCCTAGGACCCAGCAAGTGTTCTCCTGTGGCTTGCAGCACTCTCTATTGCAGTCCTGCACATCAGGTTCATTTCTGGACCATGAGCTCCTCAAGAGTGTCCCTCAAATGTCTGGAATATGTCTTTTACAGAGTAGGTTCTTACAGAAACAAGGAGAGAAGGAAAAAAGGAAGGTGAGAAGGAGGGAAAGAGGTTGGTCGGGAAGGAGAATATGACCAACCCTGTGAACTTCTCATCCAACCATAGCAAATGATTCAAAACATAATCTCAAATAAATGAACTCAAGAATAAACTCAGAGTAAAACGTTAGGTATGTTTTGCTCTAAAAGATATGTTCGGGTTAAGATATATTTTTAGAGTTGGTGGTTGTTCTAAACAGGTAATATCTACCATGCCTCTGTGCCCTTGAACTTGCTGTTCCCTTTGCCTGGAGGGCTGCCCCTCCCCTCTCAGCTTGGCAAATGTCCAGTGAGACTTCAGTATGGCTCACGCACCAGCTGCCCCCCATGAAGCCTTCACAACACCTCACGCAACAGCCCTGAACTCTACCTCACAGAGCGTGCACATTCATAAATGTGTATCCAATGCATTCTCCATGCCAGGCATCATAGAGGGAATATTGTAGGTATTAGGTAGATTTTGGGAATATAAATACTAATGAGACAGCCCTTCCCTCAGAGTCAGGGTTACAGAGTTTGAAGGGTAGAGGTGATTATGACAGGCTGTGATTCATGAGTCTGGAATCACTCATTTTTTTTCAACTTCAAGATTTTATTAACATGAGTTTTTAAAAACAAGCATCCATATCAGTGTGGGGGAGAGGGTGGAGAAGAAGGGAGAGGAGAGGACAGGAGGGGAGAAGAGGAGAGAAGAGGGCAAGGCAGGGCAGGACAGGGGAAAGGAATTCTGCTCTAGTGGTAATAAAGCTCCAGGTTCATTCCACTGTGGATTTCATAGTCCTCCAGAAACACGTGGTCCTTGAAAATCATGTACCACTTCTTCAAGATGCTCAGGGAACAGGAAGGGAGACCTTGGGCCCAGCCCAGTGGAGAGGCTGAGTGGTTAAGGAACGCTTTCCAGGGGCAAATAATACCTGAACTGAGTCTTAAAGAAAAAGCAAGAATCCATGAGAATCAATGGGATATGCGAGTGGTGGAAGGAGGGTACCTGCCAGAGGTGAGCCTTTGTTATTTGTTTTCTCCTTTCAAAGGGCTGCCCATATCACCTCTGTTACCTTAGCCAGGAGGTAAGCATTTACAAAACTCATTTATGTCATTTTTTAAAGATACCTTCTGGTGCCAGTAGTCTATGATTCTGCTCTTTTGTATGTGCATGCAATGTGTTTTAGTAGGTAACACACTGTACTCTGTAACACTTGAAAGATAAAAGGGTACACAGTAAAGAAAGTAAGTTGATCTGCCCTTCCCTTCACAGAGGCACCATAGGTACAGTTTTCCAAGATTTCGTTAAATTCATGTCCCTGCTCTGAATGGAAATATGGGCTCCTTCCACATTTTACCTGCAACTCTGGCATCTGAAAAGACACTGGAGGCTTCCAGGCTCCAGGTGCTCACAAAATTTACGAACACTAATTAGTACCAGCGAAATGTGTGCCAGGTGTCCTAGGACAAACCTCTTTTCCCTCAGCTTCTTCCCCGGTAAAGGGATAGCAGAAGACAGGCAGAGCAAGTCAGGGCCGCTTCAGAAAGAAGCCAACACTTTAGGAATGAAAAAGAGGACTCCAAGAGATGAGACAGCTCCCTTCAAATATGTAAAAGACTATACCAGAGAAGAGAGGTTAGAGTTGGCCCCTGTGATGTCAAAGGGTAAACTGGAAGTGATGAAAGGAAGCTGTGGGGCCCCACGGAGGCTAACATGGGGTGGAATCCCCGGGTGGCCTCTGTCCAGGGTAGAGAAGCAAGCACAAAAAATGTATGCGACTGGATGACAAGATCAATGCTTCTCAAAGCAAAATACACATCCCATTAGTAGAATGCGATCTAATCATAGCTGGTATAAAGTGATTTTTTAAATAAATATTTTCATGGTTGTTACAAAAACGTAGGACAATAATAGCTAGCTTTTGGGTGCACTTAATGTGTGCATGGTACTACTTTAACTGCTTTACATTCTTCCCCCCACCCCCATGAATCTTCATAAAAACCCTATTAAACTGAGAGGTGGAATAATTTGCTCCAGGTCACTGTGACCAGACAGAGGTGGAGCAAGAATGTGAACCCAGGCAATTTGGCTCCAGAGTCCAAGGAGCAACATCATCAAATCCTGATATTATGCTTAGGAGGAAGCTAAGCCAAGCATAGGATATAATCTAGAGAAAATACTATAACATAACTAATAATGTTAGTTCTCAAATATAACAAAAATCATGAATATAGTCTCATCATTAAGTCTAGATGTTTCGATAAGGTCCCTTCCTGTCCAGCTTCTAGAATTGCAATATAACCACCAAAAACTCCTATAATTTAGGCCATTCTGTAGTTACAGAGTACATATCATTAGAAGTGAAGCTTCATGGCTAAAATAGATGCTGTTCCAGGGACACTTATATGCTTTATAGTCTAGTAAAAAGTTGCTACATTGTACAGAAACCATCCTACTAAGTCCTCCACTGGAATGCAGGTATGGAAAAATTTAGCCAAGATCCTAGTCAAGTATCACTGGAGCATCCCTAGCACCCTGCATCCCCTCACCCCAACCTCACCCACCCTCGCTACTATATATGGAATATATATGCCCTCTCATGCTCAAATTCCACTTAAGAGCAGAGAACACAAACATATTCTAAAGGGGAGAGGACTTTAATGAGTTCATGCCAAGTTTCCATTTGCTATTCTTTAGACTGATCCATTTTGCTACCGGTTATGGAAACACTTAGAATGACAAATTAGAACATTTTCAAGTATACTGGTTTTTCCCATGTCTCACCAGGCATGGCTACCCTTCTCTTCAAGAGAAAAAAATAATCCCTCACGCTTTCTTTTGAAATACAAATCCCAGCGCACAGCATAAAGCACTGCTCTGTATTTACCATAGGTCTGCAATACATACATAAACTGAGGAAAAACATGGAAGCCTTGAAAACGAGACACACCCATAATCAATGCACATTCTGGCTTCATTACAACTTCATACGCCCTACAACAGAGTGAGAATAATTATCTAATAACTAGGCAGCTCACCCAAATCTGTGATGACTTAGCTATAATTAGAAAGTCAGAAATAATGAGCATGTACCTGCAAGCCCAACCTAGCACAGAGGAGAAAACACCACTGTGCAAATGAGTCTAAGTTCTCCAGGGCAGGCAATGCATGTCTTAATTCAATCATCTCTGCAAGTCAAGTGAAGCCCTAAATGCCTCTTTTCCTCCCTTGAATGGAACACCACCACCATGAGATCCTTTTTGTTTTTTCTGAAGCCTGTCACCGAATGGGGAGCATATGAGAAGCTACATCCCTGGGAAGAGCTCAGAACAAGTGAACAATGAACCTGTCACCTCCATCATCACAAAGAATCAAAAAGAAATTAAAATAAATGGATTATATAAAGCACCCTTGGTAAACACTAATTACTTCCAAGTAGATTCTTGGTTATCAGATTTCATGATCAATTGCTTTTTTTTCTTGGGAGATGGTGAATTTAGCATGCAATTTTATTTCTTTTTCTTTAATGATTCTTTTCAAATGATGTGGCTTATCCCTTACCCTTTGCCCTAGACATTGACAATGCAATCTTAAATGTAAAGGATGAGACCCAAAGGTTGACTGTACTATCTCAAGGGACCAATTCTCTCTTGAAATATCTCTTGCTTTTCAGATTTCATGAGATCTATGCAGGGCGTGTAACCAGAATAACAACTGACAGCATCTCTGATTAAGATGCCAAAGGAGAAATCAGATAGATGGATTTTCTTCACTGGCTATGCTTTCATTCTGTACCAGACATGACTCTTGCCTTTCTCTCTGCTTTTATTGTCCTATTTAGAGCATTTTCATCAGTGTTTCAATATCTATTTTTATTTTGCTCATAAAAGTCATTTAGTACAACTATAAGTCCAAATATGCAAGGAACCAGGGAATTAAGCTCTAGAAAGACTCAATCCACTCAGAGCATAAGCATACAATGGTCAATAGTGCAAACCAATGGTGTTAACAGAGGAATGGACAGTGTTTTGTAGGACACAGAATTCGTTTGTTCTGCCACAGAAGACAGGGGTAGGGATAAATGGGTAGAGAAGGTTTTGCAAAGAGGAATACATGAACTGTGTTTTGATAGGAAAGAGAGGATAGAAAGGTATGTAGGGCAAGGAGAAAAACATGAAGATAAGCAGAGCCCCAAGTGAGTAGATATTTCACAGAGCTTAGGACACGCTAGGTTAATTGTGCCTTTAGCATATGCAAGTGGAGATGCCTGGTAAGGAAGTCTGGAGGTTTTGAGAGAAGGAAGAGGTGGAAATCACTGCCCAGATGACAGCCCTGAGAGGGTCTGGCATGAGAGAAGAGGTCATGGACAGACCTCAGAAGACACTCCCTTACACCTCTGTGGTCACACTAGACTTTGCTTCCTCTCCTAGAGCATGAAAAGCATTCCCATCACAGGGCCTCCGTACACTCACCCTTGGTCTAGAATGCTTCCCCCTTCCTTTCGCCCAACATTGCTCAGGTCTCAAGGACCCCATACTGAACCCCCTTCCTCAGTGCTCTGTAGCTTTCCTTCACAGGGCCTAACAAAATTGAAATTATGCAGTGGTATTGTAATTATTTATTTCGTGTCTATTCCCCATTAGACCCACCTAGCTTTGTCCTCTATGTCCGGCATGAGGTCTGCCACACAGATGGCTCTCAATAAATATCTGCTGAGTAAATGAGAAAAGAGCTGTGGTCAGAGAGACTGGAGGCAAATCAGCAATCAGTTGTGTCCAGGGGGCCAAAAGGGGCCAGTTTATCAGAAAGAATATAGTCGATAATGAGGAGGCTAAGAGAATAAGCACAGTGAAAACAACAAAGAGGCCTACTTCTAGGAAACATAATGAGAATGATTAAACTTCCCAAGGCAATAATCCAACCAGGCCAACTACATAAATCAAATCCCTTCAATCATGGTTTATTATCTACAAAATGAAGGCCAAACTCCCTAGCAGGAACCCAAAGCCTTCCTCAACCCACCAACCTCCAACTCTAACCCTCATGTTGGCCAACACAACTTATTCCCTGCCCCAGACATTCCGATTTCTGTACCTTGGGCCCCACTGGACTAGGTTCCCGGCTTTCTAACATGCTAAACCCTGCGAGGACTTCGAAGCCATGGGAAATGCCAGTTCCTCACCCAAGCTAGCCTACTCCTAAACTGTTCTGCCCATGGTAATCATTCCTCTAAAGTCCTAAAACAGCTTAGGTCTGTATCACTCACACACTTCATATACTTTTTAAGTTCACACATGCTTTACCTCCCCTAATTTAGCAGCAAGTTCCCTGAGTAAGGACCATATTTTTTGGTTACTTAAAAGGGCCAAAAGGGCCACAGTGAGGATTTACACACAGATAATACTCATTTCCCTGGGAAGATCATCCCAAACTGAGCTCCCCTCCTCTGCCCCTCCCACACTCTGCCCCATCTCAGCCAATGACATCCACAACTCCATCTCTTTCCCTTTTGGAGTCTTTTTTTTGATGCCTCTCATTCTCATCTACCTTATTTCTAATCCATCAGCCTATGCACAGAAAGACAAAATCTGAAAAGAATACTCATAATCTGTGATTATTGTTGAGTAGTATAACCAATGGCAACTAGTTTCTCTTTTCCTTTTAATATACGTTTCCAAAATATGCATGTTATATTAAAGTTTATTTTTCCTCTTATAAAATACATAAATCTTTAATTTTCCTTTTCTTCTAACCTTTGCTTTTTTGGTTGATAAATATAGTGCTACTAACTGAGTTGTTAGCATGAATATGTCAGAGTGTTTACCATGAGTCCTGGATTTTGCTTTTCCATTTCACAAAATTTAAGATAGAACAACCAATTTTATTAATGCTCTACTTTATTCATTTACTGCTGTGTTTCATAAATATTCAGGGATCAACCTTGCTAGATTTATTCTGATCTTGATAAAGTATATTTTATGTTTTATCATTAGCCCGGAGTAATATGGAAATGGAAATAATAACAAGCAGAAAGGGGGGAAATGAGACTTCCATTTCATCAACAGTAAGTGCTTTTTTCATGTTTTTCAGAGTTGGTGTGAATTAAACACAATGAATACAGATTTCTTCCTTAAATCATATTATTAACCAAAATGTGTTCAACAGAAATGTCAAGACCAAATATTGGTGAAATACAATTTCAGCAAAAGATGCCTAAATGTCTGCTGAAAATGGTGGTCTTTCAGTAACCAAATCTCTGTGTTCTTTCAATATATCGTATCCCTCCTAGCTTCATTTTTTTGCCTCCACCTCATGACCTATCACTTGAGATATTAATACAAATACCTTCACCTTCTTGACCCCTTGCCTCCCTGACCTGAATCAATTCATCACCTCTACCTTCACTGCCTTCCTATCACAGGTTTTTGAGCACTGACCCTGAAAAACCACATAACAATGCCAATGGTGTTTAGATACCTCCCTACCGTCCATGCCCACTGGGCACAACACTAAAAGGAAATTCTTTTACTTCACTTCAGAGAGTTCTCACTCCAATCAATTTTCAACCTCTGCTAGATCATCAATGGACTCCATTATTCAATGAAGATGATTGAAAACTCTCTCTTAACACACACAGGGCAATACTACCCTGTCTAGGAAATATCCACTCTCTTGGATTTGCAGCAATGATGTTTCAAGAATGTATTCAAATAAGGGGAGCCCCCCAGGTCAAGTTTTCAACATCAACATTTCATATCACTTGCACATGAAGTAACAGTCCAGGAAAAGTCTATGGGCAATCAATAAAACATGCATTCTAAGAAGTAAAATGGTACCCCCACAGACCCTGCCCCACCTTTAACACTACGTACAACTCTACATTTAAGTTCTAAAATTTGAATGTGCTAGTTGGTATTAACAACAGAGGAACATGGAAGTAGGGGGGAGGGAGAAAAAAGTAGGTTTTAAATAGTAATTAAAGCTTATTCCCTATGGGTTCCAGAGGTGATCTGGGGAAAAGGCCATTCTACCTGAGTTTTCCTAGCCACCACCAGGCACATAGGGAAATACATTATTAAGTCACAACCTCAATGTTTGAAAGTGTTCTGGGCCATTATGCTAAAGGCCACCAGAAAGTAGGTTTGATCCTCACATATATCAATTAATATCTTTCAGAGCCACAAAGCATGCACCCTTATCCAACAGTCATTACTCAAAGGATCAAGTGCAAATCTTGCACCATAATTGAAAACACACAGAGGCCATGGTCTATACTTAGGAGGCCAGTAGCTTCATTTCCAAATGCAAAGGAAACACATTTTGAGATGCAGTGAAACAGAGGAGCCAGCACCTCCAAGGCCTGTGCTGCCTAGATACTAAATTTAAGTAAACCACCAATGGCCTTAGCAATTTAAGAATTTAATTATAGCTTATGACATTGGGAGATAAAATAAGTACATACCCATATTGCTACAGATCAGTAGGAAGCTTCTGTGTATCTTCTTACAGACTCATTTACTAAAGCAACATCATAACTACATTAGTTATAGGATTTATAGTAATCTCGCACTAAATTCACTTCTTTAAACTGAGCAGGTGTCGACAAGTAATGTGAGATTTTATGGTTCCTACCATATGTCATCATTATATGACATTCTCTGTTATACTTCCACCAGCTTACAAAATATAAATAACAGATCAGGTTTGCTTTCTTAGTTTTACTAAAAATGAGCTCTTAGCCTGGGATATGCTAACAAAATTATCTAAGCACATACCTATCAAATTATTTTAATTATAAAGTATTTTTAATGATTCTATTAATTACAAAATAGCAACAGGCTATTTAAATGTTTTTAAAATAGCATTTAAAAGTAAGAATAAAAACAAAAGTAAGACAGTAACAAGCTATGTATAAGTGTCTATCCCAGGAAACAAAAGCAAATATATGTGTCAACTATACTTCAAGAAATAAATAATTAATTTCATATCATAAAAAGCAAACACAGAGTTTGAAAAATGAAATCAGAAGATAAGAGAACAAATTCACTTAATAAATATTTATTGAAAACCTATAATGTACAAGCATTGTTCCAGGTACTGGGAATATAATAGGAAGTATAAGGGATATTGTTTGGGGGCATTCACCTCTTTCCTAACAAAACTGATTTTGTTCAGGTATTCACCTCTCCTCCATCCAGCCCCCACAGAAGCTGGCCCTACTCCTACTTCCATGGATGGTATGACTGACCCAAAGATAATCCCACTCCTGTCACCAAAGATGGGTTCAGGAATGAGCCTATGACTCAACCTAGACACACAGAGAGTGCTTTCCTGGGGATTTCTGAAAAAAGACTTTCCTTGATCTTGTGGGATGTCCAAGAAGTAGATCCCTTTTCATCTGGGCAGTATGTTGAATGAGAGGTTGGGAACTGCTGTAGCCATCCCTAGGATGGCTAGAGGAGGGTAGAGCCAAGACATGCACATGGAAATGTGGCTGGAACCTCTAGATGATGTCATACTCAATCCTACCCTACCTTTAGGCTTCCACATTTATATGGGCTAATAAATCTCATTATTTAACTCATCTGAACTGGATGTTCTTATGTACCCATACTCTTGAAGAGCAGAATGTATAATCTCTTTGCTTCAGAATGTATAATCTAGGGGGGAATCTACACACTGATCCAATGTTCAAAATTGGGCTCCTTAATTCTGACGGAAGGCGGAGGTGGGGCAAAAGATTAGAAGTGCTAAAATCTTCCTGTGGGAGAGTCATGTTTCAGCTGTTAGCTAAAAGATTTCAACACAGTATCTCAGAATAACAGTACACAGGCAGCCGTAGGAATTGGTGCCTTGCTGGCATTCTGCCACCCATCCGAGGCTCATCAATTTTTAAATTAAAAAACATTTTAAACAGGTTTTAGTGGGCAAAAGAAGTGATGAATAAAACATTCTAGAACATTACAATAAGCAAACCTACAAAATAATCACTTTAAAAATTGCTATAAGTCCTTACTGTTATATTCTGAACCCCAGTGAACAGAAACCTTTTTTTTTTCATTTAAAGATACAGTTTCCTCTTTCTTACTAACCCCAAGTTGTTGAAATGGTCATTGATATTCTTGAGTGACACCAAATGATCAATTACAGAATTCACCTGAACAATTTTCCCCAGGGAAGATGCTAAATCCATATCAATCCAATAGCACATATTTACCTATGAGTTATATTTTCCTTCCACAGTAGCACAGACTAAGTTAATCCTTTAAAAATTAAACAGTAGCATGAATAGAGAACACTAAACACATAGGCATAGTAAAGCAGCAATCTAAGTGCATACCCTGGATAATAAAAACAAAACAAAAATTGTATGTATTTAATCTAGGTTTGGAGTTTCTTCAACAAAGAACAAGTACTCAACTGGATTCATGTATTCATTTATTTAATACATTTTTACTGAGCACCTATTATGTGCTAGGTATTGTGCAACTGTACTGGTTTGGTGGGGGTGAATCTTTCCTTCATAAAACACTGTCTTAGGGAGGAGACAATAAAATAATCCTCATAAATACATGTAAATTACAGTTATGATAAGCACTTCTACAAAAGAATGGTTTGGGAGACCCTCCTTATCTCGGGATAATTGATACTAAACCAAGACCCCTGAGAATTAATCAACATACAACAAAGTTTTCACAGTAAATTGAAAAAAAAAAAAAAAAAAGAAAGGATAATTTATGTGGTATCCAACCCCCAAAACTACCTACAATGATCTATGACTCCTAGTATTCTTGTCCTTGTATAATGCTATTCCACAGTGAACCAGAGTTGGTCTCCTGTGACTAACAGTCAGTGGAAGTGACAATATGGGGACTCCTGATATTAGCTCATAAAAGACAGTGTAGCTTCTACCTTGGCTTCTTGGAACACTTACTCTTTAGAAGGCTGGGCACCATGCCATGAAGCCATTCAAACCCTCACAGAAAGACCCATATGGAGAGCAACTAAAGCTCCAGATAAACAGCCAAGCATATG
This sequence comes from Canis lupus familiaris, assembly GCF_011100685.1. Taxonomy (NCBI): domain Eukaryota; kingdom Metazoa; phylum Chordata; class Mammalia; order Carnivora; family Canidae; genus Canis; species Canis lupus. Next base: position 10,945,852 of record NC_049246.1, read on the forward strand.
AGTGAGCCATTCCAGTATTGTCATGGCTATAGATGATTGCAACCTCAGCTGATATGACCACACCATCTAAAAGACTCCAAAAAAGAACTACCTAGCCAAACCCTTCCTGAACTCCTAATAGACACCATAAGACATAATAAGTGAGTCCTTGGTCTTAAGCCATTATGTTTTGTATGATTTATTATACAACATAAATTGAATGACTTACCTTAAAAATAGTAAGGGAAAATAAGTTTATTTCATCCAATATTTGAGAAAATCATTCTTAAATAAAAATATGAGTCAAGTGTTGATTAAATACTGTATAAAAGCATAATAAAAAAGCCTATTTTCATTCCAAATTTTTATAGGGTAATAATAAAGAGAGTTTTGTAAAAAAAAAAAATTGTCTTACAGTCTTTTGTAGTTCTTTGATTTCCAAATTATCATCTATTGAAGGTCATTCATTATCCATTGTACCTTCCTCAATTATGAACTCAAATGACTCTAGGTATAGGTCATTACCAACACATACATTTCTAGTAATTCAACATATATCATCAAGTTCATAAAATTCTGCATAGCTGGTGATATGTGTGATTTTACTATGGAACTGATTGGCACTGCATTGTTTGTAAACATCCAACTACCAACCAGAGGTTAATACAACATACTGACAGGATGAATGGGGATTAATGCCAGTGGGTTTTTTAAATAAATTTATTTTTTTTATTGGTGTTCAATTTGCCAACATATAGAATAACACCCAGTGCTCATCCTGTCAAGTGCCCACCTCAGTGCCCATCACCCAGTCACCCCCATGCCCCACCCTCCTCCCCTTCCACCACCCCTAGTTCGTTTCCCAGAGTTAGGAGTCTTTCATGTTCTGTCTCCCTTTCTGATATTTCCCACTCATTTTTTCTCCTTTCCCCTTTATTCCCTTTCACTATTATTTATATTCCCCAAATGAATGAGACCATATAATGTTTGTCCTTCTCCGATGGACTTATTTCACTCAGCATAATACCCTCCAGTTCCATCCATGTCAAAGCAAATGGTGGGTATTTGTCATTTCTAATGGCTGAGTAATATTCCATTGTATACATAAACCACATCTTCTTTATCCATTCATTTTTTGATGGACAACGAGGCTCCTTCCACAGTTTGGCTATTGTGGACATTGCTGCTAGAAACACCGGAGTGCAGCTGTCCCGGCGTTTCACTGCATCTGTATCTTTGGAGTGCAATTGCTGGGTCATAGGGCAGGTCTATTTTTAACTCTTTGAGGAACCTCCACACAGCTTTCCAGAGTGGCTGCACCAGGTCACATTCCCACCAACAGTGTAAGAGGGTTCCCCTTTCTCCACATCCTCTCCAACACTTGTTGTTTCCTGCCTTGTTAATTTTCCCCATTCTCACTAGTGTAGGTGGTATCTCATTGTGGTTTTGATTTGTATTTCCCTGATGGCAAGTGATGCAGAGCATTTTCTCATGTGCTTGTTGCCCATGTCTATGTCTTCCTCTATGAGATTTCTGTTCATGTCTTTTTTTTTTACATTGATTTAGAATTTATTTCTTTATTTTAACATATGGCCTTTATTTTAAGATAACATAAAAGAATAAGGACTGGCAATATGGCCTAAACATTGACTAAATCTGTATATATAATTTATTCTCATATTCAAAGAGTGCCACACAGATACTAATCATGTCATCACCCCCTATTTATTGAATACCAGGTATTCTCAGTTGAATACGAATGTTGCTGGTTCTCCATCCACTTTCTTTGTTTTTTAATAAATTTATTTTTTATTGGTGTTCAATTTACCAACATACAGAATAACACCCAGTGCTCATCCCATCAAGTGCCCCCCTCAGTGCCCGCCAAGCAGTCACCACCACCCCCCGCCCTCCTCCCCTTCCACCACCCCTAGTTCGTTTCCCAGAGTTAGGAGTCTTTATGTTCTGTCTCTCTTTCTGATATTTCCCATACATTTCTTCTCTCTTCCCTTATATTCCCTTTCACTATTATTTATATTACCCAAATGAATAGAACATATAATGTTTGTCCTTCTCCAATCGACTTACTTCACTCAGCATAATACCCTCCAGTTCCATCCACATTGAAGCAAATGGTGGGTATTTGTCGTTTCTAATGGCTGAGGAATATTCCATTGTATACGTAAACCACATCTTCTTTATCCATCTTTCGATGGACACCGAGGCTCCTTCCACAGTTTGGCTATTGTGGACATTGCTGCTATAAACATTGCCCATTTCATGATTGGATTGTTTGTTTCTTTGCTGTTGAGTTTAATAAGTTCTTTATAGATCTTGGAAACTAGCCCTTTATCTGATACGTCATTTGCAAATATCTTCTCCCATTCTGTAGGTTGTCTTTTAGTTTTGTTGACTGTATCCTTTGCTGTGCAAAAGCTTCTTATCTTGATGAAGTCCCAATAGTTCATTTTTGGCTCTTGTTTCTTTTGCCTTCATGGATGTATCTTGCAAGAAGTTACTGTGGCCGAGTTCAAAAAGTGTGTTGCCTGTGTTCTCCTCTAGGAGTTTGATGGAATCTTGTCTCACATTTAGATCTTTCATCCATTTTGAGTTTATCTTTGTGTATGGTGCAAGAGAGTGGTCTAGTTTCATTCTTCTGCATGTGGATGTCCATGCAGCACCATTTATTGAAGAGACTGTCTTTCTTCCAGTGAATAGTCTTTCCTCCTTTGTGGAATATTAGTTCACCATAAAGTTGAGGGTCCACTTCTGGATTCTCTCTTCTGTTCCATTGATCTATGTGTCTGTTTTTGTGCCAGTACCACACTGTCTTGATGACCACATATTTGTAGTACAACCTGAAATCTGGCATTGTGATGCCCCCAGCTATGGTTTTCTTTTTTAAAATTCCCCTGGCTATTCAGGGTCTTTTCTGATTCCACACAAATCTTAAAATAGTTTGTTCCAACTCTCTGAAGAAAGTCCATGGTATTTTGATAGGGATTGCAATAAACGTGTAAATTTGATGCCAGTGTTAAGGGAAGAGGTTAAGTGTGAGCTAATTTAAATGCTATCAATTTACAAATATTTTAATGTTACAAAGACAACTCCCCTATTTAACACTGTAAAACACTTCAATAATTAATACTTGGATACTCATGATACTCTTTACAGAAGGACTTGACCTCGTTCCAAACTAGATAGGGTGTCAGAGAAGGCTTCTAGAGAAGTGCCCTTTGTGCTTCTATCTAGATGAACAGAGGGGTTAACTTAATGAAGATGAGAAAAACATCAGGCAGAGAAAAGAGGATGTGCCTTAAAGACTCTTTGAAGGGAGTAAATGTTCCCTTGTGGCATGTTCAAGAATCTCAAAGATGTGTCATTGAAATACATTGTTCCTCCCTATATCTCCATACTTCCATTTTGGTCTGCTGGCAATGCATTTTTTTCAAGGTTTTCATTTGTCGAAAAATGTCTTTATTTTGTCTTTGAAGGTTGTTCTCACTAGATCTAGAATTGTAGGTTGGTATTTATTTCCCTTTAGTTTTTTTAAACATATAGTGCATTGTTTTCTGGCTTTTATTGATTCTCTCAAAAAGTCACCTGTCAGTTTCACTGCTACTTGTCAAAGGGAGAGGTATTTGGAGTTTGTGTAGTCTCTTGAATTTATGATGTCTTTCTTCAGACTTGGAAAATTCAGTTATTAACTCTTCAAGTATCGCTTATATAGTTCCTCAGGTCTCCCACTGTATGGCTAATATTGATCTCAAACTTAACATATCCAAAACAAAACTCTTGATTTTCTCTCCAAAACCTACTATTCTCCAAATCTTCCCCAACTACATTAGGAACATCACATCTACAAAACTGATCAGGAAAAAAAAAATTAAGAATGCCCCCTTAATTCCTCTCTATCCTCTATTCCCCCCTAGAATCCATCAATATAGCTCTCAAAACATATTCTAAACCTACTCAGCTGCCCACCATCACCCATCTCACATTAGACTCCTTGTTCAAGAGCCTCCTCACTAGACTTTCTATAGTCTGCTGTCCACACGTAACCAAGGTCATCTTTTTAAACTATGAATCAGGTCACATGCTTCCTTCCCTTCCAGACAATCTCCATGCCTTATTCCCCTACAACTTCTCTTATGTGCTGCTCTAACAAAGTCCTATGTCTTTCTAGACACTGTCCTTGACCAGTTGCAAATTAAACCAAATTTGATAAATCCCAACCAGTCAACAAGCTCAATCACTACCAGAGGCAGGGATACCAATATCTGAGGATAAACAATGGAACAAGATGGTGAACAGCCCAACAGGGAACTTGATGGAAGAAGAAGGCAGCTCTGGTCCAGTGGGCCTTCCTTCCTCCTTCCACATCCATCATCTCTCTGCTTCTCCCAGTGAGGCCATTTGTCCAGCCATTTAGATAATGGAAATAATATCAAGACTGTTTTTGTTTTATTACTCAAACAATAAGAGGTATTTGATTTGGATTCCACCTTAAGACCAAAGTTTCTTTTTAAAGTCAAAACTTCAATCTAATAAAATTCCACATAGCTTTTTACAAGTGTGTATGAAGAAATCAGAGTCTACATCAGCCTGAGAGCGAATATTTTAAAGTAATTCAAATGCCTGATAATAACCAAAACAGTTCCTACATGGCACAGAAAACAGTCACATAAAACACAGGGTTCTGCTCCATTAGTTTTTGTTTTACTACTGCTTTTTCACAAAACTCTGTGACTATTGCTGAAAGAGAAAACAGTCTTTCTTTATGACAATAACTGATTTACAAATGGACCAATGCAAGTCTGGCAGTTGTATATTAAGGACCAATTAAAATAAACTGGAATTTAATAGCTTTGAAAGGGCCCTACGAGCAACGCCAATGTGAAGTCATCTGAAGAAATGAGCTATCCAGCTAAGCTCACTGAAAGCTGGGGGAGTCAGCTTTCATTACTTAGCTTTGAGGAGTGAGAAACCCAGAGCAAGTTAAGAGAGTGAGAGGTCCAACCAGGGTAGGAGTTGGAGGCGGGGTCAAGATTCTAAAGAGCTCTTCAACAGCTCTAAATGTGTCTTCCCTTTGAGAAGGATTTGCAGCTGATTTGTAGATAATCAAATCAACCCTGTGTAAACATGACGCGTGGTTTTGAAAGAGAAGTTTCTAGCAATTGTGTACTGCACTTATGTTCACCAACCTTCTCTTTTCACCCAAGACCTAATGGGGACCAAGAACATCCTGCACACACACAAGTCATGGAATAGGGACACTGAGAGGAGTCCTAGAGATCATGCAGCCCAATGCTTCCCAAACTCTGATCTGAAATAAAGTTTCTATTGATGAGCCTATGGTGATTAAAAAAAAATAAAGATATATAGTGACCTCCTTCTAAAGCTGAATTTAATCCATCTCTAAAGGACAGATAGCCTGAGATTACAGCTTTCCTACTTTTCTGAGGTTAAAATCTCCTTTCTTATACAAACTCTCTACAGGCAACAAAAGCAAGGAGACAATGACCATGATAGTGGTGGATGATGACAAGTCTCTTTTTTTTTTCTTTTTTTAACTTACCTGGTTGGCAAAATAACCCCTTAGTCACCTAGTCCCTAAAACCCAAAAAGTTAAAGAGGTACTGATCTATTCCAATTCTTCCCTCTATGATGTCTGAGTCCTACTAGGGAATGGAAGTCTTACACCAAGAGCAATAGAAGCAGTAGCAAACAGGATAAAAGGAACATTCTGGGCAGATGAAACCCAGGACCAACAGCATAACAATTGGGGTTGAGTCACCCCGTTCTTCCCCCTGCAGCTCCAACCCCTGAAGATGAGAGAAGAGCTTCCAGCCTAAGTGAACAGGAAAGCATTAGTGCTGTCATTGATTACATCTTGATGACTCTGGGTGAACATTAAAACACCACAGAAATGCAGATTCCAATGCAAGAAACAGATGAATCTGTCATACATGATAACACGGCTATAAGCTAATAAGTTTTTCTCCTTTCCCCTTTATTCCCTTTCACTATTTTTTATATTCCCCAAATGAATGAGACCCCAAATAATGTTGTCCTTCTCCGATTGACTTAATGAGTGGGAAATATCAGAAAGGGAGACAGAACATGAAAGACTCCTAACTCTGGGAAACGAACTAGGGGTGGTGGAAGGGGAGGTGGGCGGGGGGTGAGGGTGACCGGGTGACGAGCACTGAGGTGGGCACTTGATGGGATGAGCACTGGGTGTTATTCTATATGTTGGCAAATTGAACACCAATAAAAAATAAATTCATAAAAAAAGCTAATAAGTTACCCTTTATTGTAGTGCAGTGTGAATTTCCATCTGAGTAAACTAAAATGAACATCTAAAACCTAGGAGGTTCTTAATTTGGGATAAAATGCTGTTTTTCTGACATCCATTTCCTCCTCTTTTTTTTCCTTAAAGTAGCCCTGTGGTCCCTTCATCCCTGTTACAAAGATGAAAAATATAAACAGAAAGTGCTTTGAATTTCTTAGAAGTAGGTATAAAAATTATGCAGTTGACTATTCATTTGTGTTGGTCTTCTTGGGATTTCCTTCAAAGGATCATAACTGCCCCAAGACTTCAAACCACCAAGCCTCTGGAGTCTGAGCAAACAGTACCTATCTTGGTGATGACAGCCGTGCAGAAAAGGTCTGGCACTTGCAATTGCTCCCCTGGGTCTTTCTACTAGTATTTCAGGAAAAAGAAAAGATGCTGCAGCAGCCCATTTAATCCATCTCTAAAGGACAGATAGCCTGAGATTACAGCTTTCCTACTTTTCTGAGGTTAAAATCTCCTTTCTTATACAAACTCTCTACAGGCAACAAAAGCAAGGAGACAATGACCATGAAAGTGGTGGATGACAAGTCTCTTTTTTTTTCTTTTTTTTTAACTTACCTGGTTGGCAAAATAACCCCTGTGCCATCTAGTCCCTAAAACCCAAAAAGTTAAAGAGGTACTGATCTATTCCAATTCTTCCCTCTATGATGTCTGAGTCCTACTAGGGAATGGGAAGTCTTACACCAGGAGCAATAGAAGCAGTAGCAAATATATACAATTCCTTCTGTATATGGAAGTCATATACAGAAGGATAGCCAAAAATCCTTCTACCAGTCCTTGTATCAAATAATATAAGACAGAAAAACATGTCTAGCACTCAACCAAAAACAGTAAGCACAGGACACAGGCACGAAGGTGGCCTACATCCTCATGACAGCTGAACAGAACCGCCCTGCTGGAATCATAGTGATTGGCTTACGAGAAAACCACACTCTGCCCGATACGTTACTTCCAACATTCTTCACCTTATTGAAGAAAACCCACAACACATGGAGGAAGAGTTACAATAGAATTTAAACATAACAGAATTTAAATACAAGCATTCTGGTACAAAAAACACTAGCCCTTCCTCCCACTGGATTTTTTTCTAAGCAATACAAAGTGATATTTGGCAGGAAAAAAAATCAATGGTAAAACTTTGTGTAAGAGATTTATTGAAGTTCTGAATGACATTTCTCCTCCAGAAGCACCTGGCTACATTTAGCAGGTCTAGAACTTTCACTTTGTATTGTTGGTCAATATAGTGCCTCCTCTTTTTTTTTTTCTTATAATTTTCTCTTAAACTTTTAAATCTATGTTAAATTAAATATAAGGGGGGGGGGCGGTGAGAAAGAAAAGAAGAAGAGCTTTTGGTTACACACCCTAAAGGATTAAAGACCCAAGCAAGTTTTATTTCGTAATAACAAAAATAGGCATAATTGATTAATATAAAGAGCAAAGGTCTTTCAGAAGCTAACATTTGGCCATTCTTGATAACTGTCTTACAGAAGATCAGAATGACACATGATCTCACTACCCATCTGCCCTCCTACATATGCCATCTACCACTGAAGTACAGTAGGAATGATTTAAGACTTTTACCTATGTTTTCCTGGGCTTGCAGGGATTTAGGGATAATTTATGTAATTTAAACATTTGCTCAGGTAGCAAGTACAATATATTGCATTTTGATTCATACACAATCCTATTACTGTCCTTAAAAACTTTTAGCTGCTTTTTAAAATACCTTTTATAATTTCAATCAAGCCTTAACTATAGATATGTTTTAAAAGGAGGACGTAGAAACTTTAAAATGCAGGCATGGAAGTCATATACAGAAGGATAGCCAAATATCCTTCTACCAGTCCTTGTATCAAATAATATAATGCAGAAAAACATGTCCAGCACTCAACCAAAAATAAAGGCTAATTTAAAACTACTACACGTTGAAATGAAATTGCAGTTTGTCTAAAAACCATTCTTTGCAGCCATCCTCTGAACCTTATATAAAACTATCTTTAAAATGAAAAACATGTGAAGAGAGCTTATAATAAATTTAAGCATTTCCTTCAAACCATTTAAAAACAAATTTTAAAACTGAGCTGAGAACCAAAATCAGTCATTTTAGTATTTTAATACAGAATATTTCTAACCCATAGTTTCTAGCAGTCAAGAAGCACAGATGCCATAGGGATCAATAATAAAAATCCATAAAAAGCCATGTGCCAAGAGGCAGGAAGCAGCACACCCCTCTTTGTTCCCATCACGCCCTTACCTGCAACTGCTATAATCATTTGTGCTTCCCGACTGTTGGAAGTTCAGGAAGATGTTGCTCCAAGCATCTGAATTTCAGCAGCAGAAGGAAAAAAAGGTCACTCGGCTTAAGATGAGCTGTGGTTAAATTAACATTTAAGCTCAAATGAGATCAAAACAGGAACTAGTGGAGTAAATGGCACCAGTCACAGCAGTCACCCTCTCATACACAAGCACAAAATGCAGTGCACACATGTGCTCCTGTGCAGATAGTGAACATCTTCTTGCTAATTAGCATCAGAACCACCTAGCTGGGGAAGCACTAAAATGCACTCTTCATGAAAAATTAAACACACCATCAATGGACGCCCCTCCTCCTGCATTTACACTTGTAAGACACAAGGACGACGACGACAACAAAAAACATTTTATTAGCTTTTGAAATGAAGAAGAGTAAGAATCGAAACTCCAAGCAGAATTCTCCAACAGCCTCAGATGGTTTGTTTCCAGTATTGTTTTCAAGAAAACAGTTTGGCTCATTCATCAAGGAAATCACAAGAGAAAAATAATTACAAAGAGTTGCAGCAGCTGAGCGTCCAAGAGATCATCACTCTAGTGCACCCCATCCTCCCTATAATGTCACCATGGGGAAAACCCGATGGTCTGTTCTTGTTGACACTGCTTTTTCTGCTCCAGCCCAATCAATGGGCTCATTTTAAGTAGAGTACCCTAGAAATACCACAATCCATCTCAAGGCATAGAGATTCATCATGAGCCAAAATCCTGAATGTTACATAATACAGGTTACATTTTCTCTCCATTTAAAATGTGCAGCCCATGATGGATACTTGGTACTAAAAACCATTTGCATAACTAAGCTTGTCCCCTCATTATTAAGCACTTACAGAGGAATCATAAAGTCACGCCTGGAAGCACAAATGGCTGAGAATGGCATGACAGGTTGCCAACTTAATATTAAGATTTCGTATTTTGAGAGTTTTATCACTCTAATTTGATTCTGACACATAAGTGAGGTTCTGACCCAGAGGACTGGGGAAAGAGTTAGAACCAGAATGAAAATGAAAGGGACTCCATGAGCTCTGTGTTCAAGACTCTAAAGTAATGTCTCTTTAAATCATGGGCCTCTGTATCACCTGCAGTCCAATCTTTAACAGTAGAAATGTAGATTCCTGAAACCCAACCCAGAGCTACTAAACCAGAGTCTTAGTGCACAGACCCTGGAACCTGTATTTATATTTCTTATGCACATTCTAATTTGCACCATGAACAACCAACTGCTTCAGAGAGTGCTGAACACACACACACACAAACTCTGTGGATATATTCACTTGAAAGAATTTTATATTTTATTCCAAACTTGAAGTCAAGTACACAAATAGGGTTTCATATTCTTAAAGAGCTACTGTGTCTATACTGACCAAAAATTTCAATTACTGGCAGCTGTAAACTATGTGCATAGGGGCAAAAAAAATTTGTAATAATAATAAAAAGAGAATACAATGAAAAGGCACTGTTGATCAGACTTAGAACCATGGTTCATATTCACCCAACACCAATTCACACTCCTCCCTCCTTGGGGAATCAATCAATTTCTTCCCTCAGTGGAGAACTGCAGTGAAAATGCCTGATTCAGAAGTAACTGGTGAGCCTCTCAGATGCTCAGAATCTATAGGAATCTAAGTGCAGGGGTTTTGTTCAGTGAGTTTAAACCCTACAACTTCTTAATCAAGCACAATTTCAGACCTACACCTTTCAAATCTTCTTTTCACTCGATTTGGTCACTGCAACTACTATCATCAAATTTTGAAATTCATAGTCTTTAGCTATTAATTTAATGAATATTAATTTATGGTTGTTTTAAGATTTTATTTATTTATTTATTCATGAGACACAGAGAGAGAAAGAGAGGCAGAGACACAGGCAGAGGGAGAAGCAGGCTTCACGCAGGAAGCCTAATGTGGGACTCGATCCCAACACTCCAGGATCACGCCCTAGGCCAAAAGCCCAACCACTGAGCCACCCAGGCATGCCTTAATTTATGTTTTATCAGGACTTGTTTATTTTTTTTAATAAAAATTTATTTTTTATTGGTGTTCAATTTGCCAACATACAGAATAACACCCAGTGCTCAACCCGTCAAGCGCCCCCCCCTCAGTGCCCGTCACCCATTTACCCCCACCCCCCGCCCTCCTCCCCTTCCACCACCCCTAGTTCGTTTCCCAGAGTTAGCAGTCTTTATGTTCTGTCTCCCTTTCTGATATTTCCCACCCATTTCTTCTCCCTTCCCTTCTATTCCCTTTCACTATTATTTATATTCCCCAAATGAATGAGAACATATAATGTTTGTCCTTCTCCGACTATTTCACTCAGCATAATACCCTCCAGTTCCATCCACGTCAAAGCAAATGGTGGATATTTGTCATTTCTAATGGCTGAGGAATATTCCATTGTATACATAAACCACATCTTCTTTATCCATTCATCTTTCGATGGACACTGAGGATCCTTCCACAGTTTGGCTATTGTGGACATTACTGCTATAAACATCGGGGTGCAGGTGTCCTGGCGTTTTATTGCATCTGTATCTTTGGGGTAAATCCCCAACAGTGCAATTGCTGGGTCATAGGGCAGGTCTATTTTTAACTCTTTGAGGAACCTCCACACAGTTTTCCAGAGAGGCTGCACCAGTTCACATTCCCACCAACAGTGCAGGAGGGTTCCCTTTTCTCCGCATCCTCTCCAACATTTGTGGTTTCTTGCCTTGTTAATTTGCCCCATTCTCACTGGTGTGAGGTGGTATCTCATTGTGGCTTTTTTTTTTAATTTATTTTTTATTGGTGTTCAATTTACTAACATACAGAATAACCCCCAGTGCCCGTCACCCATTCACTCCCACTTCACTCCCACCCCCCGCCCTCCTCCCCTTCTACCACCCCTAGTTCGTTTCCCAGAGTTAGCAGTCTTTACGTTCTGTCTCCCTTTCTGTATTTCCCACACATTTCTTCTCCCTTCCCTTATATTCCCTTTCACTATTATTTATATTCCCCAAATGAATGAGAACATACACTGTTTGTCCTTCTCCGACTGACTTACTTCACTCAGCATAATACCCTCCAGTTCCATCCACGTTGAAGCAAATGGTGGGTATTTGTCATTTCTAATGGCTGAGTAATATTCCATTGTATACATAAAACACATCTTCTTTATCCATTCATCTTTCGATGGACACCGAGGCTCCTTCCACAGCTTGGCTATCATGGCCATTGCTGCTATAAACATCGGGGTGCAGGTGTCCTGGCGTTTTATTGCATCTGTATCTTTGGGGTAAATCCCCAACAGTGCAATTGCTGGGTCGTAGGGCAGGTCTATTTTTAACTCTTTGAGGAACCTCCACACAGTTTTCCAGAGTGGCTGCACCAGTTCACATTCCCACCAACAGTGTAAGAGGGTTCCCTTTTCTCCGCATCCCCTCCAACATTTGTTGTTTCCTGCCTTGTTAATTTGCCCCATTCTCACCGCTGTGAGGTGGTATCTCATTGTGGTTTTGATTTGTATTTCCCTGATGGCAAGTGATGCGGAGCATTTTCTCATGTGCATGTTGGCATGTCTATGTCTTCCTCTGTGAGATTTCTCTTCATGTCTTTTGCCCATTTCATGATTGGATTGTTTGTTTCTTTGGTGTTGAGTTTAATAAGTTCTTTATAGATCTTGGAAACTAGCCCTTTATCTGATACATCATTTGCAAATATCTTCTCCCATTCTGTAGGTTGTCTTTTAGTTTTGTTGACTGTATCCTTTGCTGTGCAAAAGCTTCTTATCTTGATGAAGTCCCAATAGTTCATTTTTGCTTTTGTTTCTTTTGCCTTCGTGGATGTATCTTGCAAGAAGTTACTGTGGCCGAGTTCAAAAAGGGTGTTGCCTGTGTTCTTCTCTAGGATTTTGATGGAATCTTGTCTCACATTTAGATCTTTCACCCATTTTGAGTTTATCTTTGTGTATGGTGCAAGAGAGTGGTCTAGTTTCATTCTTCTGCATGTGGATGTCCAATTTTCCCAGCACCATTTATTGAAGAGACTGTCTTTCTTCCAGTGGATAGTCTTTCCTCCTTTGTCGAATATTAGTTCACCATAAAGTTGAGGGTCCACTTCTGGATTCTCTCTTCTGTTCCATTGATCTATGTGTCTGTTTTTGTGCCAGTACCACACTGTCTTGATGACCACAGCTTTGTAGTACAGCCTGAAATCTGGCATTGTGATGCCCCCAGCTATGGTTTTCTTTTTTAAAATTCCCCTGGCTATTCGGGGTCTTTTCCGATTCCTCACAAATCTTAAAATAATTTGTTCTAACTCTCTGAAGAAAGTCCATGGTATTTTGATAGGGATTGCATTAAACATGTAAATTGCCCTGGGTAACATTGACATTTTCACAAGATTAATTCTGCCAATTCATGAACATGGAATATTTTTCCATCTCTTTGTGTCTTCCTCAATTTCTTTCAGAAGTGTTCTATAGTTTTTAGGGTATAGATCCTTTACCTCTTTGGTTAGGTTTATTCCTACATATCTTATGCTTTTGGGTGCTTATTAAACTCAACAGCAAAGAAACAAACAACCCAATCATGAAATGGGCAAAAGACATGAGCAGAAATCTCACAGAGGAAGACATAGACATGGCCAACATGCATATGAGAAAATGCTCTGCATCACTTGCCATCAGGGAAATACAAATCAAAACCACAGTGAGATACCACCTCACACCGGTGAGAATGGGGCAAATTAACAAGGCAGGAAACCACAAATGTTGGAGAGGATGCAGAGAAAAGGGAACCCTCTTACACTGTTGGTGGGAATGTGAACTGGTGCAGCCACTCTGGAAAACTGTGTGGAGGTTCCTCAAAGAGTTAAAAATAGACCTGCCCTACGACCCAGCAATTGCACTGTTGGGGATTTACCCCAAAGATACAGATGCAATGAAACGCCGGGACACCTGCACCCCAATGTTTATAGCAGCAAAGGCCACGATGGCCAAACTGTGGAAGGAGCCTCGGTGTCCATCGAAAGATGAGTGGATAAAGAAGATGTGGTTTATGTATACAATGGAATATTACTCAGCCATTAGAAATGACAAATACCCACCATTTGCTTCGACGTGGATGGAACCGGAGGGTATTATGCTGAGTGAAGTAAGTCAGTCGGAGAAGGACAAACATTATATGTTCTCATTCATGTGGGGAATATAAATAATAGGGATCCCTGGGTGGCGCAGCGGTTTGGCGCCTGCCTTTGGCCCAGGGCGCGATCCTGGAGACCCGGGATCGAATCCCACATCGGGCTCCCTGTGCATGGAGCCTGCTTCTCCCTCTGCCTATGTCTCTGCCTCTCTCTATTTCTCTCTCTGTGACTATCATAAATAAATAAAAATTTAAAAAAAAATAAAAAAAATAAAAGCATTTTAAAAAAAAGGAATATAAATAATAGTGAAAGGGAATATAAGGGAAGGGAGAAGAAATGTGTGGGAAATATCAGAAAGGGAGACAGAACGTAAAGACTGCTAACTCTGGGAAACGAACTAGGGGTGGTAGAAGGGGAGGAGGGCGGGGGGTGGGAGTGATTGGGTGACGGGCATTGGGGGTTATTCTGTATGTTGGTAAATTGAACACCAATAAAAAAAAAGAAAAAAAGAAAATAGATCTGCCCTACAACCCAGCAATTGCACTGTTGGGGATTTACCCCAAAGATACAGATGCAATGAAACGCCGGGACACCTGCACCCCGATGTTTCTAGCAGCAATGTCCACAATAGTCAAACTGTGGAAGGAGCCTCGGTGTCCATCAAAAGATGAATGGATAAAGAAGATGTGATTTATGTATACAATGGAATATTACTCAGCCATTAGAAATGACAAATACCCACCATTTGCTTCAACGTGGATGGAACTGGAGGGTATTATGCTGAGTGAAATGAGTCAATCGGAGAAGGACAAACATTATATGTTCTCATTCATTTGGGGAATATAAATAATAGTGAAAGGGAATAGAGGGGAAGGGAGAATAAATGGGTAGGAAATATCAGAAAGAGAGACAGAACATGGAAGACTGCTAACTCTGGGAAACGAACTAGGGGTGGTGGAAGGGGAGGAGGGCGGGGGTGTGGGGGTAACTGGGTGGCGGGCACTGAGGGGGGCACTTGATGGGATGAGCACTGGGTGTTATTCTGTATGTTGGCAAATTGAACACCAATAAAAAATAAATTTATTATATAAAAAAAGAAATGAACCCAACGAAACATAAAATCCTTATTCCATTATATTATTCTGAAATGGAATACTAAATCAAGTGGCTACTCTTCTTGGAGGAAAAAAAGGCAACAGAAACATCACATATACTATCCAGAGATGATGATTAATTGAACTAAGCCACCCACTATCTAACTTGGGCCACCTGGTGACCAACAGTACCCACTAGCAAGACAGCTAGCTGGAGTGAAAGGTACTGCCTGGGAGCATGACACTTCCAGTGGCTTTGAAATGGTCCAAATGAGGCCTGAATATAGTTGCAAGTTAACCAATACCCTTTTTTACCTAATCAGGTTGGCCTGCTTATAGCTGGGTTCAGGATATTGACAAAGAAACAGAATGTCAGTGATGACAAAAAATGGGAACTCAATAAATATGTAATGAATAAAGGAATTCAGTGTCTCAGACACCTGAGTATCCTACTGCTACCACCTGTTCCCACATCTATCCTCTCAGCTTTTCAGGTCCACTAAGCCACCCAGGTGCTGAGTAGGACCTAGTTAGCAATGACAACAGTAGAAATCTGGTGAATTGCAGCAGATGGCCCTCGCCTCAACCACCTGAACAGCTTCATGAGCCAGGAAGCCTGGGAAGTCCAACAGATACAGGTCCTACACATTTGCCATGACATAATACATCCTTAAGGCACCAACTCTCCTGTCTAGACATGATCACAGCTCAAATTTTGACCAATGTGGATTAATCTGATAATCTGAAACCAGGTTAACCTTGCCTTCCCCATAAAATACTGTAGAAAACAATCCCACTTCCCTTTCCCCTTCAGGGACCCTTTTAACATATTTTCTATGGTTACTAGGTAGCTAGCAATTGTTATGTAGTGAACTCATAATTGTTTTATGTTCATAAGAGAGATTCTTGCATCTGTGAATACACAGGGAGGTGAAGATGGTCAGAAACTCACCTAAATAAATTTTCATGGATTCTTAAACACGGACAAAGTGGTAGAAGATGAAAACCAGAGTCATGGGGATACAATTAGTGATTTCTAACCCATGACTTCTGAACTCCAGAGAAGGAATTGTATGGGCCTGGAAGCTGAAAATCAACTATGTTAAAACACATCCGTTTTGAGCAGAACCAAAAATGCTTGTGGCACCTGCAAAACATTCTTCTGCTAAAATGAGTTCTCTTTCTCTCCCTGGAAAGTCTATTCCAGGCAAAGAGAGGCAGCTGCACAAAGGTTATGCTGGTCCCACAGCTGAGGAGCAGAAATGGCTGCCTGTTAGTATCAATCTTTTCTATCTAAAGTCAAAGTCCCTCCACTTACAGCTCTGCTGGAATCCTTGCAAGGCTGGAAGTGAGAACACTTGTAAGTAATGCCTCTGTAGTTTCTGAAACTCCTGATGGCTCAGAGAATCTTGGCTAGATCACAATTTGTGTCCATATTACCAGTTTCCCAGTGGGCTGGGTGTGTCCCTGAGACCAACAAACTGTATGAGTGGGAGGGCTGCAGATGACCAGAACCTTGTGAGTCAGGGAAAGGAGTGAATTTTTTTTTTTTTTTTTAGGAGTGAATTTTAATAAGAAATTATCTGCCTGTCTGCAGGACAAAACAGCCAATAGAGCAGCTCCTGAGAGTCAAGGAAGCGAATTGCTCAGGAGACAGAAAAAGGTTGGAGAAGGAGGAAAAAAGAGCAAAAAGTTGAATTCAAAGGGATTGGCAGCCCTATCTCTGGATAAAGATGAAGCTTTGTTACCAGAGCCCTCTCCCACATGGTATTGAGTTGTTTAGAGAGGAGACAGCATGTGAAGGATGGCCTTTTATATGTCTGTCTTTTCTGTAATTTCTTCTTTCTGATCACCCATGGTTAAGATAATCACAAATATATGCCACTTGAAATCATAAAACAAATAATAAAATGTTATTAGCACAATCCCTCATAACATGAAATATTTACTGTTATATATTTCTTTTTTAATTCATATACATTTAGCTAAAGTAATTTTGTATATAAGATTTTTTTTGTTTTGTTTTGTTTTTATTTTTTTGTATATAAGATTTTTATAACTCTTTTTCAGTTCATATTATATCAAATTTTTCCATGTTACAGTGATGTTCAAAATCACTTTATGACTTGAGAATTCATCCAGGAGATGTATCCCACTCCTTAGCTTTTAAGACATTTCCCATTTCCCACTGTTACAAATAAAACTACAACAAACATCTCATGGGTAGATGGGTTTCCTTTCTGGACTAGCTCCTTCAGATAAATTCCCAGAAGTGGGACACCGAATCATTAGATATTCACACATTGATTGATCAGGGAATTGCCTGTCAAACTGCTTTCCAAAAGTTTTACACTAACTTACAGTGCAACCAAAAATGTACAAGAGTTTATCTTTGCCAACACAAGTATTGTTTTCATTGATTTTTTCGAGTTTAGTACATAAAAATAGCTTCTTTCTAGTTGTATGTATTTGATTCTACTGAGATGGACTTTCCATACATGTACCAGCTCCACTTCTTCCAAATTGGCTATTCTCTTCTTTTTCCATTTATCTACTATTTACCAACTTGGATAAGCTCTTTGCATAAGACACATATTAATACTTGATCATACTGGCTGAAAACATGTTTTCTACTCTGGTTATGTTCTGTTTTCACATGAGATTATTTTATGTACTCAAGACCCTTGATCACTACTAGTCCTTAAAAGAATCTATCCTCCAGGGAGTTCATAAATATTACATTATATTTTCTTCTAGTTTTCCTAGTGTTGGATTGTTGTTCTTTATTATTTAACCATATGAAATTTGGGCATTCTATCAGGTGCCACCGTAAATAAATATTTTGCAAATTTCAAGCCAACAATGTCACCAATATTGTTAATAATCCAGTTTAGATTGACTTCTGTTCAGATTGATTTGTCCCACTGATTTTGAAGTCCCTTTTTATGCACATACATTAAAATCCTGTGTGGGGTGAGGAGGGTGGATGGGTGTGTGTGTGTGTATGTGTGTTGGGAGTCTATTTCTGATGAAGTTCTTTTGTAAGTGTTAGCCTCTCTCTCCTATGTTAA
This sequence comes from Canis lupus familiaris, assembly GCF_011100685.1. Lineage (NCBI taxonomy): Eukaryota > Metazoa > Chordata > Mammalia > Carnivora > Canidae > Canis > Canis lupus. Next base: position 10,963,778 of record NC_049246.1, read on the forward strand.
GAATAAAAATAAAAAGAGTTTTCTTTTCCACACACTTTTGGAGGCTGGGTGTGTATAGGGAGGAGGGTTACAGCAAAAATCTAAGCCCAGAGAACTGATGGGGAGTTCTTTGGGAATCTCTGGGAACTTGGCCAGGGAAAACTAGACACAGGCATTCCAAGTGGTTATACTTCCATTCAAACCACTAGAGCCATTCCCTTCCAAACACGTGTTCCTCAGGTCACTGAACCAGGAGAATATTTGCCTTCTAAGTTTCCCTGATCCTTCCATACACCAGTATGTGCTGAGTGTCCACTATGTGCCAGGCACTGTTCTAGGCTCAGCAAAAAAAAAAAAAAAAAAAATGCAGGAGAAGATTCAAGATTCCTATTTGTGAAGAGTACTCCCAAAGATCATATTTTGGCCTTAATATAGCAGACACTGCCTACTGATTGCCTACTAAGTGCTAGGCATTTTAAAAATTTAATAACATACACAATGATCTCATTTAATCTTGAAATCAACCCTTGGGCTGGCTGGTGTCACCATTTCAGGTAAAGAAACTGAGGCTTAAAAGAGCTAAATGCCTACAAAGAACTAGTAAGCAACTGATCTGTACCCACACCAGACTTGCCTGGCCTCATGGCCTCCCAAATACATGTAGAACGCTAACCATATAGGGCTCCATGTGGATGGGCAGCTACCTGCAATTAACTCTCTAACACAATTCTGGCAATCATTTATTAAACAGGCAATTAATCTACATAATCTTATATGCATATTTTAAAAGTACAAATGCACTACACTCCGACACATATCATTTCCCATTTTATGTGTCATCCTAATGCCAGGGGACTACTTGCTCTGTTTATGCTGTGGCATTAAGAAAACATCCCCCTGACTGGGCTGACAGAGATACCCTCCGGTAAGGAGCATGCCCTTGACTGGCCCTAGACCTGAGCAGCAGAGGTTCAAATGTCTCTGTCTGTGGGCTCTGAGACTGATAAGATTCTTTCATAGACTGCTTACCTGATAAGAATAGCATTTGTTACTTATGGAACTAGCAAGGAACCATCTGCCTGCCACTGGAGGGAGGATTCCTACTACCAGGTCATGCTACAGCTGTCCAGCAGAGCTAGAATGGGCACCACACCTTACATGCGATGCACAGCTGCATCACTGTCACATCTCTCCCCATGGGTAACAATAATGTCAGGAAAGACTGTGCACAGGATGAAACCTCACAGGCACATTGAGCAGGTTTCTCTTAAAGCAGTACAAGAATGGCCTGCCCCCAATTCCTCCAGTATCCACACAGATAGAGAAACACGGAGTAGGGGGGCAGGGAGCAGTCAGACTCCAACAGCAACTTAGGGCTACAGGGATCAGCCTAGGGTTGCCTGGGTGGCTCAGTCAGTTAAGTGTGTCTGACTCTTGATTTCAGCTTAGGTTTCAGTCTCAGGATCATGGGATCGAACTCCATGTCGGGCTCTGGGCAGAGTCTGCTTGTCTCTCTCTCTCTCTCTCTCTCTCTCTCTCTCTCTCAGCTCCTCCTCCCCACCTTTGCTCATGCTCTCTAAAAGAAAGAAATAAAATCTTTAAAAAAATAAAAATAAAGGATCAGCCTAGCACACACTCCATTTTATGCCAAAATGAGCAGCACATAGTAATGTGCTAAGATGCTCAATACTGCTTGCTTTCTCCTTAGGATTGAAGGCAACATAGCCCATCTCTAGTCAGGTTTTCCATGCTCTTACAATTACCCTGGTTTCTCCCATTTTCACAGTGCATCTGAAAATGTCAAGACCTACGTCCCTATTCCAATCTCTCCTTCTAGCCTCTCAGCTCCAGTGATGATACATAAATCTTCGGGTGTTCCCTGCTCTCATCTTTTCAGACCCTCTCTTTTTTAGGAGGAAGAAAATCAAATCCCCCAATTCCTGTGAAAAGCTGGCACAGGGGTAATGCCAGGAGTGCTGATTCAGTTCTCCTTCAATAAATGCAGTGTTTGCTTGTTTTCACAGAAAATGAAAATAATTATCTGGAAAGAAGAGGCAACAGTATTTGCTTAAGGGAGAAGAACCCTTAATAAAACCTAGAAATATTATTTTGATTATCTCTCCAAAAGGAAGATTTCCTTACAGATGGCAGACCATCACAGCAAATAGCAATTAAGCAAATTCTAAACCCATCTTGTCAAACACATCTACCACTTTGTCTAACTGATCACAGCTAAATGCAAGCTAAACCCCTCTCCCTGACTCCGCCTCCCCCCAAGCTCACAGTTTTGCAACACAAGTAGGCAGAATGGAATTTATTGATCAGCAAGATTAATTCTGAAATAAAACCCAACAATCTGTATCTTACCAAGCTTCAAGGGAGCTCAGCTTCCGGGGAAACATGTTACAAGAAAGGCTTGTGCCCCCCTCCCCACCTGATCATCAGGCCAGGTCTCTGAGTCTAATCATCCCACAGAAACATTTTCTTGAAGCAACATACACATTGTCCACACTGTATCTTTTCTCTAAGTGTTCTGGTTATCTGTGACACTCCTTAAGTAAACGTAGCCTTTCTTAAATCAGTTACAGGATGATTATCCCATGCCTTTAAAAGTTCAGTATGTTTTACAAAAATGAAGCTTTACCTCAGTAGTTACGTTTAATAGTAGCTTACTTGTGCTCCACATTACATTTGAGTGTTGCTAACTCATAAAAGCTTTAATTACTATAGTTTAAAAAGCTGGCAGACGTCCACACGCTTCAGGCCTCCGGAAGCCAGCATATGCCTAATGAACACCAAGTCCTAGAAAGCAAAATACCATCCAGACAGGCCCAGCTTACAAATGGGTCTGTAAACATGTTTCTCCATAGAAATGACTATACCGGAGGGATGAGATCCCCAAGCAGTCCCCGAAGTCTATTTGTTCATGATGTCTGTGAAGAATCCAGCCATGCTAGAAAACTGTGAGGATTGTCTGCAGATGTCCAACCCAGGACAATGCCACCGGCAGCTCACCGTCCTCACACACCATACCCAACCCTGAGGCACTGACAACCAATCAGGGCACCGCAGGGTGCTATTCCAACACTTTGGCTCAGCTCCTCCCTCTGTATAGTGAGGGCAGAGCTATAACGTGCACAACGCTAAAAGTGAGACACATGCGCTGGTGTCACTGTCACATCTTTCCCCATGTGTAACAGCAACATCTGAAATAATGTGTGTGCACAGGAAGAGATTTCACAGGTACACCGGTATGAAGAGTAAATGCGATGATTGCACAAGATTTAGCTCTGCACCCAGGCTTCATAAAGGCTCCATAAATGGCGACTTAAAAAAAATCTTGTACTATCTACATTCCCTCTTGCCTGAAGGGGCAACCTCTTGATATCAGTTTAAAGCCCTCTTGCTACCTGGTTTCCTACTTGACAGGCCATGGTCTCTACCTTCTCCCCTCCCCCTACCTACCTGAATGCAGCTATGTTCAGGAAATGAGCACAGAAGACAGATTAGAAGATCTGGTCTCAACTCTAGCTTTTCCACCTACTTGTCCAGCAAAGCTTACCCTGAGCTTGCCCCCCTACCCTGTCCTTTTCCAGCTAAATCTCATCCATTGTTCAAAATTTTGCAGAAAGCTCACATACACAGACACACACACACACACACACGTTCCAAGTTGGGGGTCCCTGCCTCATCCTCTGGTAACCCTTGTGCATGCCTCAAGAGATATCAACATACTATATTTGAACATATCTGTCCCCTTTTCCTTTTCCTTTTTTTTTAAAGACTACTTCATAATTGGTGTGGTGTACTTTTTTTTTTTAAGATTTATTTATTTATTTATTTATTTATTCATTCATTCATTCATGAGAAATACACACAGAGAGAGATAGGCAGAGACACAGGCAGAAGCAGGCTCCATGCACCGGGAGCCCGACATGGGACTCGATCCGGGGTCTCCAGGATTGAGCCCTGGGCCAAAGGCAGGCGCCAAATCGCTGTGCCACCCAGGTGTCCCCTTTTCCATAGATGCTGGGCACATATTATAATTTGGTTTCTAATGTCCAATGCAGCGAATCCTCAAAATGCATTTTGATAATAATGCATAATGATGAGGATAACAATAATAAGGCATAATGATAATGTATTGTGATAAACAGTGCATAATGATAATATTGTCCTGCCTGTCCTAGGAGGCAGGTACCTGGGAGCTAGGTGAATGAGAGGAAGGAGAGAAGGCTGGGGATAAAATGGAGATACACGTTGAAATAACTACATGAAAGGGCGTGGCTAACTATTAATTGCTCTGTAAATGTTAGTGTTCATATTATTTTATATAGTCGGTCAGTGAAAAAAACAAATTTGCAATTCAATGTTCCTGCCTTAAGTCACAACTGTGGTATAATTGACCTGTTATAAACGTAGTGGGGTAATATGACACAAGGTAGAAAAACCTTTGGATCCCTGCACATCTTCATTCAAGAATCCTTCCTATAAAAGAATCACAACCTCAGGGCAGATGTACACATCCTTACATTCCTAAACAAATGAGGACTCTGCCTCCCAGAGAAATGGCACAGCCTCACCCACTGGCTTCTTTCTTCTCATTCTAATTAACTGGATCTTCCCAGCACCCATCCAGAGCACCACTTAGAGCTGTGGTAATGCAGACTGGTGCTTGTAATGGGATTAACACAGCAGGCACCATGAGTGGCTTTGTGTTCTACTGTGCTTACTGCATAGGCCCTAGCATACAGCAGGGTCTCAAAGGTATTTATGGAAAAAATGGATGGACAGGTGATGACTACTAACATTAGAAGTACCAAAGTGAAACACTGAGGCTAGATTCTGTGCAGACGCAAACTTGAACTTGAGTAGGCATCTCCCTTAACCTTCATTTGTCTGTGTTCTCTCATTCCCTAACTGCTTTACCTATCGATCATAGAGTTCCATTAACAAGTCCCTCACTCATTGCTTCCACGGCACTCTATCAAATGTATTTTCATTCCTTTTTATTTATTTATTTATTTTTAAAGCAGCACTTGAAAAGAACAGCTCTGTAGTTTGACTTTCAAAACTAATATCTATTTCTCCCTCTCCCTAAAAGACAGCCCTGGTACTTGCTGCCTCCTGGTGTTAGTTTAAAGCCCTCTTGCTTCCTCTTTCTCCTATTCCACCTGTTTGATATCTTCACCTTCTCATTCACGCCAACTTTGTTCTCATCTGATCACGACTCCAAGTCCCATATATCCTCTTCCTGAAAACTTATCTCTGATCTTTAATCCCACCAGAAAGCTCCCAGACTATATGACTTTAATCGTTTGGATTTTTTAAAAAGGAGCATTAGTTGGAAAGTGAAATTTCTAGGTTGAATAAGGCTCGTCTTTGTCATTCAGAGCTGTTATCTTCCCAAATTTTCACATTGATTCAATACTCCCTGTGAGAAAGCACAAACTCTATACTTAAGGTGGCTCTTGTCACAGTATTAATTGCTATAAAGTTAACCTTACCTCAATACACTCAACCCCAAGGTCCTCCCCTTCCAGCTAAGCCAGGCAAATGGGTGACCAGCCCCGTTGGCAACATCAATACCTCCTTAAAGAGTCAGTGGCTAGGGGTGCCTAGGTGGCTCAGTCAGTTAAGCATGTGACCCTTGATCTCAGCTCAGTTCTTAATCTCAGGGTCATGAGTTCAAGCCCCATGTGGGGCTCCACACTAGGCATGGAGCCTACTAATTAATAAATAAATAAGACTCAGTGGCTGATGTACTCAGATGCTTAGAGGTTTAGATTTAGTGGCTAAGAAGTTGTATTCTTACCCATCAGAGTGGCTAAAATTAACAACTCAGGAAACAACAGATGTTAGCATGGATGCAGAGAAACAGGAGCCCTCTTACATTGCTGGTAGGAATGCAAGCTGGTGCAGCCACTCTGGAAAAGAGTATGGAGGTTCCTCAATAAATTAAAAATAGAGCTACCCTATGGTCCAGCAATTACACTACTCAGTAATTATCCAAAGGATACAAATGCAGTAATTCCAAGGGGCACCTGCACCCCAATATTTATAGCAGCAATGTCTACAATAGCCAAACTATGGAAAGAGCCCAAATGTCCATTCACAGATGAATGAATAAAGATGTGTTATATCTACAAAACAGAATATTACTCAGCCATCAAAAAGAATGAAATCTTGCCATTTGAAATAACATGGATGGAACTAGAGGATATTATGCTAAGCAAAATAAGTCAGAGAAAGACAAATACCATATTATTTCACTCATATGGGAATTTAAGAAACAAAACAGATGAACCAAGGGAAGGGAAGGAAAATAAAATATGATAAAAGTTGAAAGGGAAACAAACCATTAAAAAAAAACACAGAACTCTAAGAAACACACTGAGGGTCACTGGAGGGGAGGGAGGTAGGGGGATGGGGTAACTGGGAGATGGGCATTAAGGAGGGCACCTGATGTCATGAGCACTGGATGTTATATATCACTGACAAATCACTAAATTCTACTAACAAATCACTAAATTCTATCTCTGAAACAGAGAGAGAGAGAGAGAGAGAGAGAGAGAGAGAGAAAGAAAGAGAGGAAAAGAAAGAAAAAAAGAAAGAAGAAAGAAAAGAGAGAGAGAGGGGGAGGCTGACGGTGAAGGACGGATTAAGGAGAAGGAAGAATCAGGACTTAGTCTTCCTCTTCCTTCCTTCCTTCCTCCTTCCCTCCCTCACGCCTCCCGCCCCCTCACACCCTCCCTCCCAAACTCCCTCACTACCCTAAACCACAACACCCACACCACCCACTAACAAAACAAGTTATGTTCTGGAGCCTGGTTCAATGACAGCCATGCCTCCTACAGCTGTGTGGCTAAGCAACTCTACATGAGTCTCAGCTTCTCCATCAGTAAAATGGACTCAATAACAGCATCCACAGGATAAGTTCAAGGTGAGAACTAAGTGTGCTGGGGAACGTGGTCACTGGGCACAGCGCCCATCCCGCCCAGTTAGCTCTCTATAAATGACAGGAGTCTCCTTCTACACAAGCACTTGTTTGGATTTGGGGTTTGTTTCTGCTTTGATCCCCTTCACCTCTTTGTTTTGTTTTATTTTGGTACTTTAAACTCCCTCGTCCCACTCTGATATGGAGTAAAGTTCAGGATATGTGTGCAACTTAACAAAACCACAGCAGAAAGCAATCAAGATGCTAACGGGTACTCTTTATAGGGAGGAGCTCTGTTCTATGAGTAATGAAAGTAGTCCTTTTATAAATCCTCCTTAGGCTATTTTCAGATTACTCAGCTAGCCAATAAATGCACAATTTGATATTCTGTAAACAAATTTGTCAAAGAGATTTCCCCAGATAAGCGGCAGAGTTCCAAAGGCAGGCAGCAGATGCACACAACTGCAAACATCAGCAGTGCCTCTGCTGCTGGCAGAGCGAGGAGAGCAGCCGCCTGCAGCTGATGGCTCTTACCACTCGCGCCGCCTACACGCCGCCCACCCTTCCTGTGCTCTCCCTGCCATGCCAACTGCCGGCCTGGGAGATGCCCGCTCCAGCAGCCAGGAGCGCAGCCTTGGGATGCAGCAGATTCGGTTCACATTCCACTTAGCTGGGCTTTCTGGACATCTGTGTTTGGGGTACCTACACAGTCCCCCATACGAAACACCATTTCTGATGCCAGCTATATGCAAGGTGTCTGACTTTGCAAGGCAGCATTCTCCAAACTGGGGCACACAATGACTTTCCAAGGGTACTCATTTAGAAGGAGTCGGTTTATACATCCTTATCTTCTCTCTGTACTTTTCGCCCAGATTGTTCTGCTTGGGAACATCTTTCCTCCTTACCCATGCCCTTGTTCTGTTTTCAAAAACAAGCACACCCTTCACACAGCCTGACTCTTTCTACAGTGCATGGATTTGGGCTTTGAAATCTTCCAGTGAGAACAAAGCAATTCCAAATATCAGTATATCAATAAAGACTGGTATCAGTCAGCACCAGGAAAACAAAATCCACTTTAAGTATTTGCTGCAGAGGGAAGCAAGTCAGGGACCTGGTCACACAAATAGAAGAGGAGATGAGCAATGAAGGGAACTGTGGAGCAGGACAGAGAAGCCACTGCTGGAAGCCATCACCAGCCTGCACCCAAGAAACAAAAGGAGCCTTGGCCAGACCACAGCCTTGGACCAGCACCATGGGGCTAGAACCATGAGCCCATTCAGTGGGAGCTGGAACCACCAGGGGATGCCACCTAAGTCTGTGCGGGAGAGAGCCAGAGGGAGAAGGGGAAAGAGAGAGAGAAGAAGTTGGAGGAGGGAGGGAGGGAGCAAAGGAAGGAAGAAAGGAAGGAGAGGAAATGAACTCTGGCTCTTCCCATTCGCCAACCCCCATTGAGAATCTACCACCCCACCTGGTAATTTTATTCCAGCAGCTAGGCTGAAAAGAGTGATGTAACCAGGTTTTATTTTAAAATATCAATATTTGCAAGAACCTTAGGATTATTTGCAACTTTTGAAACTTATGATCAAACTTTCTTATGTTCATTTTTAATGTTTTTTATTTAAATTCAATTAGCCAACATACAGAATACAGTCTCAGACGTAAAGTTCAGTAATTTATCAACTGCTTATAAGAGTCAGTGTTTATTACATTTAAAAATGTAAATGTACATTTAAAATGCAAATTCTTTTAGGAGGTACACAAGCAAAAAGTTTATAGAAATATAAAGATAAGCTTTCCCTCCTTCAATGGGTTCACAGACTAAGGAGGCAGAGGGGAGGAAGGAGGGACTGAAGCAACCATAACTGGGCTCCTCCCCTTCATGCCTCATATACATGCAATCCTTGCAAATATTTATGAGGCCACATCCACTTTACAGACATGGGTTCAGGGTCTCAGAGGTTCAGTAAGATGCCTAAAGTCAAGTTTGTAAGTGACAGAACAAATATTAAAACCTCCTAACTCTGGGAAACGAACTAGGGGTGGTAGAAGGGGAGGAGGACGGGGGGTGGGGGTGAATGGGTGACGGGCACTGAAGGGGGCACTTGACAGGATGAGCACTGGGTGTTATTCTGTATGTTGGCAAATTGAACACCAATAAAAAATAAATTTATTATAAAAAAATAAAACCAGACTATAGTGCTGAATATCACTCATCATCAAGGACATGCTCATCAAAACCACAATGAGATAGCCTCTCACTTCTGTTACAACAGCTGTTATCAAAAAGACAAAAATTAGGGATCCCTGGGTGGCGCAGCGGTTTGGCGCCTGCCTTTGGCCCAGGGCGTGATCCTGGAGACCCGGGATCGAATCCCACATCGGGCTCCTGGTGCATGGAGCCTGCTTCTCCCTCTGCCTGTGTCTCTGCCTCTCTCTCTCTCTCTCTCTGTGTGACTATCATAAATAAATAAAAATTTAAAAAAAAAGACAAAAATTAGCAAGTATTGGCGAAGATTGGAGAAAAGGGAACCCTCATGTACTGCTGATGGGGATGTAAACTGGCGTAGCCACTACAAAAATAGTACGGAAGTTTTCAAAAAGTTAAAAATAGAGTCAACTATATACTTCATTTAAGAAAAAGAGAAATTAAAATTAGAACTACTACATGATCCAGCAATTCCATTTCTAGGTGCCTAAACAGAAGAAACAAAAAACACTAAACTCAAAAAGTTTAATGCACTCCCATGCTCATCGCACCATTATTTACAATAGCCAAAACATGGAAGCGACCAAAGTGTCCACTTATGGAGGAATGGAGAAAGAAGATGTGGCACAGGGCCACCTGGGTGGCTCAGTTGGTTAAGCATTTTACAGTCTAATGATTAGATCTTGGCCTGTTAGGGACACCTGGGTGGCTCAGTGGTTAAGTGTCTGCCTCCAGCTCAGGGCGTGATTCTAGAGTCCCGGGATCAAGTGCCACATCGGGCTCCCTGCATGGAGCCTGCTTCTCCCTCTGCCTGTGTCTCTGCCCCTCTCTTTGTATCTCTCATGAATGACTAGAATAGAATAGAATAGAATAGAATAGAATAGAATAGAATAGAATAGAATAGAATAGAATAGAATAGAATAGAATAGAATAGAATAGAATAGAATAGAAATGCCCTAAACCAGCATATCCCAAACTATATAAAAGTCAACTAAGAATCTTGTTGAAATGCACATTCAGATTCTGGAGGTCTGATGTGGAGAACTAAGATTCTGCATTTCTAAAATGTTCCCATGTTTGGGGACCACACTTTAAATGCCCACTTGAACTGTAGGCAGGAAATTTTCTTGGGTAGACACCCCTAACAGAAAGACACTTTGAGCATGCATCCCTCAATACTATATACTTATCTATAAATTACATGTACACGCACATACATATGTAATTACATACAGTTATAAATTGGATACATGTATTCTGACCAGTAACTAACATGACATCCTATCCAGTTAGGACAAGCTACACTGCTGCAATAACAGCTATAAATCCTCATTTGAATAATCTTCTTGATGATTTTGAATTTTTGGCCAAAGTCTTATCCAATAGGATTAGGTTATCACTACTTTTTAGTTGGTTATGAAAATGTTCATGCAAGTAATACAAACAATATCAATTCTGCCATTTTCTTGATGTTCATTTCTACTTTCACTTGTTGGTATCATGGATGGTTTGTTTTTTAAGCCACTTATCTATTCTGTGAAGGTTAATTTAGTTAAAACTAGATAACGTAATTTGTAAATCTAGTTAACCCTGCACATGCAGCCTGCAAAAGGGACAAGGGTGTGAAGTGTCTCCCTTTTCCTTCCAGATGTGACCTCCCTCTGCTCCCCCTGCATATCTCAGTTCAGTACATTACAGGTGACCAAGTGAAGCTGCGTGCGTCCACCCTTAAAGCAAAATATAAAGAAGCTAAGTTTCTGTCCCAACTTCCATCCCCAAAGGAATTTTATGGACCTTCCCATGGCATCCACTCTGGACACAGCCTGTGAGAAAAGAGGCTCTGTGTATTCCTGCAAGAACATAAAAAATGCGATCATTTTCACAGTCAACATGCTGCTGCCTTCATCATCAAATGCATGTTCAATAGTTTAATAAATGCATAATTAGTAAAAGAAAATACTTTGTGTGGGATTTTCTAACCCTTTAAAATTATACTGTGTGTGCGCACACACACACACACATACACTTTGCACTTCTCCCTCCCTCTCCTATTTTTCCAACTTCCAAGTAAACCCAAATGAGGTATTTGAAACAACAAAATATTTAATATAGGTGTTAACGACAACATTAAATCAGACCTATTTCATATAATCTGCCACTGCCTGTCCATAGAAATCTGGCAGGGAAATTTTTTCCAAAGAATTTAGAAATCTAAATTTATGTTGCTCAGAAACAAATATTATTTATAGCCTTTTGAAATATTTAGAAGACAACATTTTCATTTCCTTTTTCACGAGCCAATGAGGACAAACCTTCCAATTACTATTCCCAAACCATGTTTCTCCATTACCAACATTCACTTTTTCATCTAACAGGTATTTATTGAGTGTCTCTTATGAGCCAGACCCCACTCAGGTGCTGGGAATACAGAAAGAACCAGACTTCCTCCTAGAGCTTACACTGCAGTTAAGACAGTCAAACAAAGGACTATGGAATAGGGTGACAATGTGCAAAGGAAAAGAAGTCAGAATAAAGAGGACAAAGAATGTGGTCATGCTGCAGATGGCAGGTTGAGGCGGGGCCCTTCTGAGGGTCTCCCTGAAGCAAGCTGTATACTAAACACAGGGGAGGAATCCTGCAAGCAGAGATGACAATATGTGCAAAATGAGGCAGGAAAATGAATGATATGCTTGAAGAAGAGCAAGGAGGCCAGCAATTGGCACATCAGGAGCAAGGGGGTAAGGCACTGAGGCGAGGGCAAACCAGTAGAGAATGGTGAGCAGAGCAGTGATGTTGACTGAATAAAGTTGTGAGGGTTCACTCTGGCTTCTTTGTGGAGAAGACACTTAGAGAAGCAGAGTACAAACAATGTACACCCCCAGTCTGGCTCCTTGGGGTAGCAGGGCACTAGGTCCTCCTCAAGAGCTGCCATACCCTGCAGATAACTCCTGTGGTCAGGGGTGGAACCATCAGGGCTCCCCATCTGCACGAGCCCCTTCCAAGTAAATACTCATTTCTCTACCAAATTCTCTTTCTGTATGGTAAAATTTTAAGAGGCATCCCCAGAATTAAATATACTCCAGGACTCTGGTTAGAGCCCTTTTTTCACCTGTACCACAGCTAGTGCTCTGTACATCTCCTCCTAGACTCTAAGCTCCTGGAAGGCAAGGACAGTATCATACATATCATATTTACATTTGTATCCATGACATAGGCATAGTATCCAATACATAATAATCACTCAATAAATATTTTCCAAATTACTTAACACATGCACACATGCGCACACACACACACACGCACACATACACACAAATGTGGGGGGAGTTGAAAATGTTTTTGAAACAAGTAGTCTGATTTCCTTGTAGATCAGAATCAACCCAAGGGCTTCACTTACACTTGGTCATCTAAGATGAATTCCATCCATATCAATATCCAAATGCTTGAGCTTGCATGATGGTATTTAAAAATACAATTTAGAATCTTTCAGAATCACTAGGCCTGCATGTAAATTACACAAGTGTTATGGGTTTCTTATTGTTCATAGGTCTCCTCCAGATACACTTCCTCACCTTTCTCTACTTTCTATACCAACAGAAGTAAATAAAGGCTTTTGCTGGAACAGGAATCATCTTATTGCTAAGATACAGGAAGAAATACAGCATAGAAACAACCCTCAGAGACACCTCACAGCTCTTGCAGAACAAACAACCTTCAGGCAAGAATAAGCTTTCATCCTTTTCAGAATATGTTTTAACTTGCAAATAAGTGATCATTGCATTTAATAGCGATATTTCTCTCCTCTTGGCAACTGAGAGATACACTCAGCTGCACACAAAAAGGGGAAATTTACATCCAGAAATAAATGGAACCATGGTAAATAGGCAACTGAATATTCTGAATATAAAAATCAAGGTAAATTTGTTCTATCCAATGCTCTCATATGAACAGAAAACAAGTACTTGTAATAAGGACAGGTTTGATAATGAAATTTTAACACCCAGCATGAGGTTTAATTTTAATGTATCTGGCTGAGATTTTGCTGTAAAATGAATCAACTGTCTAAAGACCAACCTCAGGGATGGTTTAGACATCCCTAAGAAATGCTGCACAAAGAATAAAAGTTCTCTATAGCAAAATTAAACTTCATTTTTATAAGTCTCTTCTCCCTACTACTGCTTCAAATTTTAATGTTAAGCATACCCTCTGGGCAATTTATGTTTTTAATATTGCTCTTCTATATAGAGGTGATCAAACCCACTGCTGTTGGGAATTCTATCCAATGTTGCTAAACTCCCAGCTAAACTGGCTGGGGAAAGGGTCCCTGGTAATCCTGACAGGAGTACATAGCCCAGCGGGGTTGGCTCTGGCCAATTAGCAAAACGTGGCCTCGCTCCCTGAGCTTACAGCCAAAACCAGGGCACAGCCAAGAGCTACACATGCCTTCAAGTCGTACCTGGACTCTGAGGAAACAAAGACTGGCTGATTTCCACCTGTATCCAAAAATTAGAATGGGTTCCTGTCTATAGGAGAAATTACCTCTGCCTAATGTTAGGATAACATTCACATTTTAGTCTGGAGTTGACAAGACAAGTTAAAAGTACTTGGCACCCTTTCTTTGTCCAGGTAGGGACTGTTGTCACAACCTTCACGCAGATCTTAAGCCAGTAGGCAGGATGCTGTGCACAGACTCTGGCCAAAAGTCCCTTGCCCAGTGGGCATTCATCCAATGGGTCTCTGCTGGACAGAAAGGGATGTCTTCCTGTTCTTACTGCCTACTTTGATGACCTTAACAAGATGAATTTCTCTGAAATTAATGCTTTTTTAAACACCTGAGTTTTCTACAGAATGGAGTCCTCCAGGATGCTCTCCTTATCTCTGTCCACCTCTTCACTCTGGGATTCACATTCCACATGTAACAAGCTGAAGGCTGTCCACTTTAAATCCTGATCCTAAACCATGACTGCAAGTTGTTTCCTGAATTTGGAAGAATGAAGGGGATGCAGGACTTACTTGAACTCAAATGGTTAAAAATTTCTAATGGAGACAAACTTAGGGTTTCACAAAAGGCACAGAACTTGGGCTGAGTCTTAAAAAAAAAAAAACGTAGGAGAGGGGAATGAAAATTGGATTCTGGACAGAACAACATGGTAAACAAAACCAAGTAGAGGCGGCAGGAGGCATGTTTAGAGAATAAGCAGGGAAATCTGGACTAGGGCAAAGGGCTCATATAGGAAAGCAAGTGAGAGAGAAACTGGAAAGAGCCTTCCCCAGCAGAACCAGCACAGATGGCATCCACGAGGCAGGGCAGGGGCTTTCTGAACTTGCTCTCATTCCCTCAGTCTGTGTCCCTGGCTGATGGTAGCACTATCATTAAGCTGAGTTTGTTTCCTCTAGGGATTCTGGATTATGCCCACTTGTTTTCCTACTGTAGGTCTATGTTGAGTTGGTTTTTTGGTACAGCTGTTTTCTTGTACTATATTCCTCTGTGGCTGTAGACCAAGTGGTCTTTTATGAACTTCTGCTCTGCTTTCTGCCTGTTCAGCTTTCCAAACAAGCTGATTTTAGAGTCAATGACTCTCTAGCTTCTCCCTGTGGGAGAACCAGGTGTCTTATTTTACTGACTTAACACTGTCTTTGAATCTTTGAAATGACTTTTGTCAACTTTGGCAACACATTTTCCATGTAGCTAACTGTGAAAGTACAAAAAGTATTTGGAAGCCAAATAGAATGCTATTATCTCCAGGAATATATACATTTATGCATTCACACATTCACCCAACAAATGCATTTAAATGTGTAGTATTACAGGGTCTGTGTTAGACTCCAGAGATACATTTGTAACATTCTCCAAAATATTTGCTAATCAATAATCAAACAATTTATCTTACCAATTAATTAATAAAAGCAAGCTTGTTAAGGCCTTAAATGGCTCATCAGAACAGATGGACATAATAGATAACATAACATCCCATCCTAAAGCAGCAAAATACACACTCTTCTCAAGTGCATATGGGATATTTCTCAGGCTAGATCACATTAGGCCACTAAAGAAGTTTAGACAAATTCATATAAAGCATCTTTTCCTACCACATGATAAGAAACTAGAAATCGGTTACAAGAAAAACTGGAAAAACTACAAATACATGGAGATTAAGCAATATGTTACAGAACAACTACTGGATCATAGAACAAACAAAAGGAGAACTCACAAAACACTTAGAGACTAATGAATATGGAAACACAAAGGACCAAAATCTGTGGGATGCAGCAAGAGTGGTTCTAAGAAGGAAGTTCATAGCAATAGAGGCCTACCTCAAGAAACAAAAGAAATCTCAAACAATTTAACTGTATACCTAAAGGAATTAAAAAAGGAAAAACAAAACCTAAAGTTAGTATAAGGAAGAAAATAATAAAGATTAGAGAAGAAATAAATGAAATAAAGACTAAAAATATATATATAAAAGATCAACAAAACTAAGAACTGATTCACTGAAAATATACATAAAATAAGCAGACCTTCAAGTAGCTTCAACAAGCAGAAAAGAGAGAAGGCTCATATAAATAAAATCAGACTTAAAGAGAAGTTACAACTGATAATACAGAAATACGAAGAATTATAGGAGACTGCTATGAAAATTATACATCAACAAACTGGACAACCTATAAGACATGGATAAATTCCTAGAAACTTACAATCTTCCAAGATGAATCATGAAGAAATAGAAAACCTGAATAGACCAATTACTCATAAGGAGATTTAATCAATAAAAACCTCCCAACATGGGGCACTAGGTAACTCAGTGGTTGAGCATCTGCCTTTGGTTCAGGCTGTGATCCTGAGATCCTGGGATCCAGTCCCCCATTAGGCTTCTCACAGGGAGCCTTCTTCTCCCTCTGCCTATGTCTCTGCCTCTCTCTGTGTCTCTCATGAATAAATAAATAAAAATCTTTAAAAAAAAAAGAAAAGAAAAGAAAAGAAAGAAAAGAAAAGAAAAGAAAAGAAAAGAAAAGAAAAGAAAAGAAAAGAAAAGAAAAGAAAAGAAAAGAAAAGAAAAGAAAAGGAAACCTGGGATCCCTGGGGTAGCTCAGCGGTTTGGCGCCTGCCTTTGGCTCGGAGCGCGATTCTGGAGCCCCGGGATCGAGTTCCGCATCGGGCTCCCAGCACGGAGCCTGCTTCTCCCTACTCCTGTGTCTCTGCCTCTTTCTCTCTCTCTCTCGCTCTCTCTCTCTCTATCGTAAATAATAAATAAATAAATCTTTAAAAAAAAAAACCTCCCAACAAATAAAGTCCAGGACCAGATGACTTCACTGGTGAATTCAAGCATTCAAAGAAAATTTAATACATATCCTTCTCAAACTCTTCCATAAAATGGAAGAAAAAAGAAAGCAATCAAACTCTTTTGAAGCCAGCATTCCCACAATACTAAAACCAGACAAGGACACCACAAAAAAATAAAATTTCAGACCAATAACCCTGATGAACATAGATGCAAAATCCTCAACAAAATACTAGCAAATCAAACTCAAAAATACATTAAAAGGACACCATGATTGAATGAGATTTATTCCAGAGAGGGAAGGATGGTTCAACATCTGCATATCAACCAATATGATACACCACATTACAAAATAAAAGATAAAAGTAATATCACCTCAATAGATGACAAAATTCAACATCCTTTCATGATAAAAACTCTCAACAAAGTAGGTGTAGAGGAAATGTACCTAAACATAATAAAGGTCATATATGAAAAGCCCAGAGCTAATATAGAGTGAAAAGCTGAAAACTTTTCAGCTAAGATCAGAAACAAGACAAGGATGCCCACTCTCCTCACTTTTCTTCAACATAGCATCAGAAGCCTTAGTCACAAGCAAGTAGGAAGAATAAGAAATGAAAGGCATCCAAATTGGAAAGGAAGAAATAAAACTGTCACTATTTGCAGATATAAAACTATACAGAGAATATCTAAAGACTCTACCAAAAAAAACTGTTAGAATTAATGAATTCAGTAAAATTGCAAGATACAAAATTAATATACAAAAATCTGTATTTCTATACAATAACAAACTACCAGAAAAGGAAATATAGAAAATAATCCCATTTACAATTGCAGAAAAAATATTTAAGAATAAATTTAACCAAGAATGTAAAAGATTTATATAATGAAAACTACAAAACACTGATGAAAGAAATTGTAAAAGATACAAATAAGTGGAAAGATATTTTGTGTTCGTGGACTGGGAGAATGAGTATTACTCAAATGTCCATACTACCCAAAGCAATCTACATATTTAATGTAACCCCTATCAAAATTCCAATATAAGTTTTTACGAAAACTGAATGCATAATTATAAAATTTGTACAGAACCACAAAAAGACCACAAATAGCCAAAACAATCTTGAGAAAGAAAAACAAACCCAAAGAAATCATGCTATCATGATTTCAAACTATACCATAAAACTATAGTAATCAAAACTGCCATGAAAATAGATACATAGATCAATGGAACAGAATAGACAGCTCAGAAATAAACCCATATATATATAGGTCAATTAATTTTTAACAAAGGAAAGAAAGAATACACAATGGAGAAAAGGCAATCTCTTGAATAAATGGTATAAGGAAGGTGTGCCTGAATGGCTCAGTAGGTTAAGCATCTACCTTCAATTTGGATCATGATATTGGGATTGTGGGATCAAGCCTCACATCAGACTCCCTGCTCAGCAGGGAGTCTGCTTCTCCCTCTCCCTTTGTCCTTCCCCCTCCCTGTTTATGTGTGTGTGTGTGCTCCCTCTCTCTCTCTCAAATAAAATATTTGAAAAGTTAAAAAATAAAAAATAAATGGTATGAGGAAAACTAGACAGTTACATGCAAAAGAAAGACTGGATCATTATCTTATATCATATGTAAAAATTAACTCAAAATGGATTAAAGACTTGAATATAAGACCTGAAACCACAGAACTCCTAGAAGAAAACATAGGTGATCAGCTCCTTGACATTGATCTTAGTCATTTTTTTCCCAATCTGATTCCAAAGGCAAGGGAAACAAAGGAAAAAAAAAAATAGGATTGTATCTAATTAAAAGCATCTGCATGGTCAACAAAACAAAGAGAAAGCCCACTAAACAGAAGACATTTGTAAGTCATATATCCAATAAGGAGTTAATATTCAAAATATACAAAGTCACAACTCAATAACAAAAAAGCAAACAATTCCATTAAAAAATCGGCCAAAGATCTGAATGGATATTTTTCAAAAAAAGGTCAACAAGGTACATGAAAAGATGCTCAACACCATTAATCATTAGAGAAATGCAAATCAAAACCATGAGGTATGAACTCACGCTACTCAGAATGGCTATTACCAAAATAACAAGAAACTACCAGTGTTGGTGAGAATGTGGAGAAAGTGAACCCTTGTGCATTGCTGGTAAAAAAATGTAAATAGGTGGGAAAGGAGAAGATGGCAGTGGAGTAGGAGGACCCTAGGCTTGTCTGATCCCATGAAAAACAACTAGATAACTATCAAATCATCTAAATACCCAGAAATTGGCCTGAAAACTGACAGGACAAACTCCACAACTAATGGGAGAGAAGAGGCCACATCAAAGAAGATAAGAAGTGCAGAGATGTTGTTTAGGGGAGAATCAGATTACAGGTGCTACCAAGGGGAGGGAGCTGTGGTCATGGAGAAGGGTGTGAGAGAGAAGAATACATAGAGGAACACACAAGAACATTTCCCCAAAGCCAGTGGCTGGGAAAATGAGAGGAGCTGATTTTCATGAGTCCTTGCAACCAGCAAAACTTAAAGCCTGGAGTTTTGAAGGTCCGCAGACTTGGCTAGGATAGAACCCTGAGGACACTGCCTTACTCTTGGAGAGAAGGCAGGCAAACAACCCAGGAGCAGGGGGCAGACAGCATGGAAACAGTGATGTGAAGAACACCAGGGACACACAATGGGGAGATTATTTACTCATCTTGGAGAGTATTCCTGGGAGACAACAGTCACAGAGACATCTCTCCAGGAACAGTATTGCTGGCTGGCACCATTTATTTCTCCTGCTCCTCAGCATAAACACAGAGCCACATGCAGTAAAGAGCACAGTGCCAACACTGGCTGCCTAACCTGCTTACACTGAGCCCTGCTCCCTGGAACTCTAGTGTGACTGCTGTTTCAATCAAGCTTAACTTTGTCCCAGTGTGGCAAGTTCCTTCCCCAGAAGACCAGCCCAGGCCTCTGCCAGGACCAGAGAGTTCTGCAGGGTCTCAGCTCTGGTGGAGCTGGTGTCAGGTCTCATTTTACAAGCAGACCAGAGCACACCTAGTTAAAAGTTGCCACATTCAGGCCTGGGACCAAACACGGCCCATAGAAGACAAGGAAAGCCTCTGCAGACAACTGTTCTGAAGGATAGAGTAACCAAAACACAATAGCAAAGCATTTGCAGCACACACCAAAGATACTTCCTAAAGTACTAGGCCCTGGGCACTACATAACCTCTTCTTCATAAGGCCTTACTTTCAGGACCAGGAGAGATAACTGGTTTTTCTAACACAGAGAAAGAGGGAGAGACTTAGACAAAATATCAAGACAGAGGAATTTATCCCAAATGAAAGAACAAGATATGGCTATGTCTGTAAATTTAAGTGAAATGGATATGAGTAACATGCCTGATGGAGAATTTAAAGCAACAATCATAAGGATATTCACTGGGCTAGAGAAAAAAAAATAGAAGACATCAGTGAAACCCTTATAATAGAGATAAAAGAATCAATCTGAGATGAAGAATGCAATAAATGAGATCCAAAACAGGCTTGATGCAATGAATAGTAGGCTTCTAGAAGGCAAGGAAAGGCAGCAGAGGAATGAATTAGTGACCTAGAAGATAAAATAATGGAAAATAAAGAAGCTGAACAAAAGAGTGAAAATGGAATTGTGGAACTTGAGAATAGACTTAGGGAATTCAGTGACTCCATCAACTGTAATAACATTCATCTCATAGGAATCCCAGGAAAAAGAGAGAAAATGGGGCAGAAAATGTATTTCAAGAAATAATAGCAGAAAACTTTCCTAATCTAGAGAAGGAAACAGATATCGAGATCCAGAAGGCACAGAGAACTCACATCAAAATCAACAAAAGCAAGCCAATACCAAGACACAGTGTTATTAAATTTGCAAAATATAGTAATGAAAATAAAATCTTAAAAGCTGCAAAACAAAAGAAGTCCTTAAGTTACAAGGAAAAATCCATAAGGTTAGCTGAGGATTTCTCAACAGAAACCTGGCAAGCCAGAAGGGAGTGGTATGATGTATTCAACATGCTGAATCAGAAAAATTTGCAACCAAGAATACTCTATCCAGCAATCTATCTCCTATTCAAAATAGGAGAGATAAAGTTTCCTAGACAAACAAAAACTAAAAGAGTTCATGATTACTAAACTAGCCCTGCAAGAAATATTTAATGGGGACTCTTTGAGTGCAAGAGAGACCAAAAGTGACAAAAACAAGAAAGGATCACAGAAAATCACCAGAAACAACAAAACAAGTAATAAAATGGCAATAAATACATTCTATCAATAATTACTTTGAATGTAAATAAACTAAACGCTCCAACCAAAAGACATAGAATATCACAATGGATAAAGACAAAATGAGAACCATCTATATGTTGCCTACAAGAGACTCATTTTAGACCTAAAGACATCTGCAGATTGAAAGTGGGGGGGTGGGGATCCCTGGGTGGCGCAGTGGTTTGGCGCCTGCCTTTGGCCCAGGGCGTGATCCCGGAGACCCGGGATCGAATCCCACATCAGGCTCCCCGTGCATGGAGCCTGCTTCTCCCTCTGCCTGTGTCTCTGCGCCTCTCTCTCTCTCTCTCTGTGACTATCATAAAAAATAAATAAATAAACATTTAAAAAAAAAAAGAAAGTGGGGGGGTGAAGAAACATTTATCATGCAAATGGATGTCAAAAGAGAGAGTAGCATTACTTATACAAACTAGACTTTATTGTTCTTGTATTATTTTTACCCTGCTTTGACATCATAGTATTGGACTCATAGAATGATTCTGAATGTGTTCCTTCTATTCCATTATTTGTAAGATTTTGATAAAGACTGTTGCTAATTATTTTTTTAATGTCTGGTAGAATTCCCCAATGAAACTATGTGGTCTTGCACTTTTCTGTGCTGAGAGGTTTTTTATTCCTAATTCAACTTTCATTTTTATTATTGGTCTAAGAAGATTTCCTATTTCTTGGATTCAAAATTCATGATGCAATCATGGTAACTTGAACATTTTTAGGAAATGAGTTTTTTCTAAGTCATCTGATTTGTTACTATATAATTGTTTATAGAAACTCTGCTATCACACTATGTATTTCTGTGGTTATCTGCTATATTGTTTTCTCTTCCATTTCTCATTTTGGTTTTTGAGTCTTCTTTTTCTTTTTCTTTTTTTAATTTTTTTTCTTTCTTTTTTTTAATAATAAATTTATTTTTCATTGGTGTTCAATTTGCCAACATACAGAATAACACCCAGTGCTCATCCCGTCAAGTGCCCCCCTCAGTGCCCGCCACACATTCACCCCCACCCCCCGCCCTCCTCCCCTTCCACCACCCCCAGTTCGTTTCCCAGAGTTAGGAGTCTTTATGTTCTTTTTTTTTTAATAAATTTATTTTTTATTGGTGTTCAATTTACCAACATACAGAATAACACCCACCCAGTGCTCATCCCATCAAGTGTCCCCCTCAGTGCCCATCACCCAGTTACCCCCACCACCTGCCCTCCTCCCCTTCCACCACCCCTAGTTCGTTTCCCAGAGTTAGGAGTCTTTATGTTCTGTCTCCCTTTCTGACATTTCCTACCCATTTCTTCTCCCTTCCCTTATATTCCCTTTCACTATTATTTATATTCCCCAAATGAATGAGAACATATAATGTTTGTCCTTCTCCAACTGACTTACTTCACTCAGCATAATACCCTCCAGTTCCATCCACGTTGAAGCAAATGGTGGGTATTTGTCATTTGTAATGGCTGAGTAATATTCCACTGTATACATAAACCACATCTTCTTTATCCACTCATCTTTCGATGGACACCAAGGCTCCTTCCACAGTTTGGCTATTGTGGACATTGCTGCTAGAAACATCGGGGTGCAGGTGTCCTGGCATTTCATTGCATCTGTATCTTTGGGGGTAGATCCCCAACAGTGCAATTGCTCGGTCGTAGGGCAGGTCTATTTTTAACCCTTTGAGGAACCTCCACACAGTTTTCCAGAGTGGCTGCACCAGTTCACATTCCCACCAACAGTGTAAGAGGGTTCCCTTTTCTCCGCAGCCTCTCCAACATTTGTGGTTTCCTGTCTTGTTAATTTTCCCCATTCTCACTGGTGTGAGTTGGTATCTCATTGTGGTTTTGATTTGTATTTCCCTGATGGCAAGTGATGCAGAGCATTTTCTCATGTGCTTGTTGGCCATGTCTAGGTCTTCCTCTGTGAGATTTCTGTTCATGTCTTTTGCCCATTTCATGATTGGATTGTTTGTTTCTTTGGTGTTGAGTTTAATAAGTTCTTTATAGATCTTGGAAACTAGCCCTTTATCTGATATGTCATTTGCAAATACTTCTCCCATTCTGTAGGTTGTCTTTTAGTTTTGTTGACTGTATCCTTTGCTGTGCAAAAGCTTCTTATCTTGATGAAGTCCCAATAGCATTTGACAAAATACAACATCCATTCCTGATCAAAACTCTTCAGAGTGTAGGGATAGAGGGAACATTCCTCAACATCTTAAAAGCCATCTACGAAAAGCCCACAGCAAATATCATTCTCAATGGGGAAGCACTGGGAGCCTTTCCCCTAAGATCAGGAATAAGACAGGGATGTCCACTCTCACCACTGCTGTTCAACACAGTACTGGAAGTCCTAGCCTCAGCAATCAGACAACAAAAAGACATTAAAGGCATTCACATTGGCAAAGAAGAAGTCAAACTCTCCCTCTTCGCCGATGACATGATACTCTACCCAGAAAACCCAAAAGCCTCCACCCCAAGATTGCTAGAACTCACACAGCAATTTGGCAGCGTGGCAAGATACAAAATCAATGCCCAGAAGTCAGTGGCATTTCTATATACTAACAATAAGACTGAAGAAAGAGAAATTAAGGAGTCAATCCCATTTACAATTGCACCCAAAAGCATAAGATACCTAGGAATAAACCTAACCAAAGAGGTAAAGGATCTATACCCTAAAAACTATAGAACACTTCTGAAAGAAATTGAGGAAGACACAAAGAGATGGAAAAATATCCCATGCTCATGGATTGGCAGAATTAATATTGTGAAAATGTCAATGTTACCCAGGGCAATTTACACGTTTAATGCAATCCGTATCAAAATACCATGGACTTTCTTCAGAGTTTTAGAACAAATTATTTTAAGATTTGTGTGGAATCAGAAAAGACCCCGAGTAGCCAGGGGAATTTTAAAAAAGAAAACCATAGCTGGGGGCATCGCAATGCCAGATTTCAGGTTGTACTACAAAGCTGTGGTCATCAAGACAGTGTGGTACTGGCACAAAAACAGACACATAGATCAATGGAACAGAAGAGAGAATCCAGAAGTGGACCCTCAACTTTATGGTGAACTAATATTTGACAAAGGAGGAACAACTATCCACTGGAAGAAAGACAGTCTCTTCAATAAATGGTGCTGGGAAAATTGGACATCCACATGCAGAAGAATGAAACTAGACCACTCTCTTGCACCATACACAAAGATAAACTCAAAATGGATAAAAGATCTAAATGTGAGACAAGATTCCATCAAAATCCTAGAGGGGAACACAGGCAACACCCTTTTTGAACTTGGCCACAGTAACTTCTTGCAAGATACATCCAAGAAGGCAAAAGAAACAAAAGAGTCTTCTTTTTCTCTTAAAGTAGTTAAAGCATTGCCAATTTTGTTGTTTGCTTTAAACTGGTCATTACTTTTTTTTATATTTTATTTATTTATTATGAGAGACACAGAGAGAGAGACAGAGACAGAAGCAGGCTCCACACAGGGAGCCCAACACGGGACTCAATCCCAGGTCTCCAGGATCACACCCCGGGCCAAAGGAGGCACCAAACCGATGAACTACCCAGGCTGCCCTGGTCATTACTTTTAATGTTATATTATTCTTTATTCTGATCTCTGTTCTATATATGTTTGATTTTTCTTTGTTATTTCCATCCTCTACCAAATTTCAGCTAAGTTTTGTCTTCTTCTCTTCCTTGTGGTGTAATGTTGTTTATTTGAGCTTTTTTCTTAATACAAGCATTTATAGCATAAATTTCACTCTAACATCTGCTTTTGCTGCATCCCATAGTTTTTGGAATATTGTATTTTTGCTTTCTCTTTTGTTTTGAGATATATTTTGGTTTGCTGTTTAATTCCTTTTTGGTCCACTGCTTGTGCAGTAGTGTGTTAATAGTTACGTATTAAATATTTAATATTTACAAAAATGTAAATGAATACAGTTACTATGGAAAACAGTGTGGAGGCTACTTTAAAAATTAAAAATATAATTGCCATATGATCCATATAGCTACTGGGTAGCTATCCAAGGAAGATGAAAACACTAATTCAAAAAGATATGTGCTTCCCTATGTTCATTGCAATATTATTTACTAAAGCCAAGATTTGTAATGTCCGTCAATAGATGAATAGATAAAAAAGATGTGGCATATATATGCTCATATATATATATATATAAATAAAATGGAATATTACTGGTATATTTATATTAATGGTGTGTATATGTATATGTATACACACACACAATGGAATATTACTCAGCCATAAAAAGAATGAAATCTTGGCCATTTGCAACAACATGGATGGACCTTGAGGATATTATACTAAGTGAAATAAGTTAGGGAAAGACAAATACCATATGATTTCATTTATATATGGAATCTAAAAAAAAAAATGAAACAAAATACAGACTCATACATACAGGGAACAGACTAGTGGTTGCTGGAGGGGAGAGAGGTTGGTGGGGGGATACAAAATAAGTGAAAAGGAACAAGAAGTACAAATTTCCAGTCATAAAATAAATAAGTCATGGAAATTAATGTACAGCATGGAGAATATAGTTAATAAATGTGTTAACTTTGTAGGGTGACAGGTGATAACTAGACTTATCAAGGCGATCATCGTGCAATGTATACAGACATCAACTCACCAAGTTGTACACCTGAAACTCACAAAATATATGTCAATAATGCCTCAATTTTTAAGGAAGTTTATTTTTTAAAAATGCAGCAAAAGCCCAAATAAAATAAAAGAAGTCACCAGTGAAAAATCACTACTAATCATCCCACATGCAATGTAGCCCTCTAACCCTCTTTTGTTCAAAATTATCTTTTTAAATATCTTGATGGGAACACTTGATATGGAATCCTAAAAATTTCTCTAGTGAATATGAGGAATATAGGCTATTCATTCAGACCAGAATTTTGCCACTTTTAGCACAACTGGTATTTTGGGACAGAAAATCCTTTGTGGGAGACTCTTCCTTGCATTACAGAATGACAAGCAGCATCCCTGGCTTCTACCCATTAGATGCCAATAGCACTTCCAGTTGTGACAACCAAACATGTCTCAAAACATTGCCATATGTCCACTGAGAGAGAGAGAGCAAAAGTATCCTCATTGAGATCTAGACCATTCAAGCCAAAAATATTCTTTTGTCAATAGCAGAGAGATTGATGGGGGGAAAAGGTAAGAATACTGTCAAGTGATAATTAATGCAAAGCTTACTAGAAGATTCTTCTAATTTAATTTTCTTTAAACTCAACAATCACACCCCCTATTATTGAAAATATTTCCAAAATATAGTTGACCCTTGAACAATATAGGTCAAAACAGGTAGAATATATGTGGATTTTTCATAGCACTGTACTAGAAATGCATTTTCCTTATGATTTCCTCAATAACATTTTCTTTTCTCTAGCTTATTTATTGTAAGAATACAGCATAAAACACATATAACACACAAAACATAAATTAATCAACTGTCTATGTTATTGATAAAGCTTCTGATCAACAGCAGACTATTAGTAGCTAAGTTTGGGGAAATCAAAAGTTAAACTTGTGGATTTTGAACTGCTTAGAGGGATCAGCATCCCTAACCCCCACGTTGTTCAAGGGTCAACTGTAGTAGTCTCTTGTCCTGCGAGACTAGATACCACTGTGTATAACTTATTTCTTTTGACTCTTACAGCTCTTGGAGTAGCTAAAATTATTTTTCAGTTCAGCAACTGTTGTCAAAGAGTACTACAGATATAAAACACCAATATCAAATCAATACTGATTGGCCCAAACATACTAAATGTAAGAGGCTTAGGAAGAAGGGAGAAGAGGTGACCTGTGAGTCTCACCTCCATGCTTCCCCTGTAACATTACTTTAAACCATTGTTTACATATTGGTCTTATCCCATCAGATCATAAATTCTTAGAAAATGGAAACCGAATTTTATTTACGTTTTTAGTATCTAACATAGTAAATATCACAGAGCAAGCAAACATTTGATGAATACTTATACACCTGAACTACAAAAAAGAGTAGGTAGCAGAAACTGCAGATAAAACATGGAGGTTGCAAAGAGTCCTGCATTTCTGCTAAGGATTCAGAGCATTACCCTGTAGGCTTATATACAGAGTGGTCAAATATATGAGGGCTGAGCCCTGCCAAGGCAGAAGGCGGCCCAGGGAAGTAAATGCCAGTGTCTGCCATGGGAAAAAGCCTAGCTTTACTTCTCACTCCTGCTCTCCTCCCAAGGCTGAGCTTTGCAGATAGTGGACACCCAGATGCTGGAACGATATGGGACCCCGCTGGCATTAGAAAGTGTAACTTCTAAGTGGCATCGATCTTCAGAGCAGCTGCCTGGTTTCCTCAGACAGTGCAAATGGACAAATTAGGCCATGTAGGGAAAGAAACTAGGCTTCCCAGCAAAACCATCCTACCAACTCCTTACCAATTCCCAACCATTTGCCAGAACAATAACAAGACAGAAGACACAGTGCAAATAATAAGGAAGATGGTGACAGAATCAAAAGTCATCTTAAAAATCTCTAAAGTTACCTTTAATGTCTTCTAGAATCTAACCTAGGCCTATATCTTACGGAGTTACTCTCCTGACTCCTTCCTGGCAGTGGGTCCTTTTCCCTTCTCTTTCAGACCAGTCACTGTCCTTCTTCCCTCTCAGGGCTCCCATATTCCCTGTCTCTTCCCTCTGAGAGGCAAAACTGTAGATTCCACCCTCATCCCCACCTTCTCCTTTGTACTAGATCCAACAAGGAGAATGAAAGTGCCACCAAAAAATTCAAAAACTATTGACTCTATTTACAGAAAATCCAAACTATTCATGTCTATTTCAACATATTCCTACTTTACCAAGAAAGTCACCTTAGGTGAGTTCCTGGCAGACTTCTCTTGCCATTCTAAATACAGTCCACTGCAGTAGCTCACCCAGGATCTAAGGATATAAACTCTCCCACACCATTCCCATCTTAAATGATGAGAACCACAAACAATGAATCCAGCCCTCTGCTTTGCTCAGACAACGTTTTCATTCACCAAATATTTACTAAAGCCCATTACGTGCAAGGCATTTTGTCAAATAAGACTGAAGTGAATGAGATATGGATCATGCCAGTGAAGGAGCATAGTTCCAGTAAGGAAATAACATATTTGTAAATAACTACAGCATGATATAGAAGGACACATCCCACACAAGGCACAGTTGAGGTGCTGCAAAGCTAGAAGCTTCACAGACTATCATTTCTGTTATGTCTGCCTTTTAGAAAGAGGAGAAGACCTAATACCCTTCTCCTACTAAATTCATTGGTTAAGTGTGCATTTTCTTAATAAATGAAAGACTGCTTTGTTTTCTGAATGCATAACAAGAACTGCTTCTACATGAAGCGGAAGAAAACATGAGTTCTTCTGACAAGCAGTCTATTAAAAATCCACCGTAAGTGGCATATTATTTTCACATTTATAATCATCTGTGGGGATGAACCTGCCCAGATAATTTAATTTCTCTTAAAGAGAAAAAAAAGAACAGAATATTGAAAGGACACTACAGCTTTTGACTTGATGGGCTCAGAAGTATATCCATACATTTTGGTTGATGTTAAAATGCTCCAGTGAACTGAATACATCTTAGAATTTAAAATTGGCCAAGCATTTCCAATCTAATTCTTTCATGCATTTTAGTTATTACAGAAAATCACTATTCCACAAATTAAACTCTGAGGAGAAAGATGCCCTGGATTGGTAGACCTCAAAACTTAGTTTAGATTTCCCCATGGTCTGCTCTCTTGTGGCTTCCACATTTAAGAATGTTGGTTCATTAACAAACTAGTTCAGATTGGCATAGTCATTAAATGCATAAACAATCTCCTTGGTGCCAAATCTATAACTTGAGCAGCCCTACTCCTGTACAGGACTGTTTAATATGCCCTATTTTGAGAAAGGAGCAGGGAAAAATCTACGTATGTTTTTTTTTTTTTAAAGTTTAGCAAGTCTAGAAATGTCAGCTTCTCAAAGGAGACTTTTAAACATGGTCTTACTTGCAAGGGAATGCAACATTTCCTTTGTGCCAGCACTGTAACATTATTGGGTGCTCTCCCTTATTCCTCATTGGATCCTTCCAGAACTACAGGACAGGTGCTACCCCATTTTACAGGGAGAAACTGTAATGCAAGTCAGGTCACATACTCCAAACTGCTACGATATAACCCAGAATATCACCAAACTTCACAGCATCCATTGTCATGGCTTGCCCATGACCTGTGTGGTTCCACACAACAAATATAACAACTGTCTATATACATAAAAGCATAAAGAGGAATCCAATTTATCAGGGACCCTCTTGCAAAGCCAGTACTTGCACCAGTTAAGTGCTATCCCATGAATAAAGGATTGCTTCTCTCCAGTTTCTTAAATGAAACCTAAGTCTTGCCTTAATCTCTCACTATGTCTCTGCTGTGGAAAGAATAAGAGAAGGACTACGTGCATCTTCCTGTTTTCCTCCAACTGAGATGGAAGAAAAAGGATTCCACTGCCCAGAGTAACCAGCTTCCAGGCTGCCTTATTCATCATACAAACATTTACTGAATGCCCAGCGTGTGTCAGGCATTCAGTGATCAAGGTACCAGGAAAATAGCAGTGAATAAACAAACATCAGCCCTTATAGAGCTTATATTCCAGTAATGAGCTGGTCTTCCTGGAGCAAGATCAGAAAATGCTGCAGACCCTTGCTTCCCCCACACACACCCACAGGCCTAAGTTGCATCCCAGTCTATGCAGCTCAACAACCACTTCTGAAAAGGCCATTCTGCCCATCTTGGCATTTAAGGGGAATATCCTCATGCTAGCAGTTGAATATAACACACACACACACACACACACACACACACACACGGCATTTTAAAAGATCAAGATGATAAGTACAATGAATAATAACCATAAAAACATGATGCAAATTTAAATACAAAATCCTTTTCAGGCAAAGGCAAATCTGCAAAAGCCATTTTTTAACTCATAATTTAATTCATTCTCCTAGCATTAGACAGAACCAAATACAACCTTCAAAAGAACAAGAAATGGATCTCCAACTGATCTCTCTACACAACGTCCCAAGCAAGCTGCTGCCCCAGGGAATCTCTGCCAAATGGCTGATGTCAGCTTGGGTTCGCAGTGCTTCCCAGAGGAGAGGGGTGGAAGGAACCCACATTTACTAAAATGTACTAAAAGTAACTCATAAAACATTTGAATAACCTATCCATTTTTAATTCTTCTGTAATTTCTGTGATAATTTTAAATACAATGAACTCATCTGACATAATGTGAGTATCACAGGAACTCTTCCAGGATTCCCATTGTAATTCATCATTAACTGGACGCGTGTTCAAGTATTACACGGCTCCCTGCTATCTGCCTCTAATAGCAGGAGTGAAGCCATTTCGTTTGCCTACTGGCGTGCTTACTCATTTAATTAACCAAGATGACACAGTGCCAGTGAGATCCAGGCCTCTGTGTGTGTGCCCTGATGACCTACTTTAATAAAATCTGGCCTCGCCTCACACAGAACACAGGTTTAAATCCTAGCTAGAGAGGCCAGATAATAGTACGTATCTAACAGTAGAGTGAGCAGTGCATAGAAAATTGTGCAGGCTGTGCACATGTAAAAACAGACAACAAAGAAACCTATGTGGTTTCTATAATCTTAACAAGATCAACTATGTGACATTTACTGACTCTGCCTCCCTTCACCTCCACAACCAATTTCCTAAAATTCTGGGCTCTGGATCTATGGATTTAAATATTAAAATGCTTCCAGTCTCCTCTTCTCCTGTGTTTTCTATCTAAGGAAAAGATGGATATGGAAAAGTATTAACCTCGTCTTCCCTGAAATAATGGACTCTAAGACCCTGGGGCCTCTAATCTATTCCTCAAAATAATGCTAAAGCAGAAAATAAGACACATACATTGCTGAGTTTCTTCATATCCTCAAAAATCTGAGGATATTTCAGTCCTATTAACATTTCAATATTTTAGAATCACAGGACCTTCTTTGGCAGTGCTGAAGGGGGATTCAACATATTCTTTAAAAATCTCTAAGGTCTATGGGAAACAAATTGTAACCAACAAGCCCCTCACATCTCATTATGTGGTGCAAATTTATTTTTAGGATTCCTCTGGCCTTGTTCAGCTGTTGCCCTCTAATGATAGAATTGTTTGCTCAATTTTATAGCAATTCTGTGTCTGAAGCTATCAGGCTTCATATTATGAGGGATGAGAAGGCTAGTCTGAAATACACAGAATCTGAGAAAGGAAAAACCCTTCTAGGAGTCTACTGAATCTCAATCAGGGCAGGAAACCTCATGGTGAAGGGCATGGCTGGCTGCAAGCCCCATTTGGAGAATGAGAGTGATGGCACCACCTACCTCTACCTACTTCACGGGGTGTTAAGGAGAAATGAGAAAAATAAGTGTGGTGGGCTCAACACAGCACTATGTGTCACATATTAGCATTTAAACACTGTAAAGTCATTCCACTCCATTAAGCATGCATTAAGTACATGGCACTGTATACCTAATAAAACAACCTTCATCACATGATAACCTGCTAATATTCCTTTTTGAAAAGCTACTCTTTATGTCTAAATCTTACAGCAGAGTGTGTACATTTTTACATAATCAACATAAATATCTCTATGTTTAAAATAATCAAGGCAATTATTTGGATCATGTAGTGATAAAATGTTTTAATCCAAAAATTATGGAGATTAGTGACAATGAGAATGCTACACTGTTGTTAAATACATTATTCTGTGTCATTTTAACATTTCTTAAGCTAGAGTTTTCACAAAGACTTCCTCAGCATTTTATAACAGCAAATACCATTCTCCCTACTGAAAGGTAAGGAAAATGGAACACAAAAGTATTAGCTTAATATCACAGGTGCCAAATATTAGACCCCAAAACATCTTCCTACTCTCACTCTTTCCTTGGTATTCCAAAGGCAAAGAAAAAAATCCAACATAATGTCCACAAAGTGAAACAGATATCTAAGCAATTACCTGGGATTGGGAGTGGGTACTGATTGATAAAAGCCTCCTTTATCCACTCCCTGTTTTCCTTATGCTCCCTCCACTCATTAAGAAAAGAAATCCACATAATATCTTTCTTCAAAACATAGATCATTTATATGTGACAGGGGTGGGGAAGAAGGGTTTCATATGTAAATAATACCAGGGCCTCTTCCCCTGAATTACCTAAATCATTCTCTGAATGGATCACGGATCACGTGTTCTTCTACTTCTGTAGTCACAGTATTTAAGCCTCACCACACACACATACACATACACACACACACACAGACAAACACATAAAAGAAATGGGAGCCATAAGCAGGGGTATGGGAAATAAACATCATCATCACCAAAGAAGCAAAAGCTTTTTCTCGGGTCGTGTATTTTGCTTCCATGGCCTCGCATCTTTTCCATCTTCCATTCCCTCCCTCATAGGAGTCAACATCTCTCCACCAGAGCCCCCGCAGCTGCCACCACCATCCTGACCACTCCTACAAACATTATCACCTATCTGCACTGCATTAAGTTTTTTCCCATATCTGTTCTTCTCTTCCTCAATAACACATAAATTATCAGCCACCTTCTCCACCTGCAGCCCTATCCCTCAGCCTAAAATACTGCTGCATCCTTCTTACCCTATATTTAACAATTGGTATCTACCCATTAACATCAACTTAACATCTTTGTCTCATCAGAAGATTTAAAAATCTGTAAAGTAGGGAAGAACCATCCGTTTTGAACACTCTCACCATGGTGAAAGCAACTCCCCTTTACTGGAGGAAAAAAAACACTCAAGTTTAAATAATCTTTGAGAACAAGACCATCTCAGAAGTGGTAATCTACAGAACAAAGCCCACTTGAGTAATGTTGTGACTCGGAAAGTAGACACTCTATAACACTAATACACAGGAACTCAGTCATAAATTTGATTTAAAACATGAAAGTTTAGGTTTCCTTTCCTAGTTTTATCCCTAGAAAGCTCAGGCTATCCCTTCTGGCCTACAAACCTACAGAAGCTACTGTCCCTCTGATAAATTTATTCCATGTCACCCAAGTGTCCGGTGAAAGGCATACCCCATGCTGTTGTTTCTCAATGACCAGACTTAATAACAAGCTTCCCTTCCCTAGAGTCTATCCTGATTTTAATCCCAATGAAGCAAAGCCAGCCTGGCAGTTGGTCAAGCTGTACACTATGCAAGTCCACCACATTTAAGGGGGCACAAATCGCATCATTAGCATCTCTACTTTCAAAAACTGTGTATTTTTGTTGCAACATTGATGGTTTAAAGATGGGTAATTTGATTATTTACATTATAATTTTCCAACATATGGCAAGAAAGTGTCTTGTTCTAAAAATCAGTATAGTTCAATAATTTTCCATCAGATGGAAGTAAAGTGTCTGTGGAAGGGATGCCTTTGTCTAATTTGCACAAAATGCCATATGGGCCAGCAGCGGCCCTCGGAAAAGCTTCTCTCAAACATTTGAAACTTTCTGTGGTCTTGCCTGTTCACTAAAGCATCTGCTCTTGGTTTCATAAACTCTGTTTGTACTGCATTAACTACCCCCACCCCACCAATCTGGGCTTTCTCTCTCAATAACTTCAGCTATTAAGCACATCCTCTCCTCAAAGCAAGCCCCTAAGTACTAACTGCATCCTCTTGTCCTATTTCTGTCAACTGATATTACTAAACACATGTTAAAAATAAAATGATAACCTTCTGTCCCAGATCAATTACCACTAGAAAAGAGATATCCATATAGACACATTCCACAAATTTAACATCATTAACAAATATTTTGCTCTGAACTTCAATTTCATCAATATCTGATTAGATTACTCACATTTTTTAAAATATTTTATTTATTTATTGAGAGGGAGTGTGCGTGTGTGTGTGAGCAGGGGGAGGGGCAGAGGGAGAAGAAGAGAGAGAATCTCAAATAGACACCACAGTGAGCCCCGAGCCTGACATGGGGCTTGATCTCACAACCTGGAGATCGTGACCTGAGTCAAAATTAAGAGTTGGGCACTTAACTGATGAGCCACCCTGGCTCACACCCAGATTCCTCACATTTTTTTAAAAAGCAGAATTAAAGTAAGTTTCCATATCAGAATTCATTTTAATTGACTTTTTTCATTGATTATATTTACCAAAACTTTACCATGAGTGATTTCCTTTGAATGACAGGAACCCAATTCAAATGAAATAATAATAAAGAGCCACATAAACTCACCTTGACCCCCAGAAAATGAGTTTTACTGCCATTGGTGATAACTTTGCCCTAGTTGATGGTCCAGGTGTAGAAACCTTAGAAAGCAAAAGACAGAGGAAAAGTTAGAAGAAAGAAGCCATATTTAGGAAACCAGTTACTTCATGGTAATACTGCTTCCCCCTGAAAAATGAAGTTAGTTCAGGAGTGCTCGAATCTATGCAGTAATTGTACCACAATCAAACTCTTAGGTGGATCTGTTTCACGAACTTGCCATTTTTCCATTGGTTGTGTCTGGGATTTCAGAGATACTTCATCTTATTTTCAGATTAATCCTCAGTGAATACATGACTTCTAATTTCTTTATTTCTTAATCCCTCAAGTAGTTAATGATTTTAAAACTGATTCTTAAATACACCATATAAATGAAATATCTTAAGAACTTAAGACTTGGCTCTTATCAGGGGAAGAATACCTCTGATACATAAATAATTATGTCTGTTTGGTAATTCCTAATTTTCTTAAATGGCACCAAACTTATACTTTGTTATGCTTTTCTTCTTATTCAGAAAAAAAAAATAAAGAACTAGAGGAACTATGAGTCCCACAGTATTTTTTTAAGTGGCTCCATGCCCAGTACAAAGCCCAGTATAGGACGCAAGCTCATGACCCTGAGATCAAGACCCAAGCCGCAACCAAGAGTCAGAAGCCCAATGGACTGAGCCATCCAGGTGTCCCACGAGTCTCACAATATTAACAATAGTAACATTAATTAAATCTGTAATAAAGCTGTATTTCAAAAAAAAAACAGCAAAAATTACTTTCCTCTCCAACTTGTCCAGCAAGATTAGTTTTAGGTGACAGAAAAAATACAAATTTTCCTCCCAGATCTACTGCAATAGATGCCCTAGAATGCCTGCTATTATCAGGCTGAGTCATATAAAATTGGTGATATCCAACCATCATTTACCTCAAAACCTGAAAATTTCATCATTTTCCCAAGCAAAAAGAAAAAATGATAGAATTGGAAAACAACGAAATCTTCAAAATAATCTATTGCTCAGCACGTGTCATTTTCTGAAGCAGCACCACTGGATTGGGCATTAACGGTTTCCATTACAACTTAACATCTTCATGGTACCTAAAAGATGACAAGTGAATTGTCTCCAACATTTGGAAGGGCCTGACTGTATCTCCTCAATTCTTTTTTCCAACCCAGTATATTTACTGCCAATTCCCTCTCAGCTTCCTCCTTGCAGAATTAAGAGCCTTTTCCAAGAATACAAATGTGGCAGAGAGAACAGCTGAGGGCTGGAAGGCAAAAGGTGATAGTAAGAATACAAATCTCTAAGAGGGGACAGCCAAAGGGAAAGCATGTCAGAGTAAGAGAGGAACAAGAGGCAGGAGGAGGAAAGCAGAAGGGCTGCCTACTCACTAACCCAGTACTTAGTGCTGAGTATCACACCATACTGAGAAAATTAAACAGGTCCAAGCCCAGATGGAAAGACAGAAAAGTTTACTTCTAACATATTCAGTAACCCATCTATCTTAGGAGCTACCACAACCAGCACTCCCACCCCATCCCACCATTGCTATGACCACCCCCAACACTATGGATGTAATGCAGACATGCACAACAGTACTAGAACTAAAACTAATAGAATAGAGCCGTGGTGAATACCCTAAGTACAAAAATTTACCTGTTTACACAACATATTTTCTTCTGAGGTGGAGTGGAAATTGTTTAAATGATTTTACTTCATACTGAGAGACTCATTAAATGAGCAACCTACCTTAAGCTTTGTTTTATCTTGTTGCAAGAACAAGTAGCCAGCTGCAAAATAAACTTTTTGATCTCCTGTTAGGACCATTTATCTATTACACATTCCCTATTTTTGAAAATTAATTATCTGAAGAAAAGATGTAAGGTCAAAAGCTGCATCTGTTTGCAAAGTCCCAGTTGACATATGAGGCAGAAGCTACTGTTTTGTTCATATCCAATCAGAATTTCAAAACATGTAAGACTAGGAGAGGAAATGCATGGAGAGTAAACCTTACCATCAGAGGCACTCTTCACTGTTCTAGTATGGACTTTCCTTTTAAAACAAAGATAATAGGATCTAATGTGGACCACCATAATGTTGAAGATACATGTGTTAATGACGGCAATAGCTAAATGATAGTGCTAATAGCAACGAAGAAAGGAAATCATTATTATAATAATAGGTACAGCCAAAGATAAAGAGCTACTGAAAATATAGCAGCCTGGAATTAACAGACCAGTTGGAATTACACCACTCATTGTGAAAGGGAGTTAGAAAATGACATTATGTTAATACAGTGATCAAATAAGAGTGTGAACATAGTTAAGGAGTGCTACCTAAGGTATGTGAATATTATACATACATACATGTGTGGAAGCTACTAGGTAATAAATAACTAAGCAAAGTCACTCTATGAAGAGCCAGAGGCTGCCTAAGAACCAACTGGTCAACCTCACACAGAAGAGCCCCAGGCCACTGGTAATTATCACTGAGATCAGAGCAGGGTCTGCAGAACATCAGCAAGCAACAAAACAGGGAAGTTGACATAAAAGACAAAGGGAGCAGGTGTTACCTAATGCCTTAGAGTCCTATATAAAAAGACTGTATTTACAACTCAACACCAAAAAATAAATAATCCAATTAAAAAATGGGCAGAAGATATGAACAGACATTTTCCCAAAGAAGACATACAGTTGGCTAACAGATATGTAAAGATGCTTAATCATCAGGGAAATGCAAATCAAAGCCACAATGAGATATCACCACCATACATGTCAGAATGGCTAAAGTCAAAAACACAAAACACAATGAGTGTTGGTGAGGATGTGGAGAAAAAAGAACCCTTGTGCACTGTTGGTGGGAATACAAATTGGTGTAGCCACTGTGGATAACAGTATGGAGGCTCCCCAAAAAAAATTTTAAAAAGAATTACCATATGATCCAGTAAATGGGAACACCAATTTGAAAAGATATGTGCACCCCTATATTTACTGCTCATTATTTACAATGGCCAAGATATGGAAGCAATCCAAGGATCCACTGATAGATGAATAGGTAAAGAAAATGTGGTGTGTATACACACACACACACACACAGAGTGGATTATTACTCAGCCATAAAAAAAGGAATAAAATCTTGCCATTTGCAATAACATGGATGGAACTAGAGGGTATAATG
This sequence comes from Canis lupus familiaris, assembly GCF_011100685.1. NCBI lineage: Eukaryota > Metazoa > Chordata > Mammalia > Carnivora > Canidae > Canis > Canis lupus. Next base: position 11,000,975 of record NC_049246.1, read on the forward strand.
TTAAGTGACGTAAGTCACTCAGATAAAGAAATACCACATGATTTCACTCAAATGTGGCATTTAAGAAACAAAACAAATGAACAATTAGAAAGAGACAAAAAAAAAAAAAAACCCAGACTATTAAATACAGAGAAGAAACTGGTAGTTACTAGAGGGGAAGCAGGTAGAGAGATAGGTGAAACAGGTGAAGGAGAGTAAGAGGACATTCATCTTGATTAGTACTGAGAAATGTATAGAATTGTTGAATCAATATATTGTATACCTGAAACTAATATAACACTATGTGCTAACTATATTTGAATAATAATTTTTTAGAGAGAAAGTGAAATTTAGTTAGAATAGTCATAAAATTAATAGAGAAATATTTTTTGAATTCCTATAAAAGGACAAAATGAACAGAGAAGTTGCAAGCAACCATCTTCCCCACACAGAATGGTTCAGTTTTGGAGTGAGCAAAAAACCCTAAAGCATAATTTTCAAATTTAGAAAATTTTCAAATTTAGAAATTACATCAATCTGATCTTGATTTTTGAGGTACAGATAGTATTTTTAAACAAGAGGACATAAAGTCAGAGAGTCAATGTGCATCTCTATTAGCAGACAGGTACCTACAAATTTGTTTTAGCATGAGAACAGTATACTTAGAAAAACCTATTTTGTCCAATTTATAACTGATGTAACCAAGTGTTACACAAACAAAGCAATACTGGCCTCAAAGAATGAGTTGGGAAATGTCCTTCCTTTTCCATTTTCTTAAGAGATTGTTAAGGCTTCTTTATACATTTGGTGGAATTTGCCAGTGGAGCCATCTGTGTCTGGGCTTTGCCTCGTGGGAATTTTTTAAATAATGGGTCACTTCAAAGTTTCTATTTCTTCTTGAGTAGTTTGGTACTCTATGTCTTCATAGGAATTTGTGCATTTCATCTAGGTTATCATAATTTGTTGACATAAAATTATTCATAATATGATCCTTTTTATTTCTCCAAGGTGGCTAGTGATGCTCGTTTAATTCCTGATTTCAGTAACTGAGTCTTTTCTCTTTTTCTACTGGTCAGACAGCTAATGGTTTGTCAATTTAGTTGACTTTTTTCAAGGGACTAATTTGGGGTTCATTGATATTCTCTGTTTTCTATTCTCTGTTTTATTTCCTTCTGCTCTAATCTTTATATTTCCTCCTTCTACTTGTTTTGGGTTTTATTTGCTCTTCTTTTTCTATTTCCTTAAAGTGGAGGGTTAAGTTATTGATTTGTGATCTCTCCTTTGTTTTGGGGGATCTTTCCCAGTTTGTGTTACAACTGACATATAGCATTGTGTTAGTTTAAGGTGTACAACATAATGATTTAACCTACACATATTGTGAATTGATTATGTTAACTTCCATCATCTCAGATAGATATAGAAAAAGGATTTTTTCCTTCTGATAAGACTCTTAATATTTACTCTTAACAATTTTCATATACCATACAGCAGTGTTAACTATGGTCATAGTGTACAATGTACCTGCAATACTTATAACTGGAAGTTTGTATATTTTGTACATTTTGACCACCTTCATCCAATTCCCTAACCCCTTCCCACCTCCCCACCTCCAATAATCACAAACTTAATCTCTGTTTCTATGAGCTTGGGTGTTTGGGTTTGGTTTATTGTTTTTTTCCTAGGTTCCACATATAAGTGAGAGCATACAGTATTTGTCTTTCTCTGATTTATTTCATGCAGCTTAACCCCTCAAGGTCCATCCATGTTGTTGCAAATGGCAGAACATCTTTCTTTTTATGGCTGAATAATTTTCCTATGTATCATAACTTCTTTATCCATTTATCCTGACTCACAGGCACTTAGGTTGTTTCCATGTCTTAGATATTGCATATAATGATGCTATGAACATCCTATTCCTTCAATATAGTGTTTTATTTTCTTTGGAATTGTTTCCTTTGGATATATTCACAGAAGTGGAATTGCTGGATCATATGGTAGTTCTATTTTAATTTTGGGGGAATCTCCAAACTGTTTTCCATAATGACTGTACCAATATACATTCTCACCAACAGTGTACATTTCCTTTTCTCCACATTCTTGCATTTATCTTTTTTTTTAATGTCAGCCATTCTAACAGACTTTTGTGATATTTGATTTGCACTTCCCTAATGATTTGTTATGCTAAGCACCTTTTCATGTGTCTGTTGGCCACTCACATCTTCTTTGGCAAAATGTTTATTCAGATCCTTTGCCTATTTTTAAAATTGGATTGTTTGCTTTTCCTATTGAGTTGTATGAGTTCTCTATATATTTTGGATATTAACCTCTTCTCAGATATATGGTTTGTAAATATATTTTTTCCATTCCATGGGTTGTCTTTTCATTTTACTGGCTTTTTTCTTTGGTTAATACAGGCATGCACATAAATTTCTAAGTACCAATTTCGTTCATCACATAAGTTTTAGTATGTTATGTTTTTGCTTTCATTCACCTCAAAATATGTTCTAATTTTCCTTGTTTCTTCTTTGACTCACTGGCTATTTAAAAGTGTGTTAATTTCCACATTTTGTGAATTTCTGAATTTCCTTCTACTATTGATTTCTATATCATTCCACTGTGATCATTCTACTTTGTATGATTTCTATACTTTTAAAATCATTGGGGTGCCTGGCTGGTTCAGTGGTTGAGTGTCTGCCTTTGGCTCAACTAGTGATCCTGGGGTCCTGCAATCGAGTCCCCACATCAGGGAGCCTGCTTCTCCCTCTGCCTATGTCTCTGCCTCTTGTGTCTCTCATGAATAAATAAAATCTTTTAAAAACTTAAAATTAAAATAAATAAAACCACTGAAACTTATTCCATGGCCTATTATACATTTATGGTCTAATATAGTCTGTTCTGAAGAATTTCTAAATGCAATTAAGAAAAATGTGTATTCTAAAAAAAAAAAAAAAAGAAAAATGTGTATTCTGCTCTGGTTAAGTACAGAGTTCTCTGAACGTCTGTTAGTTCTAGTTTGTTTTTAGTGTTGTTCAAATCTTCTACTTCCTTGCTGAACTTCTGCCTGGTTTCAATCCATTATTCAAAGTGGGATATTAAAATTTCCAACTGTTATTATTGAATTTTCTATTTCTCCCTTCAATTCTGTCAGTTTTTGCTTCATATATTTTGGAATCAGATGTTATGTGTGTATATATCTGTAATTGTAATGTCTTCCTGGTAAACTGACCTTTCTATCCATACATAATGACTTTCTTTATCCTTTATAATAATGTTTTACCTCAAGTCAATTTCTCCAACATTGGGATAGCCACTCCAGTTCTTTCAGGCTTATTATCCTTTTACTTTCAAACTATTTGTGTTTAAATATAAAGTGGGTCTGTAATCATGATTATTCATTCTGCAAATCTCTGCCTTTTTATTGGAGTGTTTAGTCCATTTATACCTAATTACTGGTAAAATTTAAATCTGCCATTTGATTATGTTTTCTAAATATCTTATACCTTTTTGTTCCTATATTCCTCCATTACTGCCTTCTTTTATGTTAAATATTTTATTATAACATCTTACTCCCCCTATTGTCTCTTTCACTATATATTTTTTAAGTTATTTTCTTAGTGGTTTATGCTATCTTTTATATTTACCTATGTAATTACCTTTAATGATACTTTTTATTTCTTCTATGTAGTTGAGCTATTGTTTACATTTCTTTTTGTTACAACTAAAAAGATTCCCTTTGCTTTTTTTTTTGGGTAAGGAAGTCTGCTAGTGACAAATTATCTGTTTTTACTGAGAGGTCTTAATTTTTCTTTGATGGATAGTTTTGCTGTATATAGAATTCTTGATTGGTCTTTTTTTTTTCAGCACTTTGAAGATGTCATCCTACTACCTTCTGCTTCCATGATTTCAGAAGAAAAGCTAGTTGTTAATCTTATTGAGGATCCCTTATACGCCATTATTCACTTCTCTCTAGCTACTTTATTTTTTCTGACAGCTTGACTGAGTGTAGATCTCTGTGTCTATCCTATTTGGAATGCACTGACATTCATGGATATGCAGGGTAATGTTTTAAATGAAATTTGGCAAGTTTTGGGACATTGTTTCTTCAAGTATTCTGTTTCTTTCTCTCTCTTCCTTCTGGGACTTCCATTATGCAAAAAAAAAAAAAAAAATTCTAGAATTTCAATTGATTAACTTCCAAGCTCACTAATTCTTTGTTCTGCCAGTTTAAGTCTATTGTTGAACCCATCTAGTCATTTTTTATTCATTTCAATCATTGTACTTTCCAACTCTAGAATTTCTGTTTTTTCCTTTGTTGTAATTTCTCTCTCTTTATTGATATTCCCTATTAGGTAAGACATCATTTTCATTCTTTCCTTTAATTCTTTAGGTATGAATTCCTTTCACTCCTTAAACACATTGAAAATCACTGATTTAAAATGTTTATCTAATAAATCCAATATGTGGACTTTCTCAGGGACACATTTTGCTTTTTTCCCTGTGTATGGACTACATTTTCCTGTTTTGTTGCATTGTGTGTTGAAAACTAGATTTCAAATAACATGGCAACTATGAAAATCATATTCTACTCTCCATAAAGGTTGTTACTGTTTGTTGTTTTTGTTAATGATAATGCTCTTTGACTATTCCTTGGAATAATTCTATAAAGTCTGTTTATCATATATAGCTGCTTAAGTCTCTGCTCAGTTTGCTTTAGCGGTCAGCTGATGATAAAACAGAAATGTTCTTAAATGCTTTGAACCAGTATGTTTCACAACTTTTGCTGAGGAGCTGTTTGTGTGTGTTCACACATGCTTTCTATGCTCTGATATGCAGTTTACAACTCTGCCTTAGCCTTTTCTTCCTGTTTTTGTAGAGCTTCAGTGTCATCCAGAGGGATATATTTGGCTTTTTCAAGTCTTTCTTGGCCACATGTATAAAACTGCACATGTACACATTCCAAAAGATACATCAAAGCTTTTCAAATCCCATGGATATCTCCTATCCCAATTATTCCTTTAAGTTTTTTGGTCAAGCCCTTGTTAATCCTAACTGGTTTAGTCACCTCAGGCACCTGCAATGTTAAACAACTGCTGCTGATTGTTTTTTAACAAATAGCCTAAGGCTGTTCACACAGAATGAGTTCTGAGTCAGGTAAAATAAAAACAAGCTCTGAGAATGGAGGTTTTCAGTAGCTGCCAGACAGGTCCTAAAATGACAGTTTTCTGAAAATGGGTATTTTGAAAACTTCAGATTCCATTCTGACCCTTCCACTAGCTTTTAGTTTTCAAGGCTTATGCCTAGAAAGAGGTAATGAGAGTAAGTTTAAATGCCACAAAATGCCACAAAAAGTTACTGCCACAAAGTTCCAAAACCAGACAAAGACCTCATCAAAAAAGAGAATTACAAACCAATATCCCTTATGAACATGATGCCAAAATTCTCACCAAGATGCTAGCCAATAGGATCCAACGGTATATTAAAAGGATTATTCACCATGGCCAAGTGGGATTTATTGCTGGACTGCAAGAATGGTTCAACATTCGCAAATCAATCAGCATCATACATCATATCAATAAAAGAAAGGATAAGAACCATATGATCCTTTCAATTGATACAGTAAAAGCCTTTGACAAAATGTAGCATCTTTACTTGATTAAAACCCTCCACAGTGTAGGGATAGAGGGAACATACCTGAACATCATAAAAGCTATCTGTGAAAAGCCCACAGTGAATATCATTCTCAGTGGGAAAAATTGAGAGTTTTTCCCGCTAAGGTCAGGAACACGACAGGGATGCCCACTCTCACCACTGTTGTTCAACACAATACTAGAAGTCCTAGCCTCAGCAATCAGACAACAAAAAGAAATAAAAAGCATTTAAATTGACAAAGGAGAAGTCAAACTTTCACTCTTCACAGATGACATGATACTTTATGTGGAAAATTCAAAAGATTCCACCCCAAAATTGTTAGAACTCATACAGGAATTCAGCAAATTGGCAGGATACCAAAATCAATGCACAGAAATCATGTGAATTTCTATACACTAACAATGAGACTTAACAAAGAAAAGTTAAGGGATCCCTGGGTGGCGCAGCGGTTTAGCGCCTGCCTTTGGCCCAGGGCGCGATCCTGGAGACCCGGGATCGAATCCCACGTCGGGCTCCCGGTGCATGGAGCCTGCTTCTCCCTCTGCCTATGTCTCTGCCTCTCTCTCTCTCTCTCTCTGTGTGTGTGACTATCATAAATAAATAAAAATTTAAAAAAAAAGAAAGAAAGAAAAGTTAAGGAATGGATCCCATTTACAATTGCACCCGAAACCATTAGATGCCTAGGAATAAACATAACCAAAAAGGTAAAGGATCTATAATCTAAAAACTACAGAATACTTATGAAGGAAATTGAGGAAGACACAAAGAAAAAGGAAAACCATTCCATGCTCATGGATTGGAAGAATAAATATTGTGAAAATGTCTATGCTACCCAGAGCATTCTACACATTCAATGCAATCCTTATCAAATACCATTGACACTTTTCATAGAGCTGAAACAAATAATCCTAAAATTTGTATGGAACCACAAAAGACCCCAAATAGAGGAATGTTGAAAAAGAAAACAAAAGCTGGTGGCATTACAATGCCAGATTTCAAGCTATATTACAAAGCTGTAATCATCAAGATAGTATGGTACTGGCACAAAAAGAGACACACAGATCACTGGAACAGGATAGAGAACCTAGAAATGGACCCTCAACTCTATAGCCAACTAATTTTTGACAAAGCAGGAAAGAATATCCAATGCAAAAAGGACAGCCTCTTCAATAAATGGTGTTGGGAAAATCAGACAGCCACATGCAGAAGAAACTGGGCTATTTTTTTTACACCATACACAAAGATAAACTCAAAATGGACAAAAAACCTAAATGTGAGACAGGAATCCATCAAAATCCTAGAGGAGAGAAGCAACTTCTTGTTAGACATATCTCTAAAGGCAAGGGAAACAAAAGCAAAAATGAACTTGCAACTTCATCAAGATGAAAAGCTTTTAGAAAAGTCAACAAAACTGAAAGGCAACCTACAGAATGGGAGAAGATATTTGCAAATGACATATCAGATAAAGGGCTAGTATCCAAGATCTATAAAGCACTTATCAAACTCAACACCCAAAAAATGAATAATTCAGTCAAGAAATGGGCAGAAGACATAAACAGACATTTCTCCAAAGACAACATACAACTGGCCAACAGACACATAAAAAATGCTCCACATCACCTGCCATCAGGGAAATACAAATCAAAACCACAATGAGATACCACTACACCAGTGAGAATGGCTAAAATTAACAAGTCAGAAAACCACAATTGTTGGCAAGGATGAGGAGAAAGGGGAACCCTCTTACACTATTCATGGAAATGCAAGCTGGTACAGCCACTCTGGAAAACAGTGTGGAGGTTCCTTAAGAAGTTAAAAATAGAGCTACCCTACAACCCAGCAATTGCACTATTAGGTATTTATCCAAAAGACACAAATGTAGTGATCCAAAGGGGCACCTGCACCCCAATGTTCATAGCAGCAATGTCCATAATAACCAAACTGTGGAAAGACTCAAGATATCCATCAACAGATGAATGGATAAAGAAGATGTAGTACATATACATAATGGAATATTACTCAACCATCAGAAAGGATGAGTACTTACCATTTACATTGACATGGGTGGAACTGAAGAGTATTACGCTGAGTGAAATAAGTCAATCAGAGAAAGACAATTATCATATGGTTTCACTCATATGTGGAGTATAAAAAAACAGCACAGAGAATCATAGGGGAAGGGAGGGAAAACAGAATGGCAAGAAATTAGAGAGGGAGACAAATCATGAGAGCCTCTTAACTCTGGGAAACAAACTAAGGGTTGCCGGAGGGGAAGTTGGTGGGGGGATGGGGTAATTGGGTGATGAGTGTTAAAGAGGGCACATGATGTGACGAGCACTGGGTGTTATACGCAACTGATAAATTATTGAATGCTACATCTGAAACCCATGATGTACTATATGTTGGCTAATTGAACTTAAAAAAAAGAGTGACAAAAGTAAATGCCACAAAGTTCACTATTCTGAAAGTCAGTGTTTTTTCTTGAATAAATGCTTCTTGAATTGCCAAAACTCTTGGATTCAATTCCGAAGTTCTAAAATAGTTTATTTTGACAGTATTTGCCTCAGTGAAATTTTGTACTCACTGTTATTTTGGAGAAGATTTATAGAAAGTCCTTACTCTAACATTCCAGATGTGGTTCTAAGATAAATATTTTTTTAAAAAAATATATGAATGTCAAAATTTTAAAGTAAGACATGATCAGTAACAATGCTGTGCCATGCCATACTAGAGACTGTCACCAAAGGAAAAATCAATAACACCGATCCTGTCTTTTTAAAAATTTGGTATTTTGCTCATGAATTTTTGCACTTATTATTTTTTAAATTTCATTAAAATATCATTTATTTTTATTGCTCAGTTTTCTGATACTCCTTTACATTCCACACCTGAGGCAAGTGTCTGACTAGCCTCTCTCTAATCTCAACCATAAAGAAAGGTCATTTCCAGATCACATTGTCCAAACTGAGATATTAGCTCTAATTCACTTTTATATTTCATTACAATATCTTGGTCTGTTGTCAAAATGATAATCCCAAAATCCGCAGAAAAATTTCAGTGTGAAGTTTAGGGGTAGAGCACAAAGTAGTTATTTTAAACTAACTTAAGTCTTCTAGTAGAGGCATATTAGCTCTCAGCATAAAGCTCATTAGTAGTTGCCAGTTAAACTAAAACAACGTGGATTTTTTAAAAAGAAATACTTGTTGGAGTCTGTAGAATTTATATGTAAAGTTTGGTATGTCTGCCATACAAATTTCCTAAGATATTAATGCAACACTAACAGAAAAGCATCAGGCTTACAAATATTAATTTCAACCGAAGTATTCTTTTACATGATTTCAGTTCTTAAATTGTCATCTCCAGAAAAGAATTGATAGAAATATAAGAATTAGGTACCAAAAAAAAAAATGTGTTTGGTTTAGTACGTGGCAACATTTCCAACCTAAGACAACTGTTGTGGAGAAAGACTACCTGTCTTGAGAAGCTATTTTGAGTGAGTAGTTTCAAAGAGCTTAATACAAAGATAATTCTAGATGATTTGAAATTACTTCTCCTATACTGGGATCAAACAAAGATAGTATTCATATTAGGTTTTTGGATTAGTACTCTACAGTAATTGTCTGGTGAAGTGTGGAAATTTAACTTCCCTATTAAGTGTTCATTATTTGCTTCTGCTGTTTTATTGTCATTTTTTGTAATCCACAGCTCTATACTCCATGCTTTTACCACTGCACTTCTGTAACGCATTTAAAATCACTGTACCAATATTAGCCTGTTTCTGCACAAATTTATTTCCCTTATTATAGTCTTTATAGAAGCTAATACACCATGTTGGCTTTTCATTTCTGCTGGTGAGTCAAAGTTCCCAAAGTCAATATCCACTTGTCATTAATGCTGGCTTAGCCCTAACCACATACACCACTGACTTACCTTTAATGGCCGTATGTAAACAGTGTATGTTTTGGTTACTAGCTATAGGGCAGCTTCTGGGCATATGGGAGCCTCATCAGCCAAAGAGCAATTCTCCCTCCTCAAAACCTAACTAAATCCAGATGCCTTTAAGCCACAGGGTTCTCTCCAGCTCAGTTTCACCTCAGAAGTTGCTCTAGATTCTCAACATTTCCACATTCCCTAAGAAACAGTAGTATGGTTCCCATTGTCAATATCCTTAGCGCAGTTCTATTTGTTCCTAGGGGACTGCAGGGAACCTAGGCAGAAAAGCAACTTTCCTACTGGCCCCTTTCTTATAACAAAAGCAATAGGAACCATCAATGAAGACAAACAATGTCCCTCCAACTCCCAGTTCATGTAATGGTGTAGACTGGATTCCATGTCCCTAAGAGGCTCAGCTGCAACCAGTCCCAAGCCACCACACCACCCAGAGTCCCAAGAGCAACACCATCACTTGCCTGACACAGCCTCAGGTTGCTACAGAGGAATGACCTAGGGTAGGCCCAAGAAACCACCACTGCATAATTACAGAGGTAGGCTGCTGTCGTGGGGAAGCGCTGGCCATCAGGATTAGCATCCCTCACAACTGCCTGCACCACCAGACTCCCTGCTGCTCCTCCCATGTGCCAGTAGAGCTTTGGTCTAAGGGCCCTACGCTACCTGTTCCCCAATGAGCAAAATGCTCCTCCCCAGATATCCATCCATATGGCTCATTCTTCCATCTCCTTTAGGGTTCCACTCAATGTCCCCTCTCAGAAACACCTTCCCTGACCACCCTTCCTTTTTTTTTTTTTTTCTTTTTTTCCTGACCACCCTTCTTGACACAGCAATTTCTTGCCATATATTCCTTCTAGGATCTACTTTTCTCTGCAGCACTATCCCTACCTGATATACTGAATATTTATTTAAATTTATCCATTGTACTCTGAGTTCCTCAGGGGCACAGTTTTCCTGTTTTGTTCACTGCTCTGTAATACCTAATGCCTAGAACAGCTTCTGGCACAAATAGACTAGACTCTAGAGCATGTAGTGGAGGCTTAAAGAAAAACAAAGCTGGACACTAAGAGTAGTAGAGACAGAATTTATTCAGTACACCCTGCAAAAGAGGAAAGAGACTTCAGTATAGAACTTACCTTCAATCCATGTAGAGGTAACTGGGTGTCTTAAAAAAAGAATGGGGGAAAAAGGAGGGGGAACAAGTCAAGGAGGTGGGTAGGGTGGCTGCTCAATGTCAGGACAATTAGGCCATCTGAGCCTGCTAACTGGCACTGCCAAAGTCAGGCTCCCCCAGAGACTGGGAGACCAAGGCCCTATCCTCCCCTAATGATTACGATCGATTCAAAGGAAAGGCTTTCAGATCTTTGGGAAAGACACTCCTGACCTGTAGGAGATACATCCCCATCTCAGAGGGACAGAGAAAGGATGATTTTAAGTTTTTCTAATAACCACTCAATGAAAGGGAAGTCAGGGGCCCACAATCAAGTGTTGCCCGATACAAAGGGTAAATCCTTTTGGCAGCCTTGGGCTTTTCCAGACAGGAACTCAAGGAGGGCTGGGTCATCCCAGAAACATGCCTGAGGCTGCTAGAAGCCATTTTAGACTTTGTCAAGTGTCTTAGTGTATGTATTGGGGGTGGGGGGGTGTGGTAGGGAAAAGTGTAGTAAAAGTTGCAGTTCTTACAGGCTGAGGCTGAGGTCAAGAGGAGTCCTCCCAGTCCTCCCAAACCACTAAGGTTTGGTCAAGGAGAGAGAGTCCGTTTGGGGGAGTGAGGGATGGTTGGATGGATGGGTATAAGGGTTGGTGAGAAAGGGATGAAGATGATAAGATCTGAAGGCATCTGAATTCAGATAGGAAGTAGAAATCGTGTCGAAGGAAAAGGGACAATCCTCCCCTCCTCTCAACAAGCCCCTTTCGAACATTCCTGCAGTGGACACAATCAGGCTAACAGGTCAAGTCAACAGTTCATAACAGAGTCCCTCCTGACATGCACTTGTTTGTCACAGAATATTTTCCAGCCCTAAGTTTGCCCTCTGTTTAAAATTCATATTAGAGACAGATCCTAACGAGTTTACAAAAAGATCTCCTAATGGAGCTGATGTTATCTGTTCTTATTAACTTTTTATTAACGAAGCCTCCTTTGGTAGTTAATTTTTTCTTCTCTCCCCCTCAGCAGCCCGCCTCTGAGATGTGGAAGGGCTTTAACCCACTTTCCTCCCTTCCCCTCCCCCTGGCTTTTCTCCACCTCCGACTTACACCCAGGTCCAAAAAAAGCCCCATTTGTGCAAAATCACAAGGCAAAGAGTTGGTTCTCCAGGTAACCACCTGATCTCAGTAGCTCCACACAGCCCTAGGTTATAGCACTTTGCTCTTTTTCAGTAGGTCAACTACACCATTGGCCAGATTTCAAATTTTGTCTTTTCAGAAGACTGGGGATGTTAAAAGGAGAAAAAGCATTTTTACAAGTTAACTTAACATTCAAAAATAATTGAGAGCCAGAAGAGATTCCAAGTTTGCAGAGCATTACATTTATATGATGGGAGGCAGGGGGGTGGAGAGAGTGTCATCCTTATTTTTAAAAAATCTAAAATGCAAACACAAAATTAGGTATGACCATGTGAACTCATTGCTAGTGGCTTTCCAGGGGCTCAGAAGAAACCTGTGTGAGGGGCCCTGAAGTTTAAGATTCATTAGCTTCCCAGTAAATCCGCCTCTGCTGGGAGAAATAAAAGACTAGAGCGGTTTATACCGCAGCATTAAAATCTCTAGAAAACCGCTAAGCTTAACAGCATTCTATTACATCAATCCTCTAGATGCTATTCTTATCTCTCTTTCACAAACCTCCATCCCTGCCGTTCCCTCTAATTTGGCAGCCACAATTCATTATAAAAGTCCATGTGCCGGCCTGGGGTTGTGCATCCTTCCCCTATTTGGGCTCTAACAATCTAGTACTGTGTCAATTATGTAATAGCCAAAACACAGAGTTGAACAGAGTATGAAAAAGCATAGTTCTTACATAAGCCTTCATAAACCACCCATAAGAGCTGAATATTTGAAATTACATAAGGTAGACAGAAAACCCTGAGTCAGCAGCCAGGTCTATTTCCAACCTTAAAAATAATAAAAAGCTTTTCACACTTAATTTACTAGTCTACATTAAGTTTTTAATTAGATTTTTTTAATAAGGCTGGATTATCTTTTCGTGCACCCAGAAGCAAAACCCTGACACTATACTCAACTTCACTATTACCTCGGCACAAAGAAATGTCCCACTTAGGACTCCTCTACATATTTTACTTGGAATTATGGGTCTCTGAGAAACAACAAGGACTTCTGCAGGCTTAAAAAATAATCAAGGAAGACCTCTGGATACAATACAAAAGTGCACATACTATAATTCTTCGACACATCTTCCCAATACTGTTTTTCTTTCCCATTTTTTAAAAGATTTTATTTATTTGAGGGAGATGGAGAGAGAGAGCAGGAGCAGAAAGAGGGAGAAGCAGAATCCCCGCTGGGCAGGGAACCTGATGTGGGGCTCAATTCCAACACCCCGAGATCATGACCTGAGAAAAGGCAGATGCTTAACTAACTGAGCCATCTAGGCATAACCTCCCCCAAATTTTAACCACTTTTTTTTTTTATTTACCTTACACCACTGAAGCCACATGTTGGGCTAAAAGGTGATAAAACTAAAAGGAGCAGTGCTCCCCAATGGGTCTCAGCCCTGGCTGCACAAGAATCAGCAAGAGAGCTTTTAACATTTCAAATGCCTCAGCATCGCCCCAAACCATGATAATATAAATTAAAAACAGATAGGAATACTAAGGTGGGGGCACAAGAGGGGGTGCCTAGACATCAGAATTTCCGACGTTTTCTATTTTTGTCTTCTTCTTACCTGAAAAGAAAATAACCATGGATACAAGAAGTTTTAGTGAGGAGGGATCTTTAATAACCGATAGCTCAAAATTACTAAGTCTCTACCAGATATAAAAAGAAAATCATTCAGTAGTTTGAAAGCCATAAGAGAGATCTGTGGGATCTTCTGTTTTTATTTCTATCAATAAGTAGTCAAAATTTTTCACGAAGTTTCTCAATAGCCTTTACAGAACCTCTTTTACTTTTTAATGTTTTGCAAATCTGTCTAATGAGTTCAAAGGACGCGCCCTCCCTAGATCATCTTAAAGGATCCCTCAAGCTAAGACCATGCTTCTCTTCAAGTAAAGTTGGGGTTGAAAATAGTTTTGACTTCTCTTCAACCCTTCTCCTCAGGTGCTCTGGTAATCACTATTATAACTTTACCAATGAGCAACTATTTTTTGAAGTACTTATATAACAGAGAGTACAGGCGCCTTTGGTACCCTGCCAAGAGTACTTCTTTCCATGTTTGTATTTAAAATAGAACGGTAGTAACATCACTTCTGTGCCTGAAATTCCTCTGTGCACAGGCTCAGAATGAGAAGGGGAAAAAAATGGATGTAGCAAACCGCTTCACTGCTTTATCATCCTAAAGCTCAAAGGAAATAACACATTCATACTAAATTAAGACGAAGGCACAGAACAAATTACCCGAAGCTGGAGGCGGAGGGAAGGACTCGGGTCCGCTCACCTACCCCCTCCCGAAACAGGACGCTTGACCTGGCAGCAGCGAAGGCGCCAAATGAGCTGCCAGACCTCAGCCCGAGCAGGTGGTGCGGGCAGGAAGGAAGAAGTGCCGCGAGCACAGAAAAGCCAGGTAAACGCGGCGCGGCGCGGCTCCGAGCCCGGCTGCCGTCACCCCGACTCGGCCACCTGCCGGCGGGCGTGGCCCCGGCCCGACTCGCTCACCTGGTGGGAAGAGCGGGGGCAGCCGTCCAAGAGGCCGCCGCTGCCCTCAACGGGGCTCCGTCCCGGCCCGCGGCCGACGCGCTGCCTCCTCCGCTCCCTCCGCCGCCTCTTCCAGCTCGAGTTTTCTATTTAGCGACAGGTCCGGACGCGGCGGGCGGGCCACGGAGGTCGGCCGCGGGGAGGGGCGCGGCAAACTTGCCCCAGAGGCCCGCGGAGGCGGCGCGGCCGGGGACGCCCCCGCACCTGCAGCGCGCTCGCCCGCACCGTCGCCCCGGCCCCGGCCCCGCCCCCGCCCGCGCCCCGCCCCCGCACGCACCTCGCGCGGGCACCGCCCAGGCCTCCGCCTCCGCCCCCGCGGCGGGCGCTTCCCGGCCCCCGGGGCCCGCGGCCGGCGCCCGCCGACAGCACGCCCGGCTCGGCCGCCGCGGCCACCGCTGCTCCGGCCGCCTCTCCCGGACAAAGACGGGCGGCGGGGCGGGCGGCGGCGAAGCCCGAGGCTCGGAGCGCGCGGCGCTGGCGGGGGCGGGGGCGGGCGGGGGGACAGCGCGGGGCGGCGAGCGGGCGGGCGCGGGAGGGCGGCGCGGGGCGGCAGAGGCGCGCACCCCCTCCCGGCCGCCCCGAGACGCACACGCCGGGGCCCGGGCGCCTCCTCCCGGCCCCGGCCCCGCCGACCGCAGCCGCGCCGCCGGGGAGCCGCAGCGCCCTCTGCGGGCCGCGGGGCCTCCGTGCGCGCCGCGTTGGGCTCCGGGCCGGCGGCGGCGGGGGCGGGCGGGGGCGGGCGGGGGCGCGGGGCCGCGAGGGTCCCCGCGGCCCCGGGGAAGGACGGAGTAGGACCGAGGCGGCGTCCGAGAACGGGATCCGCTGTTTTTCCTCTTGGGACGGAAGAGAGAGACAAGATTCGAATTCCGGGCAGCAGGAGGAATCTGGGATCCGAAGTGGGAAAAACTTGGGGGGTCGGGGGGGGGGGGGCAGTAGGATTCCTGATTCACAAGGACCCAAAGCTAATCTCTGGTAATGGCTGCAGAAAAGGCAGGCGTGTCCTTCTAGAAGCCGGTGCTTCTGTGCCTGATACTGCGGGCCTGCAGAGAGCTTGGCCACTCTCATAAATAGACGCATGGACTTCTCCAAGACCTTTCCAGCCCTACCCGAACTGCCCCCGGCTTCCCTAGGAACGCACCTGGAAGGTTTGAAAAGGCAACTGAGATCAGAGAACTTCCTCCTCTGGCTCAGCCGCAGTGGAACAAATGTTTACTATTAAAAAAAATGAAACCGTGATGTTGCCCCTTGTGCCATTTAGGGCTTGTTTTTCTTTTCTTTTCTTTTCTTTTCTTTTCTTTTCTTTTCTTTTCTTTTCTTTTCTTTTCTTTTCTTTTCTTTCTTTTAAGGGTGTCTTTTTCCAAACTACCATGTTACCTATAGTGTTCTATACAAGTTAGCTTTTTAAACAAGCTGAACGACTTGGTGACCGGGGATCGCGAAGTAGCACCTTTTTTCCACACTGTCTTTTGAAATCATTCTGTCAGCTCTCCCTTCCCCTTTGGAAGAATCTAGGACAGTTTTCACAGCTTTGCCTTGCCGCTGTTAAGTGTTAGTAAACAGGCTGATTCTCCAGTGTTAAAAAGTCCAGCCCAACCCAAATCAAAACTTTAGTCTCATTCCACTGAAACCTTCCCCATTCCCCGCCCAGCACCTGCCAGCTGGGTACCACCCAAACCGAGAAGTCTGCATGGGAGAGGGAAACCTCTTCGCCTCCTTGGTTCTGCGTCCTCCCAGGCAGCTCTGTGCAGGCTGGTTCCGCCAGGACAGCAAGGCCGGGAAGCTCTCCCGAACCACGCGCTGGCCCTGGCTTCCAGCTCAGCCTCTTCTCTGATGGTCTTACCCAGACCTCCTGTGGGGTCACTGTGCTCTGGCAGGCTGACCTAGCTAGCTTCCGTGCTGACCCACAGAAATCACTTGACAACTTCGCCGTCGAACTACAAGCACAGGTCGCTTGCCATGTAGTACACACCTCCCCGCCTTTCGCTGGTCGTAGGCTCTGATGAGTCTCTCTCCTTGAAGCTTCTAATGTAGGGTTCAAGCAGCCATCTCTGGGTTCAAGCACGTCCCCAACCTGCCAAGTTCTCCCCGCAGTTCTCCAGAAGCTGCCTTTCTTTGCATAGAGTAGCTGACTACTCCCCCCACCACGCTCCCTCACAGCTCCCTATAATTCTCATTGCCAACTTTCTCTCTGGATCACTGTCCCCTTTCTTTAAACAGCAGATCCTTTACTCAGTAAATCCCATGAGGATGATGCAATGCCCCTATTTAAAATGTGGAGAGTGCCTGGGTGGCTCAGTCAGTTGAGCATCTGCCTTTGGCTCAGGTCATGATCCCAGGGTCCTGGGATGGAGTCCCACATCAACTCATGATCTCAGCAGAGAGCTGGCTTCTCCCTCTCCCTCTCTCTCTGCCCCCCCCCCCCATTTGTGAGCATTGTCTCTCTCAAATAAAATTTTTGTTAAATCTTTAAAATGTGGCGGTATCTCTGTGTCAGCCATGGAGGCATGACATTCATATCTCCAGAGTATAGCTGACAGCCTCTGGCTATTACACCTTCTGATCTACCACAGCACTCGCACCAAGGTCATACATCCATCCCCCTGCATGGCCGAGCACAGTGGGAGCTCTAGCACTGAGCCATTTCTGCCTAATGGAGAATGATCTTAATGCTCCACCTCTGTTCCAGAAGTCCCCATCACCCTGCCAAGGCTCTCTCAGGATACTGCTACACTCCTAAAGCTTTTCCCACCTAATCTTCCCCCTTCTATCTTTTCACAGGCATCAGCCCTGCATCACAGTCTAAAGACTGTCCTCACTTACATGCCAACATCCTCCTCCCTTCTGCACCACCTTACACAGGTGTCTCCTCAACATCCCTTTGCACATCTAATCCTTCTTGGCATCTGCCCCTCAGAGGTCCCAAGCTGGGACAGTTCCCAACAGTCTATTCCGAACAAATCCCATTTTAACATTTAGTTATGCTTAGATTTAGAAATTGTGAAGGGGCACCTGGGTGGCTCAGTCAGTTGGGCAGCTGACTTTTGGTTTCAGCTCTGGGTTTTGGGATGGGGTCCTGCAAGGGGCTCCCTGCTAAGTGGGGAGCCTGCTTCTCCCTCTCCCTCTGCCTGCTCTTCTCTCTCCCTCTATCAAATAAATAAATAATAAATCTTTTTTAAAAATTGTGAACAGAAGAGTAGAGAGTTCTTTTGAGGAAAAAAATTATCAGCATGTATCTTTGTATAGGTTTCCTCCATCCCTCCCCCAAAGAAGAACCTGATAGAAGGACTTGGATGCAGGGAGATTATTCCAGTAGGTGAGTCGGGAAGCAGCAGTGTTGATATTGAAATACTGAGATAGGGAAGTATGAAGAGTCGATGTAGAGGTGTGTCATCAAGGTTACTGCTCTACGCAATAGCCCTCAACACCAGTGAGATCCCTGAAAAGCTCACAAAGGTCTCCCAGAATTGTCTACTGCAAGGGCATGGGGCTGAGCATTTACCATCTGGCTCCTGTTCTCTGTGAACTGAACTGTTTTAGGGGCTTTAACTCGCACACACTACCAGGCACCCAGGACCTTAGAAGAGGCTTTGAGGCAGAAACACAGAGTGACTCACTGCAACATCTTTGAGGTGGGACACTGAGTCCCAGTCCATCAGAGCTATGGGGCAGGGAGATGCAGTGCAGGGCATCATAAGTGTCTGCTGTAGTGGGTTTCAGGAGTGTTTTCCCATTACCTGACCAGACTGGGGAGCATGTAGATAGGCCAAAGGCATCTGCCTTGTACAAGTCCAAATTGCTGAAATGCCAGTGGAAAAAGACAGAGGACGAAAGGGTAGAGTGATGTTTGAAGGATGAAGTCACAGGGATGCTTGGCAGGAGACTAGTGTCTTCGTCTATTCAGGCTGCTATAACAAAAATACCGTATGCCGAGCAGCTTATATACAACACACATTTATTTCGCACAATTCTGGAGGCTAGAAAGCTCAAGATCAGGGTACAGATTTGATGTCTGGTAAGGACCTGTTTCCTAGATAGCTGTCCTTTTGCTGTCACCTCGCAGGATGGGAAAGGTAAGGGAGCGCTCTGGAGTCTCTTTCCTAAGGTCTCACACAATTCCTAAAAATGGAACAATTTGCACTTGTGAGGTGGCACAAGCAGGCTCCAGCACACCTCTGTATGTGCTCCAGAGCTCCACCCTCGTGACCTAATCATCTCCCAAGGGCCCACCTCCAAATACGATATTGGGGTGGTAGCTTTCAACACTTGAATGTGGGGGGCTGTAAACATTCAGAGCACAGTAACCAGTTCACCATATAGCAGGGCATTACAAGGGGTCAGTGCCTGTGAAAAAGGAAAGGAACCAGGATTGGACTGAGAGAATAATCAGATTGTAACTCAAGCCCAATACCTCAGCCAAACCCTGGCAGAGCTCTGGAGCACCTACAGAGATGCACTGGAGCCTGCTCGTACCAGCTTGCAAGCATGAATTGTTCCATTTCTAGGAATTCTGTGAACCAGTTTTTAAACACGGCTATTATGAAAGATTTAATTATAGGGTCATGATTTCAGGGTCCTGAGATCAGGCCCCACACTGGGGCATGGAGCCTGAGCGTGGAGCCTGCTTAAAAATCTCCCCCTCCCCCTCCCTACCCCACTCACACTCTCTCTCTCTCTCTCTCTCCTTCTCCCTGTCTCTCTCAAAAAGAAAAAAGATTAAATTATATAAACTTACAGGGGCACCTGAGTGGCTGAATCAGTTAAGTGTCCACCTCTTGATTTCAGCTCAGGTCATGATCTCAGGGTTATGAGATTGAGTCCCACACCAGCCTCTGTACTCAGGGGGAAGTCTGCTTATCCTTCTCCCTCTGCTCCCTCCCACCCTGCTTACTCACTCTCTCTCTATCTCTAAAGCAAATAAATAAAATCTTTAAAAAAAAAAGTCTAAAAAATTTGTATAAACTTACAATTCTATATACATGATATTAAAAATAAAGTTAATAAATGCTCATTACTTTGCCACCTGTATGCATGTATGTATGTATGTATGTATTTGCAGCTAGCATATCTGCAGGGTGGCAATGCTATATGATATATATATATATGATAGTGGGCTACCGGAGATCTCTCTCCAACTCCACATGTATGCCTTTGGAAGTTTGCAATCATCGAGGGTGATGTTCACACCACAGAAATCGGCAAACACTGCAAACCAGGGTTTCCTACCTCCCACCCAAGTAACCTGGTGTTAATTATTTAAGAGCAACCAATGTGTATATGACATGGTCACTGTTGTCCCAGAGTAGGCTAAGTGGCCAGATCTCCATGTCTGCACCCATATCACTCACAGAAGAAGGTGTGCTCTTGGGTCAGAGGGCTCTCTGCTGGCACTGAAGGAGCCAGCTGGAGGCAGCCGCTCACAGCATCCCCAGCAGCTGGGGCACCAGACCCTTCATTGAAGGGGAGCCAGGGCCACCCATCTCTGTGTCCTCCACAACTAGCATAGGTCAGTTAACGTATTTTCTTATTAATTTTAAACACTTGCTACTTCTGTAGTCTTATCTGTTTTGTTTCCAATATTGGGTAGATGTGCCTTTTTTTCTATAGTTCAGCCTGCCTAAGATCTGTCTCCCTTTTGTCTTTCACTTTGTTGATTCTATTGTATTTTATTTTAAAATTATATTAATTTCTGCTCTGATTATTATTTCCTCTCCTCTGTGTTCCTTGGGTTTATTCTCTTGCCCTTTCCCTAACTTCTCAAGTTCAACGCTTAGCTCATTGATATTTTCAGTCTTTCTTTCTTCGAATAAATTCCCCACACATTCTCATATGCAGTACTTTTGAGACCATTAAATCGCATAAGTTCTTAATTTCCGTTTGGATCACTTTCTTGACCCATGAGTTATTGAGGTATGTCTTTTTACTTTCCAGATAGATGAAGCTTTCCTAGATACCTTTTTGTTGTTCATTTCTAATTTACTTACATTGTGGCCAGAAAACACGGTCTGTTTGATACCAACTCTGAAACTGATGTAGATCTGGTTTGTAACCTTTCCATAAATACACAATGTTCTTCAGAAGAATGCCGATCTTCTGTAGGTTCAGGGTTCTATGTGTGTTCACTAGGTCAAGCTTTTAAATTTTGAGTCCAAATGTTTTGCATCTTTTCCAATATTGTGTCTCCAAAGAGCTCTCAATTATTGAAGGGGAGCATTAAAATTCCCTGCTATGATACTGAATTTGTCCATTTCCCTTTACAATCCCATCAGTTACTGCTTTATATATTCTGAAGCTATGTTATTAGGTGCAAACAAGTTCCAAACATTAGATAGCCCTACTAAATCATATATTTTAAGTAAATAGTGGCTATCTTTCTCACTAATACTTTTTACCTTAAAATATATTTTCTTCTGATATAAATATTGCTATAGAAACTTCCTCTGGGTTAATAACAATCATGTATCTTTTTTCTGTCTGTTAACCTTTCTGTGTTGTCTTGGATATGTTCCCTATAAATTTGCAATTTCTGATTATTTCTAGTCATTCTGACAACATTTATCTTTTCATTTGTAAATACACCTCATTTAAGTACTTACTTAATTATTATGTAATTATTTTTTTAAAGATTTTACTTATTCATTCAGAGAGACACAGAGAGAGAGGCAGAAACATAGGCAGAGGGAGAGGCAGACTCCCCATGGGGACCCCAATGTGGGACTCAATCCCAGGCCCCCAGGATCATGCCCTGAGCCAAAGGCAGACACTCAACCGCTGAGCCACCCAGGCATCCTCAATTATTATGTAATTTTATCATTATTTATAGAGTCGAACATATTTCTGCCAAAAATTTGTGCTTTCTATCTGTCTTGGCCTTTTTTCTTTTTTTTTTTTTTTTTTTTTTTTTTTTGGCATCTTCTTTTTTCTGTCTCCCTTAGATTGATGGAGGGAAATTTTTCCTTGTTTATTATTATTCCTGCTACAGAAGTAATACACTCTATTTTTTTCTCTTCCAATAGTTATCCTTAAACCTTATTATGTACAGGTAACTAGAAATTCTAATTTTTTATGTCTCCATGCTTCTCCTGAACAATAAAGGACTTTTGAGTACTTCAACTCTATTCCCTACCCATATGATACCCTGCAATATTTCAGTGGAGTTTTTACAATGCAAATTAGACAGTGTTATTATTATTTTATAGTCAATGTTTGCTTACCAGTCCTTCTTGAATCTGAGATCTTCCTTCTGGGATCAATTTCCGTCTTTCTGGAGTACATCACCACAAATTCCTTTGTGAATGCTTATTGGCAATAAACACTTCGCAGTCTGGTTTCCTAAAGACATCTTTTTTTTTTTTTTTTTTTAGATTTTATTTATTTATTTATTTATTTATTTATTTATTTATTTGACAGAGAGAGAACAAGTACAAGCAGGGGGAGCAACAAAGGGAGAGGGAGAAGCAGGCTCCCGCTGAGCAGGGAGCCCTATGCGGGGCTCTATCCCAGGACCCTGGGATCATGACCTGAGCTGAAAGCAGATGCTTAACAGATTGAGCCACCCAGGCACCCCTCCTAAAGACTCTTTATCTCATTCCCATCCTTGCACAGTTGTTATTCACACCTATGATTCTAGGTTATCAGTTACTTTCTCTCTAGGCTTCCATTGCTGCTACGGTGAAGCCAGCTACCACTCCAGTTGTTACTCCTTTGAACATGACCTATCTCCTCTCCATCTACTTTTTTATATATATATATAAATTTATTTTTTATTGGTGTTCAATTTGCCAACATATAGAATAACACCCAGTGCTCATCCCATTAACATCTTCCCATCATCTTTGTTGTTTTGCAGTTTGCTTCTTTATGTCTAGGTGTGGCTTTTGTTTTATTCCTCTTGCTTGTGATTTATTGTATCTCCTGCATGTAAGAATTCTTGTCCTTTACTAATTTTGGAATATTCTGCAATACTATATTCTAATATTGATTTTCCCTATTCTATCCTTATGGAATTCCAATTGAATGCATGTTATGCTTTCTTTTTCTGGTGTCTCTTAGTCTGTTTTTCTGACTAACCATTTCTTTTCCTCTTTGCTCTCTCCTCTCTGTCCTGATCCTTTACATTCCTTCACACCTCTACTCCAGCTGACCCACTCTCATCAGTAGCATCTGTTCATCAGTTTCATTCTTTAAACTTTTCTTAATGTTCTTTTTGATTCTTTTTCATTTCTTAATGTTTCTATTTTCATTTCTTCAAATTCTAGTCAGATCCTTTTCAAATGTATGTTTATTTTATAATCTTATCTCATATTTTCAATTATCTGCCTATTTTTGGTAAACCTGTTAAGGATACTTCAATGTTTTATATATTTGACTATATTCTAATACCTGAAGCTCCTCAGGGATCTAATAATATTATTTGCTTTTTCTGCTTACTCTGACTGTTAGTGATTTCCTCCTACATTTGATAATTTTTCATTTAGAAATTGTATTTGGTTTCCTTCTGGATTTCTTTTATGGATGGGTGGGCCTTTTAACAACGAGGTAGACCTTAGAGGCCTTATGCAGAGGTCTTAGTTACAATATCTCTTCCTGTCTAAACAAACCTACCTACTGCCTACCACTAACCTAACCTACCTACTTACCACAAACCTAACCTACCACTTCCAAAAGAGTGTAAACCCTAGTTTGTGGGCAGCCTACTCATTTGCTTATCATTGAGTACTTGCTTACCATTCTGGCTCTGGTGGTCTTTTTCCTTTAGTCCCTGGTCTATTTCTCTTATTTTTTTTTTTTTGAGATTAACTATGCACTAAGTTATGTTATAATGGCCCAGGTTCTCCTAAATGCAAGACATGAGAGTCTTATGCACAGGTAGTTTATTCGGGAGGTGATCCCAAGGGACAGCAACAAAGAGACCAAGGAAGGAAGAAAACCAACATTAAAGCCCATTGTTGAACAACATCAACAACAACAAAATTGCTCATAGAACAGATTGTGGTTGCCAAGGGTAGGGGAATTGGGGAAAGGGAATCAAGAGGTACAAACTTCCAGTCATAAAATAAATAAGTCCTGGGCATATCATGTACAGCATGGTGACTACAGTCAATCATGCTGTATTGCATATCTGAAAGCTGCTAAGAGACTAGATCTGAAAAGTTCTTATCACAAGAAAAATGAGTTTTGTAACTCTGTGTGTGGTGATGGATGTTAACTAGACTTATTGTGGTGATTTCACAATATATACCAATATTGAATTTTAGACTCATTATAGAGTTAGTCACGACTCCAGAGGACTTATGCTCAATCTTTCTGGGTTCTTATAAAATGCATCTGAGCTATGTCTCATGGCACCACTCACATCTCTTATGCTTTCCATGAAGTCCAGTCGATCACAGCATTCCCTTTCCCTTCACAGTGGTGGCCAGCAGCAATCTCTAGGAAGACTTCAGACAAGTCGATTAGTGGAACAAAGTACGGTCTCTTTGGTTGCACGCATTTCCTAGAAGGTCACTGATAATTAGCATCTTCTTCCTCTAATTACCATTCCAGATTTTCTTTACCTTTGCTGGGACTTTGACTGGGCTAGGTTGGTTACACAATGAGGTAACCCCGACCTTCCTCCTCCCTAAGGGGCCTGCCCCTTTGTTGCTTTTGCCTGTGTGAAGCCATGACTGCTAGACTTGCCCACTTGTTGCTATTGCTGGGCATGGATGCACCAAAAGATGCCCAGTGATTCTCCCACATCCCAGACATAATCCCTTTTGCACTCACAGCAACAGTGCCAGCTCCTGGTGATAACCATGATTATTAGGACCTCCTGCCAGAACAGTAACTCCTTCCCCTGCTGGCCTATTGCCAAGGGCATCTCAAAGTGACCATATAATAGTTGTAGCTTCAAGGTCAATAGAACTATTACAGTGAATAAGGGCCTCTAATCCTGCAAAGATCAAGGTTTCACAGGAAGCACAAATTACGAGTGGGTCACTAGGAGTGTTGGTAAGAGGATCTGGTTCTACCACATGGTTCCTGGACCAATACACTCTGGCTATTGATCACACATAAACCAATCATTTAGCACATATACCACTGTGAAAAACAACATGTGTTTGTGTGCTATTTTTCTGCTCAGGTTAAACTGAGGGTTGACTTTGGAAACCAGCTTGGGGGCACTGCAGAGATGGTGTCAGTGGATCTTAAGGAGTATAGCAGAATTCTGTGAGCCATTTGCCTTAGGTGAAATTTTTACTGGCAATCAAGCAAGCAGAAACTTCTGCCCTCTAGCAAGAAGGAGGGGGCTCCTCCTAGCAGTCCAGATAGTTCCAGAAAGTCTGGAGGTTCAAAAGATTCCCTCTTGCCCATGCAAATATCTCTATCTCAAATCCCAGACCCCACCTGTTTCTCACTAGGGTCTGACATAAGAAATCAGGTGAAGCTGTGCTTTAAATCTCCTTTGTTTTTTGTGGGATTTTTTTTTTTAAGATTTTACTTATTTATTCATGAGAGACAGAAAGAGAGAGGCAGAGACATAGGCAGAGGAAGAAGCAGGCTCCCCACGAGAAGCCTGATGCGGGACTCGATCCCAGGGCCCTGGGATCACTACCTGAGTCAAAGGCAGAAGCTCAACCACTGAGCCACCAGGTGCCCCTCAATCTCTCCTGTTTTTCTGCCACAATATTCATAATTATTTTTGCTCCAAACTGGTAAGCACTAAATATACCACATTTCCCATGCTTGTTTCTACTGCAAGTCAGACTACTGACTGCATGTCAAGATTGTCATTCTCAATTTAGACTAGCAATGGTGTCCTTATCGCTGTCTGATGAAAAAAAGTGACCCAGCCCAATCCCATCCTGAGGATCTGCTCACTTCCAGAATTGCATGGAATCCCCTGAAACCAGAGCCAGTGGCGGGGGGCGGGGGGCGGTGGGGAGCCTGTGTCCTGAGAGTTTATTGGGCAAGTGATCCTCAGAAGCAATTATATGGAAAAGAATTATAGAACAAGAAAGGAGAGAAAACCAATAATGAATGCATTACTGGGTTGGCCACTGCTAAGGGTCAGTGGTACTAGATCTTGCCAGAACAACCTTTTATGGAATGCATCTCAGATATGTCCTCCTGGAAAAAGAAACAGAGATTCTCTTTATTTGCTGGCTTCCATTTCCTTTTTGGCCAAAGTTGATCCTATGAGTTTTAACTCACCTGCTCTTCCAGAGTGTGCATGTGTGAGAGATGCCATGTCCTTACAGGTACCTCAGGCCATAATGCAAGAAGTTCCTTCAGGGAGGAAAACAAGAGATGCTCAGGGAAGAATAAAGATGAGTTGGTTTCTGGTTAAATTGAAGTAAAGCTGGTCTAAGCCTTGTGAAATTGGTGGCTGCAACAGCAGCTGAAGCAAATGGTGAGACCAAGAGGATCGACAGAGGTCCACAAACAGATGTTAATTCTATATTTCACAGCAGTTTTAAGTGTTTGGGCCAGTCCTCCCACATATCTGGAAGGAGAACAATGACATTGGTCCCTGTACATGTGTCTGTGGAGGAAACCAGAGGATTCTCATAGTGTAATAGGAAAAGCACTGAAAGTCTCAAAAATCAGAAGGTATTGTTTCCAGTTCGACATTGGCTATACAACCTAAGCAGGTTTTTTTTAATAATAAATTTATTTTTTATTGGTGTTCAATTTGCCAACATACAGAATAACACCCAGTGCTCATCCTGTCAAGTGCCCACCTCAGTGCTGGCCACCCAGTCACCCCCACCCCCCACCCACCTCCCCTTCCACCACCCCTAGTTCGTTTCCCAGAATTAGGAGTCTTCCAGTCTTCCATGTTCTGTCTCCCTTTCTGATATTTCCCACTTATTTACTTAGCTTCTGGGAGCCCTGTTTTTCTATCTATAAAGGGGAATAATAACAAATGCATAATCCCCCTTGTAGGACAGGAATCAAAGAGATTATGAATATAAAAAGCATTTTATACTTTGCAAAATGCCATAACAATATAATTCATGATGAGAATAAATATTAAGGCTTATTCTTGGTGGCCTGGCTGGCTGATCTCTGCACCCATCCCCCAAAACCATAACTCTGCTGAGTCCTGGGTTTTTGATACGAAAAACGTGACATAGGATAAATGCTTGAGAGAAGGAAAGAAAAAATAATAAACCAGCTATGATGGTCTTTAAAATGAAGCAGATATGTTGCAGTGGTATACTTTGTCACATAAAATGTAACCAGAGGCAAGGATGTGGAAAAATTGGAAGCCTGTGCACTGTTGGTGGGAATGTAAAATGGGGTAGTTGCTATAGAAAACAGTATAGCAGTTCCTAAAAACAAACAAACAAACAAAAACCAGAATTACCATATGATTTAGCAATTCTATTTCCAGGTGTAGACCCAAAGAATTGAAAGCAAGGACTCAGAGATATTTGTACATCCCTGTTCATAGCAACAATATTCAAATAGCAAAAAGATAGAAAAAACAGTAAGTATGAATTGATAGATGAATAGATAAACCAAATGTACTACATATATATAATAGAATATTATTCAGGACTTTAAAAGGGAGGAAATTCTGACACAAGCTATAACATGGAAAAGTCTGGAAAGCATTATAAGTGAAATCAGTCAGTCACAAAAGACAAATACTGTATGGTTCCACTTATAGGAGGGACCTAGAGGAATGAAATTCATTAGAATGGTGGTGGCCAGGGGCTGGAGGAAGGGGAAATGAGACGTTGTTATTTAATGGGGACAGAGTTTCAGTTTTGCAAGATGAAAAGAATTCTGGGGGTGGATGGTAGTGATGGTTGCATAACAATATGAATGTACTTAATGCCATAAAACTGTACACTTAAAAATGGTTAAGATGGTAAATTTTACATTATGTATATTTCACTACAATTTTTTAAATGTAACCAATGATCAAAATAATAATAGAAGCAAAGGGATGGTTTCATAACAAAAGCACCCACTGCATCAAGGATCAGTGGGATCCTCCCTGCCTCCTTCCCAGGCCAGGAGGTCCTCACACTACTCCTACTCCTCACACAAGATTGGACCTCCCAGTTGCTCCTCATCCCTCTGCCACGTGCTTTGCAATTCCAACCTGGCTCTGGGAAGAATGGAAAGGCTTTCATCCGGAGCAGGGAAAGCAGAGCTAGAGACTAGAAGCAGACTTCTCTGTCTTCTGACAGAATCTCCTGGAATTGGCCCTTATTATCCATCTTTCTCTCTCTCAGCATGGTTCATTGAACACTATGCACAGTTTTTAAGCACTATCAACACCACCTCCCTTCAGGACAGATTACCTAGTGGACTGCTGTTCTTGAAACTTGCTATGACTGGCACTTGGCTGTAACATCCAAGAGTTTAAAGACTTCTATCTTCTATAATTTGACTAAACCACACACTCCCGCAGTTAATACCCTAAAAGACCCTGGCACCCCTGGATTGCCTGGGTTTTGCCCCAGTGTTGTACCTTCTCTTCTTGTGTTTTCCCTGAAAGTCTGTTTGTCCTCAAATGGAACTGTTTAAATGACATAAATGGCACAAAAATAATAATTTCTGTCGCTAGACCCAAGATAAATTCCCCCAGGCAATTATATTAGGAACAGCTAAAACAGCAATAAAATGAAAATGGCTGCAATCCTCTTAATGCTATTTGAATTTTTAATGCATATGAGTCTCTTGAGAATTTGGAGGGAATAAGCAACTTCATGATATTGAGTACTCCTAAAAACATCAATGAACATCATTTCATTTTCTTGGGTGTTAATATCCTCCAAAAATATCTTATGATATTCTGAATATGGATCTCAAACACCTTTTGTTAGAGTTATTCCTCATGTGACAGGTTGCCAATTGCCTCCCAAATATTGCATCCTCCTCTTCCTGGGCATAGAGCTGTCCAATGATTCTATTCACCCCAGGAGTAATGGTGCAGCTTCCAGGTAGCTCCTACTTAAGGAAACGCTGCTTACCCTGGACTCAACTTTTCCTCACATTGTATTGACTATAACATTGATGTGGGAGTGGCCCAACATTGATCCACAGGGCTCTCTGGAATGACACCTGGCAACAAACTGGGAGGACCCTAGATCTCTAGGTGACCTACAGAAGCAGAGCTGTCCCACCAGCCTAGATGAGCCACACTTTAAAACCTTTCTTATTTAAGCCATGCTACTTGGAGGTATTTATTATGGTGTGCTATCTTTCTTATACACTGTTAGATTCTGTTTAGAACACTTTGTTTAGGATTCTTACATCCATGTTTAAAAATGACAATGAACTGTAACTTCCCTTCTAGTGTTCTTTTCTTGTTTTGATGCCATAACATGCATTAAGAATATTTCCACTCTTCCCATCCTCTGGAAGAATTTACGTCAGATAGAATGATCTGGTTTCTGGGAAATTTAGTTGAACTCATCTGCAAAACGATCTGGATCTCATGTTATTCTTGTTGGGAAGAATTTTTACTATTGAGCAATTGGATTTCTTTAATATTTTTCTTGTTAATAAGTAATGAGTGCTATTCCATTGCAATTTTAATTTCCATTTTTTATGTTCCTGAAGAAGTTGATCATCTTTCCAGATCTTAATTGTGGGTTTCCTATTTTTTGATTCACCAGTTTATTTCCTTTGCCCATTGTAATCACTTAGATTAATTTTACTTTCCCTCTCACTGTGGATAGAATACCATTCCCTCCCCAATGGTATTACACTTGGCCACATTGACTTGCTTTGCCCAACAGAGTCTTAGCGGACAATGACATAAAGCAAAAGGCTTTACGGCTCAGTTGAAAGAGTATGCAATTCTTGATCTCAGGATCATGAGCCCTATGCTGGGTGTAGAGATTACTAAAATAATTAAATAAACTTTCAAAAAATAAAAAGTAAAGACAGAGAAACATAAAACTAAAAAGGGGTTTGGTGTTAATAAAGACATTTTTTTTAAGAAGGGACTCAATTTCAAAAGGCTTTTAACTGTGCTTGCTCAGATTGGCTTATATTTTGCACTTTTGTCATCACCATCAGAACCAGCCTGAGAAATCATATTGGTCTTAGAGTGATGACAGACACTTGGAATAGACCTGTACCCAATTTGCATCCTGGAGCCAAGCCCCATGAACTTGCACCCTGAAACTGGGTCACCTAGCCCAGTCCAACCTAAACCCATCAAACCAGAGTTGGCTAGCAGACTTACGAGAGAATAAATGCTATCGTTAGCCACTGAGTTTTAAGGAGATTTGTTTTGCAGTGTTATTGTAGTATCTGCTGACTGACACATCTATTTATCAGGGTGTTAGAGAATTTCTGATCAATTTCTTGTAATTACTAACTTATATAATCTTTAAATACAATTATAATTAATTTTATATAATTATTAGTGTATTGCTGTGACTATTTCCCCCCCATGTTTGTCTGGTATTTTGATAGTGTTTACTTTACATAAGGAAACTCTCATTTTTTATTAAATGTGTACATTTTTTTCCTCTGTTAACGTATACTACTTTTGAACCTAAACAATCTTTCCCAATTCTGAGATTTAATAATCAATTTCATTTTCTGTTTTCCTAAGACTTAAAAGATAGGTAATTCTGTAATCAATCTGGAATGAGTGAGATATATTAATCATTCCTAGATCTTCTTGCTTTTTTTCCTGAGTTCAGTGTAATGTATCTGAGAGCCCTAAAATTAATCCTATTTCTAATTGGAAAAAATGTTTAAACCGAAAACTTATTAAGATTACATAATAGTCACACTTTTAGCTAACATGTTTGTTTTTGCTTTAAATTTTTAATTAAATTAGCATACCAATTTAACGACTCCAATTACTCTGTGTTTAACCAAGCTGAAATTGAGCTTTCGTTTGCTGTTCAATCCCGCTAGACAATTTAAATTCACCACAATTTTCCTAATAATCCACATTTCTGTATCTTATTAACCAAAATAATTTAATGTCTTCCAAAAAGTTCTTGCTCCTTCCAGTTCCTGGATTATTTTAGATCCTCTTGTTTGCCCAAGTTGGAATTGAAGGATGCTCATTTCATTGTTCAAAAAACCAGAAAAATGTTGTGTGAATAGCATTGCTATATTGAAGGTACCCTGGTGTGAGTGGATGCCTGTCCCTTAATGATTCTGATTCTCCCACGTGGGATTTGGTGCTCTTCTCTCTCTAATCCCATGGCAGCATGCCTGGAGGACTTGCACTGCTATGTACTTTCTTTACATGTTTGTTCATCCCATTTGAATGTGAATCCCCCATTGGCAGTTACTTCTAGTTTTTCTAGCACCTCCTTTGGTATTTGGCTCATAGATGCTCAGTAAATGTTGATTGATTGATCAACTGACTGGAAGGTTGCATTGAGTGACACTAACATGACAATGGGTTGCCTATCTTGTCAACTTCTTTTCTCTTTCTTTTCTCAGTTAGACCTGACCAATATTTCATTCATTCAAAATCTTGTATAGGTCATTCTTTTATATATCTCACTATATCTACCTATATCTCTAGGTAGTTACTAGAGGACCCAAATGCCGCCACCTAAGAGATAGGAAAGTGAAAATAAAATACATTATCTCCAGTTTCTAAACTAAGCTATTCTGGCAATGCAACATATCAGAAAGTGTGCTGAACTAGAGCTAAGGGGATCTGGGGTCTAAGTCCAGCTCTCCTCCTTAATATCCAGCCTTGGGCCAGGTCACTTCATTCCTTGGGGCTGGAATTTTGCCATTTGTAACTTGTAACCTGTCCTCCCACTGCACAATCTGCTATGTCCCTACTAGTAATTCTCTGCAAATATAGTCAGGATTAGAGTCATTTCTGAGGCAGTCACATTGCACAGTGAAGGATATGGGGCTTTGGAGTCAGACAGCTCTGGCACTGAGTCCAAATTGTCAGTTACTAGGTTAACGATCGTGGGTAAGTTATTTAACTTAGTGAGGCTCGGTTTTCTGTGGGAAGTATAATACCTCTCTTGCAAAGTTGCTGTGAAATTTGAATGAGATGAGTCAGATGACGTTTGTGCCATAATCCACACATGGTACCATGTAGACGGGGCCTTTAATTGTGTTAATGACACCTGGCCTTACACAATAGGACACAGAGGATGATCACCTTTCACTTATGCTCCACATACATCTCTCTTTCTCTCTCTCTCTCTCTCTCTCTCTCTCTCTCACACACACACACACACACACACACACACACACACACAGTAAAATAGCTAAAGACAACAGAGGTCCACCGATTTTAACTGTGTTCTTTCTTATGGTTTTGGTACCATCTTTGCCAAAAAGAGAGTCTATCTTAGAAGCACTAACTTAATGGCTAAATATTAAATTATTGATGTATTACAAACACTAAGGAAATAGTCTCCCTATGTCCAATGAAATGAGAAATTTCCAGATATGCAGAATGCAGAACTTGGAAATGGGAGTAATTAGGGTTCTTTAAATTCTGAACAAAGTTACTATTAACATATAGGTCCATTACAATAATTTTTTATTGTAAGGAATATTTCATACATATTAATATTACATGATGCCCCAATAAAACAGAATCACCCACTGTTCAAAATGTGGTCTCTGCTGCATTTCACATCTTACACCTGGATACTAAGGTTTTATGATAGCTTGTTTTATTTTTTTTTTAAAGATTTTATCTATTTATTCATGACACACACACAGAGAGAGAGAGAGAGGAGAGAGGCAGAGACACAGAGGGAGAAGCAGGCTCCATGCGGGGAGCCCGAGGTGGGACTCAATCCTGGGTCTCCAGGATCCTGCCCTGGGCCGAAGACGGCACTAAACTGCTGAGCCACCCAGGCTGCCACAACAGCTCATTTTAAAACAAGACTTACCTACCTACAAGGCAATTCACTTGGGAATTGGCTGTTCAAACCTGCAACAGCCTTCAAAAGCCCAGAGGGAGAACATCAATGATTATTTAAACTATTTTCTCTAAAAAAAATAAAAATAAAAATAAACTATTTTCTCAAAAGGGTTTTGAATTTATTTGGAAGCATTTTCTTCACACAAATTGAGGGAGAGCTAATGCCCAGTTTGCCCAGCAGAGGGCAATAGAACCCACAGGACTGCACCAAGATGTTTACTGAGTTTTAGAACAAGGTCCTAGCCCAGAGGGATGACACTAGTCCTGACCAAGAAGCGTAACAGGGGCCGTTGCAAAATAGAAATAGGGATTCTTTGTTCAAAGACCAAGAAGAAAGCTTTTTCATTCTTCTGCAGTCTCTCTGTCACCTTATGTTTTGTTATTTAGGATCAGCTCCCTCAGGCCAAGTAATACTGTGGGGTGAGTGTAGACCATCCTTGCCCCAACCTGTGACAGGCAGAGGGTGCAGCCTGGCCCCTGCTGGCCCTCCCACAACCAAGCTCCAGCCTCGGGGAGGATAGCTGGATTACCCAGCACCCAACCTAGGGTGGCAAGAGGCAGCAAGGGGCAGAACTCTGCATGAACAGAGGCTCCAAGCCCCTGGTACAGGTACCACTGGCCTACAGAACTTTACTCGAAGACCACAAATGCAAAGATAAAAGTAGCATTTCAAAATGACTACAACGGAGCCTTAAAGCCAAGTGGGGACCCCTTTGGAGTGTGCGGCCCTGTGGGACTGTGCTAGTCACATACCTGTCCAGGGCTATTCTGGAGTCCTACTCTCTGAGTCCAGCCAGTGCTAACATAGGGACCCCTAAATCCAGACTGTGCCATTACCTGTGTGCTCTCCAGTAAAGGGGCAACAACTCCCCCATGATCCTTCCACCATCAGAACAGAAACCACCTCCACTGCCCAATCTCTTTGCCTCCTCATTCCAGCCACATTGGACTCCTAATGTTTCTTAAACACCCAAGCTTACTCTCCCCTCAGGACCTTTGTCTTTCACTTCCACCCCTCTGGACTGCTTTTGCCCCAGACTGGGGATACCCTCTACCCTTCATTTAGAACTCAGATCAGATGTCACTTTATCAAGGAAGCCTTCCCCAACTAGAAGAGCAACCACCCCTCCCCACATGGGTCCAATCTTTTAACCATATTTATTTTTCTTCAGACCACTATTACCAACACCTGATGTATTATATATTGTCTGACTAGAATGTCCACAGAGGCAGGATTTTTGTGGGGGTTTTGGTCCATGACTGTATCTCCAGCTCCCAGCACATTGCCTAGCACATGTAAACACTCAATACTAAAATGAGAATAAATGATTTGACAACCCACTCTCTGATGGTAGCAATGCCCACCAAAAAGACCAAGTAAAGACCAAACAGCAACCCAGGCAGATCCTATAGAACGTACTTGTCAGATCGGCAGATGGAATGGGAAAGAAAATCCCTTTCCCTGGATGCAGATTTGCTCTGAATGAAGAATGCCAACTTTACGTTGTACCTTTATATTCTCCCAATGCCAAATCTGTGACATCTCTACAACACCCTTGGAGAGTGACTGCTTCATTCTATTTACAGATGAAATAAACATGGCCCAGAGAAGTAAAGAATCTTACAGTCACACAGTTCAAAGTGGCAGAGCCAAATCTAGAAGACTAGAACCCAAGACACTTGACTTTTATCCTTGGGCTCTTTCCCAACATCAAGCTGTTCTGAACATGTGATCCTCAACCTGAGCTTGTCATCCTATCCCAGGGTCAGGAGGCTAGACCTTCTGCCCCCAAGGACTCAACTTATGGCCCACAGCACCTTGGGAGCTTACTTAGCTTATTTGCGGAGAGTGGTCATCTTTGCCTTGGATTCAGTTCAGGGTCAACATATCAACAATCCTTTATTAATAAGCCCAAGTGTGTGATGTTTCTAAGCAATTACAAATCGGATGTCAAGAGAAAATACAGGGGAGGGCATTACATGTTGTGAAATAGACAGGCACAGTCTCAGTTTTGTGATTCTAAGTGTTTGCTTTTTAAATGATCACTGGTCTCTGGTCCCTGAGGAGTTCATTGTCTAGCCCTGAGCAGTGCACTTGTCCCAGACCCAGGTACTCCAGCTAATTAGCCACAACTACATTTCACATGGGGGTTTCCTTTGAGGCGAACTTTAATATTTAGCAGGAGAATAGACACTCTTTATTCCTTTAATTGTGTTTTCCTAATTAAATTGCAAATAGTAATTGCTTCTCACTCTTGAACACATCTTAGATTTCATTATTGAGTTCCTATGCTCACACTTTATCTTAAATATTTTTAAAACTTTGGCACAACTAAGTAACCAAATAGACCTTACACCATAGACATACTTTAGATAAACATAAAATTTCCTGTTTGACAATAATCCTCACAACATGGTTGTCTAATAGTGTTTGATGTTTGATTATTATAAAAGGGACAAGACACTTCAGCATAAGTAGACAAAATGAAATGTACCATACCCTTATCTATGAACTGCTGTTTCTTGTTTCCTAATCCTTAAAATGGAAGAAATTTCATCTACTCTTCTCTACTTAAAGGAAGATGATGAAAGTTAATTTAACACTCCTGGAATAAACAAAAATATTGTAAGAAAAATATTGGAAAGTAAAGGAATTATATTAATAATATTATTATTTACAATGGAGCTGTCTTATAATGGATCAATAAAGATGATGACATTTGTAGAATGTAGAATTTTAAAAGTTAAGAAGACCCCAAAGGTGATCTGACTCAAATTCATTTAATAGAGGGATAAGCAAAAGTGCAAGAATAGAGATTACACTTATTTTAAAGTTTTCCTTTGATAGACTAAGATTTTTGGTTTTGTTGCTTTTTTGTGTTTCAAGTTTTATTTAAATTCTAGTTAGTCAATGTATAGTGTAATATTAGTTTCAGGTATAGGATTTAGCAATTCATCACTTACACACAACCCTCAGTGCTCATCCCAACAAGTGCCCTCCTTAAATGCTTATTATGTATGTATTCCACAACTTCTTTATCCATTCATCAGTCGATGGACAGTTGGGCTCTTTCCATAGTTTGGCTATTGTTGATAGTATCACCATAAACTTCAGAGTGCATATGTCCCTTTGGATCAATATTTTTGTATCCTTTGGATAAATAGATAGTAGTGCAATTGCTAGGTCATAGACTACTTATATTTCTAACCTTTTGAGGACCCTCTGTACTGTTTTCCATAGTGGCTGCACCAGTTTGCATTCCAAATAGACTAAGATTTTATAATAAAGTATCATTAAAGAGAGAATGAAACTTGCTATTTAACTCATTTAGAGCACATCACAGGGTAAGACAACTAACATCTTTTTTAGGAGCTCCAGGCTATTACAGCATAGATTCTTCATAGATCTGGCTTTCCAGATCCTTTGCCATCCTGATTGCCCCTAATAAATTTTTGACTGTCAGTATCCTTCTCAAAATCCAATATCCTCAGTCCCATTTTCACCACTATAGAGATTGTGGGGTTAGCAAACCCTTGAAACCTAGGTGGATCTAATTAATGTAAACCAAAAGTACATCCATTTTTGGAACACCTGCATAAGCTAACATCCCAGGCCTTGCCTAGGTAAACTGCTTTACAACCAGAAGCATCTATTCTTCTTGTCTGCTCAGTATCCATCTCTCCTACTTCTGCAACAGCACCTCAGTGCTTTCCTTTGGGGAATTACCACTCTCTTCATTGGACAGAACCTTGAGGGGACTGTCAATCCAGATGGCCCGTCTTTGCCTGGCCAAGATGTGGGCATATGATTCAAGCTGGACCAGCCATCCACCTTCTCTCTGGTATTTTGACCCAGAAGGAGACACCAGCAGGAGCTGACAAAGTTGAGTAGGGATCCTTAAAAGACACTTCTAGTTTCCTAGATCCTCCAAGTGACTCTGGTTTGGGAGCTCCCAAACCTTGGTTCTTCAGGCTTTCCTTCTATGCTATGTGTACTCCCATGTGTTCCCAGTAGAATATTTCTTTTGCCTTTGGTTAAAACAAAGTCAGTTTCTATTGCAATGACCCAAAATTTCTACCTGGTACACCGGGCCTCTGGACTACTTTCTGCTTTATTTCCTCATGCGTTTTCTGCCCCTGATCCTCTTCTATCAGAGAAGGGACTGTGTCCGCCTTGCTCACTGCTGGATCTCCAGAACCAAGAATTGAGTCCATAACATGGGAAGCTCTCAAGAAATAGATTGGATGCATGGATTGATATATAATTCCCTAAATAATCTGGTTGTCAAATCCAAGTATGGGATAAGAAACTAAAGAAACAGGATTTTTTAGATAGTCTATTTCTTTACAAACATGAACTCATAAAATAAAGGGGGGAAAGAGTATTTAAGAGTCTTTAAAAGAGTATTTAAGACCTGGTCCTCACTACCTAAATCCAAGTCCTGTTTTCTGCCAAATTAGCCTCAGAATTGAGCAGTTGGGCAAAGGTGAAACAGACCTTAGGACCAAGTGAATGGTTCAGCTCACTGTGCCATGGAGGAACTAAGCCCTGAGGTGGGCTGCAGCTGTTGTGGCCACAAGCACCCCCACCCCAGCCTGGCAAGTGAGGGTGAAAGTGGCTCAGCAGAAATGATCCATATAGAAATGGCTTTGCATTTCTGAACTTCCTTTGTAAGCCACAGTGGATTTACTGTGGGCCTAGAGCCAGTTTTAGCTTAAGACAAATGAGGAGAAACAGTAAGAAAGGAAAGAGATATGCCGACAGGATTATTGTGGCCGGTGTTTGCAAAGATAATTAGATAAATACAGAAGGCACAGGCACAGTAAGGACCTGCTTACAAACTTCCACCCCCTGATACACACAAAATGGGAATTAGTAGTGCAGTTGGAGGCCTTTAAAGAACCATAGAGAGGATATAGAGTTAAAGCCCTATATCAAAGAAGGAGGGTCAATGGTCTCTTACACCTCACAGAGGCCTTATCAGAGATGCCCATTGATAATGGCCAATGGGAAGTGAATGTCATGTACCAGACTTGGACTGCTCTGGGTAATTTGCGTGCATTTTCTTACATGACTGCACAATCTTCTGGGATGGATACCACCACAATCTCCCATTTTACAAGTTGGGAAAGTGGGGTTTAGAGTGATGCTCAAGACCACACAGCTAGCAAGATTTCAACTAGATAGCAAGAGAGGTTAGTCTGGAGCAAGAGATAAAGGGGAGAGGCTAGTAAATCCATGTATCAGCCCACATCATGAGTACGAAGGAGAAATTTTTGGAGAAGATTAGGCAAGGAGAAAACCAGAGTACAGCTTAACAGGATTCAAACTGCCTAGGTTTAGTGGGGACATGGATGTGTCCTGGGCCCTCATAAGGGGCTGCTGCTCATTTACCACTCCACACCCTCTCTGTTGGTTGCCTCCAAACGATTCCTCCATCCACCCTCACCAATAACACCTGCCATCCCTCTTTAGTGGATTACTCTAAGAAACTCACTGCCATGATTTCTGCAGGTGTCTCACTAAAAAAGAACAAAAAGTGTTTATTTCAACCTGTTCTCAGTAAGCAATGATGCCTTTGAGTCTTGGAAACTTGACTTACTCTTGACCCAGAGTCAACAACAGGTCTTTGGGGGAACCCTAATTTTGAGGAAGAGGGGGCATGACCCCTCCAGCCCCAGGAAGAGCCGGATCCTCTAAAGAGAGGGTCTCAAAATGCTGTCCCCTGGAAGTCCCCAAGACACTTTCATAGGAGGTCAAAACAATTTTCATAATTATATGACATTCTTTGACTTTTTCACTTTCATGCTCTCAACAACATTCATGGAGTTGTCCAGAGGCTACCTCATGTGTGATATCACAACAGATCAAATACAGAGGCAGATATGAGAATCTAGATTTTAAAGTGATTTACAAAAATGTGAAAAAAAAAAGCATTCTTCTTTTAAGCTATTTTGGTTTGGAAAATATTAATTTTACGCAAAAAATGTTATTTGCTTCAATGTATAATGGGCTTATTAATATTTTTAATAAATTACTAAAGATTTTGAACATTTCTCAGTTTTAATTTCTGGTATAGTGAATACTGATCACTATAATCTTCACACACAAAAGCTCTTTGGAGTGCTCAATAACCTGTAAAGCACATGTGGTGAATTCCAGGAGTTTTAGAAGCCTGAACCCTGCTTCCACATGTCCTGGATATGGCTGGACCCACATCAGGATGAGTGGATGTCTGTGGAGGCTGGAGTCTAAATCCACAAGGCTCAGGATCACCAGTGAGGGTCTGCTGTGGTTGAACAGCCATCAGTGGAGAGGCCCACTGGGCACCATGGGTACAAAAACCTAAATCTTCTATTGCTTTGACCCCGTCTCTGTATCAACTTTCTCCTCAGTGGCCCTTCCACTCCTTCCCTCAGCCATGACCTGGACCTTCCTGTCACCCGGACCTACCCATCCCCTGGAATCCTAGCTCCAGCATCCATGTTATGACCACACCCTCATTCTCCCAATTGGATCACCCAGTTACTTCCTCTGCATCAGTTTTTTCCCCTTGTCCAGACTTCTAGCCCCTTCACACTTCTCCCTCACCCCTCTCTATCTCTCCTGTCAACACACCCTTCCTAGCTTAGATTCAACGTTTCACCCTGTCAAACTTCTCTTGGCATTCTCAATAAGCTCACCTCATCGTCTTTCCATCACACCCACCTGATAAAACCCAAACCCAGGATTAGTCCAACTATTGGCTTTCTTGATGCTCTTAAGTGCTGAGGAAGAAAACCACACAACTTTACAGATTGTATTAGATAAATTCATGGTGTCTGACCCAAACAGGGCTCACAGCCTTTCTAGCCTTTTCTGCCAAGTTGCTTTAGTCGATTCTCCTTCTTATCTTCCACACTGGTTAATTTAAGTCCCCTCCTCTTTCCTTAAACCACTAACTCCCCCAGTGTCCTCTTCACTCCTGGATGATGACCTGGCCTCTCACTTTTCAGAGAAGATAAGAGATACTAGAAAGGATTCTCATAAATTTTCTGCACCTCTCCCACAGACTTAGTTTCAATCATATCCACCTCCTTCCCTCGGTTAGAGAAGATCTTCTATTGTTTGAAATCCCATCTCTTCTTTCCTCACAGACACATCTCCATCAGTCACCCCCTCTCTGTGCTGTATCTTCAACTTCTACCTCCACCAACACATAAATCTCCTCAGTATCTGAAAATAAAGAGAAAGGAAACTTTCCTAAGCCACATCCTCCTCCAGCCATTATACCATCTTTTTCTTTGTCACTTGTCTGTACTCCTTCTCCTCCTTTATACTATACTCTTCAATAAATCATAATCTGGCTTAAAGCCAACAGATGTCTATATCAATTACAAGTCTTTATGTTCAAGTAAGAGAAACCTAACTGACTTAGGCAGGCAAGGAATCATTAAGAAAGAAATAGAGCAGGAATGATCAGGAACCTGGATGACCAGGACCAAAAGAAATGCAGACACCAGGAAAGCCCTAGGGATTTGAGAGTAGCAACAATTCAACAGCCTGGTCACAGCTCCACTTTTGAAGTGAACAAACTTTGGCTGAATTTCCCATTCTTGTACCTCTGCTTAAGATCCAAGTCCCAGGAGACTACCCAGAATGCACATAATGGTGGAGGAAGTTCTCTAAAAAGAAATGAAGGTGCTATAATAAAAATAAAGGTGAAAGGATACTGGATGGCAAAAACAAAAAACAAATGTCCACTACAACTATTTTTAAGCTTTTTAAATTAGCATCTTTGCAGTAGTGAATAGTGCTTGTTGTGTTTAGGAAATTCAAATGTGAGCTCTATAGGAAAGTATCTCCAGTATCTTGGAAAGGACTTACTACATAGAATGCACTTAATAACAATTTGTTAAGTGTTGACCCTCATCCTCTTGAAAGCCTTTCTCCCTTGGCTTCCATGATATCATGCTTTCCTGACTTTTCCCTGTGAGTCTCCTGAGACTGATGTAACAAATTACCACAAACTAGCTGACTTTAAACAACAGAAATTTATTCTCTCACAGTCTGGAAGCCAGAAATCTGAAATAAAGATATCAGCAGGGCCATGCTCCCTCTGGGCTCTAAGGAAGAATCTATTTCTGGCTTCTTCCAGCTTCTCGTGGCTCCAGGCACTTCTTGGTTTGTGGCCACATCACTCTCTTCTATGTCCCCATCTTCACATCATCTTCTCTACATGCATGTAATCTCCTTCTGCCTCTTCTTGTAAGGACACTTGCAATGGCATTTTGCACTCATATAGAAAGTCCATTATAATCTCCTCAGCTCAAAATCCCTAACACCCTCCTACCTCTTTGGCCATTCCTCAGCCTTGTTTATAAGCTCCTTTCTCTGAACCTAAAATTCTGATTCTCCCCAGAATTCTGTTGAGCCCCATTTTTTCTCATTCCATGTATTCTTTCTTGTAAATCTCATCCCCCCCCCAAAAAAAATCTCTATTACCAACTTCACATTGATGATTTTTAAATCAGTATCTCTTTTTCCTGAAAATAAGCCCATGTCACCAATTAGAAAATTCTGCTTTGATCTTGAATGCTTTTCAGAAACCCCAAATGCAAACTTCCAAAAATGAGCCCATTGTCTTCCCCCAAATCTGTCCTGCTCCTGTGTGCCTGTCAGTTAATGGAACCAGTTACCAATTATTTAAGCCTGAACCTTGATGTCCCCTCACTGTCAAACTTCTCACACAATCAGTCCTAACTCTTGGTAATTGCACCTATAAAATATCTTTCTAGTCTGTCTAGATTCCACACTACCATCTTCACTACAGACAAACTCCTACCAATCTCTCTGGTTCTAGTCTTAGCCTGTTCCAACCAATTCTCTCACTACAGCCACAATGATCTTTCTAAACCAATAGTCTGATCCTATTACTCCCCTTGCTTAAAAGCTTTCAGTGATCCCCCAGGGCAGACTGTATCTTTCAAAGATGGCTACAACAATATGTTCCATACCGCATGGTCATTAGTAATGTCACCTTGCCTCTTCCTCATCAAGAGGCAGAGGCTAGCTCCCCTCCACTTGGAACTGGGCTGGTCTGAGTGACTTGCTTGTAACCCATAGAATGCGGCAGAAGTGATGCCCCAAAGTTAGGGTAGAAGGAACTTGCAACCATTGTGCCTGTCAGAACTCCTGACTCACAGACTCTGTGCACATAACAAAATGGTCATTGTTTTAAGCAACTAAATTTAGAGTGCTTTATTACATAGCAATAGATAACTGGGGACATCTTCCAATGTCTCCAAGGTAAAATCCAAACTTATTAATCTGTCCTTAATGACTCCCATCCTGCTCCAGCTCCAGGTCTTGCCATTTCCTCACTGCGGTGCACCCTCCAACTCTACTGGCTACCCGAATTCTCTGAACAAGCCACATTCCCCAACTTCTGAGCTTTGTATGCTTATGGCCACCCTGTTTGGCTGACACATCCCCTTGCAGCCTCCATCTATCTTCGTCTTCCACTACAGAAGCCAGAGTAGAAAACACCTTCACCCAGCCTTCTTTGCAGCCAGAGGTGGTTGTTTGTGACCTTGTCTGACTCATGGAAGATGAGCCGTAGTCTGCAGGGAGCTTCTAGGAAAGCTTTTGCTTTCCTGACTGAAAGGATAGACATTGCTAACAACACTTTCTCATTTGTTGTGCCTTCAACACAGAAATGATGCTAGGGTGGCAACAGTGATCTTGTGACTGTGAGGAAATGCCAAGAGAACGGCAGAGACTCCCAGAGATCCTCAAGTTGCAGAACCAATGCCAGCAGCTGCCTACTCCAACTCCTTGTGTGATGTGACAAGAAATAAACTCCTGCTGCTTCAAGTCAGCCTTAATCAGCACCTCTTCCTTGAAACCAAAATCATCTCTTAACAGACACCATGTGATTCCTTCTGCCTGGACACTCTGCCCCTCCCCTCTGTGTCCTCTGGATGCTTCCTGTCCAAGCCTAGGTCTAAGCTCCTTCAGGGAAGCTTCCCTGACTGTCTGAGCCAACACCTAATCACAGTTCCAGGAACTTCCCCCACAACATCTTGTATTTCCCTTGCTTTAGCATTTATCATATTTTTTTCTTTTTTTAGTGAATCCCACATCCCACTTTGTTATGGCCTGAATTTTGTCTTTCCCCCACCCCAAAATCTTATGTTGAAATCCTAACTCTTAAGGCCTTAGAATGTGACTGTACTTGGAGATGGAGCCTTTAAAAATGTAATTAAGTAAAATCATGTGGATGGGCCCTGATCCAATATCATGTGAAACCGTGTGGCTAGGCCCTGATCCAATATGACTGATATCCTTAAAGATGGAAAAATGTGGACACAGACACAGAAAAGAGAAAGGAGGTGGTGAAATGCCTTAAGAAACTGGTGAGCTACAAGCCAAGGAAAAGGCTGCAGAAGAAATCAACCCTGCTGACACCTTGATCTTGGACTTCAAAATCCAGAATGGGGAGGAAATTAATTTTTGTTGTATAAACCACCCAGTCTATGATACTTCATTATGGCTACCCTAGTAAACTAATACACTGGCCAATATGGCCAAAGTGATGGGACATCACTGCCTTGATTAGGTTATGTTAGTAAGACTCAATCTGAACCACACAGAGAGAGTCTCCTGGCCTCTAAGACACAGACAGCCATGGTGTGGACTGCCTATGGAGAAAACAATGAGGCAGGGGACGACGAGCGGCTCTAGGAGCAGCAGGTGGCCTTCAACCAAAAGCAAGTAAGGAGCCGGGCGCCTCAGCTCTATTACCACAAGGAAGTAAATTCTACCACCAGAAAGCCTGGAATAGAATTTTGAGCTCCAGATGAGGACAATGCCGGGCTGATTCCTTGATTACAGCCTTGGGGAACAGAAGACTCTGCTAAGCCATGCCTGGACTCCTGACCTATGAAGAAGGTAAGATGATAAATGAGTGTTACTTAGGGGGCGCCTGGGTGGCTCAGTTGGCTAAGCGTCCAACTCTTGATTTCAGCTCAGGTCATGATCTCAGGGTCGTGAG
Organism: Canis lupus familiaris; assembly: GCF_011100685.1. Lineage (NCBI taxonomy): Eukaryota > Metazoa > Chordata > Mammalia > Carnivora > Canidae > Canis > Canis lupus. Next base: position 11,044,340 of record NC_049246.1, read on the forward strand.
ATCGAACCCCCCATGAGGTTCCACAATCAGTAGGGAGTCTGCTAGAGATTCTCTCTATCCCCCTCCCGCTGCCCTTCCCTTTGCTCACACACACTCATTCTCCCAAATAAATAAATAATTTTTAAAAAGAAATAAATATGTGTTACTTTAAGTTGCTAAGTTTGTGGTCATTTATTATGCAGCATAGAAAAAGAATAGGTACCTGATGATGAGATTTCCATTTCCTGGTAGGGGAGATGGGGAGCAGGTGATAGCCATATGACTCCATGCTAGGGGTGTTCATTGGAAATTCAGGGATCGAGTCGAGCCTGAGAGGAGGAAGGGGAATGAGATGCATAATGCAACTCCCTACCACCCCAAAATATGCTTTCCTCTCAAGGTTTAATGTGGTAAATAGCCAGAATAGGATAATTTGAGGAACACAACTAAGCTCTCAGTCTAAATATTTTTGCCCCTACCTACCTATCCTGACATCTAAGATACGCATCCTCAAAGGGAGGGAGTCTTTATGAAGTCGGAAGCATTTGGAGTCCTTATTTAAATGCACAAGCCTCAGGACTCCTGAGTGGCTCAGCAGTTAAAGCGTTTGCCTTTGGCTCAGGGCCTGATCCCAGGATCCTGGGATCAAGTCCTGCATCGGGCTTCCTGCATGGAGCCTGCTTCTCCCTCTGCCTGTGTCTCTGCCTCTCTCTCTATCTCTCTGTGTCTCTCATGAATAAACAAATTAAATCTTAAAAAAATAAAAAAACACAACTCCAAGCCCCAGCCCATCTCCAAATCTAAGTCTACATTTTTACCAAGGATGTCACCTGATGGTGCCTCTGATATTTTCATCTGGGACCTATCCTTTGAGGAACACTGCCTTACATATCTTCAGGAGACATGCTTGGACACTGCAGCTGGAATTATGTGGGTCAGTCTCTTGGACTTGGAATTTTTTTTTAAGATTTTATTTATTTATTTTAGAGAGAGAGAGAGCATATGCAAAGGGAGGGCCAGAGGGAGAGGGAGAGAGAAAATCTCAAGCAGACTCAGCACTGAACATGGAGCCCAGCATGGGGCTCCATCCGAGGACCCTGAGATCATGACCTGAGCCAAAATCAAAAGTTGGGTGCTCAAACGACTGAGTCAACCCATACACCCCTCTAGGACATGTAATTTATTTGAACCGCCTTGACAGGGAAGCTGCCCTCCCCCTCTGTCCCAGAGCTCATCTGGGTGCTGCATCTGGCTCTATGTCCCCTGTTGGGACTTTATTGCCAGGCTTTCAGGCTGCTGCTCAACCTGCTGCAAACCTCTACCCAGCCCCAGCAGGATGTACCTGCTGTGTCCACTCTGGAACTTCTCTCAGCCAGTGCTTGGCCTCCTCACTGGGTTCCTTGTGCCCAGGAGCACCACGCCTGACACACACAGATCAGCCCCCTCCAGCTCTTTGAGCAGAAGCTTTGAACCCCAGGCTGCAGCGTTCCAGGTTCTAGAACCTGAGACATTACCCCATAGAAGGCCTAGGTGTCTGTGCTGGCATGAAGAGTTTGTGAGTGCTGGGCACTGAGATCAGCTCTCGGACTTGTCAGTTTGCTTCTGACAGCCTGGCCCCCTGCTGACCTGCTTGTATCACAGCCCTTCCCAGTGAGTTACAATACCACACCCCTGGGAGGTCCCCATTAGCTGGTGCTGCCAGTCCTGAAAGGGGCACCCCAATATGCCAAGGACTTCACAGGGGTGTTGGTGACTCATTACATCCAGGCTCCACCTCCTCTTGCCCTCACCCTCTCTGCCGTACCTGTATTTCAGGTGTCTGACCAGTGTTCCCTGGAGCCAGAAAACTTGAAACTGCTTCCTCCAAATATCATGATTTGGGATTAATCAGCATTTTGAAGAGAGTCCAAATTTCTAACTGAAAGATTTTTTTCCCTTGGTTTGAGCTATCTTGTGTAATAATAGACACAGAGTCTCAAGGAAAATGGCATTTGAAAACAGTGGCTGTGAGGGGTGCCTGGGTGGCTCAGTCAGTTAAGCGTCTGCCTTTGGCTCGGATCATGATCTCAGGATCCTGGAATCGAGTTCCACATTGGGATCCCTGGTCAGCCAGGAGTCTGCTTCTCCCTCTCCCTCTGCTTCTCCTCCTGCTCAGGCTCTCTCTCTTGCTCATTCCCTCTCAAATAAATGAAAAAAATCAGAAAGGAGAAAGAAAGAAAGAAAGAAAGAAAGAAAGAAAGAAAGAAGAAAGAAAGAAAGAAAGAAAGAAAGAAAGAAAGGAAGAAAGAAAGAAGAAAGAAAGAAAGAAAGAAAGAAAGAAAGAAAGAAAGAAAGAAAGAAAGAAAGAAAGAAAGAAAGAAGAAAGAAAGAAAACAGTGGCTGTGAGATGGGGATATAGAGAATATAGAGCTGGGGGTATAGGTTCAGCTTGATTTCTCTCTAACCTCAAAGGATATAATTATGTGCTAAGAGGAAAGGAAGTTTTATGCCTCTGAAAATTAATTTACATCTTGAACAAGTATTAATTTTGCCAATTATGAGACCAAACCATATGGAAAACTTTGTGCTTCTGTCAGTGATTTAACGGGAAAAAATAACTTAAACCTTTATATTTTCTTACCAGAACCAGAAAGATTTTTCTATATATAATCACCACTGAAATCACAAATTACAAGTGACGTGTAATTCTCATTTATTGCAAAATCCAGGTCTATAGAATAGACCATTTGTAACAACCTGGGTAGAACTAGAGGGTATTATGCTATACGAAATAAGTCAGTCAGGGAAAGATGATTTCACTTGTATTTGAAATTTACAAGAATTTAAGAAACAAAACAGATTAACCTAAGAGAAGGAAAGGAAAAATAAAATAAGATAAAAACAGAGAGGGAGGAAAACCATGAGACTCTTAACTATAGGAAACAAATTGAGGGCTGCTGGATCGTAAGTGAATGGGGAAATGGTGTAACTGGATGATGGGCATTAAGGAGGGCACATGATGTAATGAGAAATGAATGTTATATGCAACTGATGAATCATTAAATTCTACCTCTGAAACTAGTAATATACTATATAGTATATAATATACTGAAACTAGCAATATACTATTAACTAAATTTAATTTAAATAAAAAATTTTAATAAAATAAAATAATTAAAAAGTTGAGGCCTTAGGAGTGCCTGGGTGGCTCACTCAATTGAGCTTCCAAATCTTGATCTCAGTTCAGGTCTTGATCTCAGGGTTGTGGGTTCAAGCCCTGTGCTGAGCTCCATGTTGGGTATGGAGACTACTTAAAAAAAAAATTGAGGTCTTAGAATTTAAGGATTGGAATTGAAGACTTTTAAAAGGTCATTTAGACCAGCTCTCCAGAGAATGCAAAGATGCCTTTTTCATTACAATTTTTTGTTGTCACAATCTATTGTGATTGATTGAAATATATTGAAGAAAATCTAAACTCACACAAATATGTAGTTATAAAAATATAAGTATTTTAATCATCTTTTCATTCAATTGTTGGTGTTTTCTTTGATACTACACCAAATCATGACAAATGATTAGGTGCAATGTAGAGTTTGAAATTTTCATACTCTGTTACATTAAAATTAATTGGTCTGTCTTGCACTTTGAATGGCACTTTTACTCAAGCATGATTTTGTAACATTATGCATATGTCAGTTGGAAAATTTGGTTCACTAGTAATAAGAGATTCTTCAATATACATAGACATATATAATTTAAAAATCACATTGGCCCAAGAAGAGATGGCTTCACGGAGAATTCTATCAAGCATTTATTTTTATTTTTTTAAGATCCCATTAATTTATTCATGAGAGAGAGAGGCAGAGACACAGGCAGAGGGAGAAGCAGGCTCCATGCAGGGAGCCCGACATGGGACTCGATCCCAGGGCTCCAGGATCAGGCCCTGGGCCGAAGGCAGCGCTAAACCACTGAGCCACTCAGGCCGCCCTCTATCAAACATTTAAAGAAAAATTAACACCAATCCTTCTCAAACTCTTCCAGAAAAAAAATGCAACAGGAGAGAATACTTCTGAAATGAATTTTATGAGGCCAGCTATCACCATGATAACAAGATCTAACAAAGATATTATAATAAAAGGAAACTACAGATCAATATCTATGATGAATATTGATGCAAAAATCCTCAACAAAATACTAGCAAAGCAAATTCAACACACATTCAAAAAATCATACACCATGACCAAATGGTATTTATTCCTGGAATGCAAAAAATAGTAAAATCAATCACTATCACATACCACATTAACAGGATGAAGGACAAAACCACATAATCATCTCAATTGATGCAGAAAAAGCATATGCAAAACTCAACAGCCTTTTATTATAAAAACACTCAACAAACTAGGAAGAGAGGAAACTACTCCAACATAATGAAGTCCATGTATAAAATCCCATAGGTAATGTCATACTCAATAGTGAAAAACTGAAATCTTTCTCTCGAAGATCAGAAACAAAGCAAGGATGCCCACTCTTGCCTCTTCTATTCAACACAATACTAGATGTCCTTTCCAGAGCAATTAGACAAGAAAAAGAAGTAAAGTAATCTAAATTAGAAATCTGTCTTTGCAGGGGATCCCTGGGTGGCGCAGCGGTTTGGCGCCTGCCTTTGGCCCAGGGCGCGATCCTGGAGACCCGGGATCAAATCCCACATCGGGCTCCCGGTGCATGGAGCCTGCTTCTCCCTCTGCCTGTGTCTCTGCCTCTCTGTCTCTCTCTGTGTGACTATCATGAATAAATAAATAAAATCTTTAAAAAAAAAAAAAAAAGAAATCTGTCTTTGCAGATAACATGATCTTAGGAAACCCTAAAGATCTCACACACACATATACACACACACACACATACACACACACCTGTTAAAACTAATAAAACAGATTCAGCAAAGTTGCAGCATACAAAATCAACATGCAAAAATCAGTTGCATTTCTATATATTTGTATACACTATTAAACAGCTCAAAAGGAAATTAAGAAAACATCCCATTTATAGTTGCATCAAAAAATTTAAATATTTAGGAGTAAATCATAGGAATCATAATCAAGGAAGTAAAAGACTTGCACACTAAAAACTGAAAACAAAATACTGAAATTTAAATTTAAGAAGAAATTTTTAAAAACATAAATAAATGGAAGGACAGTCCATGTTCCTGAATTGGACAACTTAATATTGTTAAAATGCCTCTGCTACTCAAAGCGATCTATAGTTCACTGCAATCCTTATCAAAATCTAAAGAGTATTTTTCGCAGAAATAGGAAAAATCATCCTAAAATTCATATGGAATCTCAAGGGACCCCAAATAGTAAAAACAATCTTGAGGGGAAAAAAGAGCAGGAGGCCTCACACTTCCTGATTTCAAAATATTACAAAGATATGATAATCAAACAAATATGGTATTGACATAAAGACAGACATATAGGCCAACAGAATAAAATAGAGAGCCAAAAACAAACCCTCACCTATCTCGTCTTCAACAATAGGGAAAGAGTAGTTTCTTCAGCAAGAGGTATTGAGAAAACTGGACAGCCACATGCAAAAAAAAAAAAAAAAAAAGGAAGTTGGATCCTTACCTTATACCATCCACAAAAATTAACTCAAGATTGATTAGAGCTAAATATAAGACTGAAACTATAAAACTCCTAGAAGAAAACATAGGAGAAAAACTTCATGACATTGGACTTGAAACGGAAACCAAAAGCATAGACATAGGCAATAAAAGCAAAAAATAGGTAAACAGGACTACATCAAACCTTAAAACTTCTTTGTGTCCAAGGTAACAATCAATAATTAAAGAGGCTGGGATGCCTAGGTGGCTCAGTGGTTGAGCATCTATCTGCCTTTGGCTCAGGGTGTGATCCCGGAGTTCCAGGATCAAGTCCCACATCGGTTTTCCTGCATGGTGCCTGCTTCTCCCTCTGCCTCTCTCATGAATAAATAATGGAATCTTGAAAAAATATCAAAAGAGTGGAAATAACCTATTGAGTGGGAAGAAAATATTTGCAAACCATATACCTGATAAGGGGTTAACATCCACAATACATAAAGAACGCCTACAAAAGGAACAGAAAAACAAAAAACTGAATTTTCAAATGCACAAAGGACTCGAGTAGACATTTCTCCAAAGACAAATAGCCAACAAGCATATGAAAAAATACTCAAAATCACTAATCACTAGGGAGATGCAAATCAAAACCACAATGAGATGTTGTCTCACATCCATTAGGATCCCTACTATCAAAAAAATAAATGACAAGTAAATGTTGGCAAGAAAGTAAAAACACTGGTACACTCATGGACTCTGACAGGAATGCAAAATGGTGCAACTGCTAAAATAGTTAACTGTTAAAAATAGTCCCTCAAGAAGTCAAAAATAAAATTACCATGTGACCTAACATTTCATTTCTAGGTATATATCCAGAAGAATTGAAAACAAGATTTTGAAAGGTATATGTTCATTGCAACTCCATTCACACTACAAATACTGTCAGTTGTTTGCTTTGAAATGAGAGGCTCACTTCATTCCTTTTCAAGAATATGAAATATTCTGGTATTCAATTTGGCTCTTAAGCATTCTTTAAATAAAACTGGTGTTACACAGGGGAAAGAAAAGTGGCTAGTTGAACTCACATCTCGAACAACTGAAGCACTTAACCATCATGCTTCAGTGTACAGCAGAAGTGCTTTAAATATACTTCCATTTCAGCACCAAAACTATTAAAAACACAGGGGGTCAAGGGCTGGTTTTTAGTAAACTTTATCTTTACTTCTCCATCAAGGACATTCTTAAGTGAAACAGGCGTTTTTATGTACCAGGAGTATATGGTAGCAAAGACTACAATGGCTACTAGTATGGTTTGGTGCCAGGTGCCACTGCCTCCTTCAGAGAGTGAGCTAGTTAATTATTGTTGTTCTACAATGGCATAACCATAGCCATTTTTCAAAGTCAGTTTTTCGATGACTCCCATTTAATTCTGACCATGATACTTATCATTATTCATCATGAACAGATCAGGGATATAGAGCTTGAGAAACTGCCCCCAAAGTCTTCAAGGTTATCAACTGGCAGTGCCAGCTCTTCTGACACAAAATCCCACACATTTTCCCTAGGAAACATCACCTCTCACCACCTCTCACCACCTCTCACTTATCCCTCAGAGCCATACACGGTGCAAGATTGCGAAGTAAGCCAGTCTGTCTCAGGGCCTCTTCGGTTCTTTTCCCACCTTTCTTGACACCAGGGGTGCTCCCCCAACCAGACATTTGCCCCATCCCTCCGCCATCTCCATTCTCCTCTCCTGCAGCCTCCATCAATAACATAATAGTGCCTGCCATGGATTTCACTGCATGTGAGTTTTATAAAGCACGTTCTCATTTATCATCTCCTTTGAATTTTTTAAACTTTTATTAAGCGTTTTTATTTGAATTCCAGGGGAGTTAACTTTTTTTTTTTTTCATCTCCTTTGGATTTTGATCTTCAGACTACTTGGTGAAATAGTTTCTCATTCCAACTTTCCACAAGGAAAATAAGACTCTGAGGTGGTCATTTGCCCAAGTTCTTATAGCTCATCTTTCTTGGGTCTCCTTTCCTTAAGATCCTTCCAATCTCTAGTAGACTAATTTATAAGGAGTTTTCGATGATGGACAACTCCTTTACATATTCCTTCCAAGAACATGCATTAGCCCTATAAAAGGGAGTTTTTAAAAAAACCAACATTTGTGTCTAAGAAATAACTCTCTAATCTTAAGACTCTTGCACTTTGTGCCTCTCCAAGAGAATAACTACAAAGACAACTGAGGCTGAGCCATGAAGAAATAGAAACGATCATAAATTTGCAAAGATAAGTGTCATGGGTATAGTTTTGCGAATTTAAATAATTCACTAAATATTTACACTTAAAAGTGACATATCGTCCACTGTGTACCTGTCATCTTACAATGACATCTGAACAAGGCACGTGTCCTCCTCGGAAGCTCCAGACCCCAAGAATAACATAATATATATGTTTGGTTGGATACACTCAAGAGAGTATTAACAGAAATTGGTTGAACAGAATTTAATAATTATGTTCCTTTAATAGCCACAGACCATTCTGTAGGATAACTAAATGCCCAAACTAAAGTAAAAAGAGTTCAAAGAGAAAAGCTGATGAGCCTAACCTGGAAGGCCAGAGCCTTTGAAGTTCTTTTTACAAGACTGTGGCCAGGGGAAGGAGTATTTTAAACTGAGGAAACAGGAAGTACCTAGATAAAAAGTTTGTGACATTTCCTAGGGGGGTGGTCTTTCTAGAAGCCCTCTTCCAGGAAACCAGTCCTTTCCCACCTAGATGCTGAGGTTTCCTGAGAAAAAATAAATAACCTCTCCTTGCCACAGTGTGGAGGATCAGCCAGTCAGTAAAAAAGCTGAAAGAGATTTTTGTCCCCCTAGATGTTATCAGCACAAAGGAAGGGGACGGGGATGGACGACTTTGAAGGAAGGACATGGGGAGAGAAGGGCGACCTGAGGAAGGTGGGAGTGTAGGCCAGCCCTTCGGGGACCACAGAAGCAGATGGAAGAAATGGGGCAGGTAGCTTTAGGGTATTTACTGAAGCATATGTGCACTGGATTCAGGGCTGGGCTCCACTCTCCTGGGAAGAGCCTACCTGGGCCCTGCAGACACTGTAGGAAAAGGGACAGGACAATTCGGGGCAGGGGACGGGACATCCAGTTAAGACACTGGGCACTGTGGGACTGAGCCCTTGAAATTAAGTCATTCTCTCATAACCCCATCTAGCTCCTAGCTGCACCGGAAAGACCCCGGCCAGAGTGCAGCGATTTTTGCGTGGACCACAGTGTCCCCTGGTGGACGTGTGCTTGAAAGGCAACCCTTTGGTGGGCGGGCAAGGGGGCGTACAAGCCCAAGGTGGTTGCAAAGAGATGCGACTTCCTCTACACGTACCATTTCTCCATCTTCCCAAATGACAAATTACTTAGTTAAAATATGCTCGCTGCTACTATATATACACTATGCTTCCTTTTAAAGAATACTTCCCCCACTCCCTCATGTTCAGCTAAAGCGGACTTCCCATGGCATTTAACTGGCTCCACCCTTCCCCTAGACGCAGATGTCTCTCTTTCTCTATATTTTACTCTTATGCTCCTTAGATACCCCTTCCCCAGCTTCATCTTTCTCTTGAATCCCCATCATGGCTCTCCTATTCTGATCCGGATATAAACCCAGCTCGAGGTACATCCTCTTCCCTGGCCCCCTACTGATGACTCCTGCCAGACCTAATGCAGTGGCATTGTCCCATGGGGAGCCCATCAAGCTTTCTCGGTGATTTTTATATTGGTCAAAAGCTTCAAATACATTGCTGGTACTGCAGAGGAGCCCTGGCCAGCCACAAGTGAGGTCATGAATAAATAGATGATCTTTTGTAGCACATGGCTTGCTTATAAGTGAGACATATGCCTACAGCCAAGCAATGACCCACCACCCCTTTGCTAAAAGTGGAAAGGACCTAATGAGAATAATGGAGCAAACAGGATCCCATGTAGGCTGTTTGTTTTGAATACATGTGAGAGTCAGCATTATTCCTGAATAAACTTAGTACTAGTATTTTAAGAGAAGCAAAATTAGTACTTGCCTTAAACCAAAAAATTCGATTTTCCATTTGTAAGGGTTAAGAGATAAAAAGAGAATGCTACCTTCCTTGTAGTAATTTTATTTCCATACATGTAGATATTTTTGGAGACGTTTTTCATAGAGGAACTGAGACAAATGTGGAGTTTCTCAAAAGTGTGAAGGAACAGTTAATAATGTCTGCTGAATCCTGAAATATTTGGAGATCTCACAAAAGAAGCTTTGTGATGTTCTTTTGGTAATTGGAAAAGAAAGAAGGAAACAGACTTGAATAAATATATAGGAGAGAAAAACAAGTCACTGAAGTCTAAATATAAAATACAAGGTAATTCTTTTTAAACATCCAGGGTAAAATATACCTCAAACCAAAAGACAAAAGAAAATATACTGAATTAACCCAAACAATTTTCATTTTAGGTATCAGAGCCATGCAACTTCTGGCAGAAGGTCAGGGTGCAAAGGAAAATGTTAGCATCTGAGAGTTGGGTTATGAGGTGTGTTAAAGAACTAATGCAAGCCTCAAATTTCTTTTGCCCCGAATAATGTTTATTTTATGGAGAATTTCTGGGAAACTGCATTAGATCATTCTAAAAAATAATCCCTGGGCGTTACCCTGTTGACAGCCAGCATAAACACTGCATCCCCCTGGATCAAAGCAATTACCCCATCAAAGAAAAATTAGGCAACACCAGGAATTCAATCATTCAAGCGATTAGATAAATTCCACCAAAAGAAGAGGCAAGCATAGGATGTCTGGGAAGGAGGTGGCAAATTTATTTCTAATGCTAAGAATTAAAAAGAGATTTTAATTAACCACCATAATAGTAATAAATTAGTATTTATTGAGCATTTTGGATGTCCCAGCACTACCAGCTCAGACCTTTACATGTACTATTTCATGTTTGTTTCACAAAAAGTCTCATACAGGAGGTACTAATGTCAGCCCCACATGACAGGTGAAGAAGACCACAGAGGAGGTCTGCTGGCTATGCTGCCTCCTTTCTGGGCTGTTGAGGATGCTGACACTTCTAAGCACTTGCAAAGAAGCACTCTTCCTAGTATTTTCCAGGTTTAACTCACTGAATCACTGAATGCTCACAAGAGCCAATGAAAGACAAAGCGTTGCAACCTCGTATTACAGAGGGGACATTAGGGCACAGAGAGGCCCAGGAAGCTGTCCAAGACCACCCTGCTAGTTAAGCACCACAGTGGAATTCAGACCCAGGCAACCTGAGCTCAGAAGCCAAAATCTTAATCACTTCCTAATACTAACTCTCATGTAGAAAAAGAAATTGTTTTCAGTGTTACCCATTTGGTTTCTGAACTGTATCCTACAGAAATAAGTCAACAATTGAAAAAGCAACAAGAAGAAAGTTTTCTTTATTCACATTAATTTCAAACCCAGGAAGGACTGGAGGAAAACTTGGCAGGGAATGCCCACAAGATAGCCAGGTTTTCCATTATCAGCTACTGGTGATGTCAGCAGAAATGACATGGTGAGTGGAAGATTTTGGAGGGGGGTTTGGTCATGGAGTCAAAGAAGTGGCAGGCCACTACAAGAAAGAAGCAAAGCACAACCTGAGCTTCTATGCAGACCACAGCTTCAAAATTCACTAAGCGGGACAGAAACAATAAATTAACCAAATTGTTGTAATACTAATTCCTCCAACCACAAAAGAAAAAAAATGCTTACTTCAGTGCACTTGAGTTAATCCTCCTTCTAAGGAAGAGTGTATCTGACCCTATGATTTACTACATGTATTTATCTTTTAATAGCTGCATCCATTATGGATGTGGCCTTGAGAGAGGAAGTATGAATAGGAATGCATTTTAGACATTTAAAGATAAATTTTTAGGGCAGCCCGGGTGGCCCAGCGGTTTAGCGCCGCCTTTGGCCCAGGGCCTGATCTGGAGACCCAGGATCGAGTCCCACATCGGGCTCCTGCATGGAGCCTGCTTCTCCCTCTGCCTGGGTCTCTGCCTCTCTCTGTGTGTGTCTCTCATGAATAAATAAATAAAATCTTAAAAAAATAATAAAGATAAATTTTTAATAAACAAATATTTATAAAGTCCTTACAATGTACAAGAACTAACTTCAGGGCAGCCCGGGTGGCTCAGCAGTTTAGCACCACCTTCAGCCCAGGGCATGATCCTGGAGACCTGGGATCAAGTCCCATGTCAGGCTCCCTGCATGGAGCCTGCTTCTCCCTCTGCCTGTGTCTCCACCTCTCTCTCTCCTCTGTGTTTCTCATAAATAAATAAATAAAATGTTAAAAAAAAAAAAAAAAACAAGAACTAATTTCAGCTCTTAACTGAACTATGAGCCAGCTGTTTGAGATGAGGAAGTGATTCCTGGTGGTGGTTATAATAACTGTTTCCTTCAACTTGAAAGAACTTGCTCCTCCCACCCACCACCTACCTTATAACAGAAAACGAAGACCATACCAAAAAAGTTGTTTCCTAGCAGTTCTGTACTTGCAGGTGATGGATGACACCAGCAGCTGAATGCCAGGGGACCAGTCAAGATAGAATAGGTTAGGCTGCTGAAGCAATCACCCCCCACCCCCACCAACACACACACACACACACACGTACACACACACACACACACATCCCTCAATGACTTAACACAACAAAGATTTATTTGTAGTTCATACTACATGTGCAATGTGGTTTACAGGATGTGGCGATGGGGATGCTCTTACTGTCACCATCCAGGGGCCCAGGCTGCTGGCTGCTGGAGGATCCCTCTAGGGAAATACTTCCATGATACTAAAAGGATGAGAACAGAACTGTGTGGACTGTGTGGACTGTTTATTTAAGTAGAGCCCAAATGTCTAGGACATTGAGTAAAGGCAACTTGATGTCAAAATCAGGACCTTGTGATTATCAAAAAGGGCCCCTTTAACTTTGTGGATCTCAAACTAAAGGCCTCATATTTAGAGTAATTTGAGATGATGATAGGCAATGTTTTAGTAGGTTGATGTCTACACAGGGAACAGACGCAAGGGAGCTGGTAGTTGCCAGTGACTAGAGAGAGGTGAGAACAACAGAAACCCACTGTTGAAGAATCTGTAATAGAATCCTGATGTTGCCAGATGCATGTGGGGCCTCAGGTCTCAGAGGGAAAAGCATATGTGGATTTTAGGTAGAGGAGACATTCGAATCTATCTTGTAAACAGCCCTATGACACTTAATAAAATAAGATTCTTTAAAGAAATTAAAAATAAAAATAAATAATAACTCATGATTCTTAAAGCAATCCGGTAAAAAGGCAAAAACTCTGTGCTGGCAGAATTTGGCATTTGGCTAAAACCTCTACAACCAGGACTTTATGACTTTGGCCTTGATCACTTGATCACTCACTGAATTTCCAAAATCACTCATGCTTTCTATGCCAGAATACTGGGCCAGAATGAAATTTCATTCCTGATAAAATTCAACTAACACTTTCTGTGAAATACAAAATCCCTGGCAGGACCAGGAATATGGAAAGAAAACTGAGGGCTCATCATGAGAGGGACATATTCATGGCACCATCCATCCCCTCCAAAAGGAGGATGTGAGGCCTGGATTTCTCAGTAAAGCAGGAATGCTACTGTCTTAGATGAAGCTGTTGAGCTATCCACCATCTATGCCAATCTCATTTGCTTTCTACAACCACACCAGAAAGTATAGAGCACACTTTTAAGTCTCAAAACAAGGATTCAGTCTGATAACGGAGCCAAACAGGTGGACAGCTGAGAGGGGAAGGTTATCAGCTTGGGCTGTCTTCAGGGCTTTCTGCTCTGCAGCCTGTTTGCATATCGTGCTCTAATCTCTGCACCCCTCCACCTCTGACTTTAGCAGGATTAGCATAACCTCTGACTTTCTTCAAAATAGAGTCTCAAGCTCCACCCCAGACCAGCTAAACCACAATCTGCATTTTAACAAAGTCCCTAGGTGATATGTAAGCACTCTGAAGTTTGAGAAGCTGTCTTCTCCAGTTGTAAGCCACTCCTGAAGGAAGCCTTTGCTACCATTCTCTGTTGAACAGAATAAAGAAGAGGGACCAACTTTTCTTGGCCTGACTTCTTTCCCATCTTGTTGTCAAACAGTCAAATTAACACCAAACCCCAAGTGAATAATTCTCCTGCCTCAGAGCCTTTAAAAAACAGTGAAAGACAAATACCATATGATTTTGCTTCTATGTGGAATCTAAAGAACAAAACAAATGAATAAATAAACAAGAAGCAAAATCAGACCTATAAATACAGAGAACAAACACATGGCTGCCAGAGGGAGAGGGGGATGGGCAAAATGGGCAAAAGGGAATGATAGAGGCTTCCAGTTATGGAATGAATAAGTCATGGAGATGAAAGGTACAGCACAGTGAATATAGTTAAGGATACAATAACAGCACTACATGGTGACAGACGGGAGCTATACTTGTGAACACAGCATAATGTACACAGTTGTTGAATCCCTATATTGTACCCCTGAAACCTATATAACATTATGTGCCAACTATAATCAATTTTTTTTTAAGATTTTACTTATTTATTCATGAAAGACACAGAGAGAGAGAGAGAGGCAGAGACACAGGCAGAGGGAGAAGCAGGCTCCATGCAGGGAGCCTGATGTGGGACTTGATCCCGGGACTCCAGGATCACGCCCTGAGCCAAAGGCAGATGCTCAACCACTGAGCCACCCAGGGATCCCTCAATTTTTTTTTTAAAGTCTGTATTTGCATGAATGGAATTATACTCACTAAAGACAATCCATTTCAGTATGTCCCTGCAGAAACTAAAAGTACAATTTTTTTTTCTTACAAAAAAAACATCAGTCTTAAATATTTGCCTCCATTACCAGTACACTTACTGGCCCCAGACTATTCATGAGGCACACACATCTGACTGGCTTATTTCTAACGTTATTCTGTCCCTCCACCAACATTTGCCAAGTACAAACAAGGATAAGTGACAGTTTACATAACATGTATTTCTCTCGACAAGGATTCAATGGAATGTCTTTTTTTATCATTATTATTGCTTTGTTTGTTTTGCTTGAGACTAGCTGGACAGTCTGGACTATGTCCTGCTTTACTGTGCCCATCTGGTCTGGTCTCATGTCCATGTCTGAACACTGAGAGACGCCACTGGGGAAGAAAGCTCAGGTAATCTATTCTCCATTTCTAAAAAGTTATGAACTGTCACACTTTACCTTAAAATATTAATGCTCATGTCCAAGCAGTTTAAGTTGAAAATAAGGTTTTATTGTGCTACAGAAAATGTTATCATGATGCATCAATTACAACTCCACCTGCTTTGGGAATTTAAATGAAGTAAGTAAATAGATGTTGTACTTAAACTCAAGAAGCCTGCACTTAAAAAGATGTTTTCATTTCATTGGCATTTGCTTCTAAATGCAAGACTCTATTTCTGCCTTCAAAAGATGAAGCTGGTACAGTCGATGCAGATGTGTATTTCGACATTATTGGTGGCAACCCAGGGTATGTTCTTTGGAGGATTTCCATGACATACTGTTCTCAAAAGCCTTTAAATAATCACTAGTAAAACTGAGAGACTACTTCCAGGTGACAATAGGACTGGAAGTGATATGACGTTTGTACGTGATGAGCTACTCATTTTTCTGAAATAAAGAATCTTGTGAAAAGAGGAATTATGACTCGTATTTACAACAACTTTTCGTAAACATCCCCAAATTCCAGGCACAAGACAAAAGGCATGACTCATATCACAGTAGGCATTACAGCCAGGGAAGTGGCCCTTGTGAAGATTGCTTCCCTAATGCCTGAGAATGGCTCTGACGAGATCTGTAGGAAGCTGATAATAGGTACTTCATCGAGGATCACCAGTCAAAATCTGGTTTTTGATCAAAACCATTTCCTTAGCTAAAAATGTCCTGTTTCCAGACCTTAATTTGATTTTTTTTTTTTAGCGGACCATGATTGAGAAGACTGAAAACTTGAAAAAAAAAAAAAAAGTACAAATGACTGTAATCCTTTAACTTGTGGTGCCATTTGAATCCTCATGATGAGATGATCTTGACGGGTGTAGCTTGAGTTCTCCCACGCACTGCGGTTTTTCAGGGGGTAGAGAGTGCTCTCCCTCTCAAAACTCCTCAAAGGCTTGTCAGCTGGCCTATGACCTCACTTGCAGGAAGCATTCCTATGAGTGAAGGTGGTAGCGCATACACAGCAGTTCACTTAAAAAGTCACATTCAGAGGGCCCACTTTGAGTGGGGTGAGGAGTCTGAATTTTTATACAAACATTCTGGATGGTTCTGAGGTGATCCTCCCATAAGTTCAGAGAAACACAGGCTAAAATCTAGCTAATTCCTCAGCTGTAAAAAACAATGTACATTTAAAAACAGAAAATAATTATTGATGAGAATGTAGAAAAATTGGAACCCTTGCTCACTGCTGGTGAACATGCAAAATAGTACAACTGCTATGGAAAACAGTATGATGGTTCCTCAAAAAGTGAAATAAAATCACCATATGATCCAGCCGCCCCACTTCTGGGTATACACCCAAAGAATTGAAAGCAGGGTCTCCGAGAGATATTTGTACACTTGTATTCATAGAATTGTTTGCAATGCCAGTTATTTTAGGAACATACAGACCTACATGTCAAATAGCCCCCAAAGGTATTACTGTATCATAGATGGTCTCCATTGTTGGTTGACTTTGAAATTAAAACAATAGTGCTCATGAGTTTCTGCCACATGAAGAAAAATTTGATTCCAAGTACTCTACTTAGGAATCTCGGGGTTTGGGACACCTGGGTGGCTCAGCAGTTGGGCGTCTGCTTTTGGCTCAGGGAGTGAACCTGGAGTCCTGGGATCGAGTCCCACATCGGGCTCCCTGCATGGAGCCTGCTTCTCCCTCTGCCTGTGTCTCTGCCTCTCTCTGTGTGTCTCTCATGAACAAATAAATAAAATTAAAAAAAAAAAAAGAACCTGTGGAAATGCTTACTCTGTTTAGGAAGCAGACAAGGAAGCAGGTCCAGTGATGGGGAGAGAAAAAAAGGTAGGGGGAGCTTCACAGCCAGGCCCCTCTATGGCAAACCACAGCTTCTGAGGCCAGTCATGCAGATTTATATTTGTACAGATATCACAGCTCCACATGTATGAATCTTCATAAAAACAATGTGACGTCAAGTAGAGAAATGGTGTTTTCATTTTATAGACAAGCAAAGTGAACCACAACAATATTGGCCAGTTTCTCAAAGACATACACGAATACTCAAGTCCAAATCTTCTAAGTTCAGACACCCTCTTTCTTCCCATTACCAAAGGGGTGGGTGAACAACAGCCAGGTGCTGGTAATAAAGGGAAGTGTCATTGGTAGGAACAAAAAATGTTAATAAATAAAACAAACTTAACGTCAATCTGCTTTTTATCTCAACACGCACCAAAATTTCTACACATGATGCACCTCCATAAAAGATCTTCCCATGTGATAGGCTCCACACAACTGCTGCAGTTAATGGTGAATTTTACTAATATAGGTAAGCTTTGCATGTGCACACTTGCATTACTTACCCTTCCACAATCACTGTATTCTATATGGAGGTTAATTTGGAGAATACCCAATTATTCTGACTTATATGGACTCATCTACAAGCAGCCTTTGACAATAAATTGATAATAGTGTGGCCTCACTTAGGTTGGCTTTGGGTCCTTTTTTTTTTTTTTTTTGTCTTCAACTCTATAAAATGGCTTGTTCCTGTGTTTCTGTTTCTTTTCTTTTCTTTTTTTTTTTTTTTAAAGATTTCATTTGGGATCCCTGGGTGGCGCAGCGGTTTGGCGCCTGCCTTTGGCCCAGGGCGCGATCCTGGAGACCCGGGATCGAATCCCACATCGGGCTCCCGGTGCATGGAGCCTGCTTCTCCCTCTGCCTATGTCTCTGCCTCTCTCTCTCTCTGTGTGTCTCTCATGAATAAATAAATGAAATCTTTAAAGATTTTTTTTATTTATTTATGATAGTCACAGAGAGAGAGAGAGAGGCAGAGGAGAAGCAGGGAGCCCGACGTGGGACTTGATCCTGGTTCTCCAGGATCAGGCCCTGGGTCGAAGGTGGTGCTAAACCGCTGAGCCACCCGTGCTGCCCCTGTTCCTGTGTTTCAACAACAGATTCACAATAAACAATGATAGACCAGTGGTCATACAAATGAAAAAACAGAACCTGCGTTACTGCAATATTGTTATTTTGTACAAGCACACAGAATTTTGTACATGTGTGTTTGAAATGTAAGAATTATGCTGTGCAGTGAAGTGCAATATTTTTGTCGGATATGTACAAAGTTTAGTTCATAACCTGAAAAGCTCACTAAATTTGGATCATATTTTTAAAATTAAAAATGTATTCTTTTTAATAGAGAGAATAATGACTGACCAGGAGTGGTAGAAAGTTTTGTCTTGTAGAGGACACCACTGTTGGTGTCAAATAGTCTACACTGCTGCACTTGCCCAAGCTAGATGGGAACACTGCTTTCCCACCCTACCCATTCCCCTGCTGTCCACCTCCGAGCCCACGCCCTGAGGACCTGAGGGGCGGGGCGGGCGGATGTCTGGTTGAACCGAAAGGTGGAGGCAACTGTCACGCTCCACCCTTTTCCCCTCTACTCCTCTGTGCAGCCTGCAGAGACCTCCCCAACCCCTAGGCAGGAGGGCCTATAGCTACCAGGGATCCCAGGCATCTGCCCCTAGCATGCCAGGTTTTCTCTGTCACTTCTCCCCCTTTTACTTGAAGAACAGAGTGTAGAAGGCTTTGAGAAGTGCAAAATAGCTTCTCCTCTCAAACAGGCCAGGGATCCATATTCCAGGATGGTTAAAAATAATCTCAAGGACTAGGGGGAGAAGTGGATCCCAGGGAAGCATTTGTCCCAGGAAGCTCACACAAATAGCAGTCCATTTCCTCAAATATAGCTTAAAATAGTAACTGAGCATTTTAAATTCATCACTAGAAGATTTCCATAGTCTGTCACAAACACATTTTTTTTGGTCTTGGACAAAATTGACATTTATGTTCCTATACTACACTTTGCTTAAACTTTATGATTACATATAACACACATACAAACACCCTTATGTATACCCACTGATGTACATATATACATCCACATACACAATATTAATATTACATATTCACATATTAATGAACACATATTTAATAACTATATCTTTATATGTGCATATTAATCTGGTCTCATGTGTATCTACACACGTGTCTATTTATGTCTACAAAATCAAGCAGATGATGGTTGGGGGTAGTCTTTGGAAGAAAATCTGACATAGGAACACAATATATTATCATTACACATCATTAGGTAAATAGTTTGCACTCATTCTTCCTCACAGAACTTACTGGAAAATGCAGAAAAGGGTCCACTTCCCCCTAGAGGTTAAAAAAAAAAAGGTTTACTTTGCAAAAAAAAAAGTGAAAGAAAATAATTCCTAATAACAGAAGACTTAGAGACAAATGTAAGTCATGAAAAAGAACTGAATGTATTTTGACATTGGACGTCATCTTCAACTGAGTATTAAATTGTCAAAGGTCTGGGGTAAGTACAGTTCAAGTAAAGATCCAAACACTACATAGTGACCACCTAGGGAATGCTCTAGTAGTGTACATGGATCAAAAGGCTCTAGGTACGTTCTACATGTGCAAGGAGGATTCTGAACCTGGTAATATCTGACAAATCAGCCAGTCTTAGATTTGCAGGACAAATCTAGTTCAGACTTTGAATCCTAACCCAGGATTGGAGTTGCTTTAGAGAATCCTCGAGAGAGGGTAATTTAGTTTCTGTGTAATCTTTTTAAGTTTTTAAACTCACTTCTGAGCATAAATCCAAACTCAGCCCAAATCTGCTTTGGTCCCCTTAAGAAGCCCCCACTGGACTTCTAGAACCCTCCCTGCCACTGAGCCTTGAGCCTTGACCAGAGAATATGTTAGGCAGCCTGGTCTTGCCTAGTGAGAGTTCCAAAGCATTAGCTTCAGAGCTATTCATGTGCTATTCAGGCTCCCTGTGGTCTTTCGCTGGACTTAGTACCAAGCTCTGCAGGTTGCTTCATTCTTCCATGACATCTTACTGCAGATAAGACTCCCAGGGAGGGTGGGGAAAATGCACACTGTTCTTCTGGGGCTCCACTGTGAGGCGACAGAAGGCAGGGGATGGATCTAATAGTGAAATCCTGCGGCTTTCTCCTTAATTCTGAAAAGGTTTTCTTCTAAATCTTTGAGAGTTTCCTGTGCCTGTTTCGTAGGTTACGTTTTTGGCTCAATGTGATATTTTTTTCTTAGGCACATATGTAGGATCCTAGAGGAAACAGGACAGACATAAATATACTAACTTCTTGTTGAGGCTATAGGTTCTGTGAACAATAGCAACTACCAGTATGAACAGAACAACTGACAAATGTTACTCTTTTTGTATTAATATTACAAACATAATCGTTATGTCTACTCTGTATCTGTTTCCAAAGAGTTCAAAAGACTTCAGATAATTTGTAAGGAGTTCTCAACCCACTGGTTGTACCAAGATCAGTTTGGGAAACCTTGGTCTAGGGCAGCTGGAGATTTTTTCTTCCCCTACATCTTCCTCCAAAGTTACTGACTTGCAAAATCAGGGCAATTAAGCGTTAAGTCTTTAATTGGTGCCTCTTGGAGGGCATGCTGCATTTAATGACAAGATAAAGAGAGATAAATCGATTCCCATTGCTGGGGTCACCCTTGGTAGTAGGGCTTAGATTTTGCTTTGATTTCCAGAAGCAAGGCCTCCATCATCAGGTCCTCCCTCATTTAACCAATTGCCTCTTTTCTAGACACAACTGCCATGATAATGATAAGTTTCAGTCTGAATGTAACTCACCTCTCCATCTGCTTTGTGATGACTTTAGAGCCAGATTTTTTCCCCTTTACTTCTTTCCTATTCCCTGGGATGAGGTGCTTTGCTTAGAATAGATGCTCTATAAAGAGTAAATTCTCAGTTAAATTCACTCCCCTGTAATTTTTCATTTCTCTTATTTTGATGACCTGAAATCCTTTCTTAGTCTGTACAAGAAGGGTAGGCAGAGAGAAAGTGAAACTGTTTTGGGTCTCTGGGAGCTAGGGAAAGAAACTAACTTTGGCCTAGGAACAGCAAGATCAGGCACATGATGTCTAACTTTCACTTTTATTTGAGTCCTGCACCCTTTGACTATTTAAGGAAGAGCTGTCAGGTGACAATGAATTAGAACAGGCAAGTCTACAAAAGGGACCATAGAGACCATCTAGTGAGACCATTTACCTCCACTGAATCCCCTCCAGTATTAGTCACTGTTAATTGTAGCAATCTATGCATTTTGAGAAAATTTTACTAAAGATCACATGTTAGGCCACAAAACAAGTCAATAAATTCAAGAAGATTAAAATCATATCAAGTATCTTTTCTGACCACAATAGTATGAAACTAGAAATTAATTATAAGAAGAAAACTGGAGAAAACACATCTTATAAAATGGCCAGCATTACCCTGATACCAAAACTAGACATACATCACAAAGAAAAAAATTATAGGCCGATATTGTTGATAAACAGAGATGCAAAAGTTCTCCCAAAAATATTTGTGAACCAAATCCAACAATACATTTAAAGGATCATACACCATGATAAAATAGGATTTATTCTAGGGAAGCAAAAATGGTTCAACATCTGCAAATCAATCAACATGATAAACCACAATAACAAAAGGAAAGATAAAAATAATATGATCACCTCAATAGATGCAGAAAAAGCATTTGACAAAATTCAACATTGATTTATGATAAAAACTCTCAACAAAGTAGGTATAGAAGAAACATACCTCAACATAATTAAGGCCATATGTGACAAACCCACAGCTAACATCATACTCAGTAGTAAAAAGCTGAATTCCTTTCCTCTAAGATCAGCAGCATTTTTATTTAACATAGTATTGGAAGTCCTAGCCACAGCAATTAGGCAAGAAAAAAAAGTCATTCGAATTGGAAAGGAAGAAGTCACTGGTTGCAGATAGCATAATATTATATAGAGAAAACCTTAGGAACTTCACTAAAAAACTGCTAGAGCTAATAAATGAATTCAATGAAGTCACAAGATACAAAATTAACATACAGAAATATTCATTTTTCTAAACTTAAAATGAGCTGTTAGGAAGAAAAATCAAAGCAATAATCACATTCATAATTACATCAAAAGAATAAAATACCTAGGAATAAAGTTAGCCAAGATGAAAGACCTGTGCTCTGAAAACTATAACACATTGATGAAAGAAATTAAAGACAACATAAATAAATGGAAAGATATTCCATACTCATGGATTGGAAGAATTAAGATTGTTAAAGTGTCCATACTACCCTAAGAAATGTACAGATTCAATGCAATCCCCAATCAAAATTTTTTTCAGTGGCATTTTTTACAGAACTAGAACAAAGAATCCTAAAATTTGTATGGAAACAAAAGACTCCAAATAGTCAAAACAATCTTGAAAAAGAAGAACAAAGCTGGAGGTATCACATTCCCTGATTTCAAACTATACTACAGAGTCATAGTAGTAAAGACTATATGTTCCTGGCATGAAAATAGACATATAGATCAATGGAACAGAATAGAGAGCCTACATACATATGGGCAATTAATCTATAACAAAAGGCAAGAATATACAATGGAGAAAAGACAGTCTTTTCAGTAAATGGTGTGGGGGAAAACTGGACAGTTAAATGCAAAAGAATGAAACGGAACCAACATCTCACACAATATATAAAAATAAATTCAAAATGGATTAAAGACTTGATGTAAGACCTGAAACCATAGAACTCGTAGAAGAAAACATAAGCTCTTTGACATCAGTCTTAGAAATATTTTCTTGAACCAATCTCTCCTTGGGCAAGGGCAACAAAAGCAAAATAAATGAATAACATTACATCAAACTAAAAAGTTTTGCACAGTAGAGGAAACTATCAACAAAGTGAAAATCACACTACTAAATGGGAGAAGGTATTTGCAAATTACGCATCTGATAAAGGTTAATGTTGAGAATATATTAAAAAACCTAAACAACTCTTATCATAATGAACATTGAGTAATGTAGAGTTGTTGAATCATTATATCGTACACCTGAAACAAATATAACACTGTATATTAATCATACTGGAATTAAAGTTGAAAACTTGAAAAAAGGGATCCCTGGGTGGCGCAGCGGTTTGGCGCCTGCCTTTGGCCCAGGGCGCGATCCTGGAGACCCGGGATCGAATCCCACGTCGGGCTCCCAGTGCATAGAGCCTGCTTCTCCCTCTGCCTATGTCTCTGCCTCTCTCTCTCTCTCTCTCTCTCTGACTATCATAAATAAATTTAAAAAATTAAAAAAAAAAAACTTGAAAAAAATCCCAGTAAGCTAAGAAATCCATGGCCAATTTTTGTGACATTTCTTTTCAGCCAACTAACCAGGTGACTAAGAGAATGAATGAGCACCTAGATGGAAAGAATTCTAAATTCTAATATAGCCACGCTACCATATTAGAATTAAATTATACCAACTGACTAAAAATGCTATCAATTTGTAAAATCAAACAAAACTAAGGCAAATATATCTGGGATTTTCAAATTGACACAAAACAAGCAAAAATAATTCTGACCAAAAAAACGTATACAACCTAACATCAAAAAAGCAAACAAGCTGATTATAAAATGGGCAGCAAATCTGAATAGAAATGTTTTTCCAAAGAAGGCATACAGATCAGCAACAGGCAAGTGAAAAGATGCTCAACATCACTCATAGAAGGGTACATCAAAACCACAATGAGGTATCACCTCACACCCTTCAGGTTGGCTAGTATTAAAAAAAAAAAAAAAAAAAAAAAAAAAAAAAAAAAAGCAAGTGTTGGTAAGTATGAAGAGAAAAGGAAACTGTTGTGCACTATTGGTGGAAAAGGAAATTGGCGCAGCCACTGTGGAAAAGAGTATGAAGGTTCCTCAAAAAATAAAAAAATAGGGGATCCCTGGGTGGCTCAGCAGTTTAGCCCCTGCCTTCTGCCCAGGGCGTGATCCTGGAGTCCCAGGATCGAGTCCCATGTCGGGCTCCCTGCATGGAGCCTGCTTCTCCCTCTGCCTGTGCTCTGCCTCTCTCTCTCTGTGTCTATCATGAATAAATAAATAAAATCTTTAAAAAAAATAAAAATAAAAAAATAGGGGATCCCTGGGTGGCGCAGCGGTTTGGCGCCTGCCTTTGGCCCAGGGCACGATCCTGGGGACCCGGGATCGAATCCCATGTCAGGCTCCCAGTGCATGGAGCCTGCTTCTCCTTCTGCCTGTGTCTTTGCCTCTCTCTCTCACTGTGTGCCTATCATAAAAAAAAAATATATATATATATTAAAAAAATAAAATAAAAAAATAAAAAAATAGAATGATCAGCAATTTCACTTCTGGGTAATTATACAAAGAAAACAAAAATGCCATTTTGAAGACATCTATGCACATCTATGTTTGTTACAGCATTATTTACAAGATTTATAGCCAAGATTTGGAAGCAATCTAAGTGTCTATCAATAGGCTAATGGATAAAGAAAATGTGATATTTATTTATTTATTTATTTACTTACTTATTTAATATGTCTACATATGATATATATATATAATGGAATATTACTCAGCCATTAAAATAAATGAAATCTTGTCATTTGCAACAACATGGATGGACCTAGATGGCATTATGCTAAGTTCAATAAAGACAAATACCATATGATTTTGCTTATATAGAGTCTAAAAAACAAAACAAAAGAATAAACAAAAAACAGAAGCAGATTCATAGCTACAGAAAAAAAACTATTGATTACAGAAGGGGTAGTGGTTGGGGACAGGCAAAATAAATGAAACAGATAAAGAAATAGAAACTTCCAGTTACAAAATAAGTATGGAGAACATACTCAAGAATATTATAATAACTTTGTTAGATAGACTAATAAGACTAGACTTATTGTGGGGATCATTTTATAATGTATAAAAATATCAAATCACTATGATATTCACCTGAAATTAATAGGATGTTGTATGTCAATTATGCTCCATGGGGCACCTGGCTGGCTCAGATGGTAGAACATGCAACTCAGAGTCATGAGTTCAAGCCCCACTTTGGGCTTGGAGCTTACTTAATTAAAAAATATATATATATATTCCAAAAAAAAAATATATATATATATATATTCCAATTTAAAAAAACATATTCCTTACAAAACTGGAAGAAGACTTCAACTATCTCCATTTTGACTCTGTCCTGTACTTTCTAACTGATTTAAGTTCTTCTTTCCAGTTTAATCTCTTAACTCAGACAAAAGAGTGAGCAAGACATCCCGTGATGGGAACTGAAACTACCGCCTCAAGCAGCAAGGAGTCCCTGAGCCAGCAAGCTTCTCCTGCTTGGCCTGCACTTCACTGCCCGCCTACACGCACCCACTGACCATTGTCCCACATTTTCCTTACATAAACCTGGAAGTATTTTCAGCACTTTGGAGACAGTCTTTGGGAGGTGAGTCCACTGTCTTCCCAGTGTTGGCCTGACTGAACTAAATTCCTTTTTTGTGTTGCCACCCCTAGACTCTCTGCCTTTGGATTTTGCCAGCGGTGACTGACTGACCCTGGCTGATCTGGCCCCCTGGAGCCACATGCTCTAGCACCCCTGCACCCTGATTATAAACTAACAACTAGAACAGAAGCTAGGTGAGACCCTGGCCCCTGTCTGTTGATCTTCCACACCACACCGCTGCTGCCCTAAGGCCTGGCACAGTGAGAACAGGGGCTTGATAAATACTTTTAAAAAATAATAATAAAAAATAAAAAAAATAAAAATAAATTAAAAAAAAATAAAAGGCAGAGAAAGAGCCACCAGGGATGGGCAATTAGAGAAAAGGCCATGTGAGGACACAGGGAGAAGACATCCATCGACAAGCCATAAAAATAAGCCTCAGAAGAAACCAACCTCACTAGCACTTTGATCTTGGAATTTCAGCCTCCAAACTGTGAGAAAATAAATGTCTGTAGTTTCAGCGCCCCAGTCTGTGGTACTTTGTACTATACACACCCTCCAGGCCAGTGTTTGGATCTGTGAGTTGTCCTCTGGGAAGGGACATCCTGACGTGTGAGACCTGAGGTTTCCCAGGCAGGGTCTGAGCTGGCTGCTGGGTGGCTAGGCCAGGGTCCTTCAGGGTCTGGGCTGTATGTACCCCATGGCATCCTCTGCAGCAAAGCCCCCTGAGAGTGTGATGAGCCGTGAGGACTGAGATGGTTACAAGGAAAAGAGAGTAAGGATGGGGACAGTATTATGGGAATCAACTCAGCGATTTGCTATCAAATCCAGGCTTTAAGATCTTAAACAGACTTATATTCACAAAGAGGCACCTCAGAATCTGAAGGCATCTTTAAGGTCATCTCATCAAACCCCGTATTTAAAAGCTGGAGGCAAAGAGGCTCAGAGAAGTTGAGATTCTCTCTAGACCTAGAAGCAACACGAAAATCAAGACCCAAAATCCTGGCTTCCAGGGTTCTCTCCAAGATAATCCCGTCCAGCTAAAACTGATTGGACAGTCACCACACCACATCACACCACACTAGATCTAGATACAATTTAAAGTTTCCAGCTTGAAAACAAAGCCAAATATAAATTGCACTGTGTGTAAATTGGGCAGAGTTAGTTGGTGCTCTGATTCTATCCCAGTGAGGAAAAATCACAAGGATTCGGTACTCATTTCTTGGTACTCATTGCAGTACAATATGCTTGGACTGGCACAAAACAGCAGAAAATATGGAGTGAATAATTTTTTGTGAATTTGTTCCAGGTGGGAACAAGATAGGACAGATCTCTCTCCCTTCTCTCCCCTTATTTCTTTCTCTCCAGCCCCCACCTCCTTCCCTTTGCTCTCCCTCTCTCTTCTGTCACATTATCTAGACATCTTAAGTAACAGAATCTCACTGCTTAATATGAGGAACCAGAGTTTCAGTCCAGAGGCAATAAAAGCTAAAGAGCTGAACAACTCCCAGCCCTCGATAAATGTTAACTTTCTTTCTTGCTGTAATAATTGTGCAACATCTCCTTTATCAATCAAATTTTCCTTCTCTTATACAGATTTTCCCAGAATAACTAAGAAATCCTACTGAATCATGGCATCCCCTAATCCTATTATTAAAGACTTTGGACTTTTTTCAGATGTCCTGACAGAATTTTCTCCAGAATGCGATAAGGTGTCAAGAACTAGTTGCCTGAAAGTTGCAGAAACTCCAAACACAAGTGACTCAAACAGCAATGAGTGTATTGTCTCACATAAGAGTAACTGCAGAGGGAGAGTAAGCCTCTCCACGAAAAGAACATTTTGCTAGATGAAATACGTGAAGGGCATCACCTGAGAAATGAAAGACCTGACAAGTTGGTAGCAAATGCTTAGGCCAAAGTTGAGAGAAAGTCTGAATCCATAAAGAGGAGGGAATGTTCAGCCACTTTGCTCCAGGACATTTGCTGCAACAAGCACAAGGGCTTTTCAGACTTGTGTTCTGAATGCCTTCCTTCTCTGGGGAGAAATCAATGCCCAGCCAGGGGTCTTATTGGAGTGCCTCCTACAACTGATACTCCAGAAGGTCTCCTGTCAAGGAAAGTGTGAACCAGAAACAAACCTTTCCTTTCCCCCCAAGATCCTAGGGAAACACACAGAAGGTTGCCAGGTGATGACTACAACTGAAAGGAAAAGAAGAAAGAGAAAAAGAACTGTCCTGGAGAGGTCTTGATTGCAGCCCCACCTTCGTTGCCTTGGGCAGATTTGCAGGTCTAGTTCCTTTTTGGAATTTCAAGCCAGGTATTGGGTTTAAGATGTCACTGACCAGTAGAGCCCCCAGGCATCCGGCAGAGGCAAATGCAAATCCTCTGTGGAGGAAGCACCTTTATCCTGACCACCCAGAAGCCCTAAGTATTCTCCTAGAGCACAAAATAAATGGCAAATCAGGAAACAAGGTTCTGTAAGAAAAAGCCAGCAGAAATAAGAAAGCACAGAAATAGAACTCCACAAACTTTTAGACATGTATCAGGTACAAATTGTAAACCAACTATATACTGCTATGTTTCAAAAAATAAGCGAAGTCCACAGGAAAGGTTGCTTCACTCTTGCAGTTCAGCAACTCAACAATTCATTCAGGGGTCTAAATACTTCCTATCTTTCTGCCTTGGCCACCATCCTTAGCCATTTGTTTTTCCTCTACTAGCTATCCTCATGGTCACAAGATGGCTGCAATTGCCCCAGGTTCCACAACTTCCAGAGGCAAAAAAAAAAAAAGTGCTTCTGCGTAGTTCCTTATAACAGAGAAGCATCCCAGCTATCTGGGAGCACTTCATGGGCCAGGATTACCTCACACACCCAGAGCTAAGGTAATTGCAGAGGAAGGAAGTGATTGAATGAGATCAATAATGATTCAGTTGCTGGGAGTAGGGATGGCAGGCCTACCCTAGGGCTTTTGTGGAGGAGGATAAATATATAAACAAAACTCAGGATCTAACAGCAAGGTTAAAAAAAAATGTGTATGTGGTGAGGAGGGGTGTGGACAGAGAGAGGAACCCATTTGCAGCAGCCTCTCTGTCCAGGGTTTTCAAAATGTGTAGTTTGCTGATAGCATTTTTCTGTGACTTTTGGCCATCATCTGACAGTTGTTCCCAGTAGAGTTTTACCTCTGTTCTCCCCTGCCAAGGAAGCTATTTCAGCACACATAGGAGTAGTGCATGGCTTTTGTCACTCTTGTGTTGATTATTATTGGAGGAGCATATGACTCTTGATCTCAGGGTCATGAATTTGAACCCCACACCGGGTGCAGAGATTACGTAAAAAAAAACAACAACGCTGTTAAACATTTAACATGATACTCTACTAGTTCTGTTTTCCAGATTCTATGTTATGTCCTGTGAAGAATGATACTTTGCATAATCTACTACCAAGGCACAGAGTTTGGTGACAAGTTTCCATTCTTTATGAATCAATACGAAGAATGTATTGCCAAGTACTGAATTTTAACTATTGAATCGTTAAAATATATATCTGAAAGTTAGAGAAGAATTAAAACTCAATGTGTGGAAGTTGACGGAGGGGGATGGGTCCTGGTGGCCTTTCTGGGGTTGCCAGAATAACACAGAGACTGACATTTTAAAGGTGTATCTCATTAACTTCCTTTGCACTGGGCCCCAGTTTGGCCCAGGAGGATAGCTGTGGAATTCCATGTAGAATGTCATTTCTCAGAGGGCAGGGAGGATCTTGCATTCCCAGGGCCCACACCATGCGTATCCACTGAGCCTTCCCCGGCAATAATCCTGTAAATACCAGAGTGACCATACATCCCGGTTTCCTGGTGTGCACCTCTTGTCTTGGCACAGTTACTACCAGCATCCTTGTCATTCTAAGAAACGTCCGTGTTTGGAAGAGAAAATATACGGTCACCTTCCTCAGAATTGTAACATTTTCTATATCCGATAACTGCTTTGCACATTCTATTCCTGATCCACATCTCAATTATTGGACTACCCTGCAGGTGGCGGGCATCTCCCTGGGGAAGCCAGGGTATGGACTTTAGGCAGCCACCTGGGATCCTTGCCCTAAACTTGGAGCTATGCTTACCTCTCTGGGCTTGGTTTTTAATGTGTTGTCATGTCTACTTTTATTATCATTGCTTCCTCCTATAGAGTCCTTTTATTACTACAGATAAATTTTGTCTTGTAATTTAATATTCTTGCCTAAACAGCTCCCCACCCCCTCAACTCCTCTCCTTTTACTTTTATCTGGTATACATTATTAATCCCATATATTAGACTTGCCAACCAGAAAAGTTCAGTTCCCCAGTGAATTAGTAACTGTTTGCCAGGGATTCTAACTTTGAGGGAAAATTAAATTTGAATACTTGTTTTTTTTAGGATTTTATTTATTTATTCATGAGAGACACAGAGCAAGAGAGAGAGAGAGAGGCAGAGACACAGGCAGAGGGAGAAGCAGGCTCTACACAGGGAGCCTGATGTGGGACTCAATCCCAGGTCTCCAGGATCACATCCTGGGCTGAAGGCAGTGCTAAACTGCTGAGCCACCCGGGCTGCCCTAAGTTTGAATACTTCTAATAACCCATTTAACTCCAAAATGTTACGGCATTAAATGCCTAAAAGAACACAAGGTAATATGATACACTTAGGGACCAAATTGTGTTCCCCAAAAATTTATAAGGTGAAATGTGATTATTTGGGAATAGGGCCTTTAGGGGGGTAATTAAGGTTACATGAGGTCATAAGGATGAAACCCTAATCCAGTATGACTGGCATCCTTATAAGAAGAGGAAGAGGCACTAGCAACGTTGCCATCAGAGGATAGACCACGTGAGGACACAGTGAGAGGCCACAGAGAGAGGTCTCAACAGAAACCAAATCCACTAACACCTTGATCTTGGACTTGTAGCCTTCAGAACATGGGAAAATAAATGTTTGCTGTGTAAGCCTCCCAGGCTATATTATTAGGGCAGCCCCAACAGACTATCATACACACAAAAGACATATAAAATTCACTTCTTTCTCATTAAAGTTTGCTGTCCAGTCATGGTTCTCAGACACAGAAAAAAAAAAATGTAGCCAGGAAATATTTCAGGCCTTTTGTAGTTCCCTTAGTGCATGACCTCCACCTTCTTTATTTAAAAAAAAATTTTTTTTTTTTTTAATGAAAGTCACAGAGAGAGAGAGAGAGAGAGAGAGAGAGAGAGAGGCAGAGACAGAAGCAGGCTCCATGCACCGGGAGCCCGACATGGGATTCGATCCCGGGTCTCCAGGATCGCGCCCTGGGCCAAAGGCAGGCGCCAAACCGCTGCGCCACCCAGGGATCCCCTCTACCCTCTTTAAAGTCATCTTTAGTCCCTATCTTGGTCTGACATATGCAAAACTGTTGTATGTCAATTTTGTGTCTTTGCAACTGTTGAGATTGGTCAACTAAGGGCCTTGGGATTACATGGACAGGTCCCAGTGTGCTAACCTAGGATTCCCCTTTAATTCCCTCTCCACAGGAAACCACTCAAGCTCCGTAAACCCCACTCTGTGGGGGCTGCCGAGAGTCCTGCCCAGACCACCTGCAGGCCTGAAGCCTTGGTTCCCCAGCTGCTGGCAAATTGGCAGTTCTGGCTTTCTCCTTCAGAAGAGAGCTGCCTCACTCGAAGTATACCCCATCCCCAGGGACAGCCTCTGCTGTCTTCTCCTTCTGCTCCCACAGCCTTCACATCTCCCCTGCAACAGGCTAGGGACACATCCATGCAGGACCTCACCTTAGCTAGTCCCTTTCTGGGAATGTTCTCCAGCTCCCTGCATAGCAAAATTCCTCCCTTTCTCCAAGTCTCGGCTCCTATCTCTCTTCTCAGTGAGACCTGGCCCCATCCACTTACATGATCCTACAACCTGCCCCGCTCTACTTTGCCCCAATGCACCTGGCTCTCCTTCCCACCCTATTGTCTTCCCAAAAAAACACCCACTTCTAACCTACACTATACTTTTCATGTTTGCTGTCTCCCTCCACTAGCAAGGCAAGAGTCTGTTTTGTTCACAGATGTGTGCCAAGCACACAGTGGGTACACAATAAACCTCTGTTGAATTTGTCTGATAAGTTTCTCATCAGCTAAAGTATGGATAGGACTTCACTCTTCATAAGAATGGAATATTACTCAGCTATTAGAAATGACAAATACCCACCATTTGCTTCAACGTGGATGGAACTGGAGGGTATTATGCTGAGTGAAGTAAGTCAATTGGAGAAGGACAAACATTATATGTTCTCATTCATTTGGGGAATATAAATAATAGTGAAAGGGAAAATAAGGGAAGGGAGAAGAAATGTGTGGGAAATATCAGAAAGGGAGACAGAACATAAAGACTGCTAACTCTGGGAAACGAACTAGGGGTGGTAGAAGGGGAGGAGGGCGGGGGGTGGGAGTGAATGGGTGACGGGCACTGGGTGTTATTCTGTATGTTAGTAAATTGAACACCAATAAAAAAAAAAAAAAAAAAAAAAAAAAGATCTAACTCCCTAACATATCAGAAAAAGCCATGATGAAGAAAATGTTGTCTCCTTTACACAGTGCAAACCTTATGCTGCCTCAGAAAATTCTGAGTCTCAAGGTCAAATGCCATAAAAGCAGTGCCATAATACCTAGCTTATTTGACAACTAAGAGGAGTCATTTTTATTATGTTCCCTTAACTGTAAACAAAATTATTTTCGATAATTACCAAAACTAATTTTATGTTAATACTCAATTTTGTGTTTGTCTGCTTGATTCCTTCTTTAGTTTTAAAACAACTAACCAAAAAAAAAAAAGAAGAAATTTCCATTTAAAGATAGAATTCAAACTCTATAAATACATCACGTATGAACCAAACAAGAACATTAAGTCCAGCCCACATTCAAGAAAAAGAAAGTGGGCTCCACGTATCGAAGGGAGGAATATTGAAGAATTCGTGGACATATCTTTGCCACATATGGAAATTATTTAGAGCCCATGCACAGATTTTGGGGAGAGAATGATTTTGCCACTGATGTTGTTTAGAGCTGTTGCTGACCCAAGTTGACAACAAAAGGCAACCATCCTTTAGTTATTTTTAATGTCTTCACATCCTTCACAATGTACCCCTTGTCTATACTTGGGGCAGAAGACTCCCCCTTCAATGATCTTGTAAACCATGGAATATAGAAGGGAAACATCAATGTAGAAGACGTAGGATGTTATGGGTTGAACTGTGTCCTCCAAAAGGACATGTTGAATTCCTAATGCGCAGTACCTCAGAGTGTAACCTTATTTGGAAATAGGGTCATTGTAGAGGTAATTAGTTAAGATGAGGTCATGTTGCAGTAGGTGGCCCCCTAATCCAAAATGACTAGAGTCCTTTTAAGAAGAGGAGACACAGACTCATGAATAAGTAAATCAAATCTTTAAAAAAGGAAGAAGAAGAAGAAGAAAAGAAGAAGAAGAAGAAGAAGAAGAAGGAGAAGGAGAAGGAGAAGGAGAAGGAAGGAGAAGGAGGAGGAGGAGAAGGAGGAGAAGGAGGAGAAGGAGAAGGAAGAAGAAGAAGAGACACAGAAACACAGACACACTGGGAGAACACTACTTGATGTTCTTGCAGTGATGCATCTGGAGGCCAAAAGATGTCAAGAATTGCCAGTAACCACCAGAAGCTAAGAGAAGGGCATTCTCTGGAAGGAACCAAACCTGACAACACCTTGATTTCAGACTTCTAGACTCTAAAATTGTGAGGAAGTAAATTTCTGTTGTTGTAAGTCATCCAGTTGTAGTCCTTTGTTATGACAGCTGTAGCTTTGTTATCACACGTAGCTCTCCAGGAAAATCTGCAAGGTCACCATTTTGGCTACTTAGCACGTGGACACTATTCCTATGAAACTGAAGAGAAGCTATTCCATTTTCCCACCCGTAACAACTACATCATGGACACCTCACCCAAGTGTGGCAAGACAGGTTCTCTCTCTGAGATTTTGAATCTTGAAAGAGAACTAAGTCACCAATTTGTGATTCTCAGCAGTGGCCTTGGCAGAAGCACCACAGCAAATATGCCAGGTCAGCTACGCCAGCCTCAGTCCTCAGTGGATCATTCCTGCGCCACATTCATGGCTACGTCTTTTCCATGACTTTCTGGCCTTCCTATTAACTCTGTAAACTAATACCGCTCTGGAAAATTCCATCTCTGCTTAAGTAAATCAAAGTCGACTTGTGTTCTTTGTAATCATGAATCCTGACTGACGCACCCTGGAAGTTGGTTTTTAAGCCACATGCCTACTGTAGTTTGGTTTCTTATATTTACCTATTTCTTCCCTGCTGTAAACCTTCTGCATTCGTCTGTTCATTCATTCATCATTCATTCATTCATCATTCATCAAACATTTACTGGTTGCTTTTATATCCCAAAGTACTAGGTGATTGGAAAACATGGTCTATTAAGACATGACCCCTACCCTTAAAAAACACAGCCTCATCCAGGGCAGAACAGTCAAGAAAACAGATGATTATGATACAGAGTGGTTATTGTTTTGATAAACAGAAAAGGGTTCTAACTGATATGTTGGGAGAGGAAGGAAAGCTTTCTGTGGCCACTAATTCCAGAACTGTGACTTGAAGGGTAAATCAGGCAGATAAGGGAAGGCAGATAAGGGAAGAAGAGGGACGTTTCATCAAGTGGAGGGAAGTTAGCAGATCAGAACATTAAATCACTTCAGTGTGTCTGTACATAAAATTCTAGGAATGGTGTGGTAAAAGTTGAAGCTATATTTGGACTTTACCCCAACAGCAACCTATAGCCACTAGAGTAGAGAGAAAGTGCCAGTTTTATATTTGAGATTGATTTTCCCAGCAGCAGGGCCAATAATTAATTGGAATGGGGCAGAACTAAAGGTAAGAGGACCAGATGTAAAAGTATGAGAGTCATCTGGGACATTTCAAAAAGGCAAAGGCCAGGACGGAGATGGTAGTAGAAGGCAAAAATGGGAAGGATAGGGTAGACTTGAGATGAATGGATGTATTCTGAATTCTCTGTTTGCAGTAAGTGAGGCACCTCTAGAAAGACACAGGCCCCTTGTCTGGTTCACCACTGCCCCTTGTGTCTGGCATACAGAGGCACTCAGTACATTTTGGTCTGTCTTCAAGTGCAATAGTTCTTCTCCTGGCCATGTCCAATCCATTGTGGAGCTCATCAAAGGCACTCTTCATTTCTGTTACAGTGTTTTTGATTTCTAGGATTTCCTTTTTTTTTTTTTTAAGATTTTATTTATTTATTCATGATAGACTCACTCAGAGAGAGAGAGAGAGAGAGAGAGAGGCAGAGACACAGGCAGAGACACAGGCAGAGACACAGGCAGAGGTAGTCCCTGCAGGGAGCCTGACTCCAGGATCAGGCCCTGGGCTGAAGGCGGCGCTAAACCACTGAGCCACCTGGGCTGCACTAGGATTTCCTTTTAATAAGCTTTGTTAGAGCTTCCATCTTGCCGCTTACCAGTCTCAACTATTCTTGCAAGTTTTCCCAAAACAGCTCTTAAAATATTTATCATAGCTCTTTTAAATGGCCCACCCAGTCATTCCAAAATCTCTACCATATTTTCATTTGGTTCTGATGCTCTTTAGCATGTGTTTTTTGCTTGTGTTTTAGCATGCTTTTTTTGCTTTCTGAAAATCATACATGATGGGTCAGGTAATAGGGAACTGATGTGAACATGCCTTTAGTATGTGCTTTTCTGTTAATCTAGCTCAGGTTTTAGGCTGTCTTTTTTTTTTTTTTTTTTTAGGCTGTCTTAATCTCTGTTGTAGTTGCGAATGCCAGAGTTTTCAAAGTAAATAGAGTCTGTGTCTTAAAGCTCTTCTAGTAATAATCCACTGCTATTTTACTGGAGCTCTGTTGGTGCTGATAAAGTGTGGGCAAGGGTAAGTGTTCATATGTAATCTTATAATTAAATATCAGTCTTCCAGTGGACCTGTGTTCCTGAGATGTGACCCTCACTAGCATTTATTACCTTTTTTTTTTTCCTTCCTTCAGGTGAGACAGGAAGGCTAGAGGGGGCTGGAGGCAGGGAAATGCCCTCCCAGATAGGATAGTCCTTTCCCTTATAAAGGTGGCTTTTGTTATTTGAATGCTCTAGGCATATTTTATTTTATTTTTTATTTATTTGAGAGAGAGAGAGAGAAAGTGAGCACTTGTGCAAATGAGTTGGGGGAGGGACAGATGGAGAGGAAGAAGCAGATTCCCCACCGTGCAGGGTTCCAGACTCGGACTCCATCCCAGGACCCAGAGATCATGACCTGAGCAGAAGTCAGACGTTTAACACGACTGAGCCACCCAGGTGTCCCTATGCATATATATTTTTTTAATTAATTAAATTATTTATTTGTTTGTTTGTTTATTTTGGTATTTTTTTTATTGGAGTTCGATTTGCCAACATACAGCATATCACCCAGTGCTCATCCCATCAAGTGCCCCCCTCAGTGCCCGTCACCTAGTCACCCCATCCCCCCGCCCACCTCCCTTTCCACCACCCCTTGTTCCTTTCCCAGAGTTAGGAGTCTCTCATGTTCTGTCCCCCTCTCCGATATTTCCCACTCATTTTCTCTCCTTTCCCTTTTATTCCCTTTCACTATTATTTATATTCCCCAAATGAATGAGACCATATAATGTTTGTCCTTCTCCGATTGACTTACTTCACTCAGCACAATACCCTCCAGTTCCATCCACATTGAAGCAAATGGTGGGTATTTGTCATTTCTAATGGCTGAGGAATATTCCATTGTATACATAAACCACATCTTCTTTATCCATTCATCTTTCGATGGACACCGAGGCTCCTTCCACAGTTTGGCTATTGTGGACATTGCTGCTAGAAACATTGGGATGGGGCAGCCCCGGTGGCTCAGCGGTTTAGTGCCGCCTTCTGCCCAGGGCCTGATCCTGGAGACCTGGGATCTAGTCCCGTGTTGGGCTCCCTGCAGGGAGCCTGCTTCTCCCTCTGCCTGTGTCTCTGCCTCTGTGTCTCTCATGAATAAATAAATAAAATTTTTAATTAATTAATTAAATAAAAACATTGGGATGCAGGTGTCTCGGTCTTTCACTGCATCTGTATCTTTGGGGTAAATTCCCAGCAGTGCAATTGCCTGGTCATAGGGCAGGTCTATTTTTAACTCTTTGAGGAACCTCCACACAGTTTTCCAGAGTGGCTGCACCAGTTCACATTCCCACCAACAGAGCAAGAGGGTTCCCCTTCTCCACATCCTCTCCAACATTTGTTGTTTCCTGCCTTGTTAATTTTCCCCATTCTCACTGGTGTGAGGTGGTATCTCATTGTGGTTTTGATTTGTATTTCCCTGATGGCCAGTGATGCGAAGCATTTTCTCATGTGCTTGTTGGCCATGTGTATGTCTTCTTTGGTGAAATTTCTGTTCATGTCTTTTGCCCATTTCATGATGGGATTGTTTGTTTCTTTGCTGTTGAGTTTAATAAGTTCTTTATAGATCTTGGATACTCGCCCTTTATCTGATAGGTCATTTGCAAATATCTTCTCCCATTCTGTAGGTTGTCTTGTAGTTTTGTTGACTGTTTCTTTTGCTGTGCAGAAGCGTTTTATCTTGATGAAGTCCCAATAATTCATTTTTGCTTTTGTTTCCCTTGCCTTCATAGATGTATCTTGCAAGAAGATGCTGTGGCTACACATATTTTTAAATGGTAAATATTCCCCTTCCTTTGCCAGAACCATATAGGGATCACTCTTGGCTCTTCATCCTGAACCTGGTGAGGTTCCTAGAAATAACCACCCACCCTGTAAAAAAGATGGCAGACACCAGGAATTTCTTACTCTCAGGCTAATCCACAGTGGGCCTCCAGCAATTTATGAAAACTGTCATCTAAGTGCTCCCATCAGTGTATGGCTCTAGTGTCTTCTATACAGGAGCAGAAATCCTGACTGTGACTCTGGGTTGGCCTGTCTCTCCAGAGCGTGGAATGTAGCTCTGCCCTGTGACCTCAGTCTCTGATAGGTTCAAGAGAAGGTTTTGATTTTCAGCTTGTTCAGCAGTTTTTGCTCTAAGGATGTGAGCAATGCCTTGCAAACTCTTTACATATTGGAGCTGAAACCCAAACTCCCTCAGTACATTTCTGCTGAATGAATAAGGCATAGTAAATAGGTCTGAATGAACACTTGTGGAGTGAAGGAGGCAAGGATTAAGCCAAGGTCTGGCTGGGGTGAGAAGTGGAAAACTAGGGAATACAGTGGGATAGCAGATATTTAGGGAAAGAAAATTTAAAAATAAAACAAAACCAAAAAAACCTTAACAGAGACTTGTGCTTAGTTATGTTCTGCATACTTGCAAATTTTGCTCTGATTACCTGAAGGTTTTCTGCATTTTACAAATCTATTATCAGAGTCATAGGAGGGAAGAAATAACATAAACTATAATCCAGTGGTTTAGGACAGGTGTGAAGGCTGGCAAGACAAGTTATCTCTCCTTTTGCTTGAAGATACTCATGGGGGTGGTTCCCCATCAGTGTCAGCCAAGGTGGTGTGACTGCTGTTTTCGTAACTTCAGGGAGTGCAGTGGCCTGGTGGTCACAGTAGTGAAACTGAAAGACATGGGAGTGGCCTCGGAGTGGAAAGATAAGACAGTACACTTGACCTTCCTGGGGCACAAGCATGGGCAGGACCCTCTCCTGCTGAGAGCTCCTTCTTAAACCTCTTAACTGCCTTCTTATACTCTTTCTTTAAAACTCTGTTCATTTTCTGTTTAAAAAAATAATGGAGGAAGGACTGGCAGCAGCGGTGTGGGAAATCCCAGGAAGATCCTTTCCATCCCTCTATGAACACTGTACTATCAAACTGGAAATCAGTGTGGGAAGAATAACACAGTCATTCACTTTGGCTTCAGTTGTCTTATGGGTAGGGTTAACAGCTTGGACTGGAGGGTCTCTATGTTCTTTGATTCTCCACTGTTGAGTGAGTCGGGATTTCAAGAGGTGGGCCCAGGCAACCCAGAAGTTCACCCTGGCTCCTCCATTCATTTCAGAACACTTATATCTCATTCTCAAGGAATTTTTCTGGAGAAAGAACTCTTAATTGTTAGGAATTGGCTTCCATCCTGTCTTATCTTGGGCATCCTGTCTTATACCTGTGACAGGCCAAGGATGTCAGCTGGCCATGTGGTCACTGATTCAACTCTGAAGCATGTAGCACCGCTTGGAAAAGAATCAAACTTTGAAAAGTCCTGAGGGTTTTCTTTTTCTAAAGCTTTGTAACAAATGTAAGTGACTTTGCATGGTTGTTTTTTTCTTTTCTTTTTAAGTAAACTCTTTAAAAAATAAAAATAAGCTCCTTTTTTGATTGTAAATTAATAAATGTTCATTGTTGAAAATGTGGAGAATACAGAAAATTATGCTGTCTATATAATTTTAGTATACAATAAAAATTGTAAGTAATCCCATTACTCAGAAATAATTGCTATTAACACTTGTGCTTTAAAAAAAAAAAAAAAACACTTGTGCTTTTTAAACAAAATTACAGGGAATCCCTGGATGGCTTAGTGGTTTAGTGCCTGCCTTCGGCCCAGGGTGTGGTCCTGGAGCTCCCAGATCGAGTCCCACTTGAGGCTCCCTTCATGGAGCCTGCTTCTCACTCTGCCTGTGTCTTTGCCTCTCTCTCTCTCTGTGTCTCTCATGAATAAATAAATAAAATCTTTTTTAAAAATAAACAAAATTACAACTTTTAATTTTAAAATTACTACTTTTAATTTCCTTTTTGTCTCAATGCCATAGTTGGAAAATTTTTCCATGTAATTAATATATATAGTATAATAATCTTTCTAAATACACCATTATATATATGCACTATTCCTCTATTATTTTATTCATACAACATAGTTATAGTTACATAGCGTTATATATTTAGGACTTTTCAAATTACAAGCAACCTTGTAAAAATCCAGGTAGCTAAATTTCTCTATCAATTCATTAGTATTTTACCAATAAGGACTTGCC
Organism: Canis lupus familiaris; assembly: GCF_011100685.1. NCBI lineage: Eukaryota > Metazoa > Chordata > Mammalia > Carnivora > Canidae > Canis > Canis lupus. Next base: position 11,083,546 of record NC_049246.1, read on the forward strand.
AGGCAGACAATGTAGATCCAAAACATTAATTATTTTAGTGCATACTATTAAATTATTTTTCTGAAAAAAACATTTACCAATTGACTTTTCACCAGCAGTGTAGGATAATCTGTTCATTTTGCCTCAGACAGGCCAAATAAAGTTTACCTTAAAAATAAAGACTGCCTATTTTGAATGTGGAAGATGACACTTTGTTTTCCTAAGGTGAGTTCATTTGATTACTAGTGAGAGTGAACATTTTCCCCCTCTTTTTTTGGTAAAGAATAGCATTTCAGATCGAATTACAATTAGTTTTGAAGTTACACATATTAGCCTGGTTTTATGAATAGAACCTCTTCATTTATGTCATTATTACATAATATATTTGGATATTGTTTGTAACCACAGTTTGCTGAATACTCTGGTATGTATTTAAGTATTCAGCATGAATGTATATAGTCAGAAACTCAGTCCCTTGGAAAAATAAATATATCAGATAGTTATTCTCTGTGGTTCATGGGGGCAGATTTTATGTACAATTCCATAACTTGGGAGCACTCAACAAAATCATCTCATTTCCTTCATTTGACAAAGACTTACTGAGTTCCAATGGCTGCTGTAGATATGGATAGTTTTGCATGGGTCAGTCGTGATTCTGTGCTTACAATTCTAGTGCAAGGAATAGATGAACAAAAAAGGGAAACATACAAATTGATAAAATAATATAGAATATGAAGTCTTAAACAAGAGGCTGTTGAGCTACAGAATAGCAGAAGAGAACACACTTTGCTAGTTTGACAGGATGTTCAGAGAAGACTTCGCAGGTGACATTCAAGTTAACACCGAAAGAAGTGTGATAACCTTGATGGTAGGATAAAGGGAAGGGGTGCAGGGATGGATAGTGGCCAGATCATTTGGGGCCTTTCAAGCCACAGCAAGAATGATGAGTTTTATTCAGAATTCAATGGGGGAAGCCATTGATGGGTATCAGGCAAGAGAATGATGTGATCCTACGCCTATGTAAAGACGATCATGCTTTGTTGCTGCGTGTAGAATAAAGAGTAGAGGTGGAGTGCCCAAGTAAACTATCGCAGCAATGCAGATGAGAGACTATGGAGGCCTGGGGTAAGGAGATAGACACAGAAGAAGAACTAATCCTATAAACATGGTCTATATTGTGGAATCACACGTGCATGAATTTCACGGGCTCTGCTGACTCCAAATCCTTCCCAAATCCAATCCTATTTAAAATGGGATTGATTCCTCTTAAGAGAGAAAGAGGACAGTTGCTCTCTGGGGTCACAGAAGGAAATGCCAACTTGAAGCCAGGCCCTACAATTTCTCAAACACAGTAGTATGTATGTCTTATTAAACAAGATTTAGAGGATGGATGCCTGGGTGGCTCAGTGGTTGAGCATCTGCCTTTGGCTCAGGGTGTGATCCCAGGGTCCTGGGATTGAGTCCCACATCCAGCTCCCGGCATGGAGCCTGCTTCTCCCTCTGCCTATGTCTCTGTCCCTATCACTGTGTCTCGCATGAATAAATAAATAAAACATTTTTTAAAATAAATAAAGAAGATTTAGATTCAAATCCAAATATCATTGAGTACACACCAAGTGTCAGACTTGTTCTAGAAGCTTTCACATATATCCTATTTCACTTGCCGTGGTTGAAAATAAAACCATACTTAAGTTACTACATAAATAAAGCAAATTTGATTTTTGAAAAGTCTATTCATCATTCCCTGAGCTCTTCCTTGGAAAGTAAGACCCCTCAGGTGTACTTTGTCCAAACGAGTCAGTCCTGTTTACTTCTGTTATGCAGGCAAAAAAAAATTGAGAAGTCTGATCTGACTGCCTAAGTTTCTTACTTCTGCTTTTGTGAGACTGGTACAGAAAACAGTACATCCAGCTCTCATGTCTAAGGGTTAGAGGCCTAACCACTGCGCAGACCCAGTTACAACTCCAGTGACAAGTATTTTCACGTACAGAAAATCAACCGCTTCTGGGCCTTGGAACCCCAAGGTCCAAGATAGTGGTCAGGACAGGATGCAACATCATTACTTGGTTCCCAACTGACCTTCCCCTAAGACCAGACAGGCTCTGGCATTGACCTGGCTTACCAGCCCAGCCTTTTCCCTCCACCTCCACATCCACCACCACCACCACCACCACCATTATGGTGGATTTCTTCTTGAGGGCTATTATTGGACACTTCAGACCACTTAGTTTATTTAGGACCATCGCAGCACAACAGAAGGGTTACAGTAACTTGAAACTCCAAAGCGGAAAAGCCAGGATTTCTGATTTACTAGGGAAATCTTTAGTCCCTTTGCAAGATTTACAAAAAGAGAGTACCTGTTTTGGACATTTATAACTATGCAGTAGTTTTTAAAAATACTCAAGTGGAAGCTCTGGGTGTCAAGTTCAAAAGTAGCAGGGAGCTTGAGATTTGGGAGTGATGGCTGTATTGGTAGTTGAGTGACAAGTGAGGATGTGATTGCAGAGAAGACAGCTGAAATGGAACCAGGGAAATAGTACAGTTCAGAAGTAAGCCCTCCAAGGAAGCTGAGAAGGAGCTCTTAGGGTAGTAGAAAGATACAGTCATGTCATAGACCCTGAAGGGAGAAAATATTTCAAGAAGGAATTTGTTCAACAGCATCCAAAGTAACAGAGGAAGAGAAAGCCACTGATTGAAGTCAGGTTATGACTCTCTTGGATAGATAAAACTAATTCGGGTCTGTTTTGGTGTATTATTGATCAAGTCATATCATCGGATTACAGTTCCTTTCAACAATTTGTGCTCAAAGTTATAAAATTAGACTCATCAGCAAGTACTTATAATCACTTGCTAAGTGGTAACTGGTATAAGGAAGGTCATTTCATCACATCTTCTTACTCTGCTAATTTTATCAGAAGTGAAAAAGCCACTTTGATCTTGAAATCAACAAAATCTAATAACTACTATATTCTGTTTTGGCTTTGCCACTGGACTATGGCACTTCCCTGTAAAACATGGGTTCTTCTGAGTTCAGTGTATCTCCTCACATGATATTTGGGTGATGACTCAATTCTCCCACACTTTTTCCTGGAATACTATGAAAACATTGATAGGACATCGTCTGGTCTCCATTTAGCTTGAGTGTATCATTTATATATTTAGTTCACATCTTTTCTCTTTAGTGTGACATTATTGAAGTACTTCTACTTGGAACCAGTATGATCATAAGCAGAAACAAAAATACAGGTGATAATCAAGCATCAATACAATTTCAGAATATGTTTATATTAAAATTTCTAGGTTCGGGGATCCCCGGGTGGCTCAACGGTTTGGCGCCATCCTGGAGTCCCGGGATCGAGTCCCGCGTCGGGCTCCCGGCATGGAGCCTGCTTCTCCTCTGCCTGTGTCTCTACTCTCTCTCTCTCTCTCTCTCTCTCTCTGTCTATCATAAATAAATCTTTAAAATAAAATAAAATAAAATAAATAAAATAAAATTTCTAGGTTCACTGAACTGAAAATATAAAAAACCAAAACCCTCCAGAGATCTGGTGATTCATGTTTCAGAAACGTGCCAGGGAGATTATGTTCAATGGACAGGCACCCCTCCTTTTGTGCCTAGACTTTAGTTTTGATTTCTGTCTTTAAGGCAAGTGGGCTTGAGTTCCGTGAGGAACAACAACAGCAGAAGGTGAATCACAATTACTGGCCTGTGATTATATTCATAGACTTCGTTCTAGAATCATTTTACTCCTTTCATGTTTTCATGTTTTCCTAAAAAATAAATAGGCATGTCTTTAATAATTAACTGTGGTATGTTAACTTTTTCTGTTTCATCCACAGTGCCTAGTAGAGAGTGACAGATTCCAGTTAACAGTTGGTTAAAGCTTCTTTAGCTTAATATATACGCAAGCACTTAATATTATTCCAAAAAAAAGAAAAAGTTTGCATAGCAATTATTATCACATAAAGATACGCATCAGAGAGTAAATTAAGAAGGCCTGGCTCTCTCCATGTGGAAGGGAAGGGACAGCAATGCATGGAACTAATTGGCCACTAGTTGTTCCTCCCACAAGACAGAACATCTCTTAAACGCCTTTTCCTTTCTCTTGATTTTCATGAGAAATCACAGCACTGGGGACAAGGATGTCATTAGAGCTATTTGCTAACATTACTTCTTCTTTCTGAGCGCGTGACAGGATTTCACTTTTTCACATGGCCCTGTGGCTTGTTTGGACCAATCAAAATGTGAGCAGAAGTGATATATATCATTTCTAGGGAGAAACCTTTCAAAGCTGGTATCAGATTCACCATATTCTGTTTTCTCTGCCTTGATGCTAGTGATAATATTAGGATGATGAATCCATCCATTTGTGTCTGTGAATAAAAATGTTGGGGGGTAAAGCTCTACAGTGACCCCAGATGGGCAAGTAGACCGAGAGATAAATAAACTTTTGCTGTTTTAAGATACTGAGATTTGGGGCATGACCTCGGCCTGCTTGATTTTACAGGGACCAAGCACTGGAAGTGGTCATTTTACTCCTATCTCATCAAAAGGATCTAAGCTGGCTAAAACAGAAAATGAATGCAGTTAGAAAATAAGTATTTTTTGTGAGAATAAAATTATGTAGTGCTTTACAATCCTCAAGAGCATTTTTGCATAGCTTACTTCATCTCTTCTCCCTTGTGTTCTTGGGAAGTCATCAGATCTCTACCTCTCCCTTCCAGACCAACATTCCCTGGTCAGTGCACTGCTCTCACTGCCCAGCCCACTTCTAATGTGCCCCTAAATTAGCACTTAGTGCAGTGTACTGCAGTTTTAAAATATGATCTGTCTTCCTAGGAAACTGTGTCCTCCTCATTTTTGTATACCTTCTTTCCAACCAACATCCATGCCCCACTGTTTCAGACTCAAAACAAGTGCTTCATAAACACTCATTTGAAGAAACTGAGATGTTAAGTGGCAAGTCCAAAGTTACAAGTAGCAATCAGGATTGAAATCTAAGCCTTCCAACTCAACATTTCAGTGATTTAACTATTATTTACTGAATACCAAGGAAGAGAAAGCAGCTCTGACATCTAGGTACTGACCTTGACGTTGCTATAAGCTTGTCTGGACCATATTCTGGGGACTAAAAGCAATTTCACCGAATAATATCAGACAAAGCCATTCTATAATCATGGTCAAGACAAAAACAAGACCACTCCACAATCTTGTCTAAACACAGACAGATCAGGAACATTGTTTAAACCACAAAAATGACCAAAAAAAAATGTCTGCTATAAGCTGCTTCCTTATCAGTTATGACTTTACCCTCCATCTAGTGTTCATTTCTTCTTACTAAGAATTAAGATACCCAATCATAGGATTACCCCTACTTCCTGAAAGCATCCAGTACAGTGCCAGGCCTTGCCTTTTTGAACTCTCCCCACAAGCGCATAAGCCCAAATCCCATAATAAATTCTAGCACTTCTACTGAGATACCCCATTGTTCCCCATTTATGCATCCCTCCTCCTTACCAGAATGAATAAACCCCACTTCAGGTGTGTTCCTGATGGGCTTGTTGCTAGGCATGTACAGGGTCTCCTTTGCTCCAGGGCTATTCTGTATATGCACATGTTGAGGGTTTCTAATGAAATTTGGTGTGACTGTTAGGTCCACTTGACAAAGAAATGGAGGTTCAGAGAGACGAAATCATTTGCCCCAGGTCACACCGCCAGGAAGAGCCAGGGACCGCATTTCAGACCTTCCGTCAGGGGCACCCTCTTTCCCGCACCCTCCTGGGGAGGTCCCTACCCTGTTCCCCCAAGTCTGCGTTTCTTAGGGCTCTTGCCCTGCGACCCGGATGCTACGGGGAGCTGCGTCCCACGCACGTTACTTCTGCCAGTGATCTCGGTGTGCTTCCGTGAACGGGGACGCAAGACTCGGACACGCTTCCCTGCTGCAGAGCCCAGGAGCCGGCCGCCGAGCACCCGCAGCCGGGGCGCCGCGGGGTGCCCGGGCCTCGGGGGCGGGCTCACGAGAGTGGCGCCGAGCGGACCAATCCCCGCGCGGGCGCCAGCCACGGGGCCCAATGGCAGGAGAGCCGCGCGGGCGGGCGACAGCGCCGCGGCCCCCCCCCCCCCCCGCCCCCAGCGGCCCCGCCCCCGCGGCGACGGGGGCCGCGAGCGCCGAGGACCCACGGACGCGCCCCCCGCCCGGCGGACAGACCGCGGCCCGCGCCGGGCCCGCCGCAGCTCCCCGGGCCGCGTCCGCAGGGCCACCGGGCGCCGAGCGAGGGCTGCGCGGGGACGTCGCCGTCGTCACTCGGACGCAGGAGTGAGCTTTCAGGGGTTTGCTGTGGGAGGAGACCTTGAGGTTCCCCGACAGGTGCATCGGTCGGATTCAACGGAAATTCCCTCCCGGCCCGACCGCCGCGGCCGCCCGGCCTCGGGGACACTCGCCGGGCAGGTGCCCGGGAGCGCAGGCGCCCCCAGGGACTCGGGGCCCCGAAAATGCTCGGACCCGCGCCTAGCCCGGCAGGAGGACTGTAACCGCGGGGTGAGTCTAAACGAGAAGAAACAAATCCCTCCGACTGGGAGCCGCTTGTGAACGTCCTCCTTCCTGTCCCGTTAACAAGCAGCAAAATAACCATGACAAACAGTTGCGTAACCGCCGCGTCCCCGCGGGGAGCCTCTCGGTTTCCCTTCTGAAACCGGCTGGCGGCACAGTGTGGGGACTCTAGTGCGATTATTCCCGACGAAAATGGGTGACAACTTATTAGAACTATTTTAAGGCGGCTTGAGCCCTTTCTGTTTCTTAAAAATAGAAAGTAGGACAGTCTCCGGCTTACTGCATACCCCAACCCAAAGTAAAAAAACAATCTCTTGGGAAGTGCTTGCTGCCTTCTCCTCCCCAGTGTGCCTGTTTTCTCCACCGAAGCCCTCTCACTTCCTCGTTCTTTTTTTTTTTTTTTTAATTTTATTTATTTATTCACGATAGACACAGGCAGAAGGAGAGGCAGGCTCCACGCCGGGAGCCCGACGCGGGACTCGACCCCGGGACTCCAGGATTGCGCCCTGGGCCGAAGGCGGCGCTAAACCGCCGAGGCACCCAGGGATTCCCCCTCGTCCTTTTTAATAGAAGTCAGCTACCTACCCAGGCAGTATGAAGATCTTCTTTGTAGAACCTGCCATTTGCCTTAGTGCATTTGCTATGACTTTGACTTCTCCACTGACCACACAGTATGTGTACAGGAGAATATGGGAAGAAACCAGCAACTACAGTTTTGTATCTGATAGCAATATTTCTGAGTGTGGAAAAAACAAAAGCAGTCCGATTTTTGCATTCCAGGAGGTAAGAAATTAACATATCCCTAAAAGGTAATAGAAGGAGAATGTGTCATGAGGTTTTCAATGAAACAGGGCATTGCACTCATTGTACTTTGGTCTCTCAAGGGTCACCTGAAAACTCTTAAATCCCAAGACAAGAGCCTTTATTCAGTTCTCTTGTTTGAAGTTTCCTGACACCTTTAATCTGCTTCTTCTAAGTAAAACCCCCTTCTTTTTCTGTGACACTGGTTGTTCTCTTTTCTCAGAAAGTTTCAGCCTAGTCTCATCTCCCCAATGGCTGTCCCCTTCCTGCTTCCCCCCAAAAACCTGAAGGTTGGACCGAGGCTAGCTGGAATGAGTACTGGGTGGCCTCAATGGGGGTGAAACAGGGTGTTTCTGCCCTTCCCTTGCTTGCTTCCTCCCAACCCCCCTTCTGCTTCACATACATGACCCAGTTTTCATGGACACCCCCCCCTCCCCAAAGGAGCCCATTACTGAACACTATGGGCCCTGGGGCCAGTGTCCATCATGGGCTGCTAGGGGGCAGCATTTGGCGTTCCTCATTTGCTGTTATCAGGTCAGCTTTGACTCCCAAATGTTGAGGAGCTATGTGAGATTATCTGAGGAGGAGATCTATTTTGGCGCTGAGGACACTGAGAATGTTTAGCCAGATATTACAGGACCTTTCCTTCTGCCTCTCCGGCCTCCTCCCCCAATTTTTTGTTTAAAACTGGTGATACATCGCCATTCCCCTGCTCCCTCAGTTTGTATCAAAATCTGCCAATGTCCAGATGCAAAGGAGATGCATTCAGATTTGCAATCCCCCCCGCTCCAAAAAAAGCCTTAAAAACAGACCACACTTATAAACTTTGAAATATTCCCCTAGAGGATATTTAGTGATGGCAAAAGAGTGGCACTGCCACCATAGTCAAAGGACAAGAAGAGCTTAAGGGAATTCGAATCACCTGCCAGCTGGTTCTAAAATTTTCTCCTCAGTGGAAGAGAATTCAGGTATCACTGGGGAGATGAGTCTGAGGCCTGGAAGAAATGGCAAAGGGCCCAGAAGGAAAGCTCTAGCATTTCCGGAGGTGTTTCCTGAGGTGTCAGGTATAACCTTGCTGGGCTGAGGCCTGGCTGTTTGGCACAGTTTCTGCTGTTCCTCATTTCCATGGGAGAAATTTCCTTGGAACTCATAATTACTGGCAAGCTATGCAGGCATCCAGGTTCTGGCCTCAGGTGAGGTCATAAAAATAGAAGGGCCAAGGGATTCACCTCGTGGTTGTGTCTCCTGACTACAAGAATGTTTCCTATGATATATAATGTCATTCCCAGTGAGTGACAAGGTTCAATAGGCTCATTAGTTTCTATATTGGATTCTCTGCTTTCCCTCACCAGACACCTGGGAGCAATGGGAGGGACAGAGGGGGAGACAATGGAATGTCTGGAAAAGTTGGCTGCCCTTGACCTCCCTGAGAGGAGATAAGCTGGGGTTCAGTCACTGTGGTAGCCTCTGTGACTGTGCAGGTGATGAGTATTGGCCCCCTCTGGTCTTACGTAGTTGCTGAGAGCCCTTCACTGCCCAGAGCAGTGGTCTCATTTTGAAGATTTTTGCCAAATGTCTAAGTTGATTATTGTTTCATTAATTGTTTTTTATTAGATTAATATTCAAGATTAATTAGATTAATATTCAATCCCTTCCCTTAAAGGTGGTGTTCTAGAGCTACAGGTGCTTTTTCTCGGACTGGGAAGCTAGAAAGCACCACTGTCACCACCCACAACTGGGACAGGTCAGGTGGGCCACTCACCTTTTGCTCCTTAGGAAAGAGGAACACTTTTGCTTCCCTGGACGCACCAGCATCACCTTCAGTACTTCCATCTGTCCGCTTTTCTGGACAGTGTTCCCGCTCAGTATAACAATTCTCTCTTACCTGGGGTGCCATGCTCAGTCACTTAAGTGTCTGCCTTTGGCTCACATTGTGATCTCAAAGTCTTGGGATCCAGCCCTGCACTGGGCTCCATGCTCAGAGGGGAGCCTGCTTCTCCCTCTCCCTCTGCCTCTGCCCCTAACCTGTGCTCATGCTCTTGCTCTCTCAAATAAATAAAATGTAAGAAAGAAAGAAAAAAAAAGAAAGAGAGAGAAAGAGAAAGAGGAAAGAACATTCTCTTACCTTTCAATCCAAGGACAAATAAATATTCCCTGTTTTATGAGCTTCCTTCTCAATTCCCAGCTGTTGGTGGGTGCTGACTACTTGCTCACTAAAAATTTAGGAGTTTGAGAACTGTTTTTATAACCCTAAAAATAAATGTCAGAGCACAGGGTCAGTCCCTAATAAAATAAATAATTTTTTTTCAGTTCAGATTTTTCTTTGCCACTCCCCCAAAAGACCAATTATTTATATAAGAGTGCATAACAAAATAGTGTATTAAACTTCTTGCTATTATACTATATTATTTATCCTTTTATAAAACAAATACATGGACAGCTGCATTGCAATGCAAGATCATAATATGAATTTCAGGGTTCAGGTATAAGAATTAACTGAGCTATTTCACTTATACTTGACATTTTGAAAGTCTTATTTTTCAACCCATTGGGGTTAATACATATGTCCATATAAATAAATATCCATCTAACCTGATTTTCAAACCTTTTGAGTTTTCTGAGTCTTGTGACTCTTAAGATATACTTACATACTTCTCTCCAGCAAAATTAGTCTCTAAAGGATGTCTTAACAAAATGGCAAGCCTGTGGGCAGGAAATTCTTGGGTGAGGGAGAAGAGGTAGGGAATTCTAGGCATGTCTGTTGGCTTCTGCAGAGGAAGGGCTTTTTAAACCCCTTGCCACCCTCTCTTTCCCACCCCATCCCCCTTCCCAGGTTAAAGGACTTGTTTTGAAGTATTACACTGGCCCCTGTGGTCTGTTCTCTTCAGGTACTTTCAAGATAGGACCCTGCTGATGTAAGAAAAGATGTTAGGGTTTGAAGCTGAAGGCCCAGAAAGAATTCTCGACCTGTCTTTGGTGCAAAAAGGTGGTTTTATTAAAGCACCAAGGACAGGACCCATGGGCAGAAAAGCTTCCCTGGGGTCATGTGGAGTGGCCCATTATATACTTTCAAGTTGGGAGGGGGTTAGGGATAATGAAAGTCTCTAAGGGATTTTGGAAGCAAAGTTTCAGCTATTGTTGGGAAAAGGTCATTTATTACCGTCTAATAAAACGTTAGTCATGAGGCTCCTCAAATGTGTAATAGTGGACCATATGCTTGGGGGAAGATTGCCAACATGTATCTTGGCGGTTTAGAGATAGAAGAAATTTCCAAAGCATTTTTATACGTTAAAGCTGGGGGTTGGGCTAAGTTAAGATTGCTTTTTGACCTTAGCAAAGTATTAACATCGAGGCAGCTGAGTCCCTAAGGGAATGTCACTCTGCCTTTTGCAAGGACTTGTCAATAGGCTGTAGATAGTAAGGAAATTTAATAAGTTTTAATTTAATAATTTTTCTTCTGCTTTTGTTTCCCACATCACTGCTATTTGGGGAAACAAGTTGGCATTAACCAGATCATGAAGTTGTTGTTGTTCAATAATTTATTTATAAACCTTTTAATAAGGGAATATTTCTACCCAATTGTAATTATACATTTTAGCCTATGAAATTGTGACTTTTTAAAAATTGATATTCCTTTCCTTAATTTATTCCTGTCTCAGTATACTGTTATTCTGTCAATCTTGTGTAGGAAATAGCACACTTTACTCTGATTTCTCCCATCAACCCTTATCTAGTATATAATTGTAATTTTCCAGAGTTAAAGGTATAGGTTACATATGAGGAGAGGAGTCTGTGTAAAAGGTTGAATTAGGAATGACACTAGATAAAAGACAGGATGTGGAGGGGAGGGGGGATTAGGAGGAGGAATCCCAGACTGAATAAGTATTTACTTGATGGCTTTTTTATCTGTAGAGATACAAAGATGTGCTCAAGAAGCCTAACCTAGTAAAAATGAAAACAGCCAAAGTTGATGAAGCGCTAATACATAATAGGATCTGTGCCATATACCTTAAATGGACATAGGGACTTTAAATGTAACTCTTACAAAAGCTTGCAAGACAGGGACTCTTGTTACCCACCTCCTGTCAGATGAAACCACAGGGATACATAATTTGGTCAGGGTCACACACAGCTAGCCAGTTACAGGGCCTATTTTACTTTCTTATTCATTCATGTAACCACTATCTATGACATGCCCTGTGAAGCACTGTTGTTGGAACTGGTGACACTGTAGGGAAGAAAACAGGGTTCCAGCTTTCCTGAAGGTTAGGTTGTAGTGGAGAGGGCACACAATAAGCAGCTCAATTAAAGTAACTCATCCTGTCGAGGAGTGACAAGTCTCTAAAGAAAGTATACTCAGCTACAGTCATAGAGCACTGGGTGAGGATTAGTGGGGTTGCTTTGGATTGTGTGATTAGTGATTGTGTGATTAGTCACAGAAGGCTTCTGAGGAGGTGACATCTGAATTGAGGAAGTGAGCTCTGTGACTGTCAGGCAGAGGGAACAGCAAATACAAAAGCGAATGAGCATGGAGTGTTTGAGGAATGGCATGCGGCTGAGGGGAACAAGGAAGTGGAGATGAAATCCGAGAAGTCATGGTGTCTGGCCACCCACACTATGGCAAGGAATTTGGATTTATTTCCCTATAAGGAAAACCACAGGGGGATTTTGAGCAGCGGGGTAACATGACATGAGCCAAATGCTTTTAAGATCACTCTAGGAGCGCCTGTGTGGCTCAGTGAGTTAAGTGTCTGCCTTCAGCTCAGGTCATGATCCCAGGGTCCTAGGATTGAGTCCCACATGGGGCTCCCTGCTTAGCGGGGAGTCTGCTTGTCCTTCTCCCTCTGAACCGCCCCACCCCCAATTGTGTTCCTCTCTCTCTTTCAAATAAATAAAATCTTTAAAAAAAAAAAAATCACTCTAATTGCTGTGTAAAGAACTGACTACATCTGAATCTAGATTGACCTAACTCCAGAGCTCTTAATCATTATACCAAAGAGCACACCTGGGGAATGATACTTGCCATATGAGAAGGTTCAGCAGAAGGAGAGATTACATCTGTTTGGGCATTTCAGGGAAATCCAAGTTGGGCTTGACTGTGGGCTGTGAATGTAACATAGAGTATTAGGGGAGTGAGTTGAGCTAATGCTAAAGAGTTGGGTTGGATCGCATCTTGGTGTCCTTATGTAACAGATGAGGAGTGTGAACTTTCTCTAACAAGCAATGGGCTGAGCAGGTGAAAGACATGCCACTAGTGTGTTTTGTAAGACACTGCCACCATTAGTGTCTATGATCTGCAAAGCGAGGAGGCTGGCATCACAGACGGCATTGAGGACAGAGCTAAGTAGATGCCAGGCCAGCCCAGGTGAAAACTATGAGCCTTATCCTTCCAGTGGCAGCTCTGGGACAGAAAAGAGCTAAAAGACATGAGAAGCACTGGGTGTTGGTGGGCATGGGTGAAGGGAAAGTCCAGAAACAAAGATGGCTTGAGTTTTGAGTCTGAGTGACTAGAACATTTTCTGATGAAAGTGCTTGCATTATTTGAATATATAAAAATAAACATAGGCTCACTCTAAAAAATTCATCAATTTCAGTAGTTGATATTTTTGTGGTTCATCACTTGTTTTAGGATGCTTTCTAAATATCACATGAATAAATCTATTTTTAAAAATTAGTTTGGCAATCCTTATTATAAAAATTACACTCTTTATATAAAATTTGGAAAATACAGAGAGAAGTAGCAAATAGAAAATACTTTTAAATCACCCAAAATCCTTCCCATCAAATAACTAGCATAAGGATTGTAACATCTTCCAGTTTGTGTGTGTACCTGCTGGTTTTGATCCTTGGGGGACTATCAAATATGTCATTTACATGTGATACTCATTCCCCTTTAAGTAGACAGAAAGATCTATCACAGGAAAAGATATTACTCTTGCTTTACAACAGTGGTCATGAGCTCAGTGCTAAGCTGTTGAGAGAAGAAAGCAAAATTATTACATGACCAGTCCCAGATATCTTGGAGTCTGTGGATCTTCTATATAAAACAGACACACACCAATACACAGTGGTGTGTTCAAGTCCCCACCACAGTGCTTGCATATCATGCATGAGCTTTCATTACTATATCGCCTCTTGATGTTTGCTTTGTGAACCGGCGGAAGATTCAGGCTGTATCAAATCCATGCACCAGAGATTCCTTATTGGTGACCTACTAGAAATGTAAAGAAAAGTATGCTCTGTGATATTTCTGTGCATGTTGCCTATATCTCTGTAAACACATTATCTTCTTTTTGTTTATTTGCAGGAAGTTCAGAAGAAAGTATCTCTTTTCAATCTGCAGATGGACATAAGTGGTTTAATTCCTGGTCTAGTGTCTACTTTCATACTTCTGTCTCATAGTGATCATCGAGGACGAAAATTCCCTTTGATTTTGTCTTCTGTTGGTTCTCTTGCAACCAGTGTTTGGCTCTGTTTGCTTTCCTATTTTGCTTTTCCATTCCAGCTTTTGATTGCATCTACCTTCATTGGTGCACTTTGTGGCAATTCCACCACTTTCTTAGGAGCTTGTTTTGCCTACATAGTTGATCAATGTACAGAACAGAAACAAAGAACAATTCGAATAGCTATAATCGACTTCATACTTGGACTTGTCACTGGACTCACGGGACTGTCTTCTGGCTATTTTATCAGAGGATTAGGTTTCATGTGGTCATTTTTTATTATTGCTATGGCTCATGCTATTAACTTGATTTATATTTCATTTTTTCTTGGTGATTCATTGAAAGAAACTTCATCTCAGAATGTTTCCATATCCTGCAGTGAAGGCTTTAAAAACCTATTTTACCGAACTTACATGCTTTTTAAAAATGCTTCTGGTAGGCAACGGTATTTTCTCTGTTTGTTACTTTTTACAATGATCGCTTACTTTTTTGTGATAATTGGTGTCTCCCCCATTTTTATCCTTTATGAATTGGATTCACCACTCTGCTGGAATGAAGTTTTTATAGGTTATGGATCAGCTCTGGGTAGCGTCACTTTTTTTAGTAGTTTCCTAGGAATATGGCTTTTTTCTTACTGTATGGAAGACATTCACATGGCCTTCATTGGAATCGTTACCACCATGGCAGGGATGGTTATGACTGCTTTTGCCAGAACAACACCGATGATGTTTTTAGGTAAATTACAAATGTAGCCTTAGAACTAACCATGTATTTGATGTTTATAAGCAAATGAATTTAGTCTGTTGGTTGAGAAACTTTTAATATAATATTCTCTATTTAATGCATTCGAGTTCAATTAAGGCACTTTGTTAAAAGCTAGTTTGCCAGAAACTGAAAGCCAAGTTGCTTTAAAACAGTAATTCACAGAATAATCACAGTTTCCAAATTTGCATACTTGCCAAAAGATTTGATTTCAGGAACATTCTTCTTGTGAGTCAGTTCTTCAGTAGAGCTTTCACCAACTTGAATATTTCTTTTTTTTTTTTTTTTTTAATTTTTATTTATTTATGATAGTCACAGAGAGAGAGAGAGAGGGGCACAGAGACATAGGCAGAGGGAGAAGCAGGCTCCATGCACCGGGAGCCTGATGTGGGATTCGATCCCGGGTCTCCAGGATCGCGCCCTGGGCCAAAGGCAGGCGCCAAACCGCTGCGCCACCCAGGGATCCCTTGAGTATTTCTTAAAATGCTAAGAAGGTTGGAGCGCTTGGGTGGCTCAGTCAGATAAGTGTCCAACTCTTTATTTTGGCTCAGGTCATGATCTCAGGGTTGTGAGATGGAGCCTGTGTCCTCTTTTCCCTCTGCCCCCCTAAAAAATGCTGCTAAGAAGACTACTTTGCATAAACATTTTAAACAGCATTATATAAAGTAGACTCAAAAGATTTATAAAATTCATATTTATTGAATATATTCAAGAAAAAAATTCTTTAAGACAAGATTTTGCAAATTGGTCATTTCACGAATTGGTTTTTGATAAATCAATTTTTGCCTAACAGACTGCTTCCTTAACTACCTACCCCATAAGTAGTTTCTGTAGGGCTTGAGTGAGATGCTGCATTTGAAAAAGCTAAGGGATCTGTAAAGTGGGACCTTGAGAAAGGTCCAATTTCATTTTTTTAAGGTACTGTCAGCCTGTTGCTACCTTGCAGGGAAGTAGGGTGACCAAAGAGAATTGGGCTTAATGTCCATCTATAGTGCCAGATGATCTTGGGAAAGTTACTTAACTACTCTGGGTCCTCATTTACTCATCTGTAAAATGGGCACAGTAGCACCTAATTCACCAGGTTATAATGATCACTCTAAAGCACTTAGCACAATGCCTCACGCTGGGTTAATGTTAGTTTCCCCTAGAGTTGCCAGGGCCAAGTAAGTTGATATACGTGAAAGCACCTTGAAAACTTTAAAGTCCTCTGCAAAATTAATATATTATTATTTTATCATATAATTGGAAATGCTAGTGCCTATTAGGGGTCATAATTTAAGAGGAGAGGCAATCGGTGTTCATGAAATTATTCCAAAGATGGACAAGCAGAAAGATAAAGAACCAATTTATCAATAAGTGTATCAGTATAATAAAAGAATGCTGACACTAAAATGCTAAGTCTAAAAAAGTAAACACAAAAAACAAATGAAAAACCTAAGTCCCAACTTTGCTAAATGAGAGGTTACTATAATAATCTGGGAAAAAGCAGATGAGTCCCAATTGGCAGATTATACAGATCTGACCCTAACACCTCCCTGAACTCTTGTTCTTAGCACTGCAATTCAAGAGTAAGCAAACCTAGAACTGAACTGTCTGCAGTGCATCTTCATTCCTTAAACAGAAGTCTACAATTAATTCAGTCCTTTGATGCAATGAGTTAGGGCACTTATAGAAAATGAATATATTTAGAGAGAACATATTTCACATCTAAAATTGACCACTGGTTTTCTGATTTCTCACCATTTCTCTTACAGTCAGGCTGCCTTTCCTTTTCACTATTGTGCCACTCTCTGTTCTACGCTCCATGATATCAAAAGCGGTTCGTTCCACTGAACAAGGTGAGTTTCATTTGCTTAAGGAAAATAATGAATCTACAATCTATACCAACTCAAATCTATGTATGACCAATGTTTCATTCTTCAGAATATTCTACAAACTTTTTTCTGCTCAGAACTCCTTTTGATTTAATTGGCAAGTTCTGTGTTAGAAAGAGACCTACTTCAGATAGAGGTGCCCCTGCCCACGGTCTCTTGCTTTCAAAGGCTTGCTCTAGCCAGGGCCAGCCCCAAGAGGAGAGGAATGCTCAGAGTTAGGCAGATGCCCACTGGGAGCCCACCACACCTGCCTCTTCTAGACTACACTCTGGGTACCTGGATCCCCATAATTCCTAGCCAAACAGCCCTGGGTTCATGTCCATGAGCGCCTCGTCGGTCCTGTTCCTTAGACCCTTTGGCCTGAGAGTGTACTGTGACCCAAGTGTGCTCCCCTCTAGACCAAAGGAGTAGCCAAGCCATGACTCTTTATGGGAGACGTGGCCCAACCTTGGCATTGCAGAGTGGGGTGTCTACAGCCATGTGTAAATGATTCTTTCTGAACTGGATGGAGGAAGAGGTAGAACAGAACTTGCGTGGGCTATGTCCTGCAGCTGGGAACTGAGGGCCAAGAGCTAGTTAGCTCTGCCAGTGCTGTCATGTGCCTACATAGAACTCCAAAAAGTCTGAAAATTCTAAGTTTCTGTCTGACCTTCCAAACATCATGAAGATATATAAGGTATATTTTTTCAGAGCAGGAAGAGAGAATGTATCTTTATGAACAGTTTGTTCATAGAACTGTAACATTTAAATACTTACAATATAATATATAGGCCTTTAATTGTATTCTTACACTGGCCCCCACAAATGTTAGAGCTGGGCTTAAATTAGAGTCCTAGCAAAAACAGGATCCCACTCAGCTGGCTCAATAGAAATTTAATGAAGGGCAGCAATGTGGCAGAGTGGGCAGTGGCAAAGGCACCCGGAGAAGATGACCCAAATAAGGAGGGAGCAGAGATGAAACACCACAACCTTTCTTTCCACCTTCATCCCATTGACCAAGCACAATAGAAAGTCAGGTTAGCAAGGAAATCCAAGTCATATGATCTGAAGGGTCAGCCTCCCAAGCACAGAGCCAAACACAGGAGATTAAACAGTGAAGGGGAAGGCAAAGAATGAGCAACACAGAAGGACAAAACAATTAAATTTCTGGTTAGAACTCGTTACCAGTTAGATATCCGGCATATGGGATTGTCCTCCTTCCTCTCTGTATCATATAAATATTGTTAGACTTTGGAGCTTTCTTTTGTTTCATGTCTCAGCCCGGTGCCAACATTCATATTAATTCAATATTCATATTAACATATTCATATGTTGATGGATCATTCATAATTATGCTATTTTATTTATGGCAGCTTAGTTAACATTGGGGAAGACTGCATAAATCAATACATTTAAAAACATATTTCTTGGTTCTCTTCCACTCGTTAGATGCAGTTATATATTCACACAGCTGTTTATAGATTATGAAATGATGATTAACTGGAAAATGACTTAGGAATATAAAAATGTATAACTATAGTATGTAAAAACCTACCTGCTTCCTTGGGTTATGCAATGGTTTTTAGATATGACACCAAAGGCACAACATAAAAGAAGAAATAGATAAATTAGATCTTATGCAAATTAAAAACTTCTGTGCTTCAAAGGACACCATCAAGAGAGTGAAAAGACAACCGAAAGAATATCAGAATATATTTGTAAATAATATGCTTAATAAGGAACTTGGGAGGTGAGCAGGGAGATGGATGAAGTAAGTGAAGGGCATCAAGAATACACTTACCATGATGAGCACTGAGTAATATATGGAAGTGTTGAATTACTATAGTGTACACCTGAAACTAATATATGTATGTTAACTGCACTGGAATTAAAAAAAAAAAAAAAAGCTCAACAACAAAAGGACAACCCAAGGATCTGAAGAGACATCTCTCCAAAAAGGTATATGGATGGCCAATAATAAGCACATGAAGAAATGTTCAATGTCATTAGCCATCAGGGAAATACGAATCAAAACCATAATGGGACCCACTAAGGATGGCTAAAATGAAAAAGATGTGGAGAAACTGGAACCCCCCTACACTGCTAGTGAGAACATAAAATGATCCACCTATTTTGCAAAATCAGTTTGGTAGCTCCTCAGAAAGTTAGAGTTATCTTATGACTCAGCAATTCCATTTGTAGCAATAGAATGGAATTGAAATTAAAATAGAAATGAAAACATATGCCCACACAAAGATCTCATACACAAATGTTCACAGCAGCATTATTTATAATAGTCAAAAAGTATAAACAAATGGAAATGTCCATGAACTAATGAACGGATAGACACATTTTGGTGTATCTGCCCAATGGAATGTTATTTAGCAATAAAAATAAAGTCCTGATGGTACCTGCTACACAGAGGGGGATCCTTAAAAACATAATGCTAAATGAAAAAAAACCAGACACAAAAGGCTATATATGAATATGGTTCCATCTAGAAGAAATGTTCAGAAAAGGCAAACCCATAGAGACAGAAATCAAAGAAGCACTGTCCAGGGCTGGGGAGGTAGTGGGTGACTGGGAATGGGTACAGTTCTGAGGTGATGACTGTACAGCTCTGTGAACTGTGCAATTTAAAGGAGGTGGCTTTTAAGGTCTACAAATTTTATCTCAATAAAGCTGTTCAGCAAAAAAAAAAAAAAATCTATACCTGCTTTAACTTGGAACTAATATAGACTTCTCAGAGTATATAATTTGCTTCTGTTTATATTTGGTTTAGTTTATTTATAAAGGCTTTTTTAAAGTCATTTCATACTGTTAAATATAGTGACATTTCAAAATGTTTTGTTTACCTTTTGGCATTTCATATTCTGAATTGTAACATCGTGAATTGTTTTTCTATTGTTCTAGGATAGTATAATTACTTTGTTTTTAACTGCAAACTACGGAATCCTTTTGGTGATGTCAGAATTGCCATACTGAATATATTCCCATCCTTCATTACTTTTTAAAAATGGAATCTTTTTATGAAAATGTTACGCACTTTAAAGTAATGAGAGAAGGGGAAATACTGCATTGGTTTCCACTAGACTCTCAGTGAAAGCAGAGAAAATAAATTCGGGTAATTATTTTGGAATTTCTGTGCTTTGTACAGCTGTGAAACTCACAGCTAAAGCCACCCTGGACTGCCTCTTACCTTGTCACTACCTGCACACTCCTTATGATTACAAATTGGAACATCATAAGGACAGACTTGACTTTTGAGGTCTATTGAATTGGAAAAAGGTATAGAAAAGAAACTAAACTGTACTTACTATTTAGTCCAGTTTTCTCTGGTAACTATTAAACAAGTTGAACTGCTAGGGGAAGTTAAACAACAGGAGAACCCTATTTTGTAGCAGTATGGTTGTTTATGCCAGACAGACATACTGCCTGACCAACTTTCCATCAAGAATGGATTTAAGCCATTGCATAATAGAACTAGAACAATCCAGTCTATCTTCCACGGCACTGTGCCTAGCTGTAGCAAGAGATCAGAAGTAAAAGAAGATAGTAGCTTAGGGAGGGAGGGAGGAGTACTACTTCCCAATTAAACTGACTTCAAGAATTATCATAAAACATGGAGGCAGTAGGTCTTTATGCTACTTGCTGATTGATAACTAGGCTCTTGAATTATTCGTTTGACAAGTATAGATTAAACATATCTACCATGTGCCAGGGCAGATAGGCTCTGGAACACAGCAGTAAACAAAGTAGATGTACACCTGGCATGAACAGAGCTTTCATTTTAGTTAAAAGAAGACACATGTGAAAATACAATATTTTTCAGAGATATGTTTATGTTTTATGAACATGTGACCTGTCATTCAGTGAAGACTTAGAAGCAACATATGAGAGTATGTATACTAGGGTAAAAAGCTTAAAGAGATAAAAATGAACATATAACACTGTCTACTAGACCAAAACCATGGGGAAAATTAGAACGTAGACGCATAAACCGTAATCCAGCTATGAAAGGTGACCCTCAAGCTTGCCTTTTCTTTCTTAATCTTGAAGGACAATAGTAATTGTGGCTATGTGTGTGTCTGTGCAGGAGAGAAGACTGGATTTCAAATGTGTCAGCTGCTGTTGCCTCTTACATTTGCCCTACTGACATACAAAGTATTGTGTTTTCAACTTCCCTCACATCAGGTCAAGAATTAATGGCCGAGTTTCTTCACCTACAAAATCGGTTACTGGCTTCTCAGGGATTTAGAGGGAATAGCTTTCATTCACCAAGCAGTGCCCTATGTTTGCTTTTAATAATAAGGAACGATTTTCTCCCTTTGTTTTATTATACAGCCATTTCATTTTCTCTCTCCATACCCTGACCCCAAACAGGCACCCTATTTGCTTGCATTGCTTTCTTGGAAACACTTGGTGGAGTCACTGCAGTTTCTACTTTTAACGGAATTTATTCAGCCACCGTTGCTTGGTACCCAGGCTTCACCTTTCTGCTGTCTGCTGTTCTATTACTAATTCCAGCCGTCAGTCTATGGTATGTCATTATTTTTAAGCATTTTATCAAAGGATAGCGGGATTAAATGAATTCCCTAATCTTACCAGTAAAATTACATAGACTGTTAAAGTAGTTAAAAACCAAAATGCAACTGAGTAATTTTTTTAA
Source organism: Canis lupus familiaris (assembly GCF_011100685.1). Lineage (NCBI taxonomy): Eukaryota > Metazoa > Chordata > Mammalia > Carnivora > Canidae > Canis > Canis lupus. Next base: position 11,104,604 of record NC_049246.1, read on the forward strand.
TTAATTAATTTTTTCTAGAGAGAGAGTGAATGGTGGGGGGGGCAGAGGGAGAGGCAAAGAGAAAGAGAATCTCAAGTAGGCTCCATGCTGACTGAGCTCAGCGAGGAGCCGGATGTGGGGCTTGATCTCATAACTGTGAGATCATAACCTGAGCTGGAATCAAGAATTGGATGCCTAACCGACTGAACCACCCAGGCCCCCCCTTAACTGAATAACTTTTAAAGATCTAATTGGCTCTACTAATTGATTCATGAATCAGGCAGCATCCCATCTAACAAGTAGAGGGGAACTCTGAGGAGCTGTGCTGAGTGAAAGGTTTTCACAGAATGGAGGGTGGGGTCAAGAAGTTATTAGCAAAAGAGAAGAAATAATTATTTCAGGCAGAGTCACCTTCCCCTAAGGGGAAGGGCAGGGAGTCTTATCAGGTAGATGACCCCATCTTCCTTTGGGGGATGGAGAGGACCCATTTGGTAGGCTCACTGGTGCTGATCAGAAAACGCCTGCCTGACTGGTGAAGACTGTCTCTGAGGGAGGCTGGAACTGCAGTTAACTTACATCAGTCCAGGTTTGACAACTTGGCCTACCTGACGCCATTTTGGGCCTATGGTTCTGTGTTAACAAAGTTTTGCCTCAGAATGTACTTTTCTCAATAACTTTTAGACATGAAAACATCTATTGATAATTCCTAAGAGGAATTTGGAATTTTGATACCTAGATCTATGCAAGTATTGACAGTTCCTCTATAATTTTGATGAAAAGTTATTTGTACTAGATATCTTTTTTAAAAAGACTATTGAACTGGCAAAATTAAAAATACATGCTGCGCTAATGGGTACATGATGAGACAGTCGTATACATTGCTGATAGTATTATTTGGCACTATCATTTTTGGAAAGCAATTTATAAAGACAAAAAAAATCTTTAAATGACCAAATGGTCAATGGCTAAATAAGTGATGGTGCATCCATATCATGAAAAATAACATTAATTAGAATTGGGAAGTAGGATAATGGGCAATTTTAATTTTATTCTTCATATATTTATACATACCTGTTATGAACACACATGCAGCTAGCTAGGACAATTATTCTTTTAAAAATGCTGCTAATGTGGGATCCCTGGGTGGTGATTTAGCACCTGCCTTTGGCCCAGAGCACAATCCTGGAGTCCTGGGATTGAGTTCCACATTGGACTCCCTGCGTGGAGCCTGCTTCTCCCTCTGCCTGTGTCTCTGCTTCTCTCTCTGTGTGTCTCTTATGAATAAATAAATAAAATCTTTAAAAGAAATGCTGCTAATGTAATGTAGATGGTCTTCTAAGACATTTTTAACCCTATATTCAGTTTTTTTTGAGATTTTATTTAATTATTCATGAGCAGCACAGAGAGGCAGAGACACAGGCAGAGGGAGAAGCAGGCTCTCTGCAGGGAGCCTGATGCAGGACTCAATCCCAGGACCTTGGGATCATGACCTTAGCTTAAGGCAAATGCTCAATGACTGAGCCACCCAAGTGCCCCTGTTCAATACTTTTAAAAAATAAAATTATACGCAGGGTATGTGGATGGCTCAGCCCATTGAGTGTCTGACTTTAGCTTGGGCCATGATCTCCAGGTCCCAAGGTGCCACATCAAGCCCCATCTCATGCTCCCTGCTCAGTGGGAAGTCTTCTTGTCCTTTTATCCTTCTCACCCCCTGCTCATGCTCTCTCTCTGTCAAATAAATAAAATTGTTCCTCTGCTTGGATAATGCTTTGTTTCATAGAGCCCATCAAGGTCATATTGACAGGAAAAGCTTTTAATAGATGCAAAAACCTTAAAATGGAATCACTTTAAAGGATGTATATTTTCACTTTTCCTAACACGTTTAATCAGTGACAGGCATGATATTTATATAGGTAACACTGGGGTGATTGGAAAAAATAAAATCTTTAAAATAAAATTATATGCTTTTCTCCCCAAGATTATTTATTTATTGGAGGGGGGGAGGGGGGAATGAGGGGCAGAACAGGAAGAGAGAGTCCTAAACAGACTCCGCTCTGAGCCCCAGGTGTGGGGCTCCATCTCACACCCCTGAGATGAGTTGGTTGCTTAACCAACTGAGCCCCCCAAGTGCCTCCCATTACATGCTTTTTTAATTCCAGATATCTTCTTGTCCCAGTTTCAGTTACAGATATTGAACATGAACTTCAGCCATATCCACAGTCATACTACTTTTTGTGGACTACAGAATAAACAGTAGGATGGATGGACATTTTAGGTATCTGGAAGAGGAAAAAACTGTAGATTTATTATTTTCAGAATAAGTCAGTTGGACTCAAAATGCTATTATGTTCCTTCTATGTATAATTTGCATAATTTATCAGAAGCCATGTACCAGGGGAAAGACAGGTTATTTATTTATGGGTTGCCTTATTTGCAATTTTAAAATGTCTTGTTTGCTTTTGCAGTGTGGTCAAGTGCACCAGCTGGAATGAAGGCAGCTATGCACTTCTTACACAAGAGGAATCCAGTGAAGACACTTCAGATAGATGATTAATTGTGATTTAAAAAAAAAAAACAACAAACAGCTAAACACATGTATCCTATGCTTTGACTTCTGAGGACTGTAAATGAGTTCCATAATCAATATTTCATCAATAATCAATGTCATAGTTTCTTTCTTCTAAACTGAACAGGAGAGAACTAGCTTCTGGTTCTAGCTTCTTAAAGTATTTTGCACTTTGAGCACTTTATGAACATCATGTGATAGATTTCCATAGATAGAAAAACAAATCTCAAAACACTTCTCACCTTGGGATTTAGGAATGAAACTGAAACTTCACAGTATAAAGAGATTGAGAAACCTGACACAATCAAAAGCAATAATTTCCCTGACATACTCAGTTTCTTTTTGGGACCAAGGAGAACACTATACCTCAGTTTTTTCATCTGCAAGTGGGTTTCTGACCTCTGGAAGATTTTGAAGGCATAACTATTCAAAATTATGATGAATTATTCACTGATAGGAAAACAATGATAAAACTTTCAAATATTTAAAGTGCAGTCGTACCTCTGCTTAGAAAATGGTTTGTTTTAGAGATCCCATCAAGGTGGTATGACAGGGAAAGCTTTTAATAGATGCAAAAACTTTGAAATGGAATCACTTTAAAGGATGCATATTTTCACTATTTCTAACATGTTTCATCAGTGATAAGCATGATAATATTTATATAGGTAACACAGGAGTGATTGGAAAAAAATATCATTAAGAAATTGTTTACAAAGCAACGCAAAAACGGAGTAAGCAGCCAGTCAGGAAGTGACAGTACAATATTCATTCATTATTTTTATCAAGGGATAGCCACTTCTTACAGCCTTAAACTTATCTTGAAACCCACCCTGGTCCCTGAAAACACATTCTCTCATGCCTCCTATCTTTCTATACATTGTCCCATTTCCCCTTCCTCCCTTTGGACCATGAAACTTTAGAATCTCAGCCAAAACACTGCTTTCTCTGAATAGCCTTCTTGACATTTCTTGCCTACTCTTGTAATCCCCCAACTTCTGCAGGGCACCCACAGCACTTTGTGTATACTTCCATCCAAGCAGATTCCATTGTCTCATAATATTTATTTTATTAATATTACCCGACAATGAGGACGGGACAGTCTTTGATTCATTTTATCCTCAATAAATGTTTGTTGAACTGAATATATAAATTTGTTTTTACTTGTGAAAATAATTTAAAGCTACATATTTCATGCGTCATGAATGTAACCACTGATAGCATGCCACAGCCAGCTTTAAAAGATATGCTAGCTCATACACTTTTTAAATTGGTTCATGGTATTTTTACCGGTCTTTGAATATCTTCGATTTTCGAAGTTACCATATGTAATAACGCAAATGTCTTTAAGTACAACTAGATGATTCTTTGTAATCTCTTAAACGCAGAGTTTTCCATTTGACAACACTGCTTACAACTTTTTCCTGTAGGGTAATCAATGATCACTGGACTAGCCAAGAACACTCAATGTAAAATACTATAAATTTTTATTTCCAAGACTACTACTTTTAAGTCTACCTAATGTCTTCTGGGCTGGAAGCTTGTGTAAGAACTGAGTGATTTCTATATTTATTTATTTTTCTTCCTATTCAATGCTCTTTCCACCAAAAAAGTACTTTATGGTTTACAAAGTGTTCCTCTATATCAATTTATCATATACTCTCTTAATAATCCTGGCAAAGTGGATATTTATTTTCCTCATTTTACAGACAAGTATCAGAGAGACCTCACTCACCATGGTTATTCAATTACCACTAAGCAGTAGCATTACACAGAGATGGTCTTTGCACTGCTGAGATTCTTCATAGGTAAGGTATACACATTACAGATTGTAAATCTTTTTTTTTTTAAGAAATAATTTTTTTTTAATTTTTATTTATTTATGATAGTCACAGAGAGAGAGAGAGAGAGGCAGAGACACAGGCAGAGGGAGAAGCAGGCTCCATGCACCGCGAGCCTGATGTGGGATTCGATCCCGGGTCTCCAGGATCACGCCCTGGGCCAAAGGCAGGCGCCAAACCGCTGCGCCACCCAGGGATCCCCAGATTGTAAATCTGATAATAATAATTGTATAAGGTAAGAGTATGAAGTGACCTGCCCAGCAAAACACATTAGTGTGTTTTGTATACATTAGTACTACCATACCCAACCAGACTGCCTACAATATTGCCTTTTTTAAGGTTAGATATGATGGTCTAAAGTACCTTTCACCTCCACCTTCCATGATTTTACACTATTCATCTAAACTGAAGATAGCACAGATGATATTGTTTCATACAGCTAAGAGATAAATAGATGGTTTCATATTTGAGGAAGAACTATTTGAGATGCAGTATATCAGGGTTCTGGATTGAGACTGTCCAGGGTAAAAATAGAGCATGAAGTAGTTTAGCCATCTCCAAAGTACCTAGCCTAAGATATGATTAGTGAAAGTAATGAGACTAGAGAAAACAAAGCCAATGGGGGTATAGTCTACAGAAATGAAAAAGAAAGAAACGATGCCACCTAATTTCCCATAATGTGACCTAATTATCTGATTATCTGAAGGAAGAATAATGAAATGATGTCTCCGTGGAGTCCATATAAAGAGAACAAAGAGGAAAGTCATGTTCCTTTTTATCTAGCACTGTACAAGAAGGGTTACACATACCCATATCGAATAGTAATGAATACTCTTATCACTACAGAGGGGATATTTCTATGAAGCTGGACTATTCAATAGGATCATTTATAGCCTGCATTGCACAGCTTCAAGAAATTCCCTTTCTCTTTAGGAGTCGATCTCATTTACAATTGTACCAAAAACTGTAAGATACCTAGTAATTTACCCAACTAAAACGTAAAGGATCTGTACTCCAAAAACTACAGAATACTTGTGAAAGAAATTGAGGAAGACACAAAGAGATGAAAAAGTATTCCATGCTCATGGATTGGAAGAACAAATATTGTGAAAATGTCTGTGCTACCCAGAGTAATGTACACATTCAATGCAATCCCTATCAAAATACCATCAACATTTTTCACAGAGCTGGAACAAATAATCCTAAAATTTGTATGGAACCACAAAAGACCCCAAGGAGACAGAGGAATGTTGAAAAAGAAAACCAAAGCAGGTGGCATTATAATGCCTGACTTCAAGCTGTATTACAAAGCTGTGATCATCAATACAGTATGGTACTGGCACAAAAACAGACATAGATCAATGGAACAGAATAGAGAACCCAGAAATGGACCCTTGAACTCTATGGTCAACTAATCTTCGACAAGGTAGGAAAGACTACCCAATGGAAAAAAGACAGTTGCTTCAACAAATGGTGTTAGGAAGATTGGACAGCCACATGTAGAAGAATGAAACTGGACCATTTTCTTACACCATACACAAAGATAAACTCAAAATGGATGAAAGACCTAAATGTGAGACAGGAATCCAATAAAATCCCAGATGAGAACACAGGCAGCAAGCTCTTCGACCTCAGTCGCAGCAACTTCTCACGAGACATGTCTCCAAAGGCAAGGGAAACCAAAGAAAAAATGAACTATTAGGACTTCAAGATAAAAAGCTTCTGCACAGCAAAGGAAACAGTAATCAAAACTCAAAGGCAACCTACAGAATAGGAGAAGATATTTGCAAATGACATATCAGATAAAGGGCTAGTATCCAAGATCTATAAAGCACTTATCAAACTCAACACCCAAAAAATGAATAATCCAGTCAAGAAATGGGCAGAAGACATGTACAGACATTTCTCCAAAGACAACATACAACTGGCCAACAGACACATAAAAAATGCTCCACATCACCTGGCATCAGGGAAATACAAATCAAAACCACAATGAGACACCACTTTATACTAGTGAGAATGGCTAAAATTAACAAGTCAGGAAACAACAAACGTTGGCAAGAATGTGGAGAAAGGAGAACCCTCTTACACTATTGGTAGGAATGCAAGCTGGTACAGCTACCCTGGAAAACAGTATAGAGATTCCTCAATAAGTTAAAAATACAGCTACCCTACGACCCAGCAACTGCACTACTAAGTATTTACTCCAAAGATACAAACGCAGTGATCTGAAGGGGCACCTGCACTCCAATGTTTATATTAGAAATGTCCACAATAACCAAACTATGGAAAGAGTTGAGATATCCATTGAAAGATGAATAGATACAGAAGATTGGGGTGTGTGTGTGTATAACACACACACACACACACACACACTCCAGTAATATTCACACAATGGAATATTACTCAGTCATCAAAAAGGATGGAACTGGAGGGTATTATGCTGAGCGAAATAAGTCAGAGAAAGACCATTATCTTACGTGGAATATAAGAAATAGTGTAGAGAATCAAAGGGGAAGAGGGGGGAAACTGAATAGAAAGAAATCAGAGAGGAAGACAAACCATGAGAGCCTCTTAACCAGAAGAAACAAAATGGAGGTTGTTGGAGGGGAGTTGGGTAGGGGGATGGGGTAACTGGGTGACTGGCATTAAGGAGGGCACATGAGGTGATGAGCACTGGCTGTTACATGGAATGGATGACTTACTATACATCTGAAACTAATGATGTACTATGTGTTGTAGCTGAATTTAAATTCTTTAAAAAATCCCTTTTCTCCACTCCTATGCTCACTAAATAAACCTCTGATTACTCATTCAATGTCCAAAAATCCTCTGATGATAATAGGGTATCCTAAGTTCAGTTCTCTTTTAATGAAATGCCTATACAACAGAATCACCCAAGGAATTTTTTTTAATCCCTAGAAATTCTGATCCAGTCAGTCTAGAGTGGGGTCTTAGAATCCTTTTTTAAAACTTCCCAGGTGACTGATACACATCTAGATTTGGAAACTACTACCCTTGATGAGTGCTTCTCAGCCCTCCTGCACATTAGAATAATCATCGTGGCATAGGCAGTAAAATAAACACAAATAACAAGTCTCTTCATGGGCCAGTGGTTTTCAGTCTTGGCTGCCATGGAGAATCACCTAGGAAGCTTTTAATACTGCCAGTGCCCAGGTCTCAGTCCAGAGCAATTAAACTGGAATTTCTAGGATGGTTGGGAAGGCATCGGTATTTTTTCAAATGTTATCCAGGTGATTCCAAGACATGGACAGGGTTTAGAATCACTGCCCTGGATGAAGTGTCAGCAAACTTTTCCTGTAAATGGCCAGAGAATAAGTATTTTAGGCTATGCTGTCTGTCACAGTTACCTTCCTGCCATTGTAGCACAAAGCAACCACAGGCCATACATTAGTGAGTTGTGCATAGCTGTACTCCAATAAACAAAACAAGCAGCCAGCTGAATTTGGCCGTAGTTTGCAGAATCCAAGTTCTAGATGGAGAACACACGTACTCTGGTTACTGGAAACTGGAGAACTATGTCCTTCATTGTAAATATTGGCATTTCAAATCACAAAATGAATAAAATAATGTAAATATATAATTCTTAGTACAATTCCTGACTCAGTGGGGGCTTGAAAAGCAGTCTCATTTGATTAGCACAAGACAGTCCTGTGAACCAGATGGATTCTGGTTGTGCGGACAGAAGTTTGTGGATGTACATAGCCTCAAATTGTTACTTAGGGACTGCTTTCTTGGGGATGATATACAGCTAAAATATGATCCAGATGGGACTTAGCCCAAGTGGCTTCATTGCCAACATTTAAGGAATAAACAATGCAATTCTACACAAGAATCTCCAGAAAATAGATGCACGGAACACTTCCCAACCCATCTTATGAGGTCAGCATCATCCTGATGCAAAGCCAAAGAAATTACAGATCTTCCTCGACTTATGATGGAGTTATATCCCAAGAAAGCATCATAAGTTGAAAATACCCTAAGTCAAAAATGCATTTAATACACCTAACCTTATAGCTTAGCCTAACCCACTTAACTGTTCCTCAGAACTCTTCTATAAGCCTACAGTTGGGCAAAATCATCTTACACAAAGTCTACTGTATAATAAAGTGCTGAATATATCATGTACTGAATACTGTACTGAAAGTGAAAAACAAGAATGGTTGTCAGTGTGCTGGTTGTTTATTCTCATAGTCATGTGGCTGACTGGGAGCTGTTGCCCAGCATCAACAGGATCATACTGTATAATGCTAGCCTGGGAAAAGATAAAAATTCAAAATCCAAAATTCCAAGTGCAATTTCTACTGGATGTGTATCCCTTTCACGTGATCATAAGGTCAAAAAATCCTAAGTCTAACATCCTAAGCTGGTGACTGTCTGTACATGAAAAGTGAACTACTGTTAAAATAAAGAAGTCAGGGCAGCCCTGGTGGCTTAGTGCCGCCTTCCGCCCAGTGTGATCCTGGAGACCTGGGATCGAGTCCCGTGTCAGGCTCCCTGCATGGAGCCTGCTTCTCCCTCTGCCTGTGTCTCTGCCTTTCTCTGTATGTCTCTCATGAATAGATAAATGAAATCTTAAAAAAACAAAGAGGTAAAGTTAGGTGACACACCCTTAACACCTCATGAAGATGGGTCTATATCTGGAGAGTGGCAAAATGGGGTGGAAGGCAGAAAGTGTCTATAGAAAAAAGAGTAGGGAAGAAGGAAGTAAATAAAGAGCCCAGGGTTGGCTCAGAGATTGGCTGCCTGGATATACTGAGTTTCTGGATAAGTAGAGCATTTACAGAGGTACATTTCAACACTACAGACTAACATCTCCCATAAACATAAACAAAAAATTCACAACAAAATGTTAACAGATCAAGCAACATATGAAAAAGATAACACATCTGTCCAAGTGGAATTTATTCAGAGAATTCAAGGCTGGCTCAACATTTGAAAATCACTTAATCCACCATACTAACAGACTAAAGGAAATTTAAAAAAAATTTTTAAACACATGACTATATCAATAGACGCAAAAGAAAAATTTAACAAAATTCAAAATCCCATCCATGATAAAAATTCTCGGGGCAGCCCGGGTGGCTCAGCGGTTTAGCACCACCTTCGGTCCAGGGTGTGATCCCAGGGTCCTGGGGTCGAATCCCATGCTGGGCTCCCTGCATGGAGCCTGCTTCTCCCTCTGCCTATGTCTCTGCCTCTCTCTCTGTCTCTCTCATGAATAAATAAATAAAATCTTAAAAAAAAAATTCTCAAGAAACTAGGATCAAGCTGATAAAAGGCATTAACAGTAAAAGACTAGACACTTTGCCTGTAAGATTGGGAATAAGTCAAGGATATCCATCATTTTATGTAAATTAGATCTCAATAACCTTAAACCAAAAGCCTAAACTGATGCTCTAAAGCCAGCACTAATATATGTTTGAGGCCCTTGGTAAAAGTATCATTACCTAACCTATTGAGGTAGGTAAGGCCAATTAGGTGGCCGGTGATTTACATAAGGAAACCAAAAAATCCAAAATTCCTGTCTCTCATAGTATGACTTCCTCCTTTTATACCAGCTGTTCTCAGTGTGGTCCCTGGATTAGTAGCATCACCATCACCTAAGAACTTATTAGAAATGCAAATTCTCAGACTTAAACTCCAACCTCCTGAATCACAAATTCTAGGGGTGAGGCCCTGCAGTCTGTGTTTTTAAAAGCCCTCTCATAATCCTGATGCACAGAAAAAGTTTGAGAATCACGGCCTTTTTTTTTTTAAGATTTTTTATTTATTCATGATAGACATAGAGAGAGAGAGGGAGAGACACAGGCAGAGGGAGAAGCAGGCTCCATGCAGGGAGCCTGATGCGGGACTCGATGCCGGGACTCGATGCCGGGACTCCAGGATCACACCCTGGGTCAAAGGCAGGCGCTAAACCGCTGAGCCACCCACGGATCCCCGAGAATCACGGCTTTACACAATACTAAGGACCTCTAGCATCTCAGCTTCATTTAGTGTGGGCCTGTGTTGAATCCAATTTTGCAAACTATTAAAATCACATCCACTGGGGTGCCTGGGTGGCTCAGTGGTTGAGTGTCTGCCTTTGGCTCAGGGCGTGATTCTGGAGTCTGGGGATAGTCCCACATTGGAATCCCTGCAGGGAGCCTGCTTCTCCCTCTGCCTATGTCTCTGCCTCTCTCTCTGTGTGTCTCTCATGAATAAATAAATAAAATCTTAAAAAATAAATAAATAAATAAATAAATAAATAAATAAATAAATAAATAAAATCTTAAAAACACACACACATCCATCTTTTTGAATTAAATGTATCTAGAATTACCTTGTATAAGGGAATCATACTGATATTTGAAAAGCACATTCAAAATCCATTCTTTCACGTGTTCCTGAAATTCTTGAAGATATAAATTAGCAGTCCCTAAATTCTTCCTACAAGCTAGATTTCTTTGGATTTGGCCTCCAGAGGGCATGCTGGAGTCTTAACACTAGCCATGGGTTTGGGAATAGAGTGCAGTGGCAAAAGAGTAATTAGTTTTTTCTGGTAAACGGACCCCCTCAAGTGAAAAATGTCTTAGGAAAGACACATCTGGGCAGCCTGGGTGGCTCGGCGGTTTAGCGCCGCCTTCAGCCCAGGGCCTGATCCTGGGGACCCAGGATTGAATCCCAAGTTGGGCTCCCTGCATGGACCCTGCTTCTCCCTCTGCCTGTGTCTCTGCCTCTCTCTCTCATGAATAAATAAATAAAATCTTAAAAAAAAAAAAAAAAAAAGGAAAGAAAGAAACATCCTCCTTCTAAGTGAAGAAGTTGCTTCCTTCCTCAATCATATTCTCACTTAATTCTCAGGGTCCTATCAGTGCTCCGATTTTCATACATTAGATCCTGTAAGGCAGTGAATTCAACAGCTGTGCCAATTCTGGAGACTCAAGATTTGTTTTTGCTAAGTATTACACCTGGAAGAAATGGCATTCTTCAGGATTCTGTAGGTTGGTTTGTGGATTTGAAATTGTTACTTACTTACTTTAAACTCTCCAATACACCCAGAAGCAACCACTCCACAATCCTGATTTTTTCACATTGTGTTGTCCAGAACCTTGCTGTAAATTGGGCATATGATTTCATGTGACCAGACAGGATAGCTATTTCACAACTGCCAGCCGAAAACAGCTAGATTTACTACCTAGAGCCACTGCCTAATCTATCTCAATCAGATAACTAATTTCTACTTCCACAATTTTCTGGCCATGTGTTCCCCATAACACCAACTATCTGATGCCAATTACGGCAGCATTCAGAGATCCTGACTGGAAGCAACAAAATGTACTGCTTGTCATTTTTTTTTATTTATTTATGATAGTCACACAGAGAGAGAGAGAGAGAGGCAGAGACACAGGCAGAGGGAGAAGCAGGCTCCATGACTCCAAAGGCAGGCGCTAAACCGCTGCGCCACCCAGGGATCCCTGTATTGCTTGTCTTAAACACACTGGATTTACTGGGATGCTAGTAGAGGCTCACAGCTTCAATAAAAACCAAAGAATAGGTAAGAAGACAATCGTTAGCCAAAGGCAGCCACAGAGATAAAGCAGCAATAATCATGCAGCACAAAGGGCATTGCTTCTGCCAGTGATGATGACTCACCTGTCTTCATCAAGCCCTTGTGAACTGGAGTCCAGGTCCAGGAAAGAAGTCTGATTGGCTTACTCAGGACACATACCTGGCCCACAAGGGAACAAGGAGCAGTGAGGCATGCCCTCTTAGAAGTCTAGAGAGGGAGGCATGCACGATCTTCCCCCAAGACAACACACAATGAGGAAAGGTGATTCACCTCAGGAACTCAGAGAGATCAGAAAGTGTGAATGGATGCCAGACAGCCAAAATCAGACAAATGAATTCTACAAAGTGGAAGATGAAATAAAGGGCAATGGAATGTGAAATAAAGCTAACCTTGCCTATCTTTCCCCAAAGCTAAACCCTGTCATGGAATATTTAAGAAACAAACAGAAGAATCACCTTATTTTCAAAATGGCTAAAAACAAACCGTTATTTTCCTCGTCTGTCCTATATCAACTCTACTCCTGGATGTAACCAAATTGTAGATTGTATTAAGTTTCCTTCTAAGGAAATATTTTAGCTAAAAAAGTGAAGAGGGAATGACAGATTTAGAATTGCCATTTTGCAACCCCTAATAAAGATATGTATTAATGCATCAGTGGCCACTTATAATAGAAAATGAGAGCCCATCGGGGATCCCTGGGTGGCTCAGCGGTTTAGCGCCTGCCTTTGGTCCAGGGCGCGATCCTGGAGTCCCGGGATCGAGTCCCGCGTCGGGCTCCCAGCATGGAGCCTGCTTCTCCCTCCTCCTGTGTCTCTGCCTCTCTCTCTCTATGTCTATCATAAATAAATAAATCTTTAAAAAAAAAAAAAGGAAAGAAAATGAGAGCCCATTAAGCATTAGGTATCTTTTTGAGACAACACACCAGCTATGAAGTGATCTTTTCAAAAATAATAAACCTAAACATGATCAAATTTGTAGATTCAACTAGCAATTTATAGAAAATGTAGGTGAGAACATGTGAAACTACATTACAAAGATGCAAACAGCAAAATCTAATCTGTGAGAAATTCTACAGAACTTTGTTTCTTTAACAAATAGCAAGAAAAAACAAGAGATGGAAATAGAACCCATAAATAGAGACAAATGGTACAGGTACCTGGGCAACTCAGTCGGTTAAATGTCTTTGGCTCAGGTCATGATCTTAGGATCTTAGGATCAAGTCCTGCATGGGAATCCCTGCTCAGCGAGGAGCCTGCTTCTCCTTCTCCCACTACCCTACACTTGTGTGCACTCTCTAATAAATAAATAAAATCTTTAAAAAAAAAAAAAAAGACAAATGGCACAAAAACCAATCATAATGTGAGTTACTTGGATCCTGATTCAAACAAAACAGCTGCAAAAAAAAAAAAATTCTTACATTCATTGAACCTTCAGGAATTTGAATACTGACTGGACATTCAATTACAAGGAATTATCATTCACTTAGATATAGTAATATTGTGGTTATGGTCAGCATTATAAACTGAAATATTTCAGCACAGAAATGATGTCTTAAGTTTTTCAAGATAATATTGAGGGGGAAAATTAATGAAAAACTTAGATGAAATTAGACTGGGCATAAGTATATTATGGAAGCTAGATGATAGGACTATGAGATTATACTGTATTTTTCTACCTACCTTTGGATATTTGAAAATTTCCATAATAAACAGTTTAAAAAGAAGAATACACCATTTCTTGTGCTTTACCAGGTCCTTTTATCTTCTCAATTTCTCTAATATACTGCTAATATACTACTTGGAAGGCAAGGCACATAACAGAGCAAGGCCATGGCCGCCCTAACCTTTCTGGATCTTGTGACTTTCTCACATGATCAGGCAAGACATCAGTAGTATTAAGTTCAGCAGCGTTCAGCCTATGACTAACATATTTCTTTGGTCATAACTTCTTTGATAACTGTTTATGGTGACTATGACAACTAAAGTACTGTAAGTATATTCAATACTCTGTGAAATAACATTAGGAATGCTAAAATTTAAATCTAGTACTTTAACCACCATGTAATTCTCTTTTCAAATTAAAGGTCTATCTATTCACTAAAATGGTTAGGTTTAGGGGCACCTGGGTGGCATAGTTGGTTAGGTGTCCAACTTGGTTTCAGCTCAGGTCATGATCTTGGGGTCCTGAGATCGAGCCCTCATGGGGCCCGTGCTGAGCATGGAGTCTGCTAAAGTTTTTTTAACCCTCTCTCTCTAAAATAAATAGAATCTTAAAAAAACAAAACAAAACAACAACAACAAAAAAGATTAGGCTGGGCAGCCCAGGTGGCTCAGCGGTTTAGCACTACCTTCAGTCCAGGGCCTGATCCTGGAGACCCGGGATCGAGTCCCCACATCAGGCTCCCTGTGTGGAGCCTGCTTCTCCCTCTGCCTGTGTCTCTGCCCCATTCTCTCTCTCTCTCTCTGTCTCTCATGAATAAATACATTTAAAAAAAAAATCCCTGGACGAAGGGTTCTTGGGGAACAAGACATACATGAGGTCTCAAATTACTACTTCACAGATTAATTACAAAAGGAAAGCTATACTCTTACAATGGAGAATTCTGGCAGCTGCCACCTGTTAACCAAGAGATCACACTTAGCAACACCAATAAATGAGACAACCTAATATTTTACGGCTCCTGATGTGATGCAGTTAAGTACATATCACTATATTTGTAGACTTCTTGCCAAAATTCGTCCTGAATCTACCCAGGAGAAAATGAAGCAATCTGATAATTGGTGAATCTACGTGAAGGTTATGTTATGTTGGGTGTTTCTAAATCGTTTGTTCAGTTTTTCTCTAAGTTTGAACGTTTTCAAAATAAAAAGTTGGTGAAAACATAACTTACGTTTTGTATGATTTCTATATAACACAGAAAACAAATAAAAATGGTGGTTTAGGTCATGGGTTAAAATCAATCCACTCTCCAAAAGTAAAAAAGCCCAGGCAAAACTGCAGCAGCATTCAGCCTGGTCTTTTACTGACCCAAAGCCATATCCTCTGTGACCTCTATTTGGTCACAGAGATGAACAATATAGCTTCTTCCTGTCTCCACTAGGTCAAGACACTGAAGAGAAGCAAAAAGACAAAGTACAACTGACAAGGCACGTCTACTGACTCCAGAAATAAATCTGAGATCTGGAAGCAAACTAAATTTTCAAGACTTGATTTATTTTTAAAAGAAAAAAAACATGTTAAAAAGTCCTTTACTTTTTCAATCAGGAAACTAAACAATCCCTGATGAAATTTGATTTAAAAACCAATGAATGCTTATTTCTTATTCTTTAATATGACTTAAGGGTCTACAATATAACAAACTAAAAGTATAAGTTCTTATGTAAGCATTTATTGTACATGAAGTAATCTGTTTTGAAATCATGAGCTAAATAAGAAATCCCATGAAGTGTCACATCACTTTTGGTTTTGCTTTACTGAAAAGCAAGTCAAACTTAGTTAATATATACTTAGATTCTATGTATTTGATTTAAAAAAATTAAACCAATTATAAATTTTAGTGGAAGATCATAAACAGTCTGTTTTTCAAAAATAATCTACTTGTTCAGATCTTTTATATTTTTGAATGTCTACACTCAAAAGAATAACAAAGTACAGAGGAGCTCTGGGTTATATTTATATGTACTCCTGAAAGAGGGATAACACTCATTGCAAAGGACAAAATTATGAAAAATGGTAAGCCTTTCAGTTATATTTTGTATTGAGGGTAAGAGTGAAACGGTGTTGTTTATAGCAAAAGCCACCCCATGGTGTGTGTGTCAAATATGTGCTTACTTTTTTGCCAATCCCTCAGCACTTCCAGACAATAAAATCCACAAATTCCTTTATTCTCATACCTACCAAAAGGCTTAATATAGAATTAGACTGCACCCTCATTTGGTATGTTTCTACACAAGGATGTTTCTATCCTTTATTGTGAATTTTATCATTTTAATTTTAATAAAATATATTTTAATCAGCCACCAACCTACAAAGTTCCTCTTGAACCCAAAGCTATTTTCAAAAGCAAACAGAAACAAGGAAAATACTAAACTAATTCTTCAATAAGGCCACAGCATCTGAAGGAAAAATGCCTAGTTTGACACCTAGGCAAGCAACTCAGACATATCTGCAACCGAGTCTTATGAAGAAATCCAAATAATGCCAACTTCAAGCACACACTAAAGACTGCAGAGATTAAGAAACAGCAAACTATGCAGCACAGATACAGGCCAGAACTAAGTGATGCTAATGACTTTTGCTAATACTCGGGCAAAAGCAAGCAAAGACAAAACAAAGGTTCTCAAAGCTGGAGAGCTTTTCAAAAGTACACTTCCTGGGATCCACCCCAGACCAGTCCTTTTGGAATTTCTGAGATTCAGATCCAATACCAAAATTTTTTCACAAGATTCCCAGGTGATTTGTGAATCTAGCAATGAGGATCACTAGTATAAATACAAAGAAGTTAAAAGAGGAAGAGAGGAAGCAAAGACCTTCAGAAAGTATTAATCACAATTACCAATTTCTGTTTAAAGCATCTGCTTTTCCAATTAAATCATGCTTATTAATTTCACAGTACCCTCTACTGGTCAGGAAGGGTATGAAATATTCTTAGAACTATGGTCACAAGAAATTTCCTGTTTTCTTAATTAGTTGAAAGAGACTATATCTAGAAGCAATTAGCAAACCTTCATTATTTCTCTGTTTTTTTTCATAACCTAAGTGTAAAACGATTTGGCAAATACTATAATGGCAAAAATGTTTTCAACTTAATCTCAACAGTAATTTTTAAAAATGTGTCATATGGTTTTATTTCAAAGTTTGTCATCCTTGACACTACTTTTTATTTTATTAAAGATTTTATTTATTTATTCATGAGAGACACAGAGAGAGAGGCAGAGACACAGGCAGAGGGAGAAGCAGGCTCCATGTGGGGAGCCCGATGTGGGACTTGATCCCAGGACCCTGGGATCATGCCCTGAGCCAAAAGCAGACATTCAACCACTGAGCCACCCAAGCGTTCCACTACTGAGATTTTAAATCAAATGATTTTTGGTTGCAGGGAGCAAACTCTGAATGTAAACAGTTTTACAATATTCAGTAATAACTTTGACATAGAAGGCTGTTTCAACATAAATTATGAGTTTTAAAAATTATATTCCTTTAGTATTTTTGTTACTCTGTCTTTTCTGTTGTAGGAATTTTTCAGCATCTCTGTCCTCTACTAGATGCTAGTAGCAGCCCTTCCTCAAAGTTGTGAAAACCAAAAACATCTCTACATATTATTAGATGCCCTCCTCCCTGGCCCCTAAAAGGGGAGAAGCAATAAAGCCTTCAGTTGCAAATCAGTGACCTAACCAATTAAGATGTTCCTGAAAAATTGATAATCAAAAAATATTTTTTAATTAGTGAAAGATGACCCATTTACTGATTAAATCTAAAATTCATGAATTTTTGTATACCAAGTTCATAAGGAACATAAGAAAGAACAACTATAATGAAGATTTATTTTTAAATAATTATGGAATCTGTTCAGGGATACATAGTGTGTGTACATGAATATTGTAATTTATTTCTATTTAATCATCTTGTGATATATAAATCTATCCATTACAACAAGGTAATCAACATATGCTGGTTGATTTTTCATTTTAAAGACAAGACCAAAATCAAAACCTTTGAACTTATACTTTTCAAATTGAAAGAATCAAATAGCTACAATTCTAAAATAGCATCAATAAACCCAGTATTTTTCTTATAAGTATCAACAGGCTATAGTGAAACAAGGTAAAATATAAATACCCTACTCTGTACTTAATTTGAAGTGTTACCACTGAAATCAATTACAGATATTTATTCTGAGATGCTACTATGAAGGTTGTAGACTCAAATGCTGATAATGGTAATCAAAATTAAATTTATGGGATACCCAGAAAACAGGCTGGATTGAAACCTGTACAATTTTAAAATACTCATTAACAACAATTTTTGAAAGACATATAGAAGGCTATTGTTTTCATATAAATTGGGAGTTTTAAAATCATCTTCCTTTAGTGCTTCAACTGTCACATGGCCATAAACCAAAGACTAAATCATTTCAAATGATCACAAATACTATTTAGGCAAAAATTCTCATGTGTCAGTACTTTTAATGTTGTATACATCAAATTATAGTAAAAAGATGACTATAAACAACATGCAGCCCCTCTATTTTCATGAACAGCACAACAGATTACAGTAAACCAAGTTTATATTCCACCATCAAGTGTGGTTCTCCCATTAGTTCACTTTGTGACGGGTCTGAAAACAAACAAAAACAAACATATTAAAGATTCTCAAAAAAAGATAAAATCAATTATTCCACTAACATAAAAATCTAGAACAAGCAAAACTAAAAGTGACAGAAAACAGACTGGTGGCTGCCTGAGGCCAAAGGTGGGGAACTGACTACAAAGGGTTCAAGGAAGCTTTATAGGGTGATAAATACCTTGACTGGGGGGATATTACACAGTAGTACACATTTGCTAACATTCACAGAACTGTACACTTAAAATGAGTACATTCTATTGTATGTCAACTATATCTCAATACAGTTGACTGGGAAAAAAAAAAAAAAAGACAACAGATTGAAAAAGTTCTCCTTTTTCAAAATTCAAGTTTTCCAGTAAGCTTCCCAGATGACTCTAGGAAACAATTTCTAATTAAAAGATTGAGCAGTCTCTTAATCTAGTTTACAAAAACATTTTATTTCTACTTTGTGCTGTTACATACACAAACATAAATCAGAATTTGAGACCAAGAAAATCTTTAAAATCTTTACTATCTTATTTTTAGATAGCAAATAGACAAGTCTTATTTTAACTGTACAATACACATAGAATAGCTTTTTTTTTAGAATAGCTTTTTAAAATTACTGCTAATAGTAAGCTAAAGCCTTTTTCCATTTCTGCCCTCTATTCCTCAAATAGGATTAAAAAACCAATGAACCAAAATAAAAAATTAAAAAAAATAAAAAAAAACAATGAACCGTAAAATCAGTTTGTAAAAATAGCCATCCACACGTACACAGATACTCAAAAATTAAATTAAATTTTAAAAAAGTGAAAAAAGCATCCAGCAATAAATGCACTGATGTATCACACATACTGTAAGATATACATAGTATCCCAGTTGTGTTTTTTAAAAAAACAAACCACTAAGCAATGCCAAATTTCTGACTCAGTATAAAGACACACAGAAAAAAAGTTTGAAAGGAAATACAATAAATGTAAAAAGCAAGTAACTGAAGAATAAGGGAGAGAAATGGGTTTGAGGATAATCATGGAGGGCTTGAGCTTCAGCTGTCATGTTTTAAATCGTTAAACAAAGAATATATTAATTTATATAACTTTTTTTTTAATTTATATAACTTTTATATATACCTTTTAAACTCTGCTTTAAGCTCTAACTTTAATAAAGTACATGCTTATTAAATAAGTCACTTATACCAGAAAAACACACACCACATCAGCAAGGCAATGGCCTTTATGATTCTGCTCTGCCGCTACCTTCCTGTGAGACCAAGAGGGAGGACTAAGCCTCTCTCTCCATCAGTCTGTTTAACCACCTTAGAGTGAGGTAACTGGAGTAAACAGAAGATCTCTTTTAGCACTGAAAGTCTAGTTTTGATTTTACTATTGCCCTCCTCAGTCCCTTCCCTTCCTTGTAAAATGCACAGATTTTTCTTGACCAAGTACTTCCCTGATGAGAAGGAAAACCGTATCACTTCCAACTCTTAACTCAAAACCCTGTAGCCACATGGGCCTTCTTAACACACTCATGTGTGTTGGGAGACAATTCTCTATATAAGTCTTTTACAATTCTGTAAGTCTTGGATACACTGCCTGCCTTTGTTCTAGACTCTCTTTCCAAAGCTGTTTCTAAAGTGAACAGCCTAAGACCAAGATCATGACTCTTCTAGAGCACAGAACAGGAAGGCTTCTTTACTATTATAGAAGATTCAGATGTCCTGATCGGGGCGGGGGGGGGAGGGGGTGTTCCTCAAACTATATATGTGGCATCATCTGACCTTCTTCTTGCTGCTCTGTGAGAGCTAGGGTTCAGGAAACCAACAGGAAAGCTGATACTCCAGCCCCTCTACTGCTGTGGGTAATCAACTGTTCTTTGACTCTTGGAGTCGTGTCTTCTGCCGGGGTCCATAAAACCACAGCAAGCTAACCTCTTAGCTTATAGATTAAGAAAACCTCTTAGGGATGCCGGGGTGGCTCAACAGTTAAGCATCTGCCTTCAGCTCAGGGCGTGATCCTGGAGTCCCGGGATCAAGTACCACATCGGGCTTCCCTGCATGGAGCCTGCTTCTCTCTCTGCCTATGTCTCTGCCTCTCTCTCTCTCTCTGTGTGTGTGTGTGTCTTTCATGAATAAACAAATAAAATCTTCTAAAAGAAAAAAAAAAAAGTAAAGAAAACCTCTTAAAACCCCTTCAGAGTTCTTCAGCTGTCTCTCAGGTTAAACTCCCCAACATATTGCTTCTTCTGCCTAAAATATTCTTCCCTCTCCTTTTTTTTTTTTTTTTATGATAGTCACACAGAGAGAGAGAGAGAGAGAGGCAGAGACATAGGCAGAGGGAGAAGCAGGCTCCATGCACCAGGAGCCCGACGTGGGATTCGATCCCGGGTCTCCAGGATCGCGCCCTGGGCCAAAGGCAGGCGCCAAACCGCTGCGCCACCCAGGGATCCCTTCCCTCTACTTTTTTTTTTTTTTTTTAATTTTTATTTATTTATGATAGTCACAGAGAGAGAGGCGCAGAGACACAGGCAGAGGGAGAAGCAGGCTCCATGCACCGGGAGCCCGATGTGGGACTCGATCCCGGGTCTCCAGGATCACGCCCTGGGCCAAAGGCAGGCGCCAAACCTCTGCGCCACCCAGGGATCCCGTCTACTTTTAACTAATTCACACATCTTTTAGCAATCAAGTTATGTCATATTCCCAGAAGTGCCTGTCTCTCCCACTCAACAACAAACTGTATCACTCCCTTTTTATTCCTAGAATTTATCACAATTTGTAATTTTATGTTTGCTTTTATCTGTTTATCACCCCACGTAGAAAAGCTTTTTCACTGCTGTATATTCAGAGCTTGCCCAGTGCCGGACACATAATAAATACTTGACTGAGTAAATGCTTAACAAGCACCACTCATTTTCTTTACAAAAAAGCAGGAGTTGATTTTTAAATAAATGTATTTTTGTAACTAACATAAAGATAAAAATAAAGACACATGAACTATCACTTCGCTCATTTACAACGAGGTATAAGTGCAACATAAAAAGTTTAGAATTCCAGATTTTCTTGCATTGAAAAAACTCCCTCAGGGAAGATTCTCAAAGGGGAGGCTCACTAGACTTCTGTTGTGTCCATAGCTTTTCCTTACCAGACATCAGCAGCCAAGCAAAACTAATAGAATTTAATCCTGTTGGGTTTTTCTGTTTCTCCTAAACTGCTGGGGCATAATGAGCAGAAGCAATGCTAAACAGAATTCTATTTGTTTATCTTTCTCAGATCAGAAAAAATAGAGGCTGCTGCATGTATTGTTCTTACTTAAAAGTTATTTATCTCATACATAATAAAAGTATCCAAGGAATTTTATTAAAAATTACAGATTCTTCTTTTCTAGTCACTACCTATAGAATCACAAAATTTCTTCAGGGGTGGGAGCTTTTTTTTTTTTTTTTTTTTTAAGAAAACTTTTTTTTCCTAGTCATTTAAAAAAACTAGTCATATCCCACAAATATTTTGAATACTGAAACAACAACTGCTGTTTAAGCTACCCTTATATACTCTATTAGATTCACACCTTAGACTTATTCATATCTTAGACTATAACCACAGGACGTGAAATGGGAAGGACCATCCTTTACTGAGTGACTATCACCTCAGAATTCCATAACTAACTTCCACCTTTAAAATCAGTTAAACAACAGTTGTTATGATTAAATTTTGTCTTACTGCAATAAACACAAGTAAACCCAATGAGCTATAAACTCCATAAGGATGAGGATGCTGTCGGTTTTGTTTGCTTCTGTTGCCTTTTCATTATTAGGTCTCCATAAAAAGGTGCTGAATGACACTCACCATTAAGAATATCTTCAAATCCAATAGTCTCATCATTACCCCTTAAAATATCCAATGAAAGGTTTGAGCTTGGAAGAAATGGAAGACGCTGAACCTTCAGGAAAAATATGAAAGGGTAAGATTAGTGAAAACCAAGGGGGAAAAAAGAAACCAATACATAATCTAATTTCATGCTCTTTATTCTTTATTTGTAAAATTCACAAAACTAAATAAAACGATAATAACCAGTGGAAAAAAACACCAGTTCCTATTTTAGACCCAAACCAAACTTTAAAATTCCTCGAAGCTTTATTCAAAATATATAAAGACACTGAAAAGTATGGCTTTTATTAACACATAATAATCCCATCAGCTTTGTACATATTTGGGGGCTTTGCTTCTGCTCCCAGGCATACCACATCAATACATATGATGAAATGCAAAAATCTCAGAGCCTAATGTCATATCTAGTTCCTAATAAAGGTGGGATGATCAAATTCCTGAAGATATTCCAACTCAATAAGAGCATTATTCTACTTAGTAAACTGTTTACTTCACTTTGTTATGTTGTTTTGTATTGCTCATCGTAAATGCTTAAGTTATGACCATTTCAAACAGTACTGGTAACCAGAAAGAAAGACCAAAGTCACTTGTAGGGCCTTCAAAATACACAATACCATTCTTTTTTTTTTCTAATATTTCATTTATTTATTTGTGTGAGACAGAGAGAGAGGCAGAGACACAGGCAGAGGGAGAAGCAGGCTCCGTGCAGGGAGCCCAACGTGAGACTCGATCCCAGAACCTTGGGATCATGCTCTGAGCCGAAAGCAGACACTCAGCCGCTGAGCCAACCAGGTGTTCCTACACAAACCATTCTGAACTAGTAGTATCTACCTTTTTTAAGTATTAAATATATATACCACAGACTGGTATATAAGTATGTAGTGGAGCAAGCATGGGTTGTGGAGTCAGAGACCGGGAGTCAAACTGTTTTACTACTTAACAATACTATGGCTGTTTAAGTTACCTGATCTTCTCACTCTCATTTTCCTGGTCTGTGAAACAAGAGAGTATCACCTTCCTCTCAAACAAACAGGATGGTGTGGTGTGAAGTATGTATATAGTATAGTCGTTGGCATATATTTAGTATTCAATAAACTTTCATACAGCCAAACCAAATTTTCAGTTTCTGTGTTCTCTGTTAGTTGTCTAGCAATGATAATCAGAAACAACGCAGGTTATTTTGGATACTGACAAAAGAATGCTAAGAGTAATAGCTAGTCAATAACTACAGGATACTAGTATTTTAAAGTTATCATAACTTTGAAATCTAAGGATGCTGTTAGAATAATTTCCACCAAGAAAAATATCTAGACTAATAATATTTTTAATTAGTAATGGCCTATAGAGTTTAGGATGAAAAAATTTCTCCAAGTTGTCAAAAATTATATAAAATATATACATATGTATTATACACACACATATATATTTTTTTTTCCTTTAAAAAGAAAGTAAGGAGGAGTGGAAGAAACAAAAACAGAGCTTATAAGTTAAACCAGAGAGCACGGGGCCTGGTAGATACCTGGTAGGTACCTGGTAGGTACTGTGAAAGCACCCGTGATGAACAGTGATGAGCAGGCAGCTGTTACACACCCAAAAGCAAGAGCTGCAACAGCACAGGGACAAGGGAGGAGGCAGAATCCCGGGCAAGGATGTGTGAATTACACGGGATTAAAACTAGGCCTGAAATATGAGCCATATGTAGCTGGAATGTGGGGAGGAAAATAAAAGGGAAGCTAACGATTCTGTGCCAAACACATTATTTCATTTAATCTTCAGAATAACCCTAATAACCCTACACTGTTGTTACGGTTAACTCCATTTCACATTAAAAACAAACAAATGATCTGAGGCTCAGAAAGGTCTCTAACTTGTAAGTTCTTAAGATTAGTAGATGGTGGAACCAAGATTCACATCCAGGTTATTCTGACTTAAGAGCCACACATGCTCTTTTAGAGCTTGATCCTTAGAAAAAGTTCTGACATAGATTCCAGGAGGACTTAGACAATACAGTTGAGGGTATTAATAGAATTTACTGAAAAAGACACAGTAGTAGGAAGAACACGCGCAAAAGCCAAAAGGTGAGAAAAAACTCAGCCGGGATATGCAAGCAGTTTTAGGAGGCTATGAAGTATGGTGGAGAAGAAGGAGAGGTCAATTCATAAACAGCCATGTTACAGAGTTGAGTTTTAATTTGAGGGCAAAGTAAGGAGAGAGGTATGATCAAATCTGTATTTTACAAAGGTTCCTGTGGCTAGAACACGTACAATGGATCAGAGGGCAACAAAGCTCGGCATTAGTGATCTGGACGTTGCATAGTAGGTGATCAAAACCAATGTAGTAGCACTGGTGAAAACATGTAATTGACTAGATGGTGGAGGTACAGATGAGGTGCGGTGTGAGACAACCAAGGCTCATGCATGTTCCAATCTCTGCCCTTAGGAAGCAACCTATTCACACAGGATGCGGAGTATGTGAGGAATAATGAGTTACCCTGTGCTTACAAAGGTGAAATGTGAAGTGCCTGTGGAACTTCACAGTGTCCAACTGAAGAAGTCTACAGGTTTACAGCTCATGACAATTAAAACTTGGAAGTCATCAACATACAAATGATACCAAAAGTTATAGGAATAAACAGGAAATAACAGGATGAGGACTGGAAATGGGACCTACAAAACTGGTATTTCAAAGTTATGAAAAAAGCAAAAGGAACCTATACACAAACACTTGAGAATAAGGTCTCAGAAACAGGGAGATAACAGGAAAGTGTGGTATTCTAAAAGCCAAGGAAAAAAGGAGTTACTGGTGTTACACACCACAGGGAGATCAAACAAAAGGAAGGCATACATACAGATAACCACACTGTTCAGGAGCAGTTTCACTGGTGTGATGAGAGCCAGAGAACAGTGGGTTGAATGAATAGAAGGTAAAGGGGCATATAGCAAATGGAGGCAACTTTAAGACACTCAACCTGCAAAAGCACACTTGTAAAGAAGGTACAATAAAGAGACTGACACAATTTTTGTTTTAAAAGACAAAAAAAGTTAGAATGTATGTAAACACTGCTGAGTCTGTCCAAGTGCAGAGAGAGGATGAAGATATCGGTTATAGAAAGGATCCATGAAAAGATCTTACTCCCTGACATAGTGTGATATGATAGAATCTAGAGCACAGGTCGAGGACAGTTCTTAAACACCTTCAAGGACATTTCTGAAGATCTTTTCCTGAGCAACAGGTATACATAGCTATATACAAACTGCCTATATACAAACATACCACAACCTGAATATTCCTAGAGGTATTTCAATGTAACCCCCTAAAGACAGAAAAACATGAAAGTAGATACAGATAAGCTTTGGCACTAAGCTCATAATTTGAAGTTTACCACTTAAGGCCTTCTTTTTTCTCTTTAAAGTAGGAATCCAGGTCATACCCTGAAAAGGGACAAAGTAGAATAGGCTATGGAGGAGAAGAGAAGGTAAGGCTTTAGGTACTGCAGAAGACTCCTTCTAACTCATAGCAACCCACATGTGGAACATATCATAACTGACATCCATAAGCTCACCTGCTGCACTGCCTTGAATTCCATTTGTAATTTTAGTGGAGCAAACAGACCCTGGATGTTTCTTAGTGTAGAAAAATTCATTTTATCTTGGTTGAGCTGGAACTACAAAGGCAAACAATATAATTTCAAATGTTACACTCAACATTCTGCTTTCAAAACAGCACTGATACATATGTAACACAACAACACTTAAAGAATTTTAGTATACATAACTGAAATAAAAACAAAGTACTTTTATTAATTTCTTCAATAAATTTTAGAATATATATGTCTTTGTTTTATCAGGCACACAGTTGTACTTCCCCAACGTGAAATTAACACCTAAAATTGGATTTACAAAACTGCTAAATTAAGAAATGTTTTTCACATTGCAAAAGTACATTTACAAAATATTTTAGTGTTTTGGATTAAAATTACCACAAAACTGATAAAACAAAGAAAAGACATAAATAAAATGAGATCCAGAAAGCTATATACAAGTGATAAAAATAGTGAATTTCTAAATATGAAAGTATATTAATTCAAAAGACTTCATAAAAAAAATAGTCAAACTCATTATACCACCCTGTTAATTAAGCTACAATGTTTAAACTCCACTTTTTGGGATAAGAGGTTCACCAGGTGGCAGGGGGACCCAAAACTCTAATACCTGCCCAGTTTGTGGGTCTTAATAAGCTGTTTTTTCTAGAATCATACTTTTACTAAACACTAATATTACTTCTAAAAAACTTTTACTGCAATTTAATGTAATTCAGGCACAATGAATCAATTTGACCCATGAATTCTAATCATACAGTTTCCCAAAATGGGTAGTGGATAGGATTTGCAGACTGCTACAAAGGTCTGTCTGAGTTAACATTAATTATAGTAAGGTAAAGTGACTTTTGTGATCATTTTTTATTAAACTACAATCTCTTGATAAGATTTTAGGTCAGGGCGGGAGGGGGGGTTCAATCAAAAACATGAGAGATTAGTGCTCAGTTTAGACATGACCTGGGCCCATATACACTAAGTCTGAGGTAAGATACGAAACAATATGATTTTCAATTACTTAGGTTGAGTATAAAATTTTAACAAACGGTTCTTAGGGAAAATATGCAATATTTTATTATGGATATATATAATCTGAAATTCTTATTGAAGGGTTTCCTTTAAATATTGAATTATGGGATGCCTAGGTGGCTCAGCGGTTGTGCGTCTGCCTTTGGCTCAGGGTGTGATCCTGGGGTCCCAGGATCAAGTCCCACATCAGGCTCCCTGCATGGAGCCTGCTTTTCTCTCTCTCTCTCTCTCTCTCTCACTCTCTCTGTGTGTCTCTCATTAATAAATAAATAAAATCTTAAAAAATAATAATAAATAAATATTGAATTATCCTCATAAAGTTACATAAAAAATTCAATTTTATAAACTTTGATGAATATATATATCTACCTTATAATATGATGTCAAACTGGAATTATCAATCAACACATAAATTATTAACGACCACATGCAAAATTACAATTAAGCTCTGTGGTAATATACCAGAAAGCAGTCTACTATGGAGGAGGTTATATAATCTAGTTGGGAAGATATTACAACTAGACCAGGGCTTCTCAACCCTTGGCAGTACTGACACCTTGGACTACATAATTGTGGTGGTGGATGAGTACTGTCCTATATATTGTAGGACATTTAGCAGCATCGCTGGCCTCCATCCAATTAATGCCAGTACCAAAGACCCTTCTCTCCCAATACCACTTGTGACAATCAGACATTGCCAAATGTCCCCTGGAAGAGGTAAAATCATCTCTAGTTGAGAACCACTGGTATAAATAATGATGGTCATCTTCCATCACCATCACCACTACAGCTCCCAATCATGGAGAGCTACTATAAGCCAGCATATGCAAGGTATGGGCTATTACTAACTCCATTTCACAAATGAGGAAACTAAGACTTAAAGAGAGATTAAGGAACTTGCCCAAATTCACTTAGCTACTAAGTATGGTGTCAAGAATCTAAATCTAGGGCAGCCCGGGTGGCTCAGCGGTTTAATGCCACCTTCAGCCCAGGGCATGATCCTGGAGACCCAGGATCAAGTCCCACATCGGGCTCCCTGCATGGAGCCTGCTTCTCCCTCTGCCTGTGTCTCTGTCTCTGTCTCTCTCTCATTCTGTGTGTGTCTCTCATGAATAAATAAATAAAATCTTAAAAAAAAAAAAAAGAATCTAAATCTATATAGTTCAATTATACAACCCACACTACAGGACTTACAATAGATAATAAGCCACAGAATTTTGAGAGACTGCCATTGGCTGGTGAAGTGATTAAGGAGACTACAGAGAAGCAGCTGATGTAAACGGAGTCTCAAATGATTTATGCAATTTTTAAACTCTTCACCATTTGGGTCAGTCTCACTCAGATTTGTCAGTTTCTCTTTAACATGTATTGCTCAGAACTGAACCAATATTCCAAATCTAATGGCCAGGCTAATAATTGGAAAAGTGAGACTATAATCTCCCTTAATTTGAGCCCCAACTTATCAATAACAACACTGCACCATCTTCCTGAAGCAGTAAGATACCTTTTTCTTCTTGCTCTGAATGTATTTAGAAACTCTTTAAGTTGTATTTATAGCATGTACACAGGCTATACCCTCTTTGGGAGGGATCTTCTCCTACGTATAGGCTATATACTCTCTTTGGGGGTGACCCTTCCCTATCAATCTAGTTAATACTGATCTGAAACAATTCAAATGTCTGTTCCTCTACAAAGCCTTCCACTAGCCCTATGCACAGGTGGTTGCATAGGTCCTCTATAGCATTTTATAAGTACCTATCCACAGCTTGTCCTCCCATTAAATTTTCAGCCCCTCCAGGTTGTGGATTATGTCACATTTATCTGTGTACCTACTGTGCCTACCAAGAAGATATGTCCCTCAGTAACTTGGGAAATGCAGAGCTTGAGAAAGAGGTCAAGGCTAGAGATATGGACTTGGAGGTCAACAGCTAACACGGCAGAGGGCAGATATAAAAGAAAACAGGCTCATCAAATGAGGAAGTATTATGAGAGGAATGAAAAAGGAGACTGGCCTTTAGAAATGTCCATAAAGGAGGACCTGGCTAAGAGTTGTTAGAGCATGTGACTCTTAATCTCAGGGTTTTGAGTTCAAGCCCTATGCTAGGAGTGGAGTCTAGTTAAAATTAAAAGAAAAAAAAGTCCATAAAAAAGACAAAAGAAAAGTGTAGAAAAGGAGCTTTAGGGAAGCTTATAATGATAATTCAAAGCCTACTCTACAAGGATATTGAAAATAAGTCCTTGTATTCTTCACAGTCAAATGCTCAACATCAAAATTATCTTAATAAATGAAATCACATTAAGTATTACTAAAAGTATACTTCTAGGAGAGGATAAAAATAAAAACATGGGTAATGTACTTACATTTTTTTCTGATAATTCAAGAGGATGACTGGGCAAAAGTTCATTTTTCACACAAGGCAGACTGGAAAAAAAAAATTTAAAAGGGAGATTATAAACCACTCAATACCTAAAGCTCAAAATTGCATCCATCAATAGGTGTAACTATAAGGGAATGGCACAAGGAAGCTTTTAGGAACAATGACACTTCTGTATCCTGATTGGGGAAATGGTTGCAGCAATTGACATATGTATCAAAATTCATATAACTATGAATTATAACATAATGCATTATGTAACACTAAAGAAAGGTTCAAATTTACTATATATGGTAACTTTTAAAATGGACCGATTATAGATACTAGTGGTCAATTCATTAGGGTGAACCCTTCAAAAAAAAGTATTAAATGATACCCTATATCTAGAAAAAATTTAATAAAGTATGTTTAAAACTACTATTATTTGAGGACATGCTTCCTGTATTATATAGAAAAAATCTAGGGGCACCTGGATGGCTCAGTCGATTAAATGTCCAACTCTTGGTTCTGGCTCAGGTCCATGGACCTCTGCATCTGGGTATCGAGCCCCACATCAGGCTCTGCACTCAGTAAGGAGCTGACTTGAGGATACTCTCCCCCCCCATCTCCTACTCGCACATCCACCCTCTCGCTCTCATAAAATAAAAATAAATAAATAATAAATAAATCTTAAAAAAAAAATCTATGCCTCTTCTGTTCAGGTCTATACATATTCAATATACCTTTAATAAACACATGCTGAACAACAGGTTTGACATTTACTGAACAGCTACTATATAAGGTCATACATTGCTAGAACCAGACCACTGATCTTTATCACTCTAAATATATAAAGAGGACTATCCTTATTGCCAAAATAAGATTGGAGAGCTGAGAGGAACCACAGAAATCCTGCAATAATCATTTATTGAATATTATCTTTGTACAGAATATTATCCTAAAAGCAGAAAAGCAGAATCTGAAAATGGTTCTGAAAAAAAAAAAAAAGAAAATGGTTCTGTTTACAGCAATCTAAAAGTCTACCTGGGAAGAAAAAGGAGCATTTTGTTTAGAAAAAGATAAATAAATAACAAATCACCAGAACCTGACTAGCTTTACAAATTTGATTATACTATACCATAAATCAAATTATATCTCCAATTCCAAAGACTATAAACTGTATCTTTCACTAGAAAATGGAAAGACAATAATGAGGCATTATGTCTGTCCCTAGACACCAATATTAGAATGACATTTTATTAAAGTGAGACCAAAGTACTTAAAGTTACATATAAAATTCAAAAATTCAAAACAGATGTTTACAGGGGTAGGCACTACCCTTATCTGATTAAGCAGAAAAGCCACTTGCCAAGAAGAAGTACCAGAAATTGAGACCTCAATATATAGAAACATGGAGGAAACCAAGGAAGGGGTACAACTGGTACTGAAGCTAGAAAAGTAAAGTAACAGTAGCTAACACTTACTGAGAGCTTTTCAATGTCAGGTACTATTTATTGTAAGTATTTTTCGTGTATTAACTCACTTATTTCTCAAAATAAGATTTACACTATTAACAGCTCCATTTCACAGATACAGACATTGAGACGTAGAGGAATTAAGTAACCTGACCAAAGTCATATATCTAGTAAAAGCAGAGCCAGGATCAAAACCCAGGCAGCCTACTCCTGAGTGTGCTCTTAACTGCTGCGTTCTACTGTCTCCCAGAGAGTTACTCCAGTAGTCAATAAGATAAGGAAACAAATGGCTCTCCAAGTTAGCAGTAGTAAAAAGAAGCCTACCAAATCATGCTACTAGCTAACACCTCCTAGAAGGATGTCCTATTCCTGGAACCCCACTACTGCTAAGACATATCTTCCATTATAGAAAATATCCACTCCCATCCTCCCTCAGTCTAAGGTATGTTACTTGCTGTGTCCCAAATTAAATATATATTTATGGCCTATCAAAACATTTTTTAAATATTGTGAAAAAGAATTCACAGAAATATTTTATTATAACCAACTCAAAGTCACAATTCTCCCATATACCCTTTTCGAAGAAGATCATGCTGTTCAAAAGGTCCACTTGCTGAAAGTTCAGTAACTGGAATACTGTCCTTCAGCTGAGATCCAAGTCCTCTGGCATTCTACAACACAAATAAAAACACTATTAAATACTAAACACACTAAACACACTAAACATCTATATAAAAAACACTGTTTAAACATTAGACAAAAAAATAAAGCCGTCTCTGCCCTCAAAGAGCCCACAGTCTAGACAATTATGATGAGCCTTAGCATTATGATAGACTAATTATACATGGTACACTAAATAATATCAAATTTGGGAGTAGGAAGCATTCCTGAGTCGATCGCTGAATATTGTCATGTTGAAAGGCAATCCAAGAAAAAAAAACACGGTTAAAGGTACAAAGATATAAATGAACAAGCTACAAGTAGTTTGACATGACCAGCTAACTAGAGGTCTCAGTGAGGCAAAGGAAAGGTTGGCAAAATGAAAAAAACAAAAAGGCTTAAAATGCAAAGAAATTCAGGTTTTATTCTGAGACTGATAGCCTCTGAAGGTTATGGCATGATCAGATTTACTTTCATTGGAAAGATCCCTCCCTTTAGGTTGTAATGATTAGCACAAAATGAAAAAAGTTGAAGACACAATCCTGGGGAATACTATCCCTTAAGGAAGAATAAGGAAATGGGATTAAGAATGAACAGAACAGCTAGAAGAATATGGGAAAGAAGCTTAAAAAAAAAAAAAAAAAAAAGGACATTCAGAAAGTATTTGGTTTCTATAACAAGGTACTCCCTATGATGATTAATCATCATAGCAGAACAAAAACAAAGACTCACAGTATATCTGGCACTAGTGTATTATCACCCTACACATCTCTACTATAAAACATTTAATTACCAAATATTTATTAAACATCTACTATGCTGGTAGATGCTGAAGACACACATCTACCTCTCAGGGTTTAGTCTAATGAAGATAAATAAGCAAATAAAATGCAATAAATGTTACAACAGATTAAAACACAAAAGCTAATTTGTAATCATTTGTTCAAGTACAATATCCCTTAATTCTGCAGAAAAACATAAAGTTTGGTAGTTTGGTATCCACCCTTACACTACTCTTGAGGAAACTATTCTGAGAAACCAACACTTAAATTGATTTCTTGGGATCCCTGGGTGGCACAGCGGTTTAGCGCCTGCCTTTGGCCCAGGGCGCGATCCTGGAGACCTGGGATTGAATCCCACGTCGGGCTCCCGGTGCATGGAGCCTGCTTCTCCCTCTGCCTGTGTCTCTGCCTCTCTCTCTCTCTCTCTCTCTCTGTGTGTGCCTATCATAAATAAATAAATAAATAAATAAATAAATAAATAAATAAATTGATTTCTTAATATATCTGTATTTTATTAGGTCAGGTACTTTTCAGGGTTTCTTTTAATCTTTAATCTTTTCAGGGTTTCTTCAATCTACCACTACTTCAGGATCTCACACCTAGATAACTTTTACAGCACTTGACTCGGTCTTGCTGTGTCTAGACTTTTCAGGGTTTAATCTTTTCAGGGTTTCTTCAATCTACCACTCTACTTCGGGATCTCACACCTAGATAACTTTTACAGCACTTGACTGGGTCTTGCTGTGTCTAGACTTTTCCATTTTACAATTTTGCATATCAAGGTTTTCCTAAAACATATAATCTCCCTCACCAAACTGTTAAAAAACCATTTACGGACTCATCAATGTCTTGAAAAATAAAGTCCAACGTCATTAACCTGAAACTCAAGAACCTACAAAACAGGTTCCCCTACACAGAAGTCAAGGTTGATCCAGAAAAGAATCTGGAATCTAGGGTGGCCTGCTTCTAACCTACCATACGACTATGATCAAGGCATACAATCTCTCTGGCCCCCTTTACTCATCCTTCCAGGTACCTGAACTCTTTCCAGGTCTAGAGTTACAGGACTGTACCTTTCCAAATGCATCTCCTAGTACTTCCCCACATCAACATTCTCCTCCTCCCAGACTGCTTTATTATAAAGTAACAGAAAAAAAGTTTCTTCTATGCACAAAGAAAAGGAGAATTCTGATTTCTGGGCTTCACCGTTATTTCTCCTAATTTCCTTCTGTAAAATGTCAGGATTGGTACCTGATGCTTCTATTAAACCAGCAGAGGAAAACAAATCTCTGAAAAGTTTTAAGTCTCGCTAGTTAGACCTCAGTGCTTATAAAACCTCTTCCCAAAAATCAGCACTACCACCTCTAGAGGCTTTCTAGAGTTAGATGGCCTCATATCAGAGTCAGGGGCCACGGCCGTTCAGGAGTCTTTCCCAAGCATCACAACTTTTAAGTTAAAAAGAGAGAAAGGGGGAGGGAGGGATGCACTTAAAAACACTGACAAACAGGGAGTAGCATCTGATTTTCCCCCTCTCCAACTTCTGGCATACTACAAGTTCCCCCAAAATGTGTGTAAACGTGGGAGTTAAAAAGGCGGCTTTACAGTCGGATTTGTTAGCAAAGCAGTTCCGAGGTCAGGGGTGAGTGAGGAGTTCGAGGGTTCGAGGGCTCTGGGCCCCCGAGGTTCGCAACCTCCTGCGAAGGACAGCCAGCAGCGCCGCACCTCAGAACAACGCTGCGCTTTCGCCTTTGTCCTGGCCAGCTCGGTGCCACCTACGGGGAAGCGGGTAGCGGCGTGCTGCGGAGCTTGGGGATCAGACGGCGCAAATCGAGAGAGACAAGTGAAGGGAACGAAGCCCAAGCGCTAGTCGCGGGAGCCGCGCCGGGCAGCCCTGCTCGGGCCACAAGCCACGAAACCCCCTAACCCCGTGACTCGACAGATCATGGCGCCCGAGGCCGACCTCATCCTCCCGCCGCCGCCGCTACCCCGGGACGAGCTAGGGGTAGGCGGTCCATTCCTCCCGGGCCAGGGTCCCGAGCCCGCCCGGAACACGGGTCGCCCAGGGTCTCTCACTCACCATCTTCACTTGCTCTGTGAACAGCCGCTCGGCCCTATTACCGTCAGCCGGCCCCGCCGCTCACTTCCGTTTCCGGGGTTGCCCCCCCACATCCGCCGGAAGTGCGTCCGTCCGGGCGAGGAAGGAAGGAGGGCGCGGGGCGCGGGGAGGGAGCCGCGCGGGGCCGGAGCTCCCACGCCTCGAGTCCCGAGGGACCGGGGGCCAAGGGCGCAGTAAGGGTGTGGGCTGGAAGGAGGTTGGGGTCGGGACGAGACGTGCCGGAGGGGAGGGAGGACGCCGACCTCCGCCTGATTAATAACAAACATCTGCCGTTGGTACCGTATTTGAAGGTGTGCCATGTGCTTTGGTGGGTGTATCCCGTTATTTACTACAAAACCTCCTTGAGGTAGATACTGCATTTTTCGTGAGGGTAAACGAAGCATACTTCACAGTCTCTCAGCTAGTAAGGCAGAAGTAGAGCACGAAGCTCTGCCAGTTTATTTTTTTAAATAAATATGTCGAAGGCCTGCTATGTCCAGAGCCCTGTGCCCAGGCTAAGAATGCAGCAATGACAGGCCGATGTGGTTCCTGGGCTGGAGGAGCAGTGGAGCTGTTGCGGTGGGGAGGAGGGGGGCATGGAATGGAGGACAGGTGATAATTACCCACGCATATTGGGCTCTTGTGTACAGCAACACAATCCTAAGTGCTTTACGTGAACTATCCTTTAATCCCTTCGATCATCTTATGAAGTAGGTACTACTGTTGTCTCAATTTTACGGTCAGGCAGCAAGACAAAAGAGGTTAAATATGCCCAAGACCCCATAATTCATTGTCCACATTATACTGTGTTGCCTTCCAAATAAAATGTGATAAAATGGACTCGTTTTCACCATATAATGGAGGTAACTTAAGGAATCCTTGGGCTGATAGTGAAAGCATAGACTGAGGTCATTTGAGATAGAATATATGAAAGAAGATTACTGGCAAATTTGCTTAGGTAAAAAAAAAAAGTGGGAAAGGAGGTCTGTGTGGCTAAAGTTAAGTAAGATAGAGAGTGGGAGATAACGCTGTAAGTTGATGGAGGCAAGTTTATTATGGAGGCCCCTTACCCAATTAAGGATGACGGTTTACCTTAAAAAGTCATTGAAGGATTTCTAAGGAGGGAGGTGATAAGGTCAGACATGTTATGTGTATCTACAGCCATGGTCCTACAACCTTAAAGTTTCAGGAGAGTCCAAATTTTGAATATTTTGCACTGCTATCCTTATCTTCTCTGGCTCTTCCATATTCACCTTGAGATTTGAGTTTGCATGCTTCATTTGCATTTTTCCTTTCACTCAGTTCCACCTAAGGAGAAATTTTAAAACTGCAACTCTTAGAAAGAAATCACTTTGATGTTGATTCCTTACAGTTTAGTCATTAAATTTTTGTTGATCATTTGATTCTAGAGCTAAAGAGAAGAAAAGGCAGGTTCCCTATGCTTGAGATGCTTTTCTTTTCCTGGGGGGATAGACGTGGTAAATGCTTATTAGAGAAAGGAGTTGGATCAGGAAATGGTTGGGAACGGGGGGAAAAGAGGCTTTTGAAGAAGAGGAAATGTGGAAAGGCAGAGATTTGCAAAAAGGGCATGTTGTAATATGAACAATGAATATTTCCTTGTGGTTGAAGTTCTGGGGGGGTAGGTGGAACGAGATGAAATGAGATTGGAGAAATTGCTTGGGGGTAAAACAAAGGGGGCCCGTAAGGTGTACTGAGGTTTGAGGCTTTTTTTTTTTTTTTAAGAAAATAGGCAATAATGGAATTATTTTCAAAAACACTTGACATTAAAAAAAATTTTATTCTGGTGGCAGCATGAATAATATTACTGGAATTGGGAGAAACTAGGAACCAGCACACCATTTAGAGTGTTGCAGTAGTCCACAGTAGAGATGACAAGGGTAGAAAGGTAGCATAGCATATTGGAGAGACTGAGAAGCAGTGAAAAGTAGGGATGGACCTTAGGATACTAGGCAACCATTCACAAGGCAACCATTGGAAGGAGAGCCTGCTGTGGAGACAAAGAGATATCAGAGAGGCAGAAGGAAAATCAATCAAAGTGCTATCATAGAATCCAAAAGGAAAGAGAGTTTTGAGAAATTGAAAATAATTCAAAAGAAAGGTTAGAAAGTAATTTTTTAAAAGCTTTAAAAAGATCATGAAGTCTTGGAAATAGATCTTTGGTGACTGACATGATTTAATTTCAGGAGAGCGGCAAGGAGGAAAAAAATGCCTTATTTTGAGCCATACACACACCCATATTTATATCCTTTTAAAAAAGATTTGTTACAGCATTAACTAAAACAAGTCATGTTGAATATGCTAAAGTAGTTTAAAGATTTAAGTTAGATTTGATATTAGAATGGTTTAATATGTTTACTTAGGCTTTATGTAATACAGTTCAGAGGATAGACTACTAGTAATTGTTAACATCTGTGTATGTCATGCCCTATTCTTAGTTCTTACCATTTTTTGTTTCAGTTAATCCTCAATTATTCTATGAGGTTGGTACTACTATTATCCACATTTCACATGAGAAACAGGCTCATGTGCATTGTAGCACAAGTACTCTATTTTACTTTATTTTTTGTTGCCTTCCTTGACTTTACTCTTAAACGTCTCTGGCAGAAATAATTGTTGAATGCATGTTGTTGAACATCAGAAGAAACCCATCTAGAATGTAGGCTGCTATTGAAACGTGGGTGAGAGTGGATGAATGAATACAGAGAGGTTACAGCCCAGGTTGGTGTAAAAACTTGATGAGTTGAAAAATGCCCACGGCTTTGGTTGAGTCCTCATCCTTTCAAAAGTAAAGCAAGTATGGTATAAAGCAAATGTATGCATTTCAAAGAGGTAGTTGAGTGATAAATGATCCAGCAGTAAAGTTGGGAGCAAGAAGTTGTGTTGACATTTTTCTTACCCTGTGAGTTAGGGAATGTGGGAGAAAGAGTAGTCACCATTGCACAGGCTTTTGAGGAAAGTGGCATCATTTAGGAGAAAGTTGGGTTTCAGTAAGGGCTAAGATGAGGGAAGAGAACTTGTGGAAAAGTAAAAAAATACTGGGAAATCTAGCTGCAATAAGCTAGGGAAGTCTAATTGAATGTTCCGAGGGACTTAGTAGCAGGATTTGTGATGGGCAGACCAGTGAGTAGCAGGTTCAGGGGCATTTAATGGTACCAGAGGAGTGTGTGGGATAAAGAAGTCAAGGTTCTCTCCTTTACGCACCTGATGCAATCAATACACTACCATAACCTTTAGTACTTAGTTGTGTTCATCTGTTTCCACATCTATTTCTTTTCAACAACCTTCCAGGGCTCTACCTTACACGTTATTGTATCTGTACCTGGCACACAGAAAGCACCAATAAGTATTTATTGAATGAGGAGTGTGGGAAAGAACAGATGAATGGAGAGTTGTGGCTAATCGGCAAGGCTAGGCTAATATGGTTGGGAAAAAGGTGGAGGTGGATATGGGTGATCCAAGAAAACTTACTTGAAGAAGTTTCCGGAAGCACCTTCCTGGGCCTGAAGCCCAACCTTATAACTCAGCACTATAAGCTGAGGCCCTAAATCCTTGTCTGGTTCCAATTATCCCCTTTCCCCCAGGGCTAGACTCAACAAAAACTGGCACCTCACCAAAAAGTCTACAATTCTGACATCCGCTAATGTAAGGAGCCATAGATGTGTGTGTGTGTGTGTGTGTGTGATGTGCCCAACCTTCCTCCTCCCCCATCCAGCTACAAATTCTGGCCAGTCCTGCTTGGTCTTTTTTTTTCCTCCTGGTCTCTGACAGTTCTTAGCCAGATAGATTCTTTTGAGCTCTGAAAGCAGAATGGGGGAATTTGGAGAGGGTCTGGCAACAAGGGTTGGTGGCAATGGTTTTCCCTCAGAGCTTAAGGTAGGAGAAGCATGAGAGCTCCATTTTTTGAGAGAGGGGAGGGAGAAATAATTAGTGTAAAAATTGTGTAAAACATAATCTAAGTACCTATTAACTAAAACATTGTATGGCTGTGTAAGTTTCAGATACTGTGCTCCCCTGTGAGGTTGGGGAGGGAGCTTTTATGAGGGGATGGTACAAATCTCAACATAAGGAAGTTACTATGTCTCAGAACACCTGAAAAGAATCTATAAATTATAAATAGTACATCCAACGCTTCTTTAAGTGATCTAAATTCTTGTCGTGTTGGGGAAGGTTCAATGTACTTAATTTCAGATAAATCATATTTACACATCTCTCTTTGCAAGTCCCTTCCTAAGTGTTAAGGGATGGAGAAATACTTTACACCCAGTTTATTTGACAGACACTTTTCTTTAACCCTATGAGATGAGTGTTTCATATTTCTTCTGAAATACTTGCTGACTATGATCTCAGATGGAGCTACTTTTAAAAGAGTGTCCTCTGAATATGACAAGCTG
Organism: Canis lupus familiaris; assembly: GCF_011100685.1. Taxonomy (NCBI): domain Eukaryota; kingdom Metazoa; phylum Chordata; class Mammalia; order Carnivora; family Canidae; genus Canis; species Canis lupus. The sequence goes on from NC_049246.1 coordinate 11,143,169, forward strand.
GATTTTGAGAGTAAGTACTAAAGTGGACTCTTGAATCCAGGTGTTTTGTTTTAGTATTTTACATCTGCGTTGCATCAGACACAGCAGAGGTTAGCATTCCGTTTTTTCTGCTTTCATAGTCCTATTCCAGGTCTGTAAATTTGAAAAAGTGGTTTATATTTTCATCATGAAGAATATTTGTGGAGCATACAATTGTAGATTACACACAACAAAATTTAAATTCTAGCCCCATTTCTATTACCCTTCATTTACCAGCCAACATGTAAGAAGCATAGAGTCATGTTAATACTAGCTAAAGAGGGATCCCTGGGTGGCGCAGTGGTTTGGCGCCTGCCTTTGGCCCAGGGCGCAATCCTGGAGACCCGGGATCGAATCCCACGTCGGGCTCCCGGTGCATGGAGCCTGCTTCTCCCTCTGCCTGTGTCTCTGCCTCTCTCTCTCTCTCTCTCTCTGTGACTATCATAAATAAGTAAATTTAAAAAAAAAAATACTAGCTAAAGAGAAATTTAGTTCAGAAGGCAGATCTACCCAAACCATCATATAGTTGCATATAGAGCCTAAAATAATATATGTATATACCTGATATTTTTTATTCAGATGCCATTTTTGGATAGTAGGGTCAATATTTTCCTCCACTGGCAAGAATAATTGAGGGGAAGCTTTTGTATTTTTGAAAATTCAAAAATTTGTTCCTTGAAGACCATTAAAAACTGGAGGAGAGGGCAGCCCTGGTGGCCCAGCGGTTTAGCACCGCCTTCAGCCCCAGGATCAAGTCCCATGTCGGGCTCCCCGCATGGACCCTGCTTCTCCCTCTGCCTGTGTCTCTGTCTCTCTTTCTCTCTGTCTCTCTCTAATAAATAAATAAAATTTTTTTAAAAAACTGGAGGAGAGAAAATTTGCCTTATTCAAAGCTACTACTAGGAGGTTACTGCAAAAGCAGTTTATGCTAATCATCTTCAGAACTAGGAGGCTGATTTAGAATCTAAAAGCTGAGAAAGACAGCCTAAGTCATTCTGATTGTACGGTTTGAGTTTTTTTGTTTTTTCCTCATGGAAGCAATGCATGCGCAGTATAGAAAATTAGAAAACACAAAAGGGCAAAAAGAATGGAATCCAGAGCACAAAGAATCACTGGAAATGAATTGCCTTGCAGGTATTCTTTTATATGACAAAATATATCTATTTTAAAAAAATAGATTGACGCTGTTTTCTAAGTAAGTTGGGACATTTTTCTCTTGGCTTTTTTCATGACCGTGTTTTTATTTCATAAAATATGTCATGCTGAAGCCTTAGGAAACATCCTTCCTTTACTTCAGGAGTGGCGAATTACACGTAGGCTATTTACTCGCATTTTTCATTTCTGTCAGCATGGTAGGATGCCAAATGGCTGTTCTGAATAATTTTCAAAGGTATGTTTTTTTGATACTTTGCCAGGGAAATCATAACTCTTAAAGTGCTCCATAACCCTAACCATACAATTGGATCTATGGATAGATATTATGTTCCATGTTTTGTTGTTTTCTCACTGTTTTAGCATCTGGGATTGATGCCAAAGGCTATTCAGCCTCACTCCATTTATTAAATTAGAGTGTACAACTAAGTTTACAATAGAGCATAGAAGAAAAAAAAGAAGACCTGTTTGTTTATTGTTTTAGTTAGGTGTTTTTACATCAGCAAGAAAAGAAAGCATTATTTCTCAAATACCTCAGTGAAATTGCCTGACAATGGTTAACAGAATAATTGCCTCATGCCTGGGTCTTTAGAAGAGCTCCCTGCCTTATTCCAAACCATCTTCCATAGTACTGCCAAAGACGTTTGTCCCCTCAAATTCAAATCTATTATTTCAGCTCCTTGTTCCCTGCCCCACAGGATTAATTCCAGACTCTTTAGAATGGCAAACAGGCCTTTTGTCACCTGACTTTTAAGAATGTCATCTCATTCTTAAATCCTTTACTCTGGTCACGTTAAATTACTTGGAATTCTTTGAAAATGTCATGAAGTTTCATGCCCCTGTACTTTGACTCCTGTCCTCCCCTTTTCCTGGAAGGCTCTGTTGCACTGTCTCGGGACAAGCATCACTCCTCTGATGCAGCCTTTCTTGACTTGCTCTACTGTTGTGCTTTCCCCCTTCCAGAGAGGACAGATCTGTGCCCCACTGCATATGCATACAGGAAGTGTCACAGGGTCTGTAACACATTGTTGCACTTCTTGTTTTTTTCACATGCCTCTCCTTGTTGGCCTGTAAACTCCATATTCCCCATCTGTTTTGGAGCTAGTTGTGTCCTTTTATAGCTCTCACCTTTCATTAGGAACATAGTCATAGCCTTTCAGCTGGCCTGCCTGCCTTTCTCCTCTCCTCACTCACCTGTTCCCTGATCCTTCTCCACATTCTCACCACAGTAGACTCAAGAAACAATGACTGCATCTTTCAAGAAAAAGTCTGGTGGTCCAGACTGGATGAAATGAGCCCCAAGGCACAATTAGCACTGAGTCTAATTTATTTCCTACAGTAAGTATTTAAGACTGCCTTGGCCCTAGCACCCTGCTGAGAGATTCTAGAATGTGGGAAGGTGGAGAATGAGGAGTTAACTAGGAAATGAATGGGCTGTGAGAAACTAGATGAAGAAACATACAAGTCACAGATACAAAAGGGTATAGTTAGCCAGGATTCCACCAGGGCGGCCAGAACTTGCATGGGTAAGGCACTCAGGAGTGTGTTACTAGGGCTTCTCTGTGGCCCTGGGTCAGAGTGGTACTGAAGTCAAGAGAACACTGTCCCAGGGGTGGAGGGATGGGTTAAGTCAGGGATGGGGATTAAGGAGTGCACTTGTCGTGATGAGCACAGAGTGATGTATAGAAGTGTTGTATTACTATATTGTACAACTAAAATGAATATAACCCTGTATGTTAACTAACTGGAATTTAAAAAAACAAAAAATACTGTCCAGTGTCCAAAAGTAGTTGAAAAATTCTTCAAAGCAGAGAAGGACCTACAGTGTGGAAGATAGAAAGAGCAACAGAAGTCAAAATCTGGTCAAAATACATTCCATGGGAACCTAAAATTTTAAAATAGTTTGTGTATGACTAATTGCAATACAAAATAATTTCTTCCTTTACCACTATATTCATTAAATGATTGTTCTGAGACATCCTTTTTTAAAAATAGATGTAAAAAGTGATTCAGAATGTGTAAATTCATCTTTCTGCCCACAATTAAAATTTTTCTTGACCTGATGAGTGAGAAGTGATGGCTTATTGTTACTTCAGTGTAATTCTTCCTGATTGCTGGTAAGATAAAGCAGGTTTTCATATTTATTTATTGTTTAGATTTGCTTTCCTGGAAATGCCTATTCACACATCCTTTGCTCATTTTTCTATGGAGTTTTTCATCTTCTTCCTATAAATTTGTACGTGCTCATGTACTAAAAATGTTAACCTTTGTCTTATGCATTACAAATGTTTCTCATAATCTGCTGTAATATTTTTCTTTTGGTATCTTCAAGCTATACATTTTTTAAAAAGATTATTTATTTGAGAGAGAGAGAGAATACACACAAGCATGAGCAGGAAGGGCAGAGGGAGAGAGAGAATCTCAAGCAGACTCCCTGCTGAGTGTGGAGCCTGATGTGGGGCTTGATCTCATGACCCTGAGATCACGACCTGAGCTGACACCAAGAGTTGGATGCTTAACCTACTGTTCCACCCAGGTGCTTCATACAGTTTTAAATAAATGTCTCTTTTCCTTTACAACACCCTGGCTATTTCAGTTGAAAGTGTTTCCCTAGCCCCTAGTATATGAATTTATTCTAAAATTTTATTCTAAAATGCTATTTTTAACACTTTGTTTTTAATTCATATGGAATTTATTTTTCAATATGGATTAAGAGAGGAGTCTAGTTTTATTTTCTTCTAGGGGCTATGTTAAAATCCCATTTACACTAAGATACATTTTGAGACTCTCCATTCTAATGATCTAAATAGTTTTCCGAACAGCAAAACTAGCTAACATTTATTATGCCTGTATGTGCCAAATACTGTCCTAAGCATTTTACATATTTTGGCCCATTTAATCCTGGCAGCAACATTATAGGTCAATTCTGTTATTCCACATGAACTTTAAAATGCTTTTATCAAATTAAAAAGAATCCATTAGGATTATGGTTGGAATTACATAAAATTTATACATTGATTTTGGGAAAATTTACATGCTATATATATCCATCAATAATATTTTATAATTTTTTCCATATGTCTTAAAGCTGTCTTGTTGAATTTAGCCTTAAATATTTTGTACTTTTATCACTGTTACAAATGGAATGTCTTTCCATTTTTATTTCTTTTTAAAGACTTTATTTATTTATTTGAGAGAGAGAGAGAGATAGTGAGAGAGAGCACAAGCAGGGAGGAGATGAAAAGCATTCTCCCTGTAAGCAGAGAGCCCAACACAGCACTGCATCCCAGGACCCGGGGATCATGACCTGAGCCAAAGGCAGATGCTTAACTGACGGAGCCACCCAGGCATATTTCTATCTGACTATTCCTATCAGCATTCTTGCCGTATGATGTGAATAATAGTTGGGTTAGGGTAAATTATGCTGCAGTGGCAACCTGAAGCTCTCAGTGGTTTGTAACGACAATCTCTTCATACTATGTGTCCATCACAAGCTGCCAGCAGCTCAGCTTCACACTATCTTCACTTTGAGACCCAGGCTAACAGAGTAATTGCTAAGCACGTTGCACCCTTGTAGTAGAGGGAAGGAAATCAAGGCACTGCATCTCCTGGCTCATAAAGTTTCTACAAAGAAGGATGCCTGAGTGGCTTAGTGGTTGAGCATCTACCCTTGGCTCAGGGCATGATCCCAGGGTCCTGGGATCTCCCTCTGCCTATGTCTCTGCTCCTCTCTCTGTGTGTCTCTCATGAATAAATAAATAAAATCTTTTAAAAAAAATAAAGAAGTGTCCCTCGTCCCATACCCTCACATTTCATAAGCCAAAGAAAGGTATATGCTCATATCTGATATTGAAGTGTCAGAAATCCACAATCCTTTCACAGGAAGGGGCCCTTCAGGTCACAATGCCAATGGGATGGAAATAGTACTCCAACATGAAGGACAGCAAATATTCTGATCAGTAGTACAAACTATCACAGTGTTTGGTTTTTTAGTTGGCAAGATTGAGAAATCCTAGAAAATAATATGTATGTAATAGACCTCACTGTTCAACAATACCTATTTCCTCTACTTCTAAGCATGTAACAAGATTATTTTTAATCTCTTAAAATTAGGTATAGCTGTGTGACTAACCCTGGCAAATGAAAATATGAGTGGAAGTGATATTTTTCACTTCTGCATGTAAGCATTGAGGAGTTAGAGCATGTGTCTTTATAATATCTTCGCTGTCCTGGTGATTATGGTTGTGTATGTTGATATGGAAGTACCAAAAGACCAAAGCAGCTACAATGCTGGGCCATAATGCAGAAGATAGTTGCCCTGGATGCTTTCCAGGTGGAGGCTCTTTGTGGTTTTAAATAACTGAGAGTTAAGGGGTTTGGAGGCCTCTTTTTGGTTTTACTGCAGTATAACCTAGCCTATCTTAATACAGCCTACATATTTTAAATATTTTAATAAATGTGTGTGTATATATGTGTGTGTATGAATGTTTATATAGATATATATATTCACTTATGCATATTGCTATCTGGGACAAAGTTCTTTAAGTATTTGGAGTACCATGATTTGGAGTACAATGATATTTTTCCTGCATAAACCACATTCATAATGCATACTATACAATTTGCAGTTTAGATTTCTTTACCATGGATCAAGAACTATACTAGCAGTAAAATGTAAATGCAGAATCTTACAACTTCCCCCTCCTGTTCTATAATTGTCACACCAAAACCAACAGCATTGCTTATAACTTGCCTTTACTGAATCTTTCCAAACAATTTTTTAAAAGATTTATTAGAGAGAGAGTGCAGGGGTGGGGGAGAGAGGAAGGGGCAGACTGAGAGTGAGAGAGTCTTAAGTAAGTGCGATGCTGAGTGCAGAGCCTGATGTGGTCCTGGATCTCACAACCCTGAGATCAGGACAAGAGCCAAAACTAGATTTGGATGCTTAACTGACTATACCACCCAGGTACACCTTGAATCTTTTTAAAGCAGACAACTTAGTTTTCATAAAAACAACAATTCATTCTTTTCACATTATTGTTTTTTGAATTCAGTAATATTTATTTAAATTACTTAGTTTTGATAGCAGTACAACTGTCATAAAAAAGTTTTGGAGAAAAAAAACGTTTCAGAGAAAACACAACTGGGTATTAGTAAGCATAGAACAACCAGTGAAAGTGGGATAGATGGTTATCTCACAAGGTGAGGGCATCTATCCTGCCATAGGTAATAGTCTGTAAGTACTGCAGATGAAAATGAGAACTTGTGTAAATCTTGCACTTATGTAGAAGTAAATTGAAAGAGCTTCTACCATATAAAGAACAATGTGCACACACACATACATCTGTATGTATATTGGTATATGTATATGTGTCTCTGTTGTATTTATCTTGTGTCCAGTTACATTATTCAATTATCATGTTAATTCTAGTAGGCCCTTTTTGAAAGCATTATCTTGGGGGTTATAAATATGTAATCATATTATCAACAAACAGATAATTTAATTTCTTCTTTAACAAATTTATATTAATTATTTCCTTATCTCACTGCACTTGCAAAATAATGTTGGATAAATAATGATGATAGTGGGTCTGCCCATCTTTTTCTTGATTCAGTAAATATTTATAGCATTCTACATGAAGTTTCTTAAATATTTTTGTTGGATTTATTACTAGATATATTATTTTTGTACTATTGTAACTGGTATCCTTTAAAATTAAAATTTGCAACTGTTTTTTTGATGGGATATGGAAATGCAATTAACTCTGATTTATTGATCCTATGACTAGCAATCATTTTTTGATAATTTTTTATTATAATTTGTGGTAGAATCTTTGAGTTTTTTTATATAGACATTTATTTAATTTATAAATAATGACAATTTAGTCTCTTCCTTCCAATCCGTATACTCCTTTACTATTTTTTTCGATGTCCTGCAATAGCTAAAACTCCAGCATAAAGTAATTAGGAATGAAAACATTTTATCTCCTAGCCTTAGTCTTTTTTTTAAAAGAAATGCTTTTAACTTTGAAGCTATGGAGTATTACATTTGCTGGAGATATTTTTGCAGATATCCTTTATTAGGTAGGCTAAGGATGTTCTTTTCTATTTCTTTTTGGCTACAATTTTTTGTTTGTTTTTATTATAAATGGCTTGTGAAATTTTTTTGAATGTTTTTCTACCTCTTTTGAAATGACCATATGATTTTTCTCTTTTAATCTGTTATGGGATAAATTGCATTAATAAATCTCTAATGGTACAACAATCTCGACTCCTTGTAGACTCAGTTGGTCATTATCTTTGTATATATATCATTTGATACAGTTGCTTTTATTTTGTTTAAGATTTTTGCCTCCATGATGAAGATTGAAGTTGTATTGTAATTTTTTCTTGTCTGGTTTTATGTATAATGTTATACTAGCTTTATAAAGTCAGGGGATGTTCCTCCTTTTATACTCCCTAAAAGAGTTTACAATTGGAATGATCTCTTCCTTGTATCTTGGCAAACTTGCTTATAAAACTGTTGGACCTAGTGTTTTCTTTGTGGGAAAATTTTTACTAATGATTATAGGCTAGATGGTAATCAAATTATTTAACAATCTATTAGAATGGTTACACTAATCAATCAAAACTGACCATGGCCCTACATGAACAGTATAGATGTAGAATTGCATATAAGCCAAATATAAGGCTTATTTATGATTTTAAATTTCTAGGTGAGTTTTGTAAATTTGTATTTTCAGAAATTTGCCAATTTTACTTGTTTTTAAAGTTATTGATAAGTTTCTTGTAATATTTTATCTTTGTAGTTGCTGTTGTATTTATGATTTCTTTTTCCATTCTTAAAATTGTATCTGCTCTCTCCATCAATTTGCTAAGGGTTTGTCAATTTTATTAATTTCTTTTCAATGAATCAACATTTTCATTGTTAATCCTTTTTACTGAATGTATTTCATTAATTTTTGCTCTTTTAATTATTTCCTTTATTCTATTCTATTTAGATTTTTTGTTCTTTTTGTAATCTCAACTTTTCTTTTTTTATTAATATAAATATTATAAGGCTATCACTTCCTCCATCTACCACTTTAGCTGTATTTCATAAACTTTCCTATAGAATTGTTATTGTTGGTTCTAATTTTCTTATTTGCTTTTGCTTTCTTTCTGACCCATGAACAATTTAGAATTATGCTTTAAATTTCCAAGGTTTTTTTTTGGGGGGGGGAGGGGCTATGTTTTTGTTATTAATTGTATTGTGATCAGAGAACGTGTTCCATGATAATGATTCTTTGGCCTCTGGTAAGACTTACTTTATCGGCTGATACATTGTCAATTTTTATAACTGTTCCTGGGAACAGAAAGTGTATTCTAGTTCTTAGATATAGGCATCTATATATGCTTATTAGACATGGTTTATTTATTGTGATGGTCAAATCATCCCTATTATTACTGATATTTTTATCTTGTCAATTTCTGGCAACGATTTATTAAAGTCTACCTCAATAATAGTGTATTGTCAATTTCCTTTTCTTGTTTTATCATTTTTTTGGTTGACATTTTTTGAAGCTATCTTATTAGAAGTATGCAAGTTTACAATTGCTTACATCTTTCTAATGAATTGGACCTTCCTTAGTAGGTAATAAACCTCTATCTCTAGTAATGCTGTTTGCTTTTTTCTTTTCATTGCTGTTTGCTTTTGCTTGTAACTCTTCTGTGAACTTGTTTTACACGTGTCTCATGTAAACAACATGTAACAAGATTTTGCTTTCTATCTAATCTGATAAAAAGTTTGACTCACTTACCCTTATTGTTATTTTAATTATTTGAATTTAACTTCTACTATTTTATTTTATTTATTCTATTGTTCTGCTTTTTAAAATTTTTTTTTGTTCTGCTTTTTTAAATTCTTTTTTTTACCTTCTTGACTTTTTTATTGTTTTGTGGGGTTTTTTTTCTTAATCTGTTTATCTCTGGAGCTTATACCTTATTTTTTAATATTTTACTAGGTGTCCTATAATTTTAACATATATATGTGTCTGTGTAATTTAATAAAATATATAACTAATAAAGTGTGTAGTTTAGTAAGTCTTGAAGTTAGTTGTGTTTTACCTTCCTGAACAAAGTATAGACTTTCAAATGCCTTATTCCTAATTATCAACTCCCAACTTATATGCCATTTTTACCAGCATTCTAGTTGTATATCATTTTTAACCTTATTATTAAGATATTACAACTGTTGTTTACCACAGTGATTGTCTAGATTTACCCATGTGTTTATTATTTTCTTTGCTATCTGCTTTGGATCTGAGACCTTCTTTCTAGGATGAGTTTTCTTCATCCTGGGAATATATCCTGTAGAAATTCCTCTAGTGAGTAATAGTAAACTTTCATTTTTTATGTTCGTCAGAAAATGTTATTTTTCCATCCTGAAAGATAGTTTTGCTGGGTATAGAAATCTAGGCTGTCAATTATTTTCTCTCTTCATTTCGAAGATATTGTTACTGCCTTCTGGCATCCATCATTGTTGTTAATAAATATTACCATAAGTCTGTTTTTCCTTTGTGGGTAATCTGTATTTTTTCCCTGACTGCTTTAAGATTTTCTTTTTGTCTGCATTTGACCACAACATGTCTTGATGTGAATACCCTTTTATTTCTCCTGACTTGAATTTTTGTGGCACATGATAACTTTCATGATAAAACAGGAGCCACTCCAAAACAGTCAAATTTTACTCTTGCCTATCCTTACCCCCTAACACTTCCACCTCCTTTGAAGGCAACTGTGGGATCATGAGGTGACAAAAACAAGAATGGAGAAATGGAACCCATATCCTTGATAACCTCACTGAAAACAGATTGTCTACCTCTAGACTTCATGCTATAGGAAAAAAATAATTGCCTTTTTTGCTTAATGTATACTCTTTTGTCAGATATTCTGTGACTCCAAAATAATCTTAAAACATAATACTTTATTTTTTCCTGTGAAATGCAACAGAACATTGTAACACTGCTCAAAAATGTTTTTTAAATGACTACTAATCGTTTTGTATCAGGTACATGTAGAAATCTGTTTTATTTTTATGCATATGCCTAAATTAATGACTAGTAAGAAAATATTAATCACTTATTAAAGACAATTAGTAGAATTTCTCCTTCCATTGAAAATTTATTTGGAAATCTGTATATATTGAGATTACTTTTTAAACTTAGTGTTATGACTCATGTTGTCATTTTTTTTTAAAGATTTATTTATTTATTTGAGAGACAGGGTTGGGGCACCCCGGTGGCTCAGCGGTTTAGCGCCACCTTCAGCCAGGGCCTGATCCTGGAGACCTGGGATCGAGTACCACATCGGGCTCCCTGCATGGAGCCTGCTTCTCCCTCTGCCTGTGTCTCTGCCTCTCTCTCTCTCTCTCTCTCTCTCTCTGTCATGAATAAATAAAGTATTTAAAAAAAAAGAGAGAGAGAGACAGGGTTAGTGAGAGAGAGCACACAAGCAGGGGCAGAGGGAGAGGGAGAAGTAGGCTTCCCTGGACCCCAATGTGGGGCTCAATCCTAGGACCCCAGGATCATGTAGGAGTCAGATATTTAACTGACTGAGCCACCCAGACACCCGTTATGTTGTCATTTAAACAAAAGTCTTAGGTCTTACAAGTAAAAGGAGTATCATTTTAAAGTTATTTCTGTTTTTGACTTCTGTGTCATGCCATTAATTCTTAAGAAGATTTGTTTTAAGTGGAGAACACTGTGAAAATGTATTTGTCTCATTAGGACAAAAGTCAAGCAAGTGCAGGAAAATAATTAATTTTATTAGTTAAGAGCAATGAAGAATCTGGTTTATGGATATGTATAAAAACTGTTCTTTTGTTTGAATGCCCTGGTATAGCAACTATTAAAAGATTGGAAATCCTGTTAAAAGATCTAAGTGCCTGACTCCAAATGCTTATTTGAATTTTGCCTCTATAAAGCTGCACAATATATTTCAAGTTATCAGCAGCACTTGATTTTTTTAAAAGATTTTATTTATTTGAGAGAGAGAGAGAGTGCAAGCACAAAAGAGCATGAGCAGAGAGAAGGGGAAGGGAAGAGGGGCAGAGAGAGAAGCAGACTCCCCCTGAGCAGGGAACCTGATGCAGGACTTGATCCCAGGACCCTGGGATCATGACCTGAGCCGAAGGCAGATGCCTAACCGAATGAGCCACCCAGACACCCTAGTACTTGACTTTTGAAAAATAACATCCCAACTAATCACTGCAAACAGAATTGACTAATTGAACAATTTAGAATCCCAAAATTCTTCTGTGTGTACTAACTCATTGTTATTGATGGCACTTACCAATACTTCCCATTCCTTTGCTATACAATAACTATTTTATTCATTCATTCACCAAATATTTATTTATTAAAGTGTCTACTATTAAAGTAACTATTGGCTATGGGGTCATAATGCCTGCCAGATATGATTCCTGTCCTCATAGACTTTCAGCCTCAGAGGGAAGCACCTATCAATCAAATAAATAAACAAAGAATTATGGCTCCAGCAAGTAGCACAAAAGAGAAATAAGTGGTCCTAATAAAAGAGATTTGAACTAGTCAGCTAGGTCAGAAAAGGCTTTTCAGGCCTGGTGAGTAGAAGTTAACTGAGTGAAGGAAGCAGAAAGTGAAAATAGACATAGGCAAGGTACTGTGATAAGAGGTAGCCTGGTGTATATGAGGGAACAGAAGAAGGACAGTGTGGCTGGTGCAGGAAATGAGGCTGGTACAGGTCGGTACAGATGGGGAAATGCAGGGTCTCACACATAGGGGGGCCACTATAGGATGTGGCATAGAACAGTAAGGAGGCTAACACGAGGAATGAGAGCAGTTTGAAGATGGAGAGAAATGGATTTGAGAGCTATTTAGAAGTCAATAATTACAAGTTTGGGTGATGGATTGGTTGTAGGGAATAAGGTTGCAGAAGATGTCAAGGATGATACAACTTTCCAACTTGCGCAATTAAATGGATATAATAGCATTTACTCAGTTATGGAACATTGGAAGGATACCAGGTTTGGGGGGAAAGCCATGAGTTCTGCATTAGACATGTTGGGTTTGAGATATCCAGAAGGAAATCCCAAGTAGGCAACTGGATATGCAGGCTTTGGTACCCAGAAGAGACATCTAAATGAAAGAGATAGCTGCCTGTAAGTGATAGTCTAAGCCCAGGGCACAGGGTAAATCCTTCAAAGACAGCACTTTAAGACTAGGAAAAGAAATAGGTGCTAAAAAGGAGAGTACTTCTTAGAGTTCACCACTAAAGAACTTCTAAAAGCAGAGGAAAGTGAATATGAATAAAAAGCAATCTGTGGTCAAGAGCCAAATCTGTTGGCTGCAGGCATGAAATTTGGGCACACTTTATGTTTCAGGAGTACCTAATATATCCCTATTTGATTTCATATAACAGAAAACCAAATTTTCGGGATTTACCCTCAGGTGAAATTGATAACTCTAGAGAAGTATTTCTCTTCTGGCTATGTACACTCCCTGATACAATCCTAAACTCTTTTGTCTAGGAGCATGGATGCCCCATTTCAAGAATCATGAAAGTATAATTCCTTTTTAGAAAGCCAGGAAATTGTAATCCCAGAAAGGATGGGAGCCTGTCAAAAGTTATGCATCAAATTAGTAGCAGAATGCTGACAGAGCCTGGATCTCATGATTCCTAACAAGTGCTCAACCCATCTACAAACATCAAATGTCAAACAAATGTAAATAGTTATTAAACACCTACTAAGATACCAGGTAGTGGTCTTTCCAGTACACCATGAGCATGTCAGACTTCACCAGAGTTTTAGGACCCGGCAATGCAGTCTAAGGCACGTGAAATACATGACTCTTGCATCATTAGATTTGATCTGTACTCCAAGACCAATCACTCATTCTTAGAGAGAAGGAGACAAAACAGATTAAAATCAAGATTAATCAGAGGCTCTGGCTTAAGGGGGTTGCAGATGTAAGTAGGAAGGAGAAGGAGAGAGTGGGATAGAGAGAGAAAGACAGAGAGAGACAGAAAAAGAAAGAAAATACAGAATGAGGAAGAGATTAAAATAATCAGGCCCCATTATCTTTTTCTTCTCTCTTCCAATCAGCTCTGATGTCTTTTCGAAAGTAGGCATATCTTTTTAAGAAGGAGCAATCTGCAAGTGAGCTTGGAGGCAGCGCTCATGTTCACCAAATGCAAACTGCATTCTGAGAATACCAAATGCAGTTCCAAAGGCGAGTTTGCTGAGACAGAATGTGACTGTGTCTTGCTGGGGGACACATAGTGCCCACGTGCCAGGGAAGCTCCTTCTTTCCATAACATATAGACATACTTTCACAGAACTTAAGGAGTAGGAGGTTTCTAAAGCCAAAATATACTTGAGAAGTTTGTTTCTCTAGTTGAACACTGCTGGATTTTTCCCTTGTTCAGTGTAGGAAATCCCACTTCAAGTTTCTGCATAAAAAGAAATGTGCTAATGGCCTGGGAAGTCACTGTAAACTCAGCAGTGTTTCAATAACAGTCATACAGAGATAGAGAAACATGCAGTCTTGCTTGGGGTTTAAAAGCCAACTCAATAGTTGACCAGATTCCTGCAATCCCTGCAGCAGACACATGAGTAAGGATTCCACTGGTCCACCTACCTCCTGACCCTTGATTGATGTAGCCCAGCCTTCTTACAGGGTCAAAATGTCACACACATTTTAAAACAATTAAAGTAGTCATATCTTAAAATAGGAGAAACAGGAGCCCAGTTGAACATTCCCCTAGCAGCCATTTCTGTCATGAGGAAGATTGCAGCTTGACCTGCTGGTGAGGAGAATGGCTGCAGTGGGGTGTTTGGATTTCCTTCTATTTCCACTATGTCCCTGATCATTAAAATGGGGGATCTCCACAGAGTTAAAGGTTATTTTACACAGGAAGCACATTCAGTATTAGTACAACAAATGTTTTCCTTTCTCCAGCTATGGAAGAACTCTACTCACAGGGAGTCGTGATAAAGCAGAGCATCAGCCCTTTCCGCTCGGATACCAATAAGTCTTGCACTTCAAAATTGCTGGCCTAAAAAGGATACTTAAGAAGGAGCAGGTCTTTTTTTTTTTTTTCTTTTAAAGAAAGCAACAGCAGAAGCAGCAGTCTGATTTCCTTGTACACTTAGATGCATACAAAAAAGAAAAGTGAGTCACTCTGAGCTTCTAACTTTAGTTTATAGAAACAAAGCAGTGAATCATGTTAACTTGTCAAAGAGGACCTACATATAGTCTTATCTAGATAACGTTCATATTAAAAGAATCTGAGAATCTATTTTTGTGGTAGAGTTATGGGATTGAAGCTACAACTGTCTACTCACTAACAATTTTGCAGGTCAGGATGTTGTCATAAAGAACCTTCCAATAGTGATATTGTAGGGCCATCTTATACTACAACCTACTTTCATTCAGAATCAGCCATTGTCAGGTCTAAGTTTCTTCACATCCAGTACTGAAAACAACTATGAAATTAACATTGGGAAAAGCATTGTAGACTCAGTCCTAATACTAATATTAACTCACTTATTCAGTCAACTGAAAAGTAAAAAAAAGAAGAAAAAAAAAAAAAAAAACGTGGATGAGGGGCACCTGGGTGGCTCTGTTGGTTAAGTGTCTGACTTTGGCTCAGGTCATGATCTCAAAGTCCTGGGATTGAGCCCAGAGATTCAGCTCTGCACTCAGTGGGGAGTCTGTTCTCCCTCTCCCTCTGCCCCTCCTCCTCCCCGATTGTGTACGCTCTCTCTCTCAAAGAAATAAGTAAAATCTTTTTTAAAAGATTTAAAGGTATATGTAAAATATATCAAACATATATAATCCAAACACTAGTCTTTCTGCAAATCAAAACAACTCTCTTAGATGCCTGAAATAGCAGAATTAGTCTACCCAAAATAATTAGTCCTATATCTCGAATCCTTTCTTATAAAACTAGTCCCCTATCAGTCTTTGAAACTTTTAAACTACTTTTATTATCTCTAATACATAGGAAGTACCTTTCCAGCCTTTCTAATCAGTACATAATTATAAAATGTCAATCAACAGTCACAAGCAATTATTGATAGCAGTATTATGAAATAGTTTGTAAAATAGCAGTAACAGTCAAGGATGCCTCATTTCACCACTCTGCCCTACTGCCTCCCATGAAAATAAACTAAGCAAAACAGAGCAAATTTCCTGATTCAATGCATTCCAAAGCCATGATTTGGGTTGTACCTGGCGTTTGGAATATTTGGATTACTGTTCTCCTGACCACAAAAGATTTTGTTTTTGTTTTCTGTAAGATATCCTGAAGTCGTGGTTTATCATTTATCATACACTGCAATTAAATCCAGTCCCACATGGAATTTTAAAGGATGACTAGTTGAATAAAACCCTTTAAAGCATGACTTCTGTCATGTCTCTATTTGTCAGGGTCACTCCTTGCTTTGTGATCTTCCTCCTCACAGCTTGAGCCTGGACTGTCTACAGATGAGCCTTCTGCTAGGAACTTCCATATCATTCCATGAGACTATCACAGAAAGGACCTGAGTTCAAAAGAGAGGTAGTGTTAGACTTCCCTCAACTACTGCCTCACATCTACCAGGTTTCTTGTAACTGACTTAAGGTCTTGGATATATATCCTCACTTATCATAAGAGTTGTCACTTAATGCCAGGTCCTGTACTGAGCTCATTACATGTGCTCAATCCTCACAGCCTTTGAAGTTAAATACAACTACTACTTGCCATTTTGCAAATGAGCAAGTTTGGTCTCCACTGACTTGCCCAGATCCTGCAATCTGGGCAGATTCTGTAATCGGTTTGTTGAATTCTAGAGCTCAAGCTCTTAGCCATTTGGCTATGCTAACTGGGTAGGAAATTCAGCAACAATTCCATAAAAACACAGAAATCATTATCTAGCCACGTGCAAAATAATTATTTGTTAAGAGATTTCATGAAAATTAGCAAACATATTTTGAAGCTGTTTGCAGGCAACATACACAAGATAAAGAAAAAGAACCACTGTTTCTCCTTGAACAACATTTTTGCAGGATTTGATAGGGTCCCTAAAATAATTGCAGATTGCAAGAGACCAGATACTACGCCATCCAAAGGTGCTTTGGCTGGTTGCAATGATCCCATAAAGAAACGGACACCACCATTCAAACTCAGTCTTATAGACCACCACAAACTAAACTGAGAATGTATTTCCATCTTGTCTTATTCTGACATGTTAGCCAATAAGTGACTTAACTAATCACCAACTTAAAGAAATCCCAAATCTGTAGTTCCTTAGAGAAAAAAGGCTTTCCTTCTTGAAAATCCCATTTCTTCCCTTCTTTATGAAAAGTAGCACTGAAATGAGCTCAACATGAAAAGTGGATAAACTCAGAAGCACTTAGATTTGATGAGATAGCAGCCCATACAACTGGTTCCCACTCAGTGCTGCACTGATTATTTACTTCCCATACACAAATAAGGCAAGCCAAAGCTATTGTCTCTCTCTCCATAATTTTAAATATGGGAGAAATATGATTTAAGCAAACAAACTTTTAAATATGATTGAAAACATGCTCAAGAAAGCCACTGACATGGAGCACCTGGGTGACTCAGTCAGTTAGGAGTCTGCCTTGGGTTCAGGTCCTGATCCTAGGGTCCTGGAATAGAGCTCTGCATCCTCCTCCTCCCCTTCCTCCTCCTAGGAAACCTTTTCCTTCTCCCTCTGCCCTGCCCTCCTGCTTGTGCTCTCGTTTGCGCTCTCTCTCAAATAACTAAATAAAATCTTAAAAAAAAAAAAAGAAAGAAAGCTATTGGCTTGATTCATGTGCTGTCTTCAATCAAATCTCAGCATTGAATTCTAAACGCAAAATAAATCTTTTTGGTGTCAATAGGTAAATTATCCAGCTCTGTGAATGTGAGGGGTAGGAAGCCTTTGTCTCAGTGGGGGTAGGGCGTACAAGTTTCTCCGTAGCCACCAGAATCCCTTAAAGTGAAAGTACTTGTTATTTGTCTTTAGCAAATAAAACAAACAACAATCCTTTGATTCTTAGGAAGCTCTTTCTTGTTAAGGTAACATTCGGTCTGACTTTTATGTTTCAGCATTCATTGTATACTTAATTATTTTAAAAAGTTTTGTTTTAAATCATTACACTTTTTCATAACTTAAGATAAACATGGGCAGGCTTTGTTAAAGATTAAAAATAAATTTCACACAAACCTGCAAAATGTGACAAAGATAATACCACGTGGGGTCGGTATGTTCCAAAACACGATTCTCAGGGGGCCCCTCTAAACACAGTGCTTCATTAGAATTCTTGTTCTGAAAAGCTTCAGGAAGCCCCTGACTCCAACCCACCCTTTCCTGAAACTGGTGAAAGTATAAAAAAAAAAAAAAATTACCACTGAAGTGAAAAAAAAAAGCAGAATTTCAACACATCAGGGACACATGTTGGGTTGTTTTTTAAAAAAGATTTTATTTATTTATTTGGGAGAGAGAGCAAGAGGGAAAGCATGGGCAAGGGTAAGGGAGGAGAACAGAGGGAGAGGGAGAAGCAGACTTCCTACTGAGCAGGGAGCCAGACATGGGGCTCAATCCCAGGAGCCTAGGACTATGACCTGAGTCGAAGGCAGACACTTAACCTACTGAGACACCCAGGGGCTCCAGAGAGGCATGTTTTGTCTCTTTTTAGACTGTTTTTTTTTTTTTAATTTTTATTTATTTATGATAGTCACAGAGAGAGAGAGGCGCAGAGACACAGGCAGAGGGAGAAGCAGGCTCCATGCACCGGGAGCCCGATGTGGGATTCGATCCCGGGTCTCCAGGATCGCGCCCTGGGCCAAAGGCAGGCGCCAAACCGCTGCGCCACCCAGGGATACCCTCTTTTTAGACTGTTAACCATGTTCAAAAATGCATTGATGCTAACTCTGTCATAGCCTTCAAACAGAGAACACACTGGTATAATTATTACAAAAAGAAATAGATTCATATTTCTCAATAGAAATGTTAGCAAATGACTGCTAGTAATTCAACTTGCAAATAGCTGTGGATCATATATTACTACATGGAAAATATCATCTCTCTTCAACCTATCGATTTTGGTTGTAATCTTGTAGAAATGAGTGTTCCGTTTTGGAAATATCGAAAGAGAGTTAGAAACAGGTTTCCTTTTGTGTCTTATTTTTCAGGCTTATTCATCAGAATCTGTGAACGTTCACTTGCTCTTCCACTTTATCCTTTCTTTCTATTGTAATACATTTCTTCTTTCTGCCATTGGGAGAGCCGTCTCCCCTCTTGAATTTGGGACTGGGATGTCTGAAGTACTGATGAAGTTCTTAGAGGGCCTCCTGGGTAGCTCAGTGGGTTGAGCACCCCACTCTTGATTTCAGCTCAGGTCATGATCTCAGGGTTGTGGGATTGAGCCCAGTGGGGAGTCTGCTTGAGATTCTCTCTCCCCTCGCCCCTTGCTCCTCCCCCTGCTCTCTCTCTCTCTCTCTCTCTCTCTCAATAAATAAATAAATCTTAAAAAAACGAAAACAAAAAACCTAATGCAGTTCTTGGAACAGACAGTAGGTGGAGTTGAAAAGCCATGCCTCCCAGCCAGCCTTCATTTCTGGAAGTCCTAAGTCAAAGTGTGAAAAGTCTGATGCACTGGGATGAGGAGAAGAGGCTGCTCAGGAGAGAGGGGGGCACAGTCTGGAACCAGAACATATGACTGTCTCCTCCTGCCTCAGGTACCAACGTTTATGAATCGGACCCAGCTTCCTTACTCTTCAATGGAAAATGATTCTACCCCAATTTAGGAATTCTACCCCAGTTGAAGAAATTCAGTATTTTAGACTTAACTGACACTTTGCATAAGGATTTTATGTACTCCATGCCAATGATATTACAGCATCTAATGTGCCAGTGTTATTTGCTAAAAGTGAGCAAAGATGTACACATGTGAATTCAATAAAGCATTAAAAAGGGTTTTTTGTTTTGTTTTGTTTTGTTTTTTAAGTTTACAATTATAAGTGTCCCTTTACAGATTCTATCCTAGCCTCAGGTTCCTGGAAGGAAATCTTTTCCATAGGGAATAATGAAATAGATTTTCTAGGGTTTCTCGAAGAGAACAGTTAGAAAATGGACTGCCCAAAGATGTAAAAATGGAACTGTAACTATGGTACTTAGATCAGAATGGAATGTGATGGGCCATCGGGAAGGAATGCTATTTGTGCTCCCTGGAATGGAGTGGGATTTATTAGTTACTTTTTCCCAGGACCAAAAATTGACAATTGGTTAGCCTAAATGAAATTGTCACTCTTTGGACAGAGTTGTGGGAACTTTTAAAAAGTAGTAGAAAAATCTTCATAAAAACTGGAATTACAGAATCTTGGGATTAGAGAGTATGTGTTCCAACCTCCTTCCAAAAGCAAAAGTCTCCAGAAGAACAGCTCTGAAAGATGACCTTCCA
Organism: Canis lupus familiaris; assembly: GCF_011100685.1. Lineage (NCBI taxonomy): Eukaryota > Metazoa > Chordata > Mammalia > Carnivora > Canidae > Canis > Canis lupus. The sequence goes on from NC_049246.1 coordinate 11,162,812, forward strand.
GACATTTTCTGGAACATTTTGAGGAAAGAACTCTAACAACTTTTCAAAATGCCCCATTCTATTGTTGAACCCCTGATTTCAGTGTTTCTTGAATGAAGGTGGGGAACCCAAAACACACAGACATACTGTTGGAGGTCTAAGAGTTGTATACAAGACCAATACATTTTGCCTTTTCATTGGGACAATGAGCTAGAAAGAACTAATACGTAAGCACGTTATGGTGACCCCCTATTTTTTATTAGACTTTTTTGTTTTTTGAGCAGTTACAGGTTTACAGAGAAACTGAGTGAAAAGTATAGAATTCCCATATACAGCTGATTACTCTGCCTCTAATTTCCCTATTATTAATGCCTTCTATTATTGTGGTGCTTTTGTTGACAATTGAGGAACCACAATCAATAAATTATTGCTACATTTTAAAAGTTTGTTTGCTTATTTATTTATGTATCTATCATCTATCTAAGTAATCTCTACATTCAGTGAGGGGCTTGAACTCACAACCCAAGATCAAGAGCTGTGGCCTCTACTGACTGAGCCAACCAGGCACCCCTCTATATATTACTATTAATTATAGTTCATACTTTCCATTAAGGTTCACTCTTTGTGTTGTACATTCTATGGGCTTTGACAAATGTAGTGAGGATTACCAGGATAGACGTCAGCACTTACCTTTGTTTATGCATTATGAGAGTAGTTCTACTTTAATTGCTTGGAATAAATAAGAACAGTATTGGACTCTATAGGCCACAAATGGTGTCAGTTTTAGTGAAAGAAAGTGACATGACAGCATGCCTCCTAAATGAAGGTTTCTCTGTGGTTCAGAAAAAGAATTATGTTAGGTTTCGGTGGTGTTTTTGTGGTGTTCTACACCTACCCAAGACAAAAGCCACTGGTACCATAGTCATTTTCTGAATGGTGATTTTGTTTCAGCAAAACAAAAAAAAAATCTGTCACGTTAAAATAAAGTTATTCAAATATTGTTGCCATTGCTTTGTTTGCGCTTAATTTATGCACTGGCAGATGTAGTTTGTAACTTGGAATTTGTAAATTTGTTTAACTATAAGCATAAGGACTTTATACCTAGCTGTATGCCCATAATTAAGAAACATCACAGAATAATATTTGTAAATCTTGGGGCTTTGAAAGAGTACTTTTTCTCTATCAGAAGATAGAGAAACATGACTCAGGTTTAAGAAACCCTATTTTAAGCGTGAGTTTTTCCCTATATGGAGTGCAGAGCTGCCTCCCTGTGATCTGCACACACTTATCCTGGTTCTGCCCCCTGAAATCTAATGCTTCCTCCACACAGCCCTCTAAGTATTTAAGTGGAACAACTGCTCAGTTTGTAGCTTTCTCTTCTATAGTTTAAGGGGCTGCAACAGATTAGTATAGATTGAATATATGTAGCATTCCAGGAAGGCATGTTATTCCACTATTCCACCCCTTTCCACTGATTGTCAAACACCAGACTATTAGAGCTGAGGCTAAGATCTGCTTCTATCATTTATCAGCTCTCTCGAAAGTGAAAACAAGCTCAGCCTGGCCTGATTTGTTCTAAATAAGTTCATATCAACTCTTGGGGCACTTCCCTTTCTGAATGCTCATGGTCATGTTCAGGATGGATTAGACTGGAGGTTTTAGTTTCTGTAATACAGCCTTCTACCATTTTTATTTTTATTTATTTATTTATTTATTTATTTATTTATTTATTTATTCATGAGACACAGAGAGAGAGAGAGAGAGAGAGAGAGAGAAAGAGAGAGAGAGAGGCAGAAGCAGGCTCCATGCAAGGAGCCCGACATGGGACTCGATCCGGGGTCTCCAGGATCATGCCCTGGGCTGAAGGCAGCGCTAAACTGCTGAGCCACCTGGCCTGCCCAGCCTTCTCCCATTTTTAAACTGGGACAATGTTTTCCTATAACCAGTATTCTGTAAACTCTCATCCTATATGATTTCCCAAAGAGAACTGGGAGTGGTTCTCCAAGCAAAACCTCACATTACTTTTTCCCACTTACTGCAATTATAATTTCCTGGAACAAAGGATGAGCAGAGCTCGCTGGAAAATACTGCATCACTGACAACTAAAAGTGGTAAGAAGCTCTGCCTGGAGTCTTTGAAGATCTAGTTGAAGTTGTGACTTTGGGGTTCGGGTCAAGGGGGGCAGGACCTAAAGGTTCTGTGGAATTGGGAGAGGTGTTAGCTGGTTGCTAAAACAAAATAAGGACTCTATGACAAGAATCCATTCTTCTTCTAGCATGAGAGATGATGATGTGTTTCAGGCCAAAAAAGAGAGTCAACAGAGAAAAACAAAAAATAGTAGTCAGTGACCTCAAGAGTTGAGAGCAGGTTGGCGTGAGGTGTGAGGAAAGTTTTCCTCAAATGGGAAGTTAAAGAATGAACACATAGGAGAGCCTATCCTAAAGTACCGTATATATGGATGCCCATAGGAAGAAGGGTATGTGTGTGTTTGCACATGTGTGTGACACACACCAGAGCTGGAGGGAAGGCGATTTTGCAAGCAGTCTAACCTATATAAACTAACCTTAATAGGAGAAAGAAAGAGCATTCTTACCTGCTACCTCTCAGTAATGTGATTTTGATTAATGTTTGTACTTAATTATGGGATCTTTGGGAGGAAACTACAAATTTTGATCATTCAAAGACAGGAGATAACTCCTATTGGAATCAGTGATGATGAGAAAGGCTGTATAGAAAGCCAATGTGTCCCAAGTCCAATCTTTGTTAATTTAGGTATTATGCTTGGACATTACTCCTGGTTCCATAAAGACAAGCCTGGGTATTCTGCATGTAACAGAAGAGTGTAGATCGTGAAGATGGACAAGGCTGCATAAGAGTCCTTGCTCCACCAATTACTAGCCTTGTGACCTTAGCAAATTAACTCAACTTCTCTGTTGCACATTTGATCCTTGGTAAAATAGGATGATAATAATATACTTAGCTTACAGGGTTGTTGAGACAATGAAATGAGTTAATGTATATGTGAAGTACTTAAAGAGTAGCCCATGGAAACTGTTAAAATGTGTAAGAATTATTATTTTACCTTGGCCTTCCCTGTAAAGGAAGCTGGGAAAGTGGATATGTGGCTAAGGAAAAAGGAATTACTGCAGGTGATGTATACCAAATCATGACTCTTCCTGGGTGTTGTCACAGGAGTGATTTCTCTGAGAACAGGGATTCCCCCCCCACCCCGGCAGCTATATAAAATCTGAGTTGTGTCAGCAAAGAAAAAGAAAGAAGGTGGTAATGGTAGTTGGAGGAGCTGCAGACTGTGTTTGCTACACACTTCGATTTACAGGTAAAGCATGGAGAAGCATGAAGCCTCCCCAAGATGGCACAGCTACTTGGAAGTTAACCATTGCAAAATCCCCATCTCTTGTTTCACTATTACCTTTTGGTACAAAATTATTTGATACCTACATGCTTCCTAACTATCATGGCCCTAGTATGGAGTTTTGAGATACACATGTATAGATCTCAGAAATTCTGAAGAACAAAGTATAGCTATCACATGAACATACACCAGCGACTTAAGTGTTATTCAAAATAATAGTGCATCCAATTTGGAGCATATCCTGCAGAGGCTACTTAGTCATGATTCTCAGGGCATCTTCATCTGAGATGTTCTGCTTGCCTCATTTGCCGAGAGATCTTCCAATATCTTTAAGAACATATGACACTTGCATTCCTGGTCATATACCCCCTGCTTTTAGAGGTTAAACAGAAATGAGTTTGTTATTTTTTGCCAACCCATTCATTCCATTTTGAAGCAATTTAAATATCCAATATTAGGGGGATAGTTAAAATTCTGATTCCATTATGAAATATTATGCGGAAATTCATCTCATCAATATAAAGACTGTAGTAACAAGGAAGTATTGGTGTTGTAATTAATGTTAAGTAAACAAGGCAGTATAGCAAACACTTTGGGTCCACCCATGTTACTTAGGGCTCTCGGTTGTTCCAGCCAAGTTCCAACTGCAGACTGAGCATCTTTGAAAACTGCGGGCTCTTTCCTGACTTCCTGATTACCCCACCTGGGGACACGCACACACACCTGAGGAATTAGCTCTCCTTCTCCACCCTCCACCCCAGCAGTCCTCAAATAATGCCTGTGAGGAGTTGATGTACAAAGGGGCCAACTCCCTCACTCTAGAGTAGAATTATTTGGAGGTATATGTTTTGCATCATGTCCCCAGATTTTCTTGGGGAATAAGCTTCTATCACTTCACAAGTACACTTTTCATTGGTGTTTCCTTTCCCTGCATCACTTCCCCACTACCCTATCAGCATTGCCTGTACTTCCCACAGAAATTACTGTTTCTCAGGGTCTGCTGCTGAGAAAATCCAAACCAAGAGAAGTGAAGTTTAACCCTCTCTGCCACTATAGTCGATGTGTGGCAGGCCAGGGTGAAAAGGAAATATATCATGGTGGACATCGAATGGGGATGATCAGAGCACATTAGATTTATCCCCCTCTACTTTCTAAACTTTCAGTGAAGTTGTTGTTTGAGTTTTAAAATGTTTTTTTGCTTTCTGTTTTTAGGCAGCAATGAAAACATCTGTATGCTCCAAATCAGCTTGGCCAGAAGGCTGAAAACAGACGTGAGATATAGCTATGGAAGAGGTGGGCTGCCCCAGAATGGTCTGCTTGTAAGGAGAACAGGTGAGAGCACAGGAGGCACTGGAGTTTTGAGAGAAGGTCGAGGGTGGAAGGACATAACCTTAGAGAAACCAGACCTCAATCTGGTCCACATTTAACATCTACATAAACTCAGAGTTTACATTGTTTAGCACTCAAAGTACAGAAATGTCTCTTTTTTTCCAAAGAATAAACTATAAATACAAACATGTATTGCATTCATTCCTATTTTTTTCTAAATTCTAAATAACTAAGCTTTTTTTGGGGGGGGGGGAAATCATTCATAGATAAGTGAAATCATTTGTTTTAAAATTGCAATCTAAAAAAAAAATGCGGGGATCCCTGGGTGGCCCAGCAGTTTAGCGCCTGCCTGTGGCCCAGGGCGTGATCCTGGAGTCAGGGGATCGAGTCCCACATCAGGCTCCCTGCATGGGACCTGCTTCTCCCTCTGCCTGTGTCTCTGCCTCTCTCTCTCTCTCTCTGTGTGTTTGTGTGTGTGTGTGTGTGTCATGAATAGATAAATAAAATCTTTAAAAAAAAAGATTTAAAAAATAATAAAAATAAAAAAATAATAAAAAATTGCAATCTACAGTTTATATGATCAGAGCTTCTTTCATTTTACTGAGCTATTTTCCATGCAAAACCTATTTTTAATCTGAACAGGTAAATTTAGTTATCTTACTTCTACAAGGATTAAAACAGACTGTAGAAACTAACATATTGCTTAACTTTTTTCATCATTTTCTTCTTTAGAACATTTGATTTAAAAATACACACACACACACACACACACACACACACACACACAATTGATTCTATTGCAAGGGGAATTTAGGTCCCAAACCAAGAGCTAAACAGATTACAGGTGCAAAGCCAAAGATTTGGACGTATGGTCTCTGAGAAAATATTGTACCCAACAGTATCACTTTGAAATGGAAAGGAGTGGATAGCTACTGCAACCAAGAGGGTAAGTGATTTTATTTGAATGGCTAATTAACCCAACTTACAAGTTTTTCTTCTACAGACAAAGAGAGGGTGAGGTAACCTACTACCAGTAAAATAAGGAAGGAAAATGTGCTCTTTACCTCTTATTATCTTTATCTCATGGGGAGACCAATAAAGGCTGTGTAAGGTAGTGATGAAAGACCACATGTTTTAGAGCTGGGGAGATAAAGGTTCAAATCCTGATTCAGCCACTTATTGACTGGGATACCTTGGGCAAGTTTCTTAACTTCTCAGTGCCTCGGTCTTTTCCTCTTTAAAAACTACATTACACCCAACAGAGACAGCCTTTCATTATAACAAAACCAGAAAGTAATTGCAATGCCCATCAATAGAAGAATGTACGGAAAAATGACACAGCAGAGAAAACAAAAGAATGGTTGCGCCTCATGAAAACATCAATGAATGTAAGGAATTCAATGCTGAGTGAACAAAAGTGTGCCACTCTTTTGATAAAGTCCAAAAATAATGAAAACTCAGCAGTAAAGTATTAGGCAAACAATAGAAGAAGAAATACAGAATTCTGGATCATGGCTATGTGTGGAGAGAGCAAGAGAATGGGATGGGAAGAGCACAGAGATGGATGTAGGTTACTGTTAATGTTCTCATTCTTGGGCTAGCTGGGAAGTTCATTAGCAAATTCATTTTATTACCTAAAATCTCTTGAGAGAACATGGAAGTTCTTTGAGGGTATTATGCTAAATAAAATAAGTCAGACTGAGAAAGACAAATACCATCTGAGTTCACTCATAAATGGAATCTAAAACACATGCACGCACAGCAGAATCAGATCCAAAAATACAGAGAACAAACTGATGGTTGCCAGAGGGGAAGGGCATGGGGAGCTGGTCAAAATGGGCAAAGGGGAGCAGGAGCTTCCAGTTACAGAAGGAAGGAAGTCACGAGGATGAAAGGCACAGCACAGGGAATAGAGTCAATGATTCCATAAGTATGTTGTTTGGTGACACACGGGAGCTCCACTTGCAGTGGACACAGCATAATGTTCAAACTTATTGAATCACCATGTTGTACGCCTGAAAGTAATGTATGTGTGTCAACTTATTCAAAAAATACACGAATAAATGAAGAAAAGATGAATGAAAAGAGGGCATACCTGGGGCAATGACAGTGTGTTCTGAACTAAGGATTACATACGATTAACCCTTAACCCCATGTTATGCCAGTGCATCTGAAATTGAAAAAAGCAAAATTGACAAAATAGTACCTACTTCATAGGGTTATTATGATAGGCAAATGAGAAAATGCATGTCAAATGCTTAATGGATTGCCCAGAAACTAGCGCATCTTTAGTAGAAGATGTCTCAAGTTGCTCTTTTGCAAAACCATAGTTTTTAGATTCTTTCAGGCTTTAGAAATGTCTCATGTATTTAGCATAAATCAATGTCAAACAAACAAGATTAACTATAACACCGTGTTGTCAGCTCGGTTCTACATGACTAACACAGAGGAATAGAACAGATGCTGGCATTCAGCCATTCTTTTTGCAGGGCTTACAATGTGCTAGGTATTGTTTCAGGTCCTAAAGACTGGTGAGCATAGAAGACCTAGTCTTCGCCATTGTGAGTGCACAGAGTGGTGAAGGAGAAAACATATAATCACATGGTTGTCAGGGCACCTGGGTGACTTAGTCAAATAAGCATCTGCCTTTGGCTCAGGTCATGATCCAGGGTCCTGGGATCAAACCCCACCCCCCCACCTCACCTCCCCCTACCCCCCCATTGGGGGCTCAGCAGGGAACCTGCTCCTCCCTCTCCCTCTTCCTGCTGCTCCCCTTCCTTGTGCTCTCTCTCTGTCAAATAAATAAATAAAATCTTTAAAAATGAATCACATGGTTGTCAAGGTGATCGGGGCTAGGAAGGGGAGGAAGCACAGCGTCAGATATGACCTCAAACTGCTGATCCTTGGAGAAGCAGCATGGCCCAGAGCACGGAGCACAGACTGGCACCAACCACCAAGGGTCTATGATCCCGGCTCCACCTCCCTGGGCAAGTGACCAGCCTCAGGATTGTCATGAGGGGCAAACAAGTTAGCCTGAGTCAAGCATTTAGAAAAGTGCCTGGTACATAGTAAGTATTGTGTTGGTATTATAAATAAAACAAAGCAAGTATATATCCTTAATAGTTCAGCTCCCCATTTCCATTTTTGTACAACACACGCAAAGGCCTCTCATCTGTGAAAAGGGGTTGTCTTATCCATTCAGGCTGCTAGAGTAGCAAATTGCCACAGGACTGGTGGCTTAAGCAGTAAAAACTTATTTCTCACAGTTCTAGGGGCTAGGAGTCCAAGGCACCAACAGATTCAGCGTGTGGTGGGAGCCTGTCTCCTAGTTTATAGACAGTACCTTCTTACTGTGTCCTCACATGATGGAAGAAGGGAAGGAGCTCTCTGGGGTTTTTTTTATCAGGGCAACAATCTCATTTATGGGGGCTCTATCCCAATGACTTAATTACCCTCCCAAAGGCTCCACCTTCAACTCAATCATCCTGGGGATTGGGTTTCAATATTTGAATTTGGGAGGGATACCAACATTCAGTCTGCAGCAGTGGTCCATCATACCTCCTTCCTATGGTATTTAGAAGCATTGAATTAGTGTGTGTGAAGGGCTAAGCACAGCTGTGACATTCACAAGGTCATTACATTACTGTTACCGTTGACTCATGCACAGAAAAATCTTGGAGAATGATCAGCTATTCTTTAACATGCAATGCAAGGATATGATTCTGGGTACCCTCATTTTCTTAAATGTCACATCCCCTGGTGCGGGGAAGGGGGTGATGGTTGAAAGCATAAAGGACAGCTAACTTCCGCCTTGGCTCTTTTGTCCTCAGCCTCATGCATGAGGCTATAGTACCACTGAGTGGTGTGCCCCTTCCATGCTCCCAGGGCCTCACTGTTCAAGTTTCATTTTTAATTGTTTATTGCAGATGAACATAAGCATAGGCTAATAGTCACCCCACAGCCAAAAGCCTCCATCTCCTTCCTTCTTTTCTCCCCACCCCCACCATTACCCCTAAAAGGTCAGCAAGAAACAGTTTGACTGGGTGAATGAGATTCACAAACTTGAAAAATTGCCTTATAATGTAAGAACAGTAATACACTGGATAGAAATGTCAGATGTGATTAACATAATAAGCCGTGACTTATTCTATCCAATGAAATTGATAATGACATTTATCTGTAATCACTGAGACACTTTTCATTCAACCAGTGTTTCTTAAAACATCATCGTGCCTATCTAGACACCATATAAAGATGTATTTGCTTTCACTAACTTGGAATAAGTGTACTCATAATAAGCTTATGAGATTACTCATAATAAGCTTTTAAATACATTTCTCTGCCTCTGTGCTACACATAGCTGATTCCATGGGGGAAATGAAGCATTAGCACATGGAAGATGAATTCTTAATCATCAGAAAATGATGATCCGTGACTCCTTAATTTCAACACTAACCACATATTCTATTATTGGCTTAGAAGCTGAGAGGGAGTTGGGATGGATCTGTGCTCTCACATAAGTTAAGAACAAGTTGGGTTCGCATCTTCTCTAACTATGAAAAAGTACCAGATAATTGTGAAAGTGGGGATACATTTTTGGAAAGCACCCTCCCTACAAAAGCTAAGACAAATTGTGTTGAGTGAGGAATGATGGGAAGTTAACTCCCAAGCTGCAGGTATGCCCAGCAAGCCAACCTGCCACCGGGAGCCTCTCAGGATGGTGGCTCTACATACCTCACCTCCAACCCCAAATCACTGGGGCCCAGGGCCTGGCAAGGACAGAAAGCTGCCTTAGCTGTCCCACCCCTAAAGCCCCACTCTGCACCGCCTTGATTCTGGTCTAAAAAAAGAAAAGAGAAAAACAGGATCTCTTCACTCTCAAATTCCACATGCCTAGTATATACACGGACAATATGATATTTGAGATTGTTGAATCCTTTCATTTAAATCTATACTGTCCCAGGGAAGCCTGGATGGCTCAGTGGTTGAGTATCTGCCTTCAGCTCAGTCCTGGGATCAAGTCCCATATCAGGCTTCCCGCAGGGAACCTGCTCCTCCCTCTGCCTGTGTCTCTGTCTCTCTATCTGTGTCTCTCATGTATAAATAAATTAAAAATCTTTAAAAGAATAAAAAATGTAGACCCTTTCTTAGGAGCTTATCCACTGCTGGGCCCAAGCCCCATTTCCTCCACTTCTCCATCACTGACCCCATTAAACTCATCTCGGCTGGAAAAACAGCTTTTGTGTGATCTTGAATCACCCTCCTGATGTTTATGGCATAGTTTATTTATGGTATAATATATGTTGTGAGAGTGAGGAAACCGATTTGAGTCTATGAAGGGCAGGCCTGGCTAATTCTCAAAGGAACTTCTGTGAAAAGATATAGATCCCTATATAGTTTTAGATATATATATATCCACTTAGGGTTTTTAAGATTTTTACGAAGAAACATTAAATAGATTGAAGTGTAAGAAAGGTCAGAAATGACAAATGACACAATGGGGTGGAATTCATCTGAATTGCAAATGGCAATCCAAAGAGAAGGAGAGAGAAGAGAGGAGGAGTTCACTTCAGCAATGGAAGAGAAAGGAGGGGCACCTGGGTGGCTCTGGTTGAGCATCTACCTTTGGCTCAGGGTGTGATCCCAGGGTCCTGGAATCAAGTCCCACACCGGGCTCCCTGTATGGAGCCTGCTTCTCCTTCTGCCTGTGTCTCTGTCTCTCTCTGTGTCTCTCATTAATAAATAAATAAACTCTTTAAAAAAAAAAAAAAAAGAAGAAGAAGCCCTACATCTGGAGATGGTTCCAGTGAGTATCCATAGGTTGGAGGCAAATGTGAAGTACCCCAGATTGGGGTGGAGATGGGGGCAAAAAATACTCTTGATCCAAACAAAGCCAACAAGGAGATCCTCGGTGGAGATGGAGGAAGTGGGCAAGCAGTGGGGGAAATGTTTGAGCAGGACAGGATGGTGTTGAGTCTGATTTGGCTAGAATCTATGGAGGAGGCCAGTGCGGTCTATCAACATGGCCAAGCAGGGGGAGGGGGGAATGACTGGAGGTAGTTCCAGATCGATAGGTGAGGGTGGGAAGTGGAGGGGGGAGGAACCAAGGGGTGGGTTGAGGGGGGTGGACTGTGCTGGGAGTAGATACAAAGAGCGATGTTGGCAACTGCAGAGCTAGCAGGGCCCCGTCCAGGGATTCGGATGGGATGGTGGAGAAGGCAAAGATCCGAGGGGACATGAGGTGGGCTGCGGACAAGGAAGCTGCTATCCTTGGCAGCTGCAGTGAGTGTGGAGACTGCAGAGGTGGCCAAGACCAAGATGACTAAGGTGCTCGGCTTGCAGGAGCAGCCAGGGACACTGACACAGCCCATGGGACACATTGGGCAACAGGGAAGGCGGGCAGGGGAAGGGCGGGGAGTTTGAGGTCTCAGAGTTGTTTACATTCAGCTGGAGATGTCCTGGAGCCCTGGGTACGTGACTTAGAGAGGAGGAAAGGCCAGGGTGTGTGGTGGGTAGGAGGGTGGTGGGAGTAATGCATGGTGCGAGGTGGGCAGAGGAGTGGAGACCTGGGGCTCTCTCTGGTGAGAAAGATGAGGTTCCACTTGGAAAGGAGTGTGTCAGCCAAGGGCCTGTGAGCCGTCTGTCCCTCCATCTCTGAGCTTGGAAAGCTAAGAACAATAGCTAGGTAGTCATTACCTCATTTCACTTTCATTTTATGTATAAGGTGAGGTTTGCAATTCTCTTTAACTTTTGGTGCTGACAAGGTAACATGGTTTCCTCATGAGAAAAGAGAGTGGGACTTGCAGCTTCATAAGACGTGGATTAAAATCCTAGATCTGGGGATGCCGGGTGGCTCAGTGGTTGAGCGTGTGCCTTTGGCTCAGGTCGTGACCCAGGGTCCGGGGATCAAGTCCTGTGTTGGGCTTCCTACAGAGAGCCTGCTTCTCTCCCTCTGCCTGTGTCTCTGCCTCTCTCTGTGTCTCTCATGAATAAATAAATAAATATATTTTTAAAAATCCTAGATGAGAAAGACAATGTAGTATACACCAATGGTGGAATATCATTGAACCTTAAAAACGAAAGGAATCCTGACTTGTGTTACAGCTTGGAAGAACCTTGAAAACATCATGTTCAGTGAAATAAAAAGAAGATAAACACTGTATGATTTCACATATATAATATACTTAGGGTAGTCAACCCATAAAAACAGAAAGAATGGTGGTTGCCAGGGGCTGGAGGGAGACTGGATGGGATGTTCTTGATTAATGAGTTATGGTTACAGTTTTGCAAGATGAAAAACTTCTACAGATCTGTTGCACAATGTGCTATATATAGTTTAAGTACAGTTAACACTACTATACTATAATCTTAAAAATGGTTGAGTTGGTAAATGTTATGAGCTTTTTACCACCATCACCACCTCATAGAGCTAGTCTAAGGATTAAATGAAAGTAAGTATGTGAAGCTCCTGATGTACCAGGCCCATAAAAGATATTCACATTTTAATTAAATGAAATACACTAAATTTAGTTCCCTATTTTTAATAGCAGAATGGTTTTCTCTTAAGGACCTAGACCTACTTCTGCCTTTAGCTGCCTATCATAGTGCAGCCTGCAAAATACTGAGGATGAAATAGTTAATAGTGACACCTCCCTGAGCGGCCATACCCAAAGGACTTATAATTGAATTAAACAAGATGATCGCAGAATCCCTGTTTTTGATCAGAGGAGGGTCCCAAATAAAGACACCACTATTACCAGCCAAGGAAACTGAATGTAATCACTTCTGACCACACGGATGGCAGAGCTCAGATGCAATTGGCCTGAACACTGCGTTTGCAGACTTGCAGGGCCTCGAAAAGATAGAGAAGCCCTTTGCAAAGCAGAAATGATGAGCAACAGGCATTCAGGTGAGCCTAGGGGAGAAAACAAACCTCCTTAGGAATATTATTACTACATATTTAAGGCATAAAGTGTAATCTGAACAAGTCCCAATGTGGAGACATAGACTTTACCAGAGGTATATGACAAGATCAACGTGGAATATGCTTAGGAGAATCACCAGAACTTGGAAACCTAAGACCTAGAGGAATTCAGACCAGACCAGAACATTCTCTTAGCCACCCTTGGCTAAGATTTTTTTTCTTACTCCTTAGAAGAATTTGGAAATTTATGCCAAAGTTCCTTTCTATATCACCTACGATTTGCTGCACAAAATTATGAGTTAACCAGAAGTAACTGGATTGGTCTGATTTCGTAGCATAGGTTCAAGCTTTCTCGATACTTCCTTTTTGTCATCTTCATTAAGTCCTGGGTTACAGCCAGCCACCAGCTATTATTATAGTAAGATACCTGCACAGGGTGGACCCCTTCTGACTCTTGCAGTTAAAATCCCGGTGCCCGGAGTTTCCAGGTAAGCAGCAACCCTCACACAATGTTGTCTGGGTGTGTGGCCTGTAACAATAGTGTACCACACCCAGAAAGACAATATGCCAAAATATTAAAATATCCTATTCAGGCACTATGTCACGTAGAACACGCGTGGCCTGGCACAAGCCAGTCCCTCTTAAGATGTCAGGGCCCTCGAGAAGGTCAGTCAGACTAGATTTGATATTTTCTTACGGCTCTCACCTTTCTTAGGTTGACTGGGTATTTTTACTGAAGGTGTTCTGTGGTCTGTCCCACCTTGAATGACAACATGGTGGAGGGAATTTCTGCCCCTTGGTATCAGGCAGAAATGAGCTGAAATCTCATCCCTACTCCTTTCATGGCAGTGGAAGCTGAGCATGTTACTTAATCATTCTGAGCCTCAGGATTCCTGTCCATGGAGGAGAGTTCTAGAAGCCCCTGAAGTTCACTGAAAGAAGAGAGATGACACAGCTGAAGAGTCTGGTACACGGGCTGAGCCACAGAAGCTGCTCCCTGTCACTTGCTGCTCCAACCCCTCCCTGTGTCACCTTCTCATTTCCCCCGATTCTGAGTCTTGCTTCATTCTTTCTAATCCCAAGAACCTGCTCTTAGGCCTTGACCTCTTTCTCTGATGAATACTTTTGTTCATGGGCACTCCCGTTCTCAGGGAGTCTGATAAACAGCCTCCTATGTTCATGCAAATGTCACCTTCCTTGCTGTACACACACTCCCCCTTAACCAATTCTTTTCCCTCTGTTTCAGAGAAGACCCGCTGGCCCCTTCATTTCACAGCTGTCCCAAATGCCTTACACGCGCGTGACCGGATTGCTAACACCACCGCATTTTCTGATCTTGCTCCTGTTGGGACATAGATCTTTTCCCCTTATGCTTCCTACCATTAACGCATCTGGGCCATACGACGGATCCTGTGTTTTGTGTCCCCATCCTCTGTGTGTGTGAGAGGGAAAGCACGTGCGCCTTCTCAAACGTGTCTGTTTTTCTCTCTTCGATGCCAGAACCACTTTTTAATCTCAAGCCCTGCATCCCATTCGTCATCAGTGACCCAGCAGGACAGTTCAGCACTAGGCCTCTGGTGGGCCCCTCCTTCCACCTCCGCATCCTGCTCAGGAACTTTCTCCTGGTCGGGCACTGCTCATTAACTCAGGACTGAAGCCCCGTCTGCACAGCTTCGTGTTCAAATGGAAGGGCAGTTGAGATGCGGAGAAACCCCGGCTTCCTGCAGAGACAAGGTCGGCCTCTCCTTCCCCTTCCTTTACGGCCCGCTTCCTCCAGGAAGCCAGACATACAGTTAAATGTTGGGTGTGTAATTTGAGAAGCTGAAGGGTTCATTTTGGCAAGTCTTCAAAAGCAGGTACTCTCCCCTCAGTCCTGCCCGTGTCATTAATTATGTCTGGCTCCTGTAGGTCCTGTTAATTTCAAAGGTGCCTGTGTTCCAGAAACGAATATTGCACTGTATGTTAACTACCGAAAATTCTAGATAATAAATAAACAAATAAATCTGTGTGCTTTGCAGTGTACCCCTCATCAGCTCCACCCTGGACAAAGCAGCCTGCAGAGCTTAACTTGCTCTCTCTCTCATAACTAAAGGCAAAAAAACATGCTTGGGCTTAAGGCCTGCCCTGACATTCAGAGACCACAAGATGGGCTACTGGTCACCTTGGTCACCTGCAGTGAGAAGGGGGGGCGGGGTGTGTGAGGAGGGTTAGGAAGGAGACTTGATGAAACCTGGAGCTTGGCCACCTGCAGCTTTTAAAGTATGCGTTGAGGCAAACCACCGTTGGGATGTCCAGGATGGCGCTCTTGTATCTTTAGTTGCTCCATAAACATCTCTGGACACATACGGTTGCTGTTTTTGTTTTGACTAATTTCGATTTTTTTTTTAATGCCCTCACAGTTAAAAGGAAAAACAAATCTTTAAAATGACCTCATCTTTGTCCAATGTTACTTTATGGGAAATCATCCACCTCAACAGAGCGAGGAGTCAAAGCAGGCCTGGCACCAAGGAAGGGGTTTGGAATTAGGGACCTTTGGAGGGGGAAAAACTGCTATCAAAACTACTTTTGAATAGCAGTTAAAGTATTGTGTGATTTGGGACTTTGGTTCCCCATCTGCAAAAACGATAATTAGCATATGTTGGCTGCCAGGCTTAACTAAAGGAGAAATTTGGGGCACCTGGGTGTCTCAGTGGTTCAGCGTCTGCCTTTGGCCCAGGGCGTGATCCTGGGGTCCCAGGATTGAGTCTCACATCGGGCTCCCCAAGGGAGCCTGCTTCTCCCTCTGCCTCGGCCTCTCTCTTTGAGTCTCTCATGAATAAATAAATAAGTAATCTTTAATAAATAAATAAATAATAAATAAGGAAGAAATAACATTTGTGTAGAGAGTATAAAGAATGATTGAGGTAATGATTATTATATTGATTATAGGTAATATAAGTACATTGGACACGATATTCCTTTTGTGAGAGTCCTCAACCCCCCACCACCCCAAACGTAAGTATTATTATTACTCCCACTTGACAGAGGAGGGGACAGAGGTTTAGGGAGATCAAATAAGGGGGGAAAGGGAATGCCGCCCCCTGGGTCAGGCACTAGAGGTTTTGCCCTTAGTCATAACACTACTGTGATGGTTACCTCGCCATTGGTTTTATAAATTATAAATTACAAATGTAATTCATGTTCATTGTGAAAAAAATCCAGATAACAGAAACACGGAAAGTAGTTAAGGCAAAGAGCGATAGGACCACCTCCTCAGAAGGGGTTTAGCAGTTTGATGGACATCTGGTCAGGCCTTTTCCCAGAATGCATGCTGAGGGCTGTGTGTTGGGTCAACAAAAGTTAGATCACACTCCGTGTGTTGTTCTGCATGACATTACATCTTTATTTGTGAATGGAAGCAATGTGGGTTAGTAGGTAAGTACAAGGCATCAGAACAGTGGTTAAGCCCCCAGTCCCTCCTATCACTGGCTGTGCTTTTTGAAGCAAATTACATAACTTCTTTGAGCCTCACCTTAAAATGGGTATCATGCTACTTCTCTTTCAGAGCTTTTATGAAGAGTAGAGATATGTATAAAATGCCAGGCATATGATCAATAGTGGGGATTATTATTATTTCTAATAAATTATTGAAATTCTAGAATATTTCTCATTCTTGAACTATAAAAATATTGCATTTGGGATCCCTGGGTGGCGCAGTGGTTTAGCGCCTGCCTTTGGCCCAGGGCGCGATCCTGGAGACCCAGGATTGAATCCCACGTCGGGCTCCCGGTGCATGGAGCCTGCCTGTGTCTCTGCCTCTCTCTCTCACTGTCTGCCTATCATAAATAAATAATAATAAAAAAAATTAAAAAAAAATATTGCATTTTTCTCTTGATTTGAACAAGATTGGTTGTAATCTATAGTCTTCAATGCTTTATTTTAATAAATTCTCAATGGGATTTATTCCTGTTTTCTTTTTAAAAATCGGACTTTTTAACATTTGATGCATATTGGAATTACTTTGGAAGCTTGTAAAAATTCCAAAGCAGGCCCCACCATGGCCCAACTCCATTACAGTCTCTGCAGTTGGGAACTAAGCTCTAGTTTGCTTCAAAAGATCTGCAGGTGATCTCAATATTCGGGCAAAGCAGAGAATCATCGCTTCATAGGATGCTGTGTCTTCTCAAGAAATAAGCATATAGACAAGAATGGAATTGAATTTCATTTGCTCAGTGTATTTGTATTAATGGAAGTGCTTACTACCTTTCCCCTTTTAATGCTATTAATGTATTTAATGTTATTAATTAATTAATATTTAAATACACATGGGCATTGAATGCCAGAAAAACACAATGAGATCAAATAGTGTATTGTAAATTGTAAAGTACATATATTTTTATTATAAAAGCACATCAGAGGGTATTTAGAATAATAGAAAAAAAAGAAAACTATTCACTAATAGTCCCCCCACATTCCTATCTATAAATTTCTGCTGATATGCTAGCATTAGTATATTTATTGTTTCTATCAATAGACTTTAGAGTACATAACTATCCTATAACATGTTATAATTCTGAACATCTTGTCATTAGTAAACAATTAGAATGAACAATTGTACCATAGGACAAGTGCCTTCAGGCTGAAAGCTGGGCAATGGGGAGAGCCCTGCCCATTAGGCTAAACACAACTCCTCCATACCATTGTCCACAGTAGCCAGTCTACCTTCATTCAAACCCTCTTTGGTTACTTTGATTCCTTTTCTATTTCGAGGTGGAATCGCTCAATGAGAATGTCAGGGCAACACCAGGGATTGGCTGGAAGCAGGCAGGAAGGACAGACTGTCATTTCCAATGTAACTAAAGCTGGATTCTAGTAATTAGTGCCCCAGAGAGAAGCCTTACTTATTGAGAGACTGTTTGCAAAAACTATGGCAGCTGCCTACAGAGGGGAAATGTGTGGCTGGGGAGAATTCTCCTTATGCCCTTTCATATCATATTCATATATTCCGTCTCCAAAAAACTAAATGGAGTTTTAAACTATTCTTCAGGACTGATGAATACTTTCTATTGTCTCTTCTCTGGGACAGGTGCTATGTTGGGTGTGTTGATATCTTTTCCAATTTGCTTTATTCATTTATTTACCTCGTCATAATAATTGTGCAAATAAACAGATAGTTCTTGACCCCTGGAATTACTGATAAACCCACCCACAGGTATTCAGAGGAACCCAAGGACAAACAGCAGACAATTCACTCGATGTCAGCCATAAGGCAGGTGTATTTAAGGGAACGGGTCGTGGGAGGAACATACTTGGACAGGGTGGAGTGAAAGGGAAAGAACCTTTCTTACGGAAGAGATTCCGAGGAAGGAAGGAAAATTTCAGAAGTGATTTCAGTGGCAGAAGAGACATTTGTGCAGTGTGGGGGAGGAAGTACGTTCCAGACAGAGGTGCAGCCCAAGAAGGAACCTAACCAGAACAATACTACAACTCATGAAGGGAGCCATTTATCTTGGGGTCCCATGACTGACAACTTCTTCATTATAAAGTGACCCGTGGGAATTTTAGGAAGAGCTTGGGACAGTGTCAGAGATGATAGGCCCTCAATAGATGGATGTTGGCTGACCATATTTACCTAACTCTGGGAGAGGGGAGCCCCCTTATTTTGGAGGGCCCTCTACCCTGCATTGCATAATCCATGAAGATAGTACATTTATACCTACTGTTCTAAGTGAACTGAAGGTAAAAGGAACAGAAAGGTGACATTGAAAAGTAGCCTGGGACAGTTTCGGCAGCCCAGAGCTGCCCATCGAAAGTCTTGGAGACAGGAGAGTCTCTCAGCACCTCTCAGAAGGAGAATGGTCAGTGATTAGATGGAAGGGAGGAGATATTTTAGAGTAAAATGGATGTCCCCCAAATAACCCATCAGTGATGATTCTCTGGTCAAGTCCTCACTGAAGCATTTTTAGGTAATTGTCATCAGTTCTGGGGATGAAGATAAGAGGCACAACCTCGACCATTTTCATGACCCTCTCAGCCACCCTATCTTCTTTAATTAAGTGTACTTTTCATATCATTTTGGATTCATATCATTTTGCTGCAGCTAGGTGACCTCAGTCTTCAGATTTTATTACAACTTGCAGTGATTTTATCTCTGTTTTCTTTTTCTTTTTTTTCTTTCTCCTTTTACCCCCTGGATAGTGAGCTCCATGAGGTTGTGAAGTAGGTCTTGTGTCCAGGTTAATCACCCCTGTGACTGCACAGTGGCTGGCACACAGTAGGCCTTTAATGAATATTTGATTAATTAAAAGAAATTAATATTAAAGAAGGAATGAACAAATGGAATTTATTAACTTAGTCAAGCACAAGATTAAACTACTAATCATTCCCCTGCTTTTTTGTCCTGTTTCATTCCATTCTAGCTTAGACCCATGGTTTCTCTGCTAATCCCAGCACCTTGGGTCACTACTCAATTTCTTTTTATCTGCTTCAACTGTCAAGTAGTAGGTAAAGGTCCAGGACTAGAAAGTTGAGCCCTTCAGCCCTGCATGATCTGGTCCCTCCATTTTCATTTCTCAACCCTTAGTGACATGTTCCAACAGACCTGAAGACCTTTCAGGCTCTTGAGTGCACTGTGTTCCCTCTCTTTTGCCTCTAGGTCTTTGCACATCTGTTTCTCTGTCTTCCTGCCCCTGCCTTTGACCCCCACATCTGAGTTAAGCACCCTTCACCTGAGCTCCTATAATATCCAGGATATCTCTGATTTCATGCTTAGCTCATTAACCTGTAATTGCATTTTTTAAGTATTTGTCTTAATTTATTCATTCATCAATAAATATTTATTGTGTACCCAAGATATCTCAGGCACCGAGGGACCTAGGGACCCAGGTATGAACAAAATAGGCAAAATCCTTGTCCTCTGGTATTTACATTTTAGTGGAAAGAGATAAACAATTAACAAGTAGAGACCCAGCTATATAATAGGTCATGTGTTAAGTGCTATAAAGAAAAATGAGGGGAAAAAAAGGAAAAAAAAAAGAAAAAAGGAAAAAAGGAAAAAAAGAAAAAGAAAAATGAAGCAGGGAAGACAGAGGGAAATAGGGGTGGGAAGGTTATTTTAGATGAAGTGGCCCAGAAGGGCATCCTGATAAGGCAACATTTTATCATCAGCTCAGAGAAATCAAGGGGAATAAGCCATAAAGTTGTCTGGGGACACATATTCCAGAAACAGTGCGAAGGCGCTGAGGCAAGAATGTACTTGACATATTGAAGAAGCAGGAGATGATGTGGCTAGGGCAGAGTGACCTTGTCAGCCTCCAATCCAAGCCATAAGCTCCATGAGGTGAGAGACCATGTCTGCCTGGTTCAGTGCTGTAGTCCCCAATATCTAGTAAGGAAGCTGGCACATGCTCTCAAGGTACTGCATGAACTGACATCTTAGAACAGCTTCCCCATTGGTCTGGGTTCACCCAGCAGGTCCTGAATGGGATAGACCAGGAGTAAGACATAGAGTTTGGACAAGTGCAGGTCTGAGCGATAGAGGAACTAGGTAAATAAAACAAGAATGGAAAGGGTTGAGGGATTGAGAACAAATCTGAGGGTTCTGCTTTGTTTTCCAGGGATCAAAGCTGACTATGGGACAGTGCTTTGGAAATGTCCTCTTGTACCATGTCACATCATTAAAGCCACACTCTTTAAGTCACTAGTAACTTCAATTCAGATCAATCCAGTACCCTCTCCTTACTACATGTTTTGACGGATTAGTTTAGCATGACTGTTATGGAGATTATTTGAGATGACATCTCCATTTTATAGATGAACAAACTGACATTTGGAGAGTCAGGTAACCTGCCCATGATCCCACAACTGATGGCAGAGACGGGCACTGAACTTAGGTGATAGGATTCCAAAGGCTTCACCCTTAACCCCTGTACCATAAGTTCCTCCCTCCTCATCCTGCCTCATCATGGTGAGATGATCTTATTATTGTGGTACAGACTTGCAGCCAAATGAAGATACAGAGATGAACCTCAGATCTGAGTTACATTTGACTCCAAATCAATGTATTTTCAAATCTAATGATAACAATTGCCCTCTGGTTTGGTTTTGTTAAAGAGAAGTCTTTAACAAGGAATCTGCATCCCATGAGGCTTCAAATTGATTGAGGACAGTACACCTCACTAGGAGGGAGCCTGGCGGTAGAAGGAAGTTTTCCTAACAAGAGAACATCTGGAAATTTTCATGAAAAATGGCAGCGCAGTTCTGGAAAAACCCTGTCATGCTCTATCTCTCCAAGACACAGATGAGATGTGTGGTGCTCCCACTGGGACAAGAACTGACAGGAATTCTGATGCTAGGAAGGACAGCAGCACCCACCATAGGGATCAAAATATGTCTCCAAAAACAACAGCTAATGATTCATTTGCTTACAATGTAAAAGACACAATGGAATTGTTTTGGCTGTTAATGCTGAGCCTCACCATACAGGTCCCACAATGTGAAGTAGAAAGGAAATGGTTGAGTGGAAGTTCTTCAGATTTCTCAGAGTAACCTCTAACACTACCATAACCCAACTCAAAGGAAATATGGAATTCAGGATGACTAACTCAAGCCCTGCTAAGAGTGGCAAGTACCCCAAGAAGACCTTTAAAGGAGCAGTGTGGGCTTTCTCATCTCTATCTGCTTCCCTCTTGAGATTCTCTAAAGAAAAAATCAAAGAGACTAAAGCCAGGAAATGGTCTTTATCCTAGGATCTCACTACATCCCACTTGGTGCTGCAGTGCTCAAAGGGGGGGGCGGGGCCTCTTCCTTGAAGTGATAAGAAGAGCTGCTTGCTTGAAGATATCAGTGGTCATTGGAGCCGATGGCAGTCTTGTTAACAGGACAAGGGGCCTAAATCATAATCTCTAGGAATCTCCTGTGGCTAAAACTGTGAAGAGTTGATATGTGGGCAAAAACAATGGGTGAATCTAACCCCCAGACTGGAGGAGAATGAGCAGACCCACAAAAGATGCTTAGACCAGTCCCTTACAGCATCACCAAAGAATTCAGAACACCAGATTAAATATCCTTCCTGCCCTTTAACTTTCTGGGTTTTCTTTGAGAACATTGATGTCTTTATCAAGAAAGACGGATGCCTGTGCACCCATTCCTCAGAAAAGAGAGAGCCCACCGAAATCCATCGGGATCAAAACAGAACACAGCAGGACAAGTTATCATGGGGAAAACTAGAACATCTGCCTATATCTGGTCTAAGGCCATGTGGTTAGTGCGGCACGTGGCACTGTAATTTGGAGCCGACTGCCAGGAATCCAGTCACTGGTCTCCATGAACCACAGCATGAATTCTGTGTATTTGAGAACACAATGTTGGTTTTTATAATTGTAAATATGTTTGGTTAGAAATTGACAGGCAGTAGTTAATGTCAGGAAGCCAGGTCTCATTTCCAAACACAACACAATGTTTTTTTTTGTTTTGTTTTATTTGTTAATGTGGTTCCACTGGCCCACGGCAGTGGGGAGAGTGTCTGGCAGAGAATTAGGAAAACGAGGGCTGGTTGTGGTTTTGCCACTAACTGGATGACCACTGGCATTTCAAATCTTTCAGGATTTTAGAGCTTACAGGGTGTAGTTCCTTGGGCTAACCTCAATGAGAAAGAGAAAGATGAACAATCCTCAACATTGGTCCTGCAGGAATTTATATCCACAGTGAGGAGATCGAAAACCTGAGAGCAGAAGGGAGGGCATGATGGGTGCTACAATAAAAGTACAAAATATTGAGATGTGCAAAGGAAGAGATCAATTTTAAAAAAAAAAAAAAAAAAAAAAAAAGGAAGAGATCAATTTTAACTCGGCAAGATATTCAATAAGCGTATGGGGAACATTCTAGGTAGAGGAAAGAGAGTAAGAAAAACCCCACAATGAGATACCACCTCACACCTGTTATGGTGGCTACTATCAAAATAACACCAGAAAATAACAAGTGTTGATGAGGATGTGGAAAACCCGAGCCCTCGTGCCTTCTTGCTAGGAATGGACAGTGGTATAGCAGCTTTGGAAAACAGGCTGGTAGTTCCTTAAAAAAAAAAAAAAAAAAATGAACCATAGAATTATCATGTGATCCAGCAATTCTACTTCTGGATATATACCTGAAAGCATTGAAAATTGCGACTTGAACCGATATTTGTACATTCTTGTTTGTAGCCCCATTATTCACAATACTCAGAAAGTGGAAGCAAACCAAGCATCCTTTGATGGATGAATGGATAAACAAAATGCGGTCTATCCATACAATGACATTTTATTTAGCCTAAAAATGGAAGGAAATCCTGACACATGCTACAACATGGATAAATCTTGAGGACATTATGCTAAGTGAAATTAGCCAATCACAAAAAGACAAATTCTGAGTGATTCAACTTAGATAGGTAGAGTAGTCAAATTCATAGATCCATAAAGTAGAATGGTAGTTGCCAGGGGCTGGAGGACAAGGAGGAATAGGGGGTTATTGTTCAGTTGGGACAGAGTTCTAGTTTTGCAAGATAAAAAGAGTTCTGTGGAAAGATGGTGGTGATGGTTGCACAACAATGTGAATGTACTTGACACCACTGAACTGCACACTTAAAATGGTTATAAGGTGGCAAGTTTTGTTTTTGTTTTTTAATTTTTTTTAGAGAGAGAGGAGGGAACACAGAATCTTAAGCATGGGCATGGAGTCCAACATAGGGCTCAATCTCACAGCCCTGAGATCATGACCTGAGCCAAAATCAAGAGTTGGATGCTTAACTGACTGAGCCACCCAGGTGTCCCAAGGTGGTAAGTTTTATGCTATGTATATTTTACCACAAAAAAGCTCCCCCTCCACACACACACAAAAAAACGAGGCAGAGTGTATTCAAAAGACATAAATAGTGTGAGCAAAGGGCTTAGAAGATGTATCAGCAGATAAAGGCTGATGAGGTCTTGAGTCAGGCCAAGCCAAATCCCCTGCTACTTGTCATATGGAATAAGGGGGAGTACGGAAAGGTAGGTGATGGATGGGGAGAAATAAACTTTGTCTTGAAAATGACACCATAAATATCATGGTCATGTTGGGTATAAATAGATCTTAGGCTTTTTTGCTGTGAATATGGTATTTGGAACTACCACAGCTTCATTCATGCTATTGACCTCGAAGAGAGGCAGACGGATTCTTTTTTTCTTTTTAAGGATTTTACTTATTCGTGAGAGACACACAGCGAGAGGCAGAGAGAGAAGCAGGCTCCCTGCAGGAAGCCTGATGTGAGACTCAGTTCCAGGTTCCCAGGATCACAACTTGAGCTGAATGCAGACACTCAACCGCTAAACCAGCCAGGTGCCCCGGCAGACCGATTCTTATCTCACATTAGCTAAGTCCCATAGATCCATGCAGCATTCCTTACTCCTCCCTCAGACAAGCACCGTTCTATCTGTATCAGATGAGTATCCCATAAGGCAGGTCTAAATTAGGATAATTGGAGGAGGGCTGAATAAAACAGCCCTTTACAAAGATGTGTGTGGGGAAATTCTCAAAAAATAGAGCAGAATCTGGAGGGAGTAGTAGGGACTGTTACCATTCCTAGACCTCTAGGGGGAGGGGGGAAGCAGTTATTGACTCAAGAAGGAATGAGTCATGTGGTTCAGAGGCTCTCCTGAGAGTTACAGTGCTCTTTGATGCAGGGATGCAGCCGGTCCTAGACAATCCCACAGGGAGGTGACCTGGGGGAGGGGGAGAATGCACTCACTGCCTCCTCCTCCTCTCTGGGATCTCCTGCCAGGATTCCTCACCAGCTGAGGCCCAGCTGGAAGCTAAAGGTTTAAGGAACCAGCCCGATGTTATCCAGTGTCTCCTTGAATGAACACTAGCCTCACCTGGAAGGCTTGGCTAAAAAACAGTATGCCAGACCCTGCCTTGAAGTTTCTGATTCAATAGGTCTAAGGCAGGAGCAGAGAATTTGCATGTTTTACAAGTTCCGGGGTGATGCTGAAGTCACTGGTCTGGGGACCACATTGTGAGATGCAACTCATATTAGGTCAGCCTCTCACAACAGAGGAAGACAGATGGAGTAGATCTGGAAAGGCAAACAGCCTGTTTAATTAAACGTGTTGCTGGACTCATATTAACGTTACAACCTTTGCAGGTGTCAGTTTCTCACCCTTGAAAGGAGAGAGATCTGAGGGGTTCCTTCTAGCTTATTCTGTGATCCCACAGACCCCCAGGACAGTCCTCTGGGAAAGGATATACACAGTTGACTTTTCCATCTTATTTCTCTGCAGATGAAATGAGACATTCACTGCATCAGATACGCTATGTTCCAAAATAGGGCCCCCCTCTTTGATTTGTGTAAAATCAATCATCAAAGAGATACCACAGGACAATGTATCTAATTAACAAAAGCCCGGTCAGTTTATACTAATTATGCCTATAGAATTATTATTCGGCATAACTTAAGAAATACTTTTCTCTTTTCAAGAGTTCATTTGTTAAAATCAAAAGAGATCCGTTGTCCTCCTGGCCCTCGGTGGCTATGCACATCTGTGAGCGCATGCTTGGGAGCGGGATGTTTATGCATCTCTTCCCACTAGTTTGTTTTTGTGTGCCATATATTTACAGCAATGCAGATGACATAGAGGCATAGTGGTAAGCTTTTGGAAAATTCCCATCTGTTCCTCGGTTCCCCTTTTATCTTCATTTAATTTTGTAAAAAAAAAAAAAATTCTTAAATTTTTATGCAATGTTTGGTTAAAAATAGACTCCCTCGGCAGCAGTCATAGGAGGCAACTTCCAGGAATCTTAAAACATCTTTTGCACAATCATTCTGCTTTCTCTGTAGGGTATTTCTGCTCTAGAAATTTAAGCTGCTTGTAAATTACTGATTCATGTCTTCACTCCTTGAATTGAGACTCCAAAGGCACTTGATAGCTGAAGGACACATTAGTTAAGTCAGGGGGAAGATGGCAGTGGGGAATTGTGTCCCAATTCTGAGAGACTGAACAGTTTCAGCTTTCTTTAGGGTAGATTAGATTAGCTTCATTAGAAGCTTTCAGAGATCTGGAACCATGGAATAGTCTGGGCTCCACAAACCTGTTTCATTCAATGGATGAGTTTTATTGACTGTCTACGGTGTCTGAGAACCAGTGCTGGTATCCTGGATGGGCTCTTTGTGGACTGGATGCAGACATGTGCACAAGCCATAATATAAGGTGATGAATTCTTCCGACAGATTTCTAAGGTCCCTGAGGTCAGAGACTCAGTTGGGCATCTCATGACTGTAGCTCTAGTGGCCTAGTACATACTGTGTGCTCGGTGAATACTTGCCAACTGGGTGCACTAATAGCAAAATAAACAAAAAGCTGTGGAAGCGCAGAGAAGGTGCTGGTGAATCCTGCCGGAGGTGTGGGGGTGGTGTCCAGGATGAATCCCAACCCACTAGGAGAAGTGCAGAGGAGAGGCCCCTCACCCCTGCTGTCCTAGGGAACCTTGGGCAGCTCACACTCTACCTATAAAGGTTCTCTTTGTTTTGACAGGCAAACAAAAAACAGACCAACAAAGCAAGCCTGGGTTCTGTTCTAAACATTCTACCTCAAGCTGTCAGGGCTAACAGCCTGAAAACATCTGTAGCATTTTCCCTTTAAATTCTGTTCTGAGGGGCTATTACTGGACCCTAGGGTGGCCATGGTTGACTCAGCCAAATTTCTTATGGCTTCAAAATTCACTCATTGTGAACAGAAGAGACCTGAGTGTTACTTTCCAAAGAGTGTAAAGAAGGCATTAAACCTGCTGCTGCCCTACTCGCCCCCCGACCTCTTGTTCCCTTGTTATCTCTCCGTGAGCATGCACAGAATATTAGGGGTGGGGTAGGTGAATATGGTCAATGCTGGGCATTTTGAAGAGAAAGAAAAAGAAAACCCCCAGTTGATTTACACTTTCCCAGTAACTGCCTGATTCTGGGTTAGGGAGGCAGGGCGTCCTGTTTAGTTAACAGTGGAGGCAGATGGGGATAGGAGTGGTGAGAGGGGAAACTTTGTCCACCGGTCTCTCTCTTTCTCTGATCAGCCACAGACTGAGACACATGAAGGGACCAGTGGTTGTTGGAAGATGCCCAACTGAGTCTCTGACACTCTTGAGAGTCAGTTATTAAATTTTTGGAAATACTGCAAGTCCATTGATAAACATGTCCATTATTAAAAGTAATCATACGAGCTTACAATTAAATAAACTTTTTGTTTAAAAAAAGGTATTAAATGAAAAACTCATAACTCCCTAATTATTTTACTATATTTTGCTATTTGTAATGCTTTTAGGGTTATTTACATCTATTTATTGGAATGGTGGAAATACTTTGTGATGGCATATTACCACCTTCCTCTTCTTCATTCCATACTTAGTGATATCATGTTGGTAGCTTAAAATTGTCCATGGTGGGAGTGTTTACACCAAGGAAATTGGCAGTGCTAGAAATTTTTTCCCACCAGAGTCAATTATTAAACATTTACTAGCACAACACCATAAGGGACCTTCTGAAATTTCTTAGGAATAGACTTACGTTTCCATAGGCCTCGAGGTGCTATGTGTAGCCCAGCTTAGTAATCTCTGAGGATAAAACATATCCTGAGCAATGTTTGTTGGACTGTAATATTGAATCTAATCCTAGTAGCCCGGTTGTTCTGTAGTGGGGCTAAACATCATTCTGTAGTTGGAAATATATAATTATATGATAGGATATAATTCGTATACTGTAAGATTCACCCACTAAAGTGTGCAGTTCAATGATTTTTAGTATATTCCTAGAGTTGTGCAACCAGCACAATAAATTTTAGAACACATTCATCCCTCCCAAAGAGACCCTGTGCCCATTAGAAGTCAGTTTTTACTTCCATCTCCCATCTTCTCTTTCCCCTCCAAACCCTAGGTGACCATCAATTCCCTTTATGTCTCTATAGATTCGTTTAACTGGACATTTCAGATAAATGGCACCACACCATAGGTAGCCTTTTGTGACTCGCTTCATCCACATGGCATAATGTTTTCAAGGTGTATCCATGCTGTGTTGTGTGTCAGGCTTTCATTCCTGAGTAATATGCCATCATGTGGATATACTACAAAAATATATTCTTCCATTAATAGATGGATATTTGACTTATTTCCACTTTCTGGCCACTATGAACAAGACTGCTATGTACATTTGTGTATGAGATTTTCTGTAGATATACTCTTTCAGTTCTCTCCTTTTATTTTTAATTTATTTTATTTTTTAATTTTTTAAAGATTTTATTTATTTATTCATGAGAGAGAGAGAGAGAGGCAGAGGAAGAAGCAGACTCCATGCAGGGAGGCTGACATGGGACTCGATCCCGGGTCTCCAGGATCACTTCCTGGGCTGAAGGTGGCGCTAAACCACTGAGCCACACAGGCTGCCCAATTCTCTCTTTTTAAAAAAGATTTCTTTCTTTCTTTTTCTTCCTTCCTTCCTTCCTTCCTTCCTTCCTTCCTTCCTTCCTTTCGAGAGAGCACCAGCAGGGGAGAGGGGCAGAGGGATCAGGAGAGGGAGAGAATCCTCAAACAGACTCCCTGCTGAGCACAGAGCCCAATGGAGGGCTCCATCCCAGGACCCCGACCAAGATCATGACCCTGAGATCATAACCTGAGCCAAAATCAAGAGTCAGCCGCTCAACCCACTGAGCCACCTAGGTGCCCCTTATGCATTTCCAATTCTCTTGGGTATACGCCTACAAGGAATAGAATTTCCGAGTTACATGGAGACTCTATGTCTAACCATTTGAGGGGCTGCTGTTTTCCAAAGCGGCTGCACCAGTTTGCATTCACACTAGCCATGGAGGACGTTCTACTCTCCATATCCTTGCTAACATACTGTTGCTGTCTTTTTTTAAAGATTTTATTTATTTGAGAAAGAGAGAGAGAGAAACAAGTGAGCACAAGCAGAGAGAGAAGGAGAAGCAGGGAGCTGAGCAGGGAGCCTGACTTGGGGCTTTATCCCAGGACTCCGGGATCATGACCTGAGCTAAAGCCAGATGCTTAACCAACTGAGTTACCCAGGCGCCCATGTCTGTCTTTTTTATTTTAGTCATGCTAGTGGATGTGAAATGGTATCTCACTGATTTTGATTTGCATTTCCCTTTGACTAATGATTTTGAACACCTTTTCATTGGTTATTGCCATTTGTGTATCTTCTTTAGAGAAGTTTCCATTCAGGAGTCTTCTAAAAAAAAAATGAAGGAAATTGAAGTTGCTCTTAAACCATCTGCCATCCAAGTTAACATGTTCCCAATCCCTTTGGCTTTTCCTCATGAGGGCTTCAACCCCAGCCCCCTTTGGAATGGCTCCAAGTCCCTGCACCTCACTCTAATTGAGCCAATACCCATGGAAACATTTGTGTGCATCTCTGCAAGACTCACTTTTGCTGCCAACTTTGCAGAAGCCTCACCCACCAATCCCACCTGTCTTTCATTATAGGTCGGTGATTTACTCCTTCCCTACTGATTCTGAATACTGTTGGCTATAGTTGGGTGTCTCCTCTCCTCTCTAGCAAGATCCTCTCCATCTGTCCTTTGAACTCTCTCTCAGGCCACACCCCGTACCTGAAACAGCCCTTCATGCCTAACTCAAAACTCCCCTGCTTCCGACATTCAAGTAGCCCTAAAATCAGACTTTTCTCACAAAGCCTTTCCCACTAAGCTGGACCAGGATGATGACTTCCTACCCTTTTCCACCCCCTACTAAAACCCATCTTGCCTGGACTTGCCATCCACACAACCACACCAAAAATTCTTGCACCATTCCTATATTCATTTCATTTCACTAACACATTTGCCATTTGTCTCAGGCTGGTTTGCCCAGTCGTGGCTGTTAGTCTGAATCAGTGAGATCCACCTTACGTTGCAAACTTCTAGAAGAAAGGAGCTTTTCATCCTTGGTTACAGTTACTAATAAGAATGTTCTGCTTTCTGGGCACCTGGGTGATTCAGTCAGTTAAGCATCTGACTCTTGATTTTGACTCAGGTCATGATCTCAGAATCATGAGACTGAGCCCCACATAAGGCTCTGTGCTTAGCTTAGAGTCTGCTTGAGATTCTTTCTCTCCTTCTCCCTCTCCCTCTGCCCATCCCCCCACTTGTGCTAAATAAATAAATAAATAAAATCTAAAAAAAAGGAATGTTCTGCTTTCAGACCAAAGAGATTTGACTTAGATTCTTGCCTGTGGTTGCTCAAGACAGAAGAACTGAAGTGATGCCATGAGCTCCCACAGCACACATGTTTAATCAGAGGAAGGTAAAAGAAAGCTGACTGAGACCCTTTTTCATGTGCCCTGCCCTGTGTTTGGTACTTGAAACATAACACCTTAGGGATTCTCACTTGAGCCCGATAAGGAAAGTATTATTGTTGTCACTTTCTAGATAAAGCTCAAGGAGGTTAAATAGTGTACCTAAAATCAAACCGTAAGTTGCAGAAGCAATATGCAAGTTCACGTCTGTACAAATTCCTCTGTTCCTGTGGCCTCCCAAAGCACATTTGGCAAGTAGTAGTATTCACCATACTTACTGAGAATATGGAGCCTCAGAGCTTTCTCAGTGTATACATTGATCACAAGGGAGAGGGGATGGCATTAAAATCCATCTCTTCTACAAACATTATTCAATATATGTATTGTACTGTTGATGGGTGAATACTTTCATTTAGGTACAGGAAAGACAGAAAATACAACTAAGTATGTATAGACATTCCATTTTTCCCCCTTGTGATGATTCTAAGTAGTATTTTCATAGTGAAAAGTCATACGGATCATAAGAATAAGTTTGCGAACCAATTCTTCCCTGCATGATGGTAAGAATGGATTGCTCTGGAGAAGGATAATAGGTTACTAGGTATGGACTAAAAATTATTTAAGGGATCCTTTTCTCTGCACATGTCTGGGCTTGTATAGTTTTTTTGCAGTCTATAGCAGAGGATCCAGGTAGTGTCCCGGTAAGTGAAAAGGGTTTTAGGAAATATTCCATTAAGGCCACAGTGAAAGGCTTTTTGCCTCCTAAGTATGAGCAGCTGATTATGAGAACACCATCAGGACATAGGTGGAGTGTAGTTTATTCCAGAAGAGGCTTTGTCAATCACCCCTCTCATCTTTTTCTCCTAGGTCCATCTCCGTCTCAACCACTACTTGGAGAGGGGAGAGATGAAACAAAACACTCTTGTGACCTATTCCTGATGATTTCACCTTGGGATCTTCTCATTTTTTTTTAAGATTTTATTTATTTATTCATGAGAGACACACAGAGAGAGGCAGAGACATAGGTAGAGAGAGCGAAGCAGGCTCCGTAAGAGGACCCCAATGTAGGACTCAATCCTGGTACTTAGGGACCACACCCTGAGCCAAAGGCAGATGCTCAACTGCTGAGCCACCCAGGCACCCCTGGATCTTCACATTTCTTAAAAAAGATTTTGTTTATTTATTTATTTGACAGAGAAAGAGTACAAGCAGGGAGAGTGGAGGGCAGAGGGAGAAGGAGAAGCAGGCTCCCCACTGAGCAGGGAGCCCAATGCAGGGCTCAATTCCAGGACCCCAGGATCATGACCCGAGCCAAAGGCAGATGTTTAACCGGCTGAGCCACCCAGGTGCCCCAGGATCTTCAAACTTTTATACATCTACTTTTTATTTTAAAATGAAAGTTCTATGAAACATTTAAGCTGCCATTAAATTTTATAAGCAGTGTGAATGAATTTAGACCATTTCTTGAGAGGATGTTTTAATAGGAAAACAGCAGGATGGGGGCCAGGGACAGGATTGTATAATATGTGTATGTGGGTGGGGAGTGGAGCTAGGATTTAGAAAGTAGCCTCAAGGTCTGGAGCTTCTGTTCCTTTTGATTTGTAGAGACAGAACTTGGCACAGAACAATGGCAGTGGTTGAGAGTTCTCCTGGTAGCCAGGAAGGACACAGTCCAATGGACATACAATGTGAGCCATGAACATAAACCATATATATAATTTTAAGTTTTCGAGGAACCATATTTTAAACACACTTTTAAAATTGTTAAAAAGAAACGGTAAAATTAAATTTAATAATGTACTTTATTTAGGGGCACCTGGGTGGCTCAGTCGGTTAAGGGTCTGCCTTTGGCTCAGGTCATGATCTCAAGGTCCTGGGATTGAGTCTCACATCAGGCTCCTCACTCAGTAGAGAGTCTGCTCCTCCCTTTTACTCATATGCACTCTCTCTCTCTCAAATAAATAAAATCTTTAAAAAATAATAATAATACATTTTGTTTAACCTACTATATTCCAAATATTATCTTTTTTTTAAAAAAATATTTTATTTATTTATTCATGAGAGACAGAGAGAGAGAGGCAGAGACACAGGCAGAGGGAGAAGCAGGCTCCATGCAGGGAGCCTGACGTGGGACTCGATCCCGGGTCTCCAGGATCACACCCTGACTGAAGGTGGCGCTAAACTGCTGAGCCACCCAGGCTGCCCCAAATATTATCATTTTTGACATGGAATGAATTTTGCCTCCTATACCCTATGTTTTTCACATGTTAATGGAAGAATCTCCAGTGACATAAAAGGGCAAGTCTCAATGTACATTTATTTTTCATACCATTGCCAATATCCCTTTGGCCAAAGCAAGTTGTATGGCCAACCCCAGACTCAGTGTGAGAGGAAAATATGCAGTAGCATGGGTTTAGGGAGATGTGGTTCTTTGGGGGCTATAGTGGATAGATTCTCTAACAATCTACCATACCATACTTTATAGAATATATGCTATTTGTGTTTCATGCTCCCCATATGATCAACTTTTTATTTTGGTACTATGAGTTCTTAGTGTGCCTTGATTACTCTTATAGCCAGTCAAGAAAATGGTCTTGTGATTTGCTAGTTGGCTTTTATGTTCCTAGACACTCCCATCCCACATTTAATAGGATGACCTGTGTAATCAATAGGTTATTGTGAAAATGACAGCATGTGACTTCAGAGGCAAGGTCATAAAGAACATTACAATAGCTTTTGCCTTGCTTACTTGGACCACTTGCTTTGGGAAAGTCAGCCACCATGTTGTAGGATAATCGATCAGCTGTATAAAGAGATACACATGACAAGGCATTGAGGCCTCCTACCTTTGGCTTACTAGTCATATGAGTTAGTCATCTTAGAAGCAGACCCCCTAGCCCCACTCAAGTCTTCAGATGCAACTGTAGCTACAGCTAACATCTTGACTGCAACCTGATGAGAGACCCTGAACCACAACCACCACCAAAGCCATTCCCAAATGTCTGACCCACAGCAAGTCTGAGATAATAAATATTTATTATGGGGATCCCTGGGTGGCGCAGCGGTTTGGCGCCTGCCTTTGACCCAGGGCGCGATCCTGGAGACCCGGGATCGAATCCCACATCGGGCTCCCGGTGCATGGAGCCTGCTTCTCCCTCTGCCTGTGTCTCTGCCTCTCTCTCTCTCACTGTGTGCCTATCATAAATAAATTAAAAAAATAAAAAAATAAAAAATGTTTATAAATATTTATTATTGTTTTAAGCCACTGAGCTTTGAAATCATTTGTAATGCAACAGTAGGTAACTAATACAATTACCTACTAACTTTATTTAGGAAAGAGATAAAAGGCCTGAATTAATCTCTGTCATGTTTTGGTTACATAGAAAAATTAAATATATTTGTCTTAGATACCAAATCTAAATGTTGTCCCTAAAGGTGAAATGTCATTTGCCTTTTATATAAAAATTTTAAATTAAGTAATAAATTAATAACCAAATTTTATAACTTGAGTCAAACATATCCAGCATCATAAAATGTATAGTTCCCTGTAGCAAATAAAACTAGAAAATCTTTGTTTGGGTGTTTATGCAAAAGAGATATATTTTTAAACATTTTAGAGTATAATGAGCTAAGGAATTTAGCTAAATGGCATGTCCACGGGGACTTCTAAATTTTCTTCAAACAAATCCTAGATATAAAAATGGCTTGTGGAGATTCCCTTGGGAATTCCCCTAAATCCTACTTTACAGCTTGGTACATTATGTGCTCTCAGCAAATAGCATTGAGTCATTAGAGATTCAGGCAATACAGTGTTGTGCAGCTTTTCCTTCCACTTTGCCTTCTTGTATAATGTCAGGAAATGCATTGTACATTATAGAATCTTCCCATATATTAAAAATTCAGGCTTTCAAAGCTAATTATCATAGCTATTAAAACATAGCCTAACCTCACATGCCCTCATCCTAACCCCCAATCTAAGAAAGTGACCTCCTGAACACATGATAAGTTGAGACGCAACCTGAACATTTAAGCCACCAAACATTTCAGAACTGGCAATATTTCTGAAATGGGTGTGAAGGTAGAAATAAAAACAGAAGGAACAATTGAATAACTATTAAACAGTATTTAGGGCCCCAAATAACCTCTTTATCTCAGCATAGTAGATGGCTGCCATGTCTATTCTCACCCCAGCAGAAGTTTTGGGTTTTATTCTCTGGAGAAGTCTCTGAACTGCAGGATACTAGGCACATACCCTCACCTTGCCCTAACTCACTAACCTTAACCCTAGATCTGAGAAAAAAAAAAGAAAAAAAGAAGATGTGGTGTCTATATACAATGGAATATTATTCAACCATAAAAAAAGAATGAAATCGTGCCATTGGATGGAGCTAGAGAGTGTTATGTTAAGCAAAATAAGTCAGTCAGAAAAAGACAAATACCATACGATTTCACCCATAGGTGGAATTTAAGAAACTAAACAAATGAGCCAAGGGGGGGTGGGGGAGGAGAGAGACACTAACCAAGAAACAGACTCTTAACTATGGAGAACAAACTGATGGTCACCAGAGGGGAGGCAGGTGAGGGATGGGTGAAATAGGTGCTGCGATTAAGGAGGGCACTAGTTGTGATGAGTACTAGGTGTTGTATAGGAGTGTTGAATCACTGTATCATACATCTGAAGCTAATATTATGCTATATGTTAACTAACTGGAATTGAAATACAAACTTTAAAAAACTATCCTAACCTTGGATGTATGTCAATTGCCCGCAGTAGAATTTATACCACAGGCTTACTTCAGTAGTGCTCTTAATCATGTAGCCTCTTCTCTCATTTTATGTTTCTTTTTTTTTTTCCCCCTCATGCTTCCTTTTTGCTTTCAAGAGGTGCCCATGTTTTATATCCAGTATCCTGTTTCCTCTTTAGTAAAGACTTCTAAATTTTGAGAAATTAAAAATACCGTTAAGACATTTGTGGCTATGTAATGACTAGAATGTAACCTTATTTATCTAATTCTAATCTGAAAGTAGTACTACCTTTGTTTTCTTTGGGCACATCTGAAGCTTCTCTTTAAATATTGTCTTTTGGGATGCCTGGGTGGCTCAGCGGTTAAGCGTCTACCTTCAGCTCAGGGTGTAGTTCTGGCTTCCCAGGATTGAGTCCCACATCAGGCTCCCTGCATGGAGCCTGCTTCTACCTCTGCCTATGTCTCTGCCTCTCTCTCTGTATCTCTCATGCATAAATAAATAAATAATCTTGAATAAATAAATAAATAAATAAATAAATAAATAAATAAATAAATAAATAAATATTGTCTTTCTAGGCCATTTTCTTGACTTTTGACCTGGAAGCTAGCATTCTGCATTTTCAAGGCTATTTCTCTTCCTCTTTTTCCGTTCTGACTTCAGGTAAGCTGGATACTTCAACTATTTCCCATTTTTATTTTTGCTTTGAGGATGCACTTGGGGTTTCAGCAATTTCTACTTCAGAGCCCTGAGATGTGGTCCTGGACCTTTTTGTTTTACAGGTGCTCTGGCTGTGTCCCTATCAGCTCTTTGATCTCAACATATTCTTCATTCATTCATATTCCTCTTCATTCAGGCTTTCTTCTTCTTCCTTTTCTTTTCTCCTGTAACAGTGCGATCATGAGTTTCATTTCATCCCAACCACATCTACTTAAATATTAAACAAATAACTCACCAGCTACTCTTAGGGCAAGAAAGGGTTGATTTTACTGTCTGAGGGAATATATTAGGTTTTCTCGGTGCCTCTTATGGTGGATAAAGTAACTGTCATAGTTGCCAAAAGGTTTCTTACTATTTTTAACATTTGCTAAATTTTTTGGGTTTTTTTTCTTTTTAGAATCTAGGCTTATCTCAAAAGGTTTTACTGCTTGTTCCTCTGTTTTAGATTCCACAAAGATAGATCTCACTGGATCTCCAGTAGACCTACAGCATATTATACTTCTATAAACAAAGTTGCCACATTTCCCAAACCCTCTTTCAGTCCAGCTGTGACTAACATTTTTTGGAAAGTAATTTCTATGATAATTTAGAAGCAGTGTTAAATATGTAAGGATTTAATAATTATATAGATTAAGCTTTTCAAAAATCCTCTATCTTAGAAGGTCAGTGGATTTTAATTTGAATATTAAATCTATATAAATTATGTCTATTTATCTAATCTCCTAACCAGGTAAATATTTTTAGTGTTTTATTACAGGTAGTACATGGAGATTAAGAACTCAATTTCTAGAGTCAAATGGAGCTGGACTTGTATCCTGGTTCCATTGTTTACTAAAGTAATTTCTCTGAGCTTTGGCTACCTCTTCTCTCAATGGAGATAATAATGCTCACCATGTGGGATTGTTGTGAGGATTATATGAAGCAACATATATACAGTACTTAGCATTGTACCTATGTGAATCGGTGGTATCTTCTATTATCTTCTTTGTTGGGCTATACAATATGTGTTTCTTGACTCTTCCATATCAAGCATTTGTTTTGAGCCAGGAAAGATGTGTCCATAACGAGAAATCTATTCAAGTATTGCATACTTATTGCACTGATGGTCTAACATTAACTTTCTATTTCTAGGTATGATTATAGCTCTTTCTATCTGTAAAGTAAATCCAAAAGAACTTAAAATATTTAATTAATTAATAGAGATTCTCACCTAAGACACAGGGTCATTAAAAAAGAAATCGCAACAGGAATAATCCTTTTTTCTAAGATTTTATTTATTTATTTGACGGAAACACACACAAAGACAGAGCACAAGCAGGGGGAGTGGCAGACAGAGGGAGAGGGAGAAGCAAGCTCCCCAAGGAGCAGGGAGCCTAATGAAGGGCTCAATCCCAGGACCCTGGGATCATCATCTGAGGCAAAGGCAACAGCTTAACCAACTGAGCCACCCAGGGGCCCCTCAGTTGTTAATTCTATATGTCACATGAAATCCAGACTCTTCCCTATTTGGAATACTTGGGCTGGTAGAACTTAATTGCAGGCTCAATCGGCCATATTTTACATGGGGTTTCTTATTTATTCTTTCATTCAATAAATGAAAAAGAAAGACCCCAATATAACCTATTGTAAAGAAGTGAAAGGGACCAATCCAACACCAGTCCCAGCCCCAGTTCTTTTGTCTTTTGTCTACAAGTTGCCTATACTTTGTCTGATGCTGCCCAAATGTGGAAAAAGGAATAGAAAAGAGGCCAAGAGAAGGTATGTGTCACTTGGGCAGGCAGTGTTTCCTCCATTTGACATGGAAAGGACACATGATTTTCTGTAGGTTTTATACACAGTTCAGAAAATGGCTGGACTTGAGCTATCTTCAGGTAACCCATCCAGTGATGTGTCCGCCAGGCAGGGGCAACACTAGGAGCTGTGTTTGGGGACTGTGGGTGGGAAGAGCTTAAGCTTGAGCCTGAGCCAGACCTCCATGCTAGGGAACTATGCGCCAGAGAAGGCCCTCTGAAGACTCATCCAGAGAACCCACAGATGTGTTCCAGCAAAGACCCGGCATGCAGACCCTACCATACAAAAGTCAGACTGTGTTAAGAGGCGATGGCAATCCAGAGAGAGGAGATCGCCTTTCACTCCGGACAACCCAGCAAGCTGCTGCTCCTACACACTCTGCTCCACCTCCTGCCTGCGGGCTGAATAGGCCAAGTCACTGGACCAGGGCGAGTGAAAGTGTTTGCAGACCACATTTCTATTTCTTATGCTGAGCTGATAGCAGAAGAGAAGGGCTTTATATATATAATATAAACTTTATATATTATAAGGTTTATATAACATATATAAAACACTTAATTGTGCAAATATCAAATGTAAAGATAGAATAGTGGCTTCTACCAATCAACTTCAGCAATCATGAACTCACAGCCAGGCACATTTCATCTATACCCTCCAACTTCCTCACCCCCAATTATTATGAAGCAAATCCTAGATATTATAATATTCCAAACATAAATAATTTAGTGTTTCTAGAAGATAAGGACTTAAAAACAACCATTAGATTCCTGAATATTATCACATATTCCTTGAGTGTGTCATACTTTTTTATGGTTTATTTGAATAATTCCAGATACTGCCATTGGCTTTTATGTCTTTTAAGACTTTTAATCTATGGTTTCCTCCTATTACTACTTTTTTCTCTTGCAATTTATTTATTGAAGAAACTCAGTTGTTTTCCTGTAGTTTCCCACAGTCTGGATTTTTGCTGATTGCTTCCATGTGATGTTGTTTAACATGTTCCTCTGTCCCTGCATTTTCTGTAAATTGGTAGTTAGATCCAGTGGCTTGATCTAGCTTAAATTGTTTTGATTTTTTGGCAAGACTATTTTGTAGGTGATGCTATGTTGCTTCTCAGGAGGAATGGAATATCCAATTGTCCTGGTCTCTCTTTTTTTAAATAGTGGTAAACACATTTATATAATTTACCATCTTACCCAATTTTAAGTATACAGTTTAGTAGTATTGAGTACATCCACATTGTTGGGTAGCCAATCTTCAAAACTTTTTCATCTTACAAAACTGAAAGTCTATGCCCATTAAACACCAACTCCCCACTTCTCCCTCCCTTCAGCTCTTGGCAATTGTCTCTGTAAATTTGTCCACTCTGGATACCTCATATGAGTGGAATCATACATATTTGTCTTTTTGTGGCTGTCTTATTTCACTTAGCATAACGTCTTCAGGTTTCATCCATGTTGTAGCATGTGTGCAAATTTCTTTCTTTTAGGCTGAAAACATTCGATTGTACACATTTTGTTTATCCATTCATCTGTCAATGGACACTTATATTGTTTGCCCTTTTTGGCTACTGGGAATAGTGCTTCTATGAGCATGTGTATACAAATATCACGTTGAGACCCTGCTTTCAATTCTTCTGGGTATATACCCAGAAGAAGAATTGTTGGATCATATGGATATTCAATTTTTTTTTTGAGGAACTGCCATGCTGCTTTCCATAGTGGCTGCACTATTTTACATTCCCACCAACAGTGCAGAAAGATTCTAATGTCTCCATATCCTTGCCAACACTTGTCATTTTCTGGTTTTTCTTTTTTCCTTTCTTTTCTTTCATTCTCCTCCTCCTCCTTCTATTTATTTATTTATTTTTGGCTGTAGTCATTCTAATGTAATGGGTGTGCAGTGATATCTCATTGTGGTTTTGATCTGCATTTCCCTAATTTACTGATGTTGAGCATCTTTTCATGTGCTTGTTGGCCATCTGTATGTCATCTTTCAATGTCTATTCAAGTCTTGTCAGAGATATGATTTACAAACCATTTCCTAAGTTATCCTTTCACTGTTTATTGTGTCCTTTCATGCACAGAGGTTTTTGATTTTGATGTAGTCCAATTTGTTTGTTTTTACCTTCATTGCCTATGTATTTCGTCTTATCCAAGAAATCCTTGTCAAATCCAAGTCATAGAGCTTTTCCCCATTTTCTTCTTTCTTTTAGTCATCATGGATGATCATTGCCAAGATAACTATTTCACCAGAGGTTCCAATATTCCAATTCTGTTCTTCTTTATTTATTAGCTGGAATACTTCAGTGAAGAGAAATTTCTCCTCATCAACTACTTTGTTACCCTGAGCCTCATTTTAAACATGAAAATGTATTCTTTCTCTCCGTTTACAAGTTGTCAAAACGATGTCTTGGTTTCCTAGCATTCTCAAAAATAAGAGATATGAGTTGAAATTTTTTTTTAAGTTTCACTATGAACTTACAGATTTAATAATATTCATGTGTTTAATTCACTGCAGTTATTTTTTTAATTCACCGCAGTTATTATTTTTTTATTATTGCTCAAATGTTCCACCTTTAGATTCTTCAGGTTGGCTCCCAAATCATTTTGGCATGGCCCCAGAATTCTTTGATTGATTCCTTGCTTTTTGGTGTTCTAAGATGTTTGAGGCCTATCTTACACATTTCGTGTCCCAGATAGAGAATTGGCCACTGAGATAATATGTAAGTCCAGGTAGTACTGAGATTTTAAAATCTAGAATGAGAGAGCTTTAATAATCTCAACATTGTACAATTGACCTGAACTATCCCAAGATTCTTGACTATGCAGAACAGCATAATTGGGTAGCCATGGGAAAATATAAAATTATTTCATGTTTATACATCCCTCCCAATGAATTGAAAATTCTCAATAAATGTATAGACATCCAGATGGAGTGGTTGAGGAGGCAGTTGGAGGCATAATTGTAGAGCTTAGGGAGAAAGTCTAGGCTGAATGCACAAATTTGGGAGTTATCCACATAGACTTGTATGTAAATCTAAGGATGGATGAGATGATCTAGAAAGAAAATGCAGAGAGAAAAGGGAAAGCCAATGCCAGAGCCTGGGGTACACTGGCATTTAACCACTGAGGAGAGGTGGAGCCACCAAAGGAATCTAAAATGTTTAGAGAATTAGGAGGAAACTAGGATATTAAGGTAGTCTTGGAAACCAAGAGAAGAGTGTATTTCAAGGAAGTCAGTTGTGTTGAAGAGAAAGGTTAAGAGAGAGAAGGACAAAAAAGTGACCCTTGGATTTGGACAAAGTGAACATCATTAGGATTTTTTTTTTTTTTAATCATTGTGACTTTGAGAAAGAAGGGTTGCTGAGGATGGAGGCATTAATGGAGTGGACTGAGGACATGGCCTGTGTCCTAACAGAGACTGCCGAAGAGTGAGTTCCAGCTGTGCCACCAAGTGAGAGGCCAAGGCATTTCATTACCAAAGGCCAGACCTCCACACAAGGAAGCAGAGCACTGTATCTGAGTGAACAGCTTAGAGCTAGAAGGGGACAGCAGACTATAGGCACATCAGGCTCACTGCTTATCTGCTTTTTTAAAAATCATGGTTAAAAAAATACATAGCTTCTTAGTCATTTTTAAGCATACAGTTTAGTAGTATTAAGTGTATAGACATTGTTGTGCAACAGATTTCCGGAATTATTTTGCAAAATGAAAACTCTATCCCTAGTCAACAACAACCTCCCATTTCCTGCCTCCTCTCAGCCCCTGGCCACCACCATTCTACCTTCTGTCTCTGTGAATTGTACTCCTCTGGAAACCACATGTCAGTTACCTGCATGTTTAAGAAGGCTGAACTCAGGGACACCTGGGTGGCTCAGTGGTTGAGTGTCTGCCTTTGGCTCGGGTTGTGATCCTGGGGTCCTGGAATCAAGTCCCACATCAGGCTCCCCAGAGGGAGCCTGCTTCTCCCTCTGCCTATGCCTCTGTCTCTGTGTATCTCTCATGAATGGATAAACAAAATCTTAAAGAAGGAGAAGAGAAGAAGAAGAAGAGAAGAAGAAGAAGAAGAAGAAGAAGAAGAAGAAGAAGAAGAAGAAGAAGAAGAAGAAGAAGAAGAAGAAGAAGGACTGAACTCAGATCCCAGAGAGCTATGTGTGTGAGGGACCTTAGGAAACAGGATCCAGACAGCACAAGGAAAATGTAAGCACAAGCTAGCAAGTCCCAGATGAGGGAAAGTGCAGCTACGCAAGAGCAGACTTGGGAACCCAGAGATAAAAGAGAGACCACTGAGTGGGTGAGATGCTTCCATAGCTTGCAGCTGCCTGGGGGATGAGCCAGGATGAGCTGAGGATGGACGGGGAGAGGAAGAAGATTCCAATGCCCCTTGCTGAGAGAAGCACCATATGGTGGCTGTTGTGACACCATGAAGGAGCAGAGAGATGCACGGTAGCTTCAGGAACCACTGTAGGAGGTTCAGCATTGAGAACTCGGCCAATCAGCCCCTCCTCTCAAAGACCCAAATGGTGGAAGAGCAGGATGAGGTCCAAAACAAATGTTTCTGCCCATCCTGACTTGGAGCAGGCTCCAGCCAGACCCTGGGCTTGAGAATAACGACTCAGCCATCCTCTAGAGCTGTACCCAGGCAGGTGGGCCTAGGAGGTCACTTCAAAAGACAGGCCGCATCCAGCACACTTAGGCCATTTAAAAGGCTTGTAGATCATCCGAAATCAAAGTGCCAAATGTTGCAACCAATGTCTCAGATTTTCCAATCCTGGTGCAATAACATGGGGTGACACAAACTGAGTTCCTTAGTTACTTCCTTAAAAGTCTATAGTAGGCTGAGGTGGTGACAGAAGAGTTCACTGGTTCATTCAATGTACTCAATGCGGTAATGGAAACGTATGAAGTTTAGCCACCAGACCTACTGCCTGACATTCGTTGCTGTAAACTATTGCTTAGTTTCCTTCCTGGTAAATTACCCGGATACAGGGGCCTCTGCTTCTCATCCCAATCATGTCATCTACTTGCTATACGACCATGGCCAAGTGGCTCAACTTCTCTGAGCCTCTG
The DNA here is from genome assembly GCF_011100685.1 of Canis lupus familiaris. NCBI lineage: Eukaryota > Metazoa > Chordata > Mammalia > Carnivora > Canidae > Canis > Canis lupus. The sequence goes on from NC_049246.1 coordinate 11,205,018, forward strand.
TAGCAGATCTATGATGAAGATAAATAACACCTACCCCACAGAATTGTTTTATTAAATAAAATTATGTCTATGAAGTTAATTTATTAACTGCATATTACCAAACATTTACATTTTATTTTGTATCCTTAAAAGACACATTTTATCAAATTGTCCATAAACTGAACTCCTCCAATGGCTTCCCAATGGTCCTTACCTACCCATGCAGTCAATGTGATCTCATCCCTGCCTAATTGTCTGACCTCATTTTTTACCACTCTCCTGCTCTCTTTCATACAGATTCTTATCACATTAAACTCTCTTTCTTCAGCATTCCAATATTGTTCCCTCTTCAGGGCCTTTGCACTTGTTCTCCCTCATGTCTACAATGCTTCTCACATGGCTCAATCCTTCTCCCCACCCTGGTCTCAACTGAAATATAATTAAGATTGGTCATCATAGCTAAAGTTGGTCTCTAACCTCTTGATGGTCTCTATTACAGTAGCCTATTTTATTTTCTTTATGAAATTGTCGCTCTCTTATTTATGTATGTTTTACTTATTGTCTATGTTCCCTGCCAAAAGGAAGATAAAGAGTAGAATTTTGTCTTATAAATTTCAGTCTCTCTCAGCTAGAATGGTGTCTGGCTCATAGGAGGAAGTTAGTAAATATTTGTAGAAAAAACCTATTTATTGCTAGGGAAATTCTATACGTTAGATTTTCAAGTAGCTACATTCATGGAAGCAAGATAAATTTGAAACAATAATTTTATATCTCAAAGAATCTGGTTCTTCAAATCTCTCTATATTTTTTACATACAATGTTATTAGTGTCCAGCGTACAGCATAGTGATGCTACAACTTTACATGTTATGCTGTGCTCACCACAGGTGGAGCTCCATCTGCCACCATAGGGTGCTATTACACTACCATTGACTCTATTCCCTGTGCTGTGCCTTTCACCTCTGTGACTTATTCATCCCATAACAGGAATGAATTGTATATCCTACTCCCCTTCACCGATTTTGCCTATCCCTCTACTCCTTCCCCTCTGTGAACCATTAGTTTGTTCCCTATACTTATGGGTCTGTTTCTGTTTTATAACTTTTTTTTTTAATTTGTATTTATTTATGTTAGTCACACAGAGAGAAAGAGAGGCAGAGACACAGGCAGAGGAAGAAGCAGGCTCCATGCACCGGGAGCCCGACGTGGGATTCGATCCCAGGTCTCCAGGATCGCACCCTGGGCCAAAGGCAGGCGCTAAACCGCTGCGCCACCCAGGGATCCCTGTTTCTGTTTTTTGTTTGTTTATTCATTTGTTTTGTTTTTTAGATTCCACATGCAAGTGAAATTATATGGTATTTGTCTTTATCTGACTGACTTACTTCACTTAGCATTATACTCTAGGTTTATCTATGTTTTCACCAATGAAAGATCTCATCCTTTTATATGGCTGAGTAACATTCCATTGTATGTAATACCACATCTTCTTTATCCATTCATCTATGGTTGGACTCTTGGGTTGCTTCCATATCTTGGCTATTGAAAATAACACTTCAATAAACATAGGGGTATATATGTCTTTTTATATTCATATTTTCATTTTCTTCAGGTAAATAGCCAGGAGTGGAATTACTGGGTCATATGGTATTTTCTATTTTTAATTTTTTTGAGGGACCACCATACTGTTTTCCACAGTGGATGCACCAACTTACAGTCTTATCAACAGTGCATGAGGTGTCCCTCTTCTCCACATCCTCCACTTTTTTTCTCCAAAAAAATAAATAGATAAATTTAAAGCTTAATAATTTTATGTAATTATAAAATAATTTAATAACTTAAAAAACTTTAAATTATAGTGATAATTTTTAGAAATTTTATAAATACATTTATACACATATTGATTTTATATTTAATAATTATATTAATTATTTAATAATTATATCACCAAGAATCTGGTTTTTCATGGCTTAATATAATTTTTAATCAAAAATTATATTTGTATTGAATGTTATTTTGTAATCTATTCTTTCATCAGTGACACTGATGCTTCTCCTACCTCATTTTTTTTTTTAATTTTTATTTATTTATGATAGTCACAGAGAGAGAGAGAGAGGCAGAGACATAGGCAGAGGGAGAAGCAGGCTCCATGCTCCAGGAGCCTGACATGGGATTCGATCCCGGGTCTCCAGGATCACGCCCTGGGCCAAAGGCAGGCGCTAAACTGCTGCGCCACCCAGGGATCCCTCCTACCTCATTTTTAATGGTGACATGCAGATGTACCATATTCTATTTCCTGTGTACCAATTTCCTGTGGTGCATGTACTAAGAAATGCTGCGTCCTGATAAATATCCCAAATTTCCTTCCAGAAAGGCTGTACCAATTCACATTCCTACCAACAGTATAAGAGATACATTTTCCTGAATCCTGACAATACTGAAATTTATCACTAATAAAATAATTTTTTTTTGCTAACGTGATAAGTGAAGAACTATCTCATTGCTTTATTTTGCATTCCTTTATCTGCTTTAAATATCTGTGAACTATTTTTCTTTGCTTTTCTATCATGTTGTATTTCTTCCCTTATGAATGTTCTCTTCATTTTTGTTGTTGTTGTTGTTGGGTCTGTTTTTGTTGCTGATTTTCTACTGTAGTATTCATCTTTTATTGATTTCCAAGAGCTCTTTTTATCGTTAGATGATTGACCTTTGTCAGAAATTGCAAATATTTTCCTAATATGTTGTTTGGTTCTATTTTTAGTTTTATAGACCTGAGGTGCTCTATTATAACTCTAGAGAGTTACAATGTATTGGAACCTAAGCCAGCCAGAAGGGAAAGTTCAGCTTAGTGAAATCTAACTTCCAGCAACAGCAGGCCTGGGGGCCTGGACAGTACAAGTCCAGGCCAGGGTGTCTGAGACGTTCAAATAATTCAGAACTAAGGACTCCCAAGACAATCTCTAGAACAACCAACTACTCTTTACTTACTTCTGATCCAACGGTGTTTAAATTTTAAGTAGGAATTTTAAAGAGCCAAAAAATGATGTTGTACTGATGAAATGATAGGTATGAGAAATGTTTTAAAGGATTTTGTATACTTTCTTCCATAAAGCAGCCTTCTTCTGCCTTTTCAGAAGGCCAGTGTGCAGTTGTAGCTAGACCCGTGGAGAGAGATTCTCAGTGAGGAATCTTTAGTGTGTGTGTGTGTGTGTGTGTGTGTGTGTGTGTGTAATGATGAAGGGAAGTGCCTCATATTACCTTCTATGGCCAAATGACCAAGTAAATACATGACTGGATGTCCTCAAACAGGTGAGGCTGCCTTTCAATGTAGCATGATTGCTAGAACCTGTTGCTCATCTTTTGCCAAAGACTTCCAGAAGATGGGTGAATCTTTCCTTGGCTGAATCTAATTCCTCCTGGAACATGAGCCTACCTCCCCTGTCCCTTTACCTGTGGACAGTGGTCCCTGTGTCCCCTTCCTAGCCCTTGGGACTATTACTAAATATACCCTCAGCCATCCCACCTCTAGACTTCAAGAAGGCACTGCTGCTTTGGCCTGCCTGCCTAGCTGAGAGCTTATTTCCCAAACCTTCCCTCACTCAGCCCATTTCATTAGTAACTTTCTATTCATTTCTGCTCGTTCTGCTTTGTGTCAAAAGTGTCAGAGAGGAGGGAAGATGATGAGTTATAAGTGGTGGGCAGAAGGAATGTGAAAATAAACAGCTAAGGCCCCAGGAGCAATTATCCCACTGGGTCAGATTCTAGTTTCCTCCTGCTCCCCGAGGCACTTGCTGACATCCCCAGGAATCCCTGGTTGCCCGGCAGCAGGGCCCTTTCTCTAGCCAGAAAACCTGACAGTATCAGCAAATAGAATCTAGTGCAGTGAGGGACCATGGTGTTGTCCAGCTGTAGGAGCAGCACAAGATCTCATGCTAAATATGGTTTCCTTCATGAAATATGTAACAAGAATCATCAGAGAGCTTCAAAATCATAGTGTGACCAAAATACTCGACCTGAGCATTTTAATCAGAATTTGTGTTTTGACAGAGGCAGAAGTTTAATATGCCAAATATTTCTGCATAAGTGTCCCCACCCACACCCCTGTTACATACTAGTACATCCAACTATTGCAGGCTTATTAGAGGACTTCCATGTGTGTGCTACAAAGCTTTAACAGTGCTTCAGAAAGCCAAACTTTGTAATTACTCTACCTTTCCTAAACCACAAGAGTTATTTAAAAAGCAGATACTCTTTCATTGTCTGTGTTCCATTCCTACCTCTTACTCACTATTTCCTATAGAACCCGGTTCATCATCGCTTGTTTATTAGGCATAAATATGTTTCCATCTGTGTGCTGGTGGTTCACCAGTATTTGATCACTTGTGCCCTGGGGCATGAAGGCCTTTTGTTTGTTTGTTTTTTAAGATAAAATGAGCAGTGTTGGCTGCTCCTGTTTTTCTTTTAGCAGACATGTCGCAGGATGGCTGGAAGAGACATACAACAGTCTGTTGGAACCCCTCCATCATAAAACTATGATCAGATCTTGCAGAGCTGATCTTCATGCGTCATGTCATGTAACAATCTCAAAAGTAAAACTAATCTTACTCTCCATCATACAAAACACAATTTAATGTGGCAAGAACTGGAACCAAAGCCACCAGCGATCATACATGACTTTGATGAGTTCAAAAGTATTTTACTGAGAAACTACTATGTGCTGATCATTAGTTGAGGTTTGGAGGAATCTCAATTAGTGGAGATTGAGATTAGTAGAAATTGGCAGAAAAGGAAAACCCTTTTCTGGTGCTAATTCTTCTTTGGATCAGCAGCAGCTCCTACCTTTTCCAAGTCCTTTAGAATAGGAGTAATCTCACAAGGGGGCAGTTAGCAAATATTTCCCCAACCAGCCTGCTCCATGTCCTAGATGTCCCACATCACCCTGTCATCTTTAGGTTCTGTCAAGGCCAGGGTCAAGGAAGACGCCAGGAGGAAGAAGGAACTCAGGCACAGGACAGAGTACCACTCCACCAAAACCTCATCCAGTTCCCAATTTTGACTATCCTTTCCTCCTTTCCTTGGTACATTTTTTCTTAATTTCAAGTGTGTTTTCCACCCTGTGGCATTTCCAACAATTCCATCTGCCTTCCCTGCCAACAACATCCTTGTATTTATAAAGTTTGCTGATAATGCCACAAGTGAAATTGTATTATAACAATATCTAGTCAACAAACCAAGAGATCTCTAGACCCTACCCAGCCAGCCTCTCTTATCGGGAGTCATCTTTGTTAGGATGTCTTTTATGATCTCTTAGAGCTTGTAGTATTGGGATTTGAATTGTAATTGCCCTGGAAAGTGGTATCAGGTCCTGTTCTATATTGTAAATTCCAGAAAACTGAAGATCACAATATATGGTTTTGGTGGCCTGCTTGGAAGAGTGGCATAGGCGCTTAAGTGCTAACTACATGCTATCTGGGGATACTGTCCATGGGAAATTGGCTTAGATAAACTGTATTTACCCATCTCTTGCAACCATGTAGGGTAAAAGTACTTAGATTCATTTGTTAACATAGTCAATATGTGTTGACTGTATTTTTTTGTTGTTGTTGTTATACTCCATACATAAAGAGCCTTGTGGACGTGAGGCAATCTCTAGGTGCTGAGTGGGAACCAGTCAAAATGTCTGGTCTCTACACTCAGGGCACCTGGTCCAGTATGGCCGGAGTCAATGGCAGGTGCTGGGGCACCACGATGCCAGGCAGAATGCATCACGTGGCATGAGCAGCGTATGCATGATGTGGTAGGGAGTTCAGCTGGGGTGGAGAAGCCAGCTCTGCAGGGTGCAGGCGTGTTATCCAGCAGAATGGGACAGGGAGAGATGCCACCAGGAGCCCACCACTGCCTGAAGCACTGAAGGGGAAGGGAGGGGAAAGAAGAGCAGGGGAGGGGAAGGGAGGATCAGGGAAGGGAGATCACAAAGGATTTGTCTAGCACCTGGTGCAGAATGAAAAGAGGCAGGGAGCAACTCACTTGCTTGGCTCTTAATAATAATCACCACCATACAACAGCCATTTGTTGAACACTTAATATGTACCCGGCACTTTGCCTTTCGCACATTAATTCTGAGGACACACACACACACACACGCACACACACACACAGTCAGGCTTACAGATTAGGACCCTGAGGCACAGCTCCTGAACCTCAGAAGTGGGTCTTAATCCGGCATGTCTGCCCCAAGGCCATGTTTCCTTCCCTCCATCCGGTTGCCAAGTGATCCCGAGAATGGTGATCGCTGAGGGTTTTCCAGAGCTGCTGTGGTATTATATCTGTTTATTTACATGTCTCGCCCTTCATTCTTCTATGAACCCTCCTCCGGATCTCGGGTTCTGCGGGGTTGCTGGGCGGCGGAGTCTGGGGCCTCCAGATTGCCTGGCCAGCGGATCTGAGTGTGGAACAGCCTCCCCCGCCGCCAAGTCCTATGACAGGACAGTGTTTACTTAACTGAAAGTGCTGGATACCACGTGTCCCTGAGTGCACCGCCAGTCCCCGGGGGAGTGTCAGTCCACAAACCCTTTCCTCCTTTTCCCGGGCAAGTGGGTGCGGCCTGGAGGTGCCCTGGATTCCGCATCGGGCGCCTCCCGCAGTCCAGGAGCGCTGGATCGTGGTGCGCCCGGCAGCTCTGCCCTGGTGGAAGGGTCTCTCCTCCCGAGCTTGCCTCTCGGGCTGCTCGGGGCCGTGATTGTTTCAGTCGCTGCCTGCGGGAGCCACGGCGGCCGGCGCCAGAAATTCCTGGGACTCAGCACCCAGACAGGCCCTCTGATGTGGCCGAGGCCCTCAGCAGGTTGGGTGCCACATTCTTCCCTGGATTGCTTTTCCTCCAGTTCTCAGGTCTCCCAGGTACCTGGAATGTAGCACGTCCCCTATTACCAACATTGCATAATCCTCCTCTCCCCCTGGAGGGGAGCCCCTTTGAGGGTTGAACTGTTTCTAATTTAGCTGAAAACGAAGGGTCCCCGCACAGGATTTGGCACTTCGCTACATTCCATACATATTTGCTGGAAAAACAAACACAAAGTGTTCGGTGAGGTAAGGGCGAGCCCTCCAAGGGGACATGCCTGCAGGCTATTTGGATCTGTGCCACTGGAACTTTGGAGAAAATTCAGGCCTAGGGATAGGACTTTGCAAACACAAATATTGAGAGAATATCTGAACTGCTGAAGGGAAAGCAAATAAGAAAAAAAAAAAAAAAAACGGGACATCCCAGAACAGCATACAGGGCGAAGCACACATCAAACATTTATGGTTTTTTAGGTTCAGAAGGTACAGATAGATTACATCGCGGCAACTGCAATGCAAGGTGAGGCCTTATTATCCAACAAAATTTAGGCGTTAGTACCACACTAAATGCGTTTGCTGCACATCTAGAAATATAAAATGAATTTGAAACCATGTTACTCAGCACTGGGCAGAAGAAATGGTGTGTTTGGACTTCCTACCCTGTCCTTTACCACTTTATGTCATCGTCCCAACAACCTGGGGAGGTCGTTTTGTTATGCTCATTTGAAAGACAAGGAAATTTAGTCTCTGAGAAATTAATTACCCAGCATCACTCGAATGTGAAGTCTGGTGTGTATGACTTCAAAGAGCTGGATCTGCTTCGTTTTCAGCTTTAAGGGAGGCCCTCTCCTTGGCGTCAGATCTTCGGCTGCCTGCACATCCCTGCTAGCTGCTGGAGAAATCCCAGCTCATTTCAGCCGCAGGGAAGAGACAAAACTTCAAAGTCCCCTGGGGATGTTACCTCATCTGCTCTTAGGTCAAATACTTTCTTTTCATTGTCAAAGCAGCCTCTACTTGTGAGTTCGTTTTTTCCAGCCCTGGCTGCTGACATCTGTCTACCTACAGACAGGGGTATCACCTCTGCCTGCCTACCGCCCTGCATTTCTGGGCTCCAGGAGATGCGCCTTTGGCATATCTTGTGCTCTTAGCAAGTGGCCCCTTGACCTTTCTCTACTTCACCTGCTTCTTGAGACTGAAGTTATTAAAAAACAGACATTAATCTAAAAACCTGTTAGATGGGCACCTGGGTGGCTCAGTGGTTGAGCGTCTGCCTTCGGCTCAGGTTGTGATCCTGGGGTCCTGGGATCAAGTCCCACATTAGGCTCCCCACAGGGAGACTATGTCTCTGCCCCTCTCTCTGTGTCTCTCATGAATAAATAAACTCTTTAAAATTAACAAAATAAATAAATAAAAACCTGTTAGAGAAGCCAAAGGCCTTTGATGAATAATCATACTTTAAAAAGGAAATTAATTTTATGGCATAATGAGCACTAATATGCTCACCTAGGGTTAACGGGTGATAATCAAGCAGGCATGACCAAAGTGAGCTGCACCTGGAGAGGAGACTATGGCAGAGATGGCATTCCAGCCCTGCTGGTGGCACAGTGGGGAGGAAAAAGTGTGGGACTCCTCCTGCCCTGCTCCTATTGGCTTAGCATTTTGCACCAGCCTATAACCTCATAGAACTGTAAACCTTTACAGAATTTACAGGATATGGAGTGAGGGCAATTGTAAATGTTAACAGTTTTTCCTTTCTAGACCTACCCATTGTTCTTTTTAGCCAATCTACCAGGCCTCTCTCTTTTCATTGGTGACTTTAGTATATTCGCATGCATTTTGGTAACTGATATATTTGGACTTATTTCTACTACTCTATTTTTTAAAATTATTATTATTAGATTTTATTTATTTTAGAGAGAGCGCGCGCACGCATGAGCAGGGGAGAGACAGAGGGAGAAGCAGGCTCCCCACTGAGGAGGGACTTGATCCTAGGACCCCTGGACCATGACCTGAGCTGAAGGCAAATGTCCAACCAACTGAGCCACCCAGGTGCCCTCTACTCCCTATTTTTGTTTTCTATTTGCCATGCTTCCTCCCTGTCTCTGTCTCTTTCTGTTTTCAATTAATTAAAAGTTTGTTTATTTAACTCAGAAAAGCTGTTATATTCACAGTTATGGCCTTTATATGAAAGGATACAGATTAAAATCAGCAGTGGTAAAAGCATATAAGTGGAGTCCAGGAAGACCAAGCACAACTTCCAGCTGTCTTCTCCCAGAGGATTCACGCACACAGCATTCTATTCTCCCAGTAACAATGTGTGACACAAGCAGAGGGCTTTGCTTACTAGGAAAGCTCACATGATTCTTGGTGTCCAGGGTTTTTGTTGGGGGTCAGTTACTTTGACACTTTTGTTACTTGGGCCTTTGGAGTTATAACCAACAAATCACTGCCAAATCCAATATTGTGAAGCTTTTGTCCTATGTTTTCTTCTAAGAGTTTGAGGTCTTATATTTAGATCCTTGATCCATCATGAGTTATTTTTTGCATATGGTGTTAGGTAAGGGTCCAGCTTCATTTTTTTGCATGGATGGATGGATATCCAATTTTCCCAGCACCATTTGTTGAAAAGACTGTCTTTTCCCCCACTGAATGGTCTTGACACTCTTGTCAAAAATTATTTGACCATATACACAAGGGCTTATTTCTGGGCTCTCTCTGCCTTTAATTTTTTATCCCTACTTTTTGCCTCTGCAACTTTGTAAACACAACATTTTACATCTAATTCTTTAGTGGTTCTCAAACTTGAGTGTGCACCAGGATTTCCTGGAAGACCTCCCAACACAGACCACTGGGCTCCTTATCCCACACTTCTGATTTAGCAAGTCTGAGATGAGGCTTGGAAATTTACATCTTTCTTTCTTTCTTTCTTTCTTTCTTTCTTTCTTTCTTTCTTTCTTTCTTTCTTTTTTCTTTCTTTCTTTCAAGAAAGGGAGGGTAGGAGAGGAAGAAAGAGAATTTCAAGCACGTTCTATATCCAGTGCAGAGCCCAATGCAGGGCTCTATCTCACAACCCTGAAATAATGACCTGAGCCAAAATCAAGAGTTGGAACCTTAACCAACTGAGCTGCCCTGGCACCACACAACCTTTTTATGATAAGGAAATTGAAGCATAGAGAGATAAAATAATTTTACTATGGTCATAATGCTAATGGATGGGATTGCTGGCATTTGAACTCAGGCACTCTCCTTTCATCCCCTGTCCCATGCGTTATCTTCTATGGAAACAATAGGTATAATGGTAATTAGAATTGCAACCAGAAAATATGTCAGTACTTGTGTCAACCACCTCACTCAAATTTAGATAAGGAGATCCAAGGCAAATGAAGTCACATTCCGACTGTTGTTAGATTTAGTTTACTTTTTCCTTCCTTTCTTTTTTCCTAATAATAGACTTGGAATAAGATGGTGGCCCCATGAAAGTGGGGTCACAGGGATCATGTCCCACAGTGGATAGGAGGTCAGCTTTGCCCTCAGTTCACTGACCAGCTACTCCTGATCAGGGTATCTTGATAGTCGCAGAGCCTGGGGAACATGTCCTCAGAGGCCACTAGATGTTGATTTTATGACTTCACTCCCTTGAAATTTCCTAGGAAAAATTGGCTGTCCTGTTATCACCACAGCTGAAAGGGTCTCTTGGCATTTCTCTCTTCTGGTGGATTAACCACAGGGCAGGATTGGTGAAAGGGGGGGATATGAGGTTCATCTGAGTGGATTATGACTCAAGACCAATGTTTTATCCTATTTTAGTTTCTCTATAGAACCAGTTTATTTAGGAGTCTAAACTCATATGTTTAAAACAGAAATGTTTAAAATGTTTTTCTAATAATTTTGTCCAACCAGCCTTGTCAAAATTTACCAGAGTGGCTCAATCATTATTGATATCTTTGTCAAATTTTATAATTCTTTGGGCATTCTTGTTTTAGAATAGTCTCATTTTTATATTTAAGGCTCATTCACTCCTGTTCATTTCCAAACTTCTACCTCAAAAGTCATTCCAAGCTTTTTTCCCCCCTCATCCTCTTAGTACCAACTAGACCTATCTTGGTTCTTGGGGTTTATGAGGTTAAATGTGGTTTGTACAAGTGTGATTGAAAGCAGTTTTGATTCCTCCGACAAGATCAGATTTGATTTAATAGGGGACATACCAGACCACATGGCTCTGTGAATTGTACTGGCTTCTCCTCCCCCCACCCCTCATTTCCACCATCCATACCAAAGATGCTCCTTCCCATATCTCTTGATCCTGGGATTATCCTTTTCTTCAGGTTAACTGTCTTTGATCTGGTATCAGCAACATGACCCAAACCTAGTTATTTTGTCTAGAGTCTGTTTGACCTGTTAGAAACATACACATCTTTGTCTAGTCAAATGGTGGATGTGGTCATTCCACTATGAAGACCTCCCTCCATCTTGCCATCACCCTGAAGTTTCTCTTTCTCTTGCTCAATTAAGAGGGGGCAGATTAGACCTCTACTGATTAGACCTCATCAGATAAGCTGATGTTCAACCAGGGAATGAAATACAACTCACCCCTTCTTGTAGTCTTCCCAAACCTTTATAGCTGATTCTCTTGGGGTCTTACCCTTGGTTTTGGAAAAAGGAAGAAAATGGCTTCTTTTCATAAACACTGTATTAGTCAAAAAGCCAAGGACTTCTTTACCCCTTAAACTTTTTCTTATAGTCATTGGGTGCAGGATGGGGTGGGAAAGTAGGATTGGCTCTGAACTGGTTGCCTCTCAAAGGCCCTGAGGTGAATAGATAACCCCAACTGATGGCAGCTCTCTGAATGTGGGGTGCTTAATGTCTCTGGTTAATTCCAGGACACAGGAAAAACTTCATTCGATGTTCCATTACATATAATTGCATGTTTTAATAGTTTGGGGTAGAATTTACTCGAGTTATTTTTCAGCAATAAAAGATCACATTATTAAGATCTCTGTGCTTATTATGAGACCCAACATCCATTCTTCCCATCCTCCTTGCTAGCAGAATCATGATGTTTTTCATGAAGAAATACTTCTTTCTTCTCTCTCTCACATTATTTTTCTGGATCATTTAAGAGTAAGAAACAAACATGATGTTTCTTCATTCTTAAATATTTCAGTGTATATTGTCTTAACTCAAGGAATTTTCCTATAAAACCACAGGACAATTATCAAAACCAGCAAATTAACATTGATAATATATTATTCTCTAACCTATAAACCTTATATGCATTTTGTCAATTGGCCCAATGTTATGCTTTACAGCAAAAGAAAATCCAAGACATTTAATTGTCATGTTTATTTAGTGACAATTTTTAATCTGCAACTGTTCCTGAGTCTGTCTTTGTTATTTCATGACATTGACCTTTTTTAGGAGTATAGGCTGGTGAGTTTGCAGACTGTCCCCAGTTTCAATTTGGCTGGTGTTTCCTGGTAATCAGATTCAGAGAGTACCTGTTGGTTAGGCCCATTGGGCAGAGCTCAATTTCTTTAAAAAAAAAAAAAAAAAAAAAAAAGATTGGGGCAGCCTGAGTGGTTCAGCCTCGCTCTCGCTCTCGTTCTCGCTCTCGTTCTTGCTCTCGCTCTGCGTGTGTGTGTCATGAATAAATAAATAAAATCTTAAAAAACAAACAAACAAACAAACAACAAAGGGCAGCCAGAGTGGCTCAGCAGTTTGGCACTGCCTTTGGCCTAGGGCGTGATCCTGGAGACCCGGAATCAAGTCCCGCATCAGGGTCCATGCAGGGACTCTCCCTCTGCCTGTGTCTCTGCCTCTCTCTCTACTCTCTGTGTTTCTCATGAATAAATAAATAAAATCTTTAAAAAAAAAGATTGATTTTAGAGAAGCAATGTGCGGGGGGAGGGGCAGATGGAGAGGGAGAAAGAGAAGGAATCTCAAGCAGACTCCCTACTAAGTATAGAGCTCCAAGTGGGACTCGATCCCATGACCCTGAGATCATGCCCTGGGTTGAAATCAAGAGTCGGATGCTTAACCAACTGAGCCACCTAAGAGCCCAGAGAATTTGCATTTCTAATAAAGTCTCCAAATGTTGCTGAAGAAACTCTTGAAGGGACCACACTTTAAGAACCACTGTTTCAAAGCAAAGATTTGGTAACTTTGGGAAGTAAGATACTTTGAGTTTCTGATTTAAAAAAATATTTATCGGGATCCCTGGGTGGCGCAGCGGTTTGGCGCCTGCCTTTGGCCCAGGGCCTGATCCTGGAGACCCGGGATCGAATCCCACGTCAGGCTCCCGGTGCATGGAGCCTGCTTCTCCCTCTGCCTGTGTCTCTGCCTCTCTCTCTCTCTGTGTGTGTGTGTGACTATCATAAAAAATATATATATAAATATATTTATCATTTCCTTCCCCAAACTACATATACCTATAAAATTTTGCATTCAATCTTTAGGATCTACAGAATTTCCACTCCAGGCTAATCCATAGATGTTCTAGGAATCCTTGAGGATCTTTAGAGGCTGGTTGTATTATTTGGGGAAACTCAAGTATTAAAATGAGGATTTGCAATCTTAGGAGGCTACAGTAACCTGAGAATGCATATTCAATTCTTTCATTCATTGCTTTAGCCAGCAAAGGTTTCTCAAGCTCTTGCAGGTGGCAAGTATTGTATGAGGTGATGAGAATAAAATCCTAGCCTCTACAGAGGTCACAAATGACCACCCTGTGTGGCCTACACCACACATGCAAGTAACAGAGATGTGACATGGACCTATAGGCAACTGTACCCTTCATGATAATTACAATCTCAGGGAGAGGAACAGGTTAAACCTTTCCACTCAAGGCCCTGCCAAGTCCAAGGGGCAACCCCATCCATTTTTTAGTTCAAGGCCGATAGTCCCATTTCCAGGTTGTGTGCTTATTTCAGCCCTTGTTCTATGACATGTGTGACTGGTCTTTCCTTATGAAGTTCCTTCTGTGTTTGATCCTGGTATTGTGAGGTCAAACCAACGAAGCACTTAAACAAGAGGGCTATGGAAAGTTTCACAGAGAAAATGGTGTTAAAACCAAGATCTCATTGATGAAGAGGAATTAGTTAAGCCAAGGGACATGGGAAGGGGGTAATTGTGTTCCATACAGTGAGATGGTATATCAGAAAGCCTTATGACAAAATTCAGGTTAAAGCATTTGGACTGTTTCCTTAAAAAAGAAAGAAAAGAAAAGAAAAAAAAGAAAAGAAAAGAAAAAGAAGAAAGAAAGAAAGAAAGAAAGAAAGAAAGAAAGAAAGAAAGAAAGAAAGAAAGAAAAGATAATATGAGCTACTGAAGGATTTCAAGGAGAAGACGGAAGAGGAAGAACTGGCATACTGGCATCATGGACACATGTGGCCAGTGCAGTTGCACAGGATGTGTACTTGGATGGTTGGAGTTTAATGCTCCTATAGCTGCTATCTTAAAATTCTTAAGAACTTTCTCTTTGAATGTGTTTTCTGGAGGTGAAGGTGAATGTAACAGTGGAGTATATCTGGAGCTTGGAGCCTCTGCTCATGTGTGATTCCACCACTTGATACCTTCTTGCTTCTTAGAATATGTTCTTGGTCACCTATTTCCTATGTCCTCGTGCCTGGTCCTGCCCAACTCCCTTTCCCAACCCCTGCCCCACTATGGCTCCTGCCCTACCCCCAGGGAAGTAAAAGCAGGAGGCCCATATTCTGCTATCACCTTCCATTCTTGGGTAGGGCCTATGTGCCCACATGTGGAAGATTGAATACAGCCTCATTGCATCTTGGGGCAGAGCAAAGCAGTAGCCATCCCCACCCCCAGCTGGCAACCCCATGACATACTCAGTGAGCAACCCAGGCAATCCATTGTCCCAAGTACATCCCAGTGTGGAGGCTGCAACCCCCTGGGGGTCACCTCAGCCATGGTTTGGGACAGTGGAGCCTGTGAAGAAAGGAGATTAACTTCATGCCAGCTTAGGGTTGGGACCTGGTATTTCCCTGGTCCTGACAAGAGTTTTTATTTCATAAAGCTAACCACAGCTGTGATGTCAACGATGTGAACATAGGTGGCATTGGGAGCGAGACAAGAGAACAGGAAGCGAACTAGGACATTGTACAATGTGACTGACCACTCTGAGGTAAGTGCCCGGGAAGAGGAAGAGGGCTGGGTGAACTTGACAGAGCTGGTTGAAAACCAGAGGATTTGGAGAGGAAGGAGTCAGTGATCCCACACTTTCAACATAAGCAATGAGGAAATAATACTATAATTCACCATTATAAGAAAGAAACATAAAAGGTAGTGCATATGGGTAAGGGAATATGCTGGGGAAGGTAGGAATTCAATTTTGGATACAAGTGTTTGAGCTGTCTATGAACATGCAAGGAGAGATGGCCAGCTGCCATTTGGGTGTATACCTCTCAGAAGTAAAGTCTGCCTAGAAGCCTGGAGCTGGGAATCCAGCATATAGAGGAAGCTGAAGAATATGCAGAATGTCTTCTTTACAATAGGCTTTCTCCAGGTTTTACCAAAAAGAGATGGTTGTTCTTTCCTCTCTTCAGTGGAGACTGCTTGCCCCTAACCCCACCCTTCACCACAGGCCAGGAAGACGAGGTAAATACTTGAGAATGTTCCTATCTCCCCCTTACCATTTCAGACTACCATCCTCTCCCTTCCCATAAAGAGGCTAATGCCCTGATGATGGGCCATCCCCCACCCCTCCCCGTTGTTATCTCTCATCCCATTAGCTTTCACACTCATGACTGATAGTTTGGGTTCTAGGCTCACAGTATGCCCTCTACCCATGTGTTCTTGTGAATGATTCAGTCAACACTCCAGCCCCACAATTTCTTGATTTTTCATTACTTCAAAGACCTTCATGATCACTGTACTTGAGCTACCACACCTGTGACTCACTCACTATAACCCTAAACAACTGTGGAATGGAATGTCACAGAATCCATGAATGTCATGGAATCCATGAATCTCCTGATCTTTCCCCTCCATCCCCTAATCTTTCCATTGATCTCACTCTCTTGTTCTCAATATACCTCTGCCTTGACTGAGGTGAAACCTGTATCCTACTGCCTACTCCATTTTCTCTAAACCATTGGCTCTTTTTTATTTCCTTTTCTTTCCAGCCTGTACCATGTGATAAACCATTTCAATCCCTCTCTCACTCATTATATCAAACCCTCTCCCTTGGCTCTCTGCCCTACCCACCCTGTGCTCCTCCAAGCTACCCATTAGTTGCTGCGGTTCAGTGTGCCTTCTTCACTTAACTATGAAGCACTGCTAAATGAAAATCCTACTACAGCCCTCAATGTCACATCTTCAATTTAGCTGAATCTCATTGGGTCCATCCAACATTCTACATGTCCATGTGTCAGCTCCTTCTCTTGTTCTCATTAGTGTTGAGGTGCGGTATTGCTCATTTATAATGCTACGGTGAGCATGGGGTGTTTGAGAACTGATGTGAGAAAGAGGGAACCCCATGAACTCAATCTCAGCAGAGCAGAGAGGTCTGGAGAGAGGTTAGGAGGAAGAGCTGAGAGAGTAAAGGCTGGAGAAGAGCTCAGAGATCCAGTTTTATGTCCTGCCAAGGAGTCTAGACTTTATCCAGAAAGTTACCAGAGCCACTTAGTGACACTCAGCCAAAGAGTTACATGATTCAATTTGTGTTGTTAAAAGATGCCTCAGTTTCATTTAGAAGTGGAATCACCAGGCTTGGAAAGACTGGATTAAGGTGAGAGGTGATATGGAGAACAGGGGAGGTATCAAGAGATCTTAAGGAAATAGAATCATCGGGACTCAGTAGTTGACCAATACATGATATGAAAAAGAGCTAGGAGTCGGATAAAGACTGCCCAGTTTCAGTGGGGCTCTTCACCAAGACAGGGGTGAAGAAGCTCAGCATCAGGAGAAATAAGCTCAGCTTGAGGAAAAATACTAGCTTCACTTTCATATCAGCTACTCCTCAATTCACTGCAAATTGGTTTTTATCTCAACCACTGAACATGCTGTTATTAAGGTCCCCAGTAACTGTCAAGTTGACGAGCCCAATGACGAGCTCAAGTCCCTATTTCACTTCTCAGAGGCATCGAATATTACTGACCACTCTTATTAATACTAGACAGATCCACTTGGGTGTCTGGTGCCACAACAAACTTACCAATCACAGTCAATTCAACTGATCATCTGCTTCCTCAAACCCACTGTTGTCTTGTATCCCCGTGGGACAGCACACCCACCTAGGCACTCCCTTCCAGTTAGAGCTCTGCAAGTCCCTCTCATTCACCTCCCTCATCTCATAGGCTATAAAATCGATTTTCCCAAGTACATCTTCAATCTGAACTTACTCTTCATTCACAAAGTCCCAATCTTGGCTCAGGTTCTCATCATTTCTCACCAGGTTACTGCAAGTGTCATTTCCCTGGTCCCTCTTGTCCCTTACTCCTTTCCTTGCCTTCTACCCTGCCACCCGAATTATTTTTTTCAGATGAGAGTCTGATTCTGTCCTACCCTTGGTAGAATCTTTCAATTTTCTTTACCACTTTCAAGACGAAAGTCAAAAGCCTTAGCTGGGCACACAGGTCTCTTCCTAATTGGAACTCTTCTTACTTCTTCAGCATCAGCTCCTGACTCTTCTTCACAGCTACCTAGAATCCTCTCCCAGCCCTGAACTCATCATGCATTTCCCATTTCTGTGGGAACAGAGAGCTGTTACTGTTCTCCTGGTTTGGAAGTGCTTCACTCATTTCTTCATCTAGAACTTAAATTCTAGTTAACACCTACTTGTCCTTCCAAATTCAGCTCACTTCAACAACCCAGGAGCCTTCTCTGAATTCTTAATCTGAATTCAATGCCTGTCTTCTGGACCCCTAGATGGTTGAGGTATTCCTCTGTCATAGAGTTTTACCAACAATGCTGTATAATAATCCTTACCTCTATGCTTCTCTCTTAAACTAGAATTTGCCCCCTACATTGAGTATAGTGTCTGGCATATAATAGATGTTACATAATCAACTGTGTAGCAGGGTTGCTAACTCATGCATGGTACCCTTTGATGTTTAGACAAAAATGTAATGACTTTGGTCTCTAAGTAACCTTAACATTTTCTCATGCTCCCATTGAATGACTAGTGGGAAATTTTTAATTAAATATCTGTTGTCATGTAAGCTTAGCCTATCTGATAACTGAAATGGTTTCTTCAGGTAGCATTTTGCTTCTCTTAGATAATTATTCATTCCCTCACCCAGCCCTCCCTTCCCCCTGCTTCTTTTAACAAGATGGTACCTGATGTTTGGGGGAGAGACATGTGGCTTATTTGTCCTGTGATAGTGAAGGAAGAGAGGTTCCTCGAACTTCTGCAGGTACTAGAGTCCATACTCTGTGGTATCTGCTGGCTTTTGGTGTAAAGTCCCTCTCTGCCTGGTTGTTGCCTGCCTAGTTTATCCTGAGTCTGAAGTCTGTGGCTGGTGAGTTCATGATCTGCCTTTCTGCCGTGGGCAATAATCCTAATGGTGCCTCCAGCTGGCTCCACCTCTCCTTATTTCTCATGGATTGCGAAATGAGATTTCATTTCATTCCCCATAGGACGAAATCAAATATTGCAGTTTCCAAGACTCAGTTATTGAGTTTTCTGTCAACACTCTCCAAAATATTTTCTCAGATTCTCTCCTAAGTATTCACAACAGGAAACATTTTGTCCAGCTTACCTTCTGTGGATTTGGATTGTCAAAACAGTACTCATGTGAAATATGCCCTCCCCCAGAAACATTTCTCTGTTGATCCCAATTGAGCATCCTTGATAGAAAGTTAGTCCATCAATGGTGTGTGTGATATTGTGCCCCCAATGGTGTTTAACCTACTCAAGAAACAACAAACACATCCTGTTCCCTGGGGAAAGGATTTCTCCTAACATTCCCAATAAAATCTAGTAAACAGAGGTGTGACTCATTTCATTGAGTCCTCTGAAGAAAGAGTCAATGAGCAAAGACTCTTTCATGAATCATCTGGTTATGCTATTGGACAAAAACCATCTCAAAGCACTTACCACAAAGGCAATCTGAGAGATGTGTCAAACATTTCCTCTTCCTCCACGACATGTGTTAGAGGAAGTTTATACGCTCAGTATGCACAATGCTATGGTTGAACATTTGCTCCCGAGCCCACCACTGCCTCTTCATCTTCTGGTTCCCTCTCTCACTGTGGGTCCAGAATCACCTCAGCAAGGGCTCCAAGCAGAATGGAAACCCCAGCAAGCAGGTTGGGAAGAATGAGACCAGGAGAAATGACAGGAGGATAGAAATGTGGAGAACCAAGGAATACAACTAAAAAATCAAAGGAACAGTAGCAAAGAGGTGAAGTGAAGGGGATGGTTGGGATCATCAGTTCATTCTTTAACTCTTTCTTGGCCTTCTAAGTAAGCCCAGATAATCCCCTTGTACTCAACTCCACGTGCCCACTTCATCACACTTGTGTGACACTTGCATTAGGACTTGAACATTAAAATCCAATTTGGCACCAAAAAGAGAAAGTTTTGGAGGTACCAGGTAAAGTCTGAAAGGCCCAGATGTATCTGGCACTAGAACTAATTTTTGAATAGGCTTTGGATTCATATCCCAAGATTGGATAGTCCATATCAAGAATTATCAAAATGCAGGAGGTAGGAAGAAAAGAAAGCTGATGGGGGTGCCGGGGGGCTGGCGGAGGGTTCAGGGTGGGGTCAGACAGACAGATGGACAAAGAGGGATGTTACTGGGCAGCCCCGGTGGTGCAGCGGTTTAGCGCCGCCTGCAGCCCGGGGCGTGATCCTGGAGACCCGGGATCCAGTCCCACATCGGGCTCTCTGCATGGAGCCTGCTTCTCCCTCTGCCTATGTCTCTGCCTCTCTCTCTCTCTGCATCTCTATGAATAAATAAATAAAATCTTTTTTTTTTTTTTTTTAAAAAAAGAGGGATGTTACTCAGGATAGGAAGAAAATACACTGGGACAAGGAGAACGGAGTCAGACCCTGAGAACAAGCAGAAGCAGAGCTCAGAGTGTGTAGTAAAAGAATGTGTCCAATGTCCTCAAAGCTATTTGTGTACCCAGGTAGGTACAAAGCTGGCTTCATGGGCAGGAAAATTAACTTTCCCAGAGCCCTGCACTCAGAAGGACCTGCACTTGG